>NW_024080930.1:777700-1377700 GCF_003009895.1 Hyaena hyaena | reverse complement strand
TAATGAGAGATCAGGGCAACTGGGTGGCTCAGTTGGTTGACCATCCAACTCAGGTCATGATCTCACAGTTCGTGAGTTCAAGCCCTGCCTTGGGCTCACTGCTGTCAATGCAGAGCCCACTTTGGATCCTCTGTCTCCATCTCCGCCCCTCCCTTAATCATTCTCTAACTCTCTCAAAAATAAGCAAAACATTAAAAAATTTATAAGAGAGACACAGGTTTGTAAAGAATGTTTCTCAAATATTTTTCTATGTGTAATCACATAAGTAAGAATGTATAATCAGTGTCTAATAGTATAAAAATTAATACCTTCCAAATTTTTGTGCATATGTTTAGGTACTTTTTTCCTGTAAATTCACAGCTCTCAGAGTCTCAAAGAGGTCTATGAATCAAAAACTTGGATAAAAACTCAGTCCTCCGGTTTGGATATAACATAATACACCCAATAATCTCGCAACGGTTCAAGAATCATATGGAAGAAGATCAAAGCACCACACTTAGGGAAAAATGTATTGCACATTTCAAGTTGAAAAAAAGCCTCTGAGCAAAAAAGCAAATGAAAAACTGATTTCAGCAAGAAAACACAAACTTTAGTAAACGTAAAAAGTCACAAACATTTCCAAAACAGGAAATACAAACAGAATATAAAACATTTAAAAATTAATTTATTTAATAAGAAAAGAAATTCAAGTTAAAATGAAATAAATTTATCTATGATATTAACAAAGAGGTTTTCTTAAGTTGTATAAGGAAAAGTTGTGAAGGACGTGAGAATTCTCATACACCAGTGGAATAAAAGTACACTGGTGCTTTGTTGGAAAGCAATGTTATAATGTCTATCAAATGCTTTCACAACGGTCAGTCCCTTATACCTGGAATCTAAAAAAAAAAAAGAGGGTGAGTGAACTCTTAGAAACAGAGTAGAAAGGTGGTTGCCAGAGACTGGAGGGTAGGGGAACAATGGGTACAAACTCCAGCTATAAGACGAGTAAGTTCTGTGGATCTGATGTACAGTATGCTGACTACAGTTAATAATACTGTATTGTGTGGTACCTGAGTGGCTCAGTCAGTTAAGCATCTGACTTCAGCTCAGGTCATGATCTCAGGTTTGTGAGTTTGAGCCCCACGTCGGGCTCTCTGCTGTCTGTTGCCGAGTCCATTTCGAATCCTCTGTCCCCCTCTCTCTCTGCCCTATCCCTGCTCGTGTTCTCTCTCTCCCTCCCTCTTTCAGAAGTAGTAAATAATAAGATACTGTATTGTATACTTGAAAGTTATTAAGAGAGAAGATCTTAAATGTTCTCCCCCCACACACACAAATAGTAATTATGGGAGGTGGTGAATGTGTTAACTAACCTGATTGAGGTAATCACTTCCCAGTATATATGTGTATCAAATGATCGTGATGTACACCTTAATTTCACACAATGCTTTATGTCAATAATACCTCGATAAAGCTGGAAAAAGGAAATTAAACTATATCATTTTTCCCTTTGAATTTACCAGCCCTAAGTCAGTCACAGAAAAGAAAGGTATCAGACAACACTTAACTGGACCACAGAACCCAAACCACCCAGAGTGTTCCTTGATCACTCATCTCTGATTGCTACTTATGGCCTTGAAGGTGAATGATGAAATATATAGACATTTTAACAAATCAACCTCCAGATTTAATTTTATATCTATTTTCTTCACTATCCGAAATTAGGCAGACTTCAAGTTTTGTGTTCAATGCAAGAAAAAAATTTAAATGTATGTAATAAAACTGAGTGACATTCAAAAATAAATAAAATAGTCATTCTCTAGTTTAATAATCTAATTTCAAATAATTTCTATCCAATGGGAAAAATCCAAAATACAGAGATTTTATGAACAAATTGTTTGTTCTAGCGTTATTAATAAAAAATAAAAATTAATCTGTATTAAAGGAATGCTTAAGTTGATATATCAAGATATATGATAGAATATGCAGTCAGGGTGCTTAGGTGGCTTAGCTGGTTAAGCATCTGACTCTTGATTTGGGCTCAGGTCATGATCTCATGGTTGGTGGTTTTGAGCCCCACATCAGGCTCTGTTCTGACAGCTTGGAACCCGCTTAGGAATCTCCCTCCCTCTCTCTCTGCCCCTCCCCTCGTGCGAACTCTCTCTCTCGCAAAATAAATAAATAAGCTTAAAAAAAGAATAATGCAGCCATTGAGATAATGTTTGCAATGAGTTTCTTGGATGACATGATCAAAACTGATGATGTGTTAAGTGAGGAAAAAAGGTAGTAAAAAACACTAAGAAAAAACATTTTAAGGAAATATGACACATGTTTATGGTAGCTGTTTCCAGGTAAGATTTGGGTAATTCTTTTTATTGTCTGTATTTTGCAAATTATCTACAATGAGTATATATTACTCACACTCAGGGAAATTAAATAAAAATAGATTAACTGCAGAACACATGTGTACATATCAAGTTTAGATCATGGATAAGAGACATAAATATTTTAAAGAGAAAGAAAAATGTCATCTTATATGAACGAACAAATAATGAGTACAAACTTTCAAAACAGTTAATGAGAGAGAAAGCTCTGTTGTTTACTTCTTGGCTTAGCTGTTAGATGATGTGGATATGGCTGAGTTCTGTTTAATGGGAAATCATAGGGGCGCCTGGGTGGCTCAGTTGGTTAAGCATCCGACTCTTGATTCTGGCTCAGGTCATAATCTCATGGTTTGAGATTTGCAGAAATAAGAAACAGTAAAAGAACACCTATGCCTTTTACCCAAATTATCTTATTGTTAATATTTGACTAGACATGTACTCTTTCTGTGTATCTTGAAATAAGTATTGAAATACATACATTTTTTTTCTAAACCATTTGAGGGTACGTAAACATGTTATCGTGACCCTTTACTCCTGCTTCACTGTAGATGTCCTAAGTATAGAAACTCTACTAGTTTTGAGATGAGGCATCTCAAAGTGGGATGAAGAAGGAGAGGATGAGGAGGTTGTCTCCTTCTGGTCACCAGGGATCAATCATCCACTTTTTCTCCCTCTGTAACACCAAAGAGTCATTAAAAACTATTGCACTAGACAAATGCCATTCCATTAGTAAAAACAATACCTCCAATATATATACACGTAATTGTAATTTGAATATATGTATTATTCTATCATGTACCTTATAAAGCCTATTCATACACAAGGATAAGATAAAATTAAATACAAATACAAGTTGATAGTTTTCTTTCAGCACCCTTGAAGGTGTATACCTCCTTACCTTGGGCACCACTTTTCTATACTGTGGTGGTAAACAGAAGGACTGCCACCACTTCCAAAGCCGAGTCCTGGTTGTGCTCCCCAGATTGTAGCTCCCTTAAAGTTGCCAGCTCTCCCTATCACAGCACACTGTTTTGTTACCGTCATAGTGTTTATTGCGACTAGAAGTCATCTGGCTTATTTTGGGGTTTACTTGTTTATTTCCTGCTCCTCCCCGCCCTTCCCCACTAGAATATAAGCTCCATGAGAGCCAGGGTCTTGCCTCTTGTTCACTCCTAATTCCTCTACCCCTAAAACAGGGCTTGGCTCATAATGGGAGCTCGGTAGATACTTCTGCACAGGTGCTCCCTGGCTCACATTCCAGCTCTCCCCTCCTCTCCCCCAGGCTTGGTTCTCTACTCTTCCAGCAAACAGGCTATGTCCCCTGAGGAAGCAACAATACCCTCTCCTACATCTCCAAGAAGCTTCTCTGATTAAAACACCCCTGTATAAGGTGTGTGGCTGAGGACAAATTTCCTCTTCAAGTAAAACACAGGGACACGGTCTCAAATTCAGAACATAAAAAATATATATAATTACAGTATTTCTAAAGACACTTCTATTTTTTTAATCATTTATTTGTAAACTGAACTATCATTTTTCTCACAAAAGCTATCATTCTCACTCAATCTTGTCAGGCTGTTCTTGCAGTTTCTGCCCTAGGAGGGAAACAAAGGAAGGGGTACACGTACCTGATGGTTTTCCACACATCGAAGCCATCCAGAGGCTTGGTGCCTTTTGTGCTTCCCCTGGCCAGCTTCACAAGAGTCGGCAACCAGTCAGAAATGTGGATGAGCTCCCGGTTCTTCACACCCTTCTGTTTCAACAAGGGACTTGCCACAAAGCCCACTCCTCGAATGCCTCCTTCCCACAGGCTCCATTTTCTTCCTCGAAGGGGCCAGTTATTGCCCCCTGCCAATGTCTGTCCTCCATTATCTGAAATATAGTTAGGTCTTTGCGTGAGGACAATGCTAGACACATTTAAGAAGAGAAGACTTTTTTTTTTTTAATTTTGAGAGAGACAGAGACAGAGCATGAGTGGGGGAGGGGCAGAGAGAGGGGGAGACACAAAATCTGAAGCAGGCTCCAGGCTCTGAGCTGTCAGTTCAAAGGCTAGAACTCACAGACCATGAGATCATGACCTGAGACGAAGTCAGACACCCAACCGACTGAGCCACCCAGGCGACTTAGAAGAACAGAAGACTTCTATGTTGCTTTTAAATGGTGCTTAAGAAGTAAAAAAGAGTCTCTCACGGTTTTCCCCTTCTTCTCCCCCATGGTCCTTCGTTAAGTTCCTCCTAATCCTCCTAAACATGCAAACATATGGTATTTGTCCTTCTCTGCCTGACTTATTTTGCTCAGCATAACACCCTCAAGTTCCATCCATGTTGCTACAGTTGGCCAGATTTCATTCTTTCTCATTGCCATGGAGTATTCCATTGTATCAATAAACCACATCTTCTTGATCCATTCATCAGTTGTTGGACACTTAGGTTCTTTCCATGTTTTGGCTATTGTTGAGAGTGCAAACCATGAGAGACTCTTGAATGCTGAGAACAAACCGAGGACTGATGGATGTGGGGGGGGAGGGGGTAGATGGGCATGGAGGAGGGCACTTGTGGGGATGAGCACTGGGTGTTATATGGAAACCAACTTAACAATAAACTATTATAAAAAAAAAAAAAAAAGACCTGAATGTGAGACAGGAAACCATAAAAAAAAAGTAAAAAAGACACCTCCTCCTTTCTTCCTCTAATACCAACCACCCTTTTCCTACCTGACACTCCCTCCATAACCAGAGGGCAGTGTGGCACAACTCTGACATGAGACCTTCAAATCCCCTAGGATAAGGTGACTGAAAAACAAGGAAGTCCCCTGAGGATATCTGCTTGCGACAGAGCCCTATACTCATAATCAATGATGAGGCTGCAAATGCCTGCAGGCAATTTTGTGTCACATAGGAGAAAGAATCCAGGTAAGCTGAGCCCCTACTGGTACATGGAAAGAAAGGGCACCTGGGTGGCTCAGTTCATTTAGTGTCTGACTCTTGATTTCAGCTCAGGTCATGATCCTAGGGTTGTGGGATTGAGTCCCACATCAGGCTCCTTGCTGAGCATGGAGCCTACTTAAGATTGTCTCTCCCTCTGCTCACCTCCCCCACTCACTCTCCCTCTCTCTAAAATAAAATAAAATAAAATTTAAAAAAGAAACCTCTGAGTGAAATTTCACTTACTGAGTTAAAACTCCTGCTGAGTGGGGTCAGCAAACCTTTTCAGCTTACTCACCTGGAAAAACTTTCTAATATTTACACTGGTAACTGAATTAAACTTCTACCCCTGTGGTTTGAACTCTCTTTTTAAGAGTGAAAGGTGACGATTTCTCCAGTGGGCTACACATATCTGTAAACAGAGCAGTTGGGTGGAAGAAATAGTTGCAAGAAAAGTTCCTCCCTTCTCGACAGGATGACAAGATAAAGCTTCAGCACACACCGTGCCAGGGAAGAGAAGGGTACTCTTCCAAGACAACTGAAGCTGAAGCCAAGGGAGAAGTTACAAGAGCAAATGAAATTAAGTTCTTTTAGCTGCAGCTCAGTTAGAAATTAAGTTGGACTGCAGGGGGAAAGAGTGACTATTTCTTATACGCTGAGGTTGTAGAATCATCAGTCTCTCCGAAAGTATCCATTCACACAGGTGACTCTACTGACTTGAAATAACCCTTATTTGCATACATATTATACTTCAATTAAATCTTTTTTAAAAAACCACTATTATCCAACTGAGCCACACGAGGGCAGTATGACAGACCTGCTCTGTGGACAGTTAAATGTAAAAATCTAACACAGAAATCAAGATCAAAGCCACAGGAAACACACGGAAGAAAAAATAACTAACATTTGTTAAGCACCTACTATGCGCCAGGCACCACTTTAATTTTACATTCTCTCTCAAAGAATCTGAAGTCTGATGGGCCTGGAATCAAAGCCTGAAGCTAACCACTCACTGGCTATGTGACTCAGGGCAATATGCTACTTCGGTTTCTCTATATTTAATGTGGACTTAATGATTCCTCCCTCATGTATTATGATGAAAATGAAACGACTCCACTTACGATCATTGCTTGGCTGAGAATCTGGCACAACCGAAGTGTTCAATAAATGGTAGGTAAAGTAATTTATATAACAACTCAGTCTAGTATTATCCATTTTGTTGTTAAAAAAAAAAAAAAGGAGTTTGACAAGTCCAAATAGCTAATAAGTGGTAAAGCTAGGCTTCAGGCAAGATCTGTGTGACTCCCCAGGTGCCTTCTGCTCTCAGAGCGCCACGTTCCTGACATGTTTTATCGCTACAGGCCACATAAAGTATCACTTCCCTAGGAGAACCAGAAGCACGGTAAATCTCAGCAAAGTGTATTCTCTTTCTTTGGATAGATCAGAAGGTGATGATGTTTCAAGGTGCTGATAATTCCCTTTAGAGGAACTTTTGTTGCTGGTGAGTAAGAAATTCAAGGCCCTACTGCTAAGGATGCTTCTGCTTGTCCTTAACATGCTCGGTCCCCTAGATCTTCTTCTCTGTGCTTTGTAAAGGGAGGAAGAAGAGTCTGGAGCTAGATTACATGAAGATAACAATTCTTCAACACCTGGGTGGGTCCCAATCAGTCTTATCATTTGCTATCACAGACTTAAAAGAACCTTTCCTAAAACCTTACATCTCTTCGTGACAAAAAGTCAAGGCCCAAACAGTCACCCAAGCCAGTTTATTAAATACAATTTCCATTTTCCATGAGGAAACCTGTATATTCACAACAAGAGGTCACCATCATTTGACAGAAGTAATTCCTCCATACTCCTTATACCTCACAGAGTATGTCACCCAAAACCAACTATTCAAAACTTAAAAGGAGGTGCTGCTGATGTTATATAAAAATACACTGGAAAGAAAACATTTACACTCTGTGCCCGTGAGGTCAAGAATGGCTGAGCCATCGCTATTATTTCTCTCTGTTGTCTAGACTGCTCTAAATGATACTGGATCAGTGCTTGTAGCAGATGCCTGCTGTCTCCATTTTAAATAGATACACTCCTTTGAGATATTATATAATGTCTCTTTCAGTTTTCCACACACTTGTTAGTGCTCAATACAAGAATGCTGGATGATGATGGTGGAGGAAATGCACATGGGGGGAGGGAGAGGGGCTGGGGCTGCAATCTGACTCTAGGAGCAGGTATAGCTCAAAAAGGAAATTGGGGCTATAAAAGAAAATTTGGCCACTGTGGCTACCGTGGGAGCTGGAAGGTGTTTCTATGTCTTAGTAGGGGAGG
Organism: Hyaena hyaena; assembly: GCF_003009895.1. NCBI lineage: Eukaryota > Metazoa > Chordata > Mammalia > Carnivora > Hyaenidae > Hyaena > Hyaena hyaena. The sequence continues at coordinate 1,370,083 of NW_024080930.1, read as the reverse complement.
GTGCTGATGCAGTGAGTAGGACGGCTTTTGCCACTGCTCACTGGGCCGTTCTTCCCATTAGCAACGGTAAGTGATTCTATCATCTGTTATCAGTCACGTTTTCAAGGGCATGCTAGAGAGAAAGCACTGTCAACTGGCACACTGCAATTTCTCTCAGATGCCCCTGTCACAGAGCCAACAGCACAACTGGCAGCATAAAGAGGGTGATTTGGCTTTGCCAGGGGTCTGCGTCTCCGCAGGTGGCACCTGTCTGATGGCTGCCACTTACCGCCTGAAGGGTAGAATCCACAGTTAGGCTCTTCAGAAATAGGGTGCTGCGCATCTGTTCTAGCACAGTCTCCTGGATATTTCAAGAAGTTGGACATAAAAATCACAGGCTCAGTCGGTTAAGTGTCCACCTCTTGGTATCAGCTCAGGCCATGATCTTGTGGTCATGAGATCAAGCCCCTTGTCGGGCTCCACACTGAGGGTGGACACTGCTTGGAATTCTCTCTCTCCCTCTCTCTCTGTCCCTCTCCTGCTCACACGTGCTCCCTCTCTCAAAATAAATGAATAAACTTAAAAAAAAATAATCACAGTTGCAGCAAGAATACAATAAGCTTATCTGAAATAAGATTTCTGATAATGCACAGTTAAATCTGACAAATTAAAATCTAAAAAGACAATGAAGGCATCACCATTTATTTTCTTTTTCTTTTTCTTTTCTTTTTGAGACAGAAAGAGAGAGACAGAGTGTGAGTAAGGGAGGAGGCAGAAACAGAGTGTGAGCAGAGAGAGAGGGAGACACAGAATCTGAAGCAGGCTCCAGGCTCAGAGCTGTGAGCACAGAGCCTGATGTGGGGCTCGAACCCATAAGCCATGAGAGATCATGACCTGAGCCAAAGTTGGATGCTTAACTGACTGAGCCACCCAGGCACCGCCCCCACTCCTCCATCACCATTTCAAACACGTTTCTTTTCACTTTCTATCCCAATCTGCTTTGGGGCAGAAGTTAACTTTTGTTTTCGCTAAGAATTTTCAAGAGAAAATTTTGTTTCATTTCCTGACTTAGGAAAAATCTTCCAAATCAATATAAGATGACTCCAATTAGTAAAGGAAGCTCTGAAATTTTTTTGCAAGGAAAAAGCTTTTCTGCAAATGTTTTTGGCAGAGGGGAAACTTAATTATAAACACTTTGCTGTCTAGAAAAGACATGTCAAAATAAAACAAATGTTGTCATATACAGATGGTATATCTCACTTTGTTATTCCTTACTGAACAAAAATAACTGTCAAAAGGTCATGGAAAAACATCATTTAGCCAAAGATCTGATCCAAAGCATGAAGTATATGACCGTGAAACCTCATCTGTACTCAGCTGATAAAAGTTAAGATGGAAACATGACAGCAGCCGTAGTTTTTAGGACGACTCCCCAGCAGTGTAATGCTGTGGCTGGGCCAGGGAAGGTTGCCCTGAATATCAGTGTATTTCCATCTCACTGCTCCCCTACCTGGACTCACCCAAGACATCCTCCTCACTGTGAAAAAGCAAGTAAGGCTCTAACAGCCTTGCACCAGGGCCTGGACTTTCCTCTGAACAGGGCCAACAACATAAGTGTGACAGATGAGTAGACAACATGTCTTCAGATAAAGGGCTAGTATCCAAAATCTATAAGGAACTCACCAAACTCCACACCCGGAAAACAATCCAGTGAAGAAATGGCAGAAGACATGAACAGACACTTCTCCAAAGAGGACATCCAGATGGCCAACAGACACATGAAACGATGCTCAGTGTCCCTCCTCATCAGGGAAATACAAATCAAAACCACACTGAGATACTACCTCACGCCAGTCAGAGTGGCTAAAATGAACAAATCAGGAGACTCTAGATGCTGGCAAGGAAGTGGAGAAACGGGCACCCTCCTACACTGTTGGTGGGAACGTAAGCTGGTACAACCCCTCTGGAAAACAGGGAGGAGGTTCCTTGAAAAATTAACAATAGAACTCCCCTATAACTCAGAAATAGCACTGCTAGGAATTTACCCAAGGGATACAGGAGTGCTGATGCATAGGGGCACATGTACCCCAATGTTACAGAAGCACTTTCAATAATAGCCAAATCATGGAAAGAGCTTAAGTGTCCATCAACAAACGAATGGATCAAGAAGATGTGGTTTATCTATACAATGGAATACTCTATGGCAATGAGAAAGAATGAAATCTGGCCATTTATAGCAATGTGGATGGAACTCGAGGGTGTTATGCTGAGTGAAATAAGTCAGGCAGAGAAGGACAGATACTTTATGTTTTCACTTATAAGTGGAACAGGAGAAACTTAACAGAGGACCATGGGAGAGGAGAAGGGGAAAAATAGTTGGGGAGAGGGAGGGAGGCAAACCATGAGAGAGTCTTGAATACCGAGAACAAACTGAGGGTTGATGGGGGTGGGGGAGAGGGGAAGGGGGGTGATGGGCATGGAGGAGGGCACTTGTTGGAATGAGCACTGGGTGTTATATGGAAACCAACTTGACAGTAAACTATGAAAGAAAAAAAATTTTTAAATTAAAAAACCCAAATATCAAGAAACACCAAGACACCTCCTTCTCAGAAAAAGAGGACTGCTTGCTGATGGTTGATTCTTCTGGACCAGTTTTTTCAAAAAATTTTTAACTAAAATGCAAATTGGAGGGTTAATGTAGGTCTTGGAAGTCATCTAGAGGTTCAAAGACACTCAATCTTCTATGAAAAGACTTTGGGGAAAATACCTATCTGACACTCAACTTACAATCTAATGGTCTTCTCTTTTCCTCTTGTTCTACATTCAATTTCTTTTTTCTTCATGTTTTTTATTTAATTTTTCAGAGAGAGAGAGAGAAAGCAGAGGGGAGGGGAAGGACAGAGGATCTGAAGCAGGCTCTGTGCTGACAGGCTGACAGCAGCAAGCCCACTGTGGAGCTCACCAACCGCGAGATCATGACCTGAGATGAAGTCGGACACTCAACCAACTGAGCCCCCCAGGCACGTCTGTACATTCAATTTCTGACTGAATGCGCATTCCCTTCCGCTAAGGCTATCTTTCACATGGATTTCAAATCCATCCGCCCTCGTCTACTGCAGAGCCTCAGGTCTGGCACTCATCCCACCTGGACTGGGGGGTAATTTACGGATTGCTTCACTTTGCTATCAGAGGCATCACTGTGAAGTCCCAAACCAATCAAGCCATGTTCATGTTTAAAGATCTCTAACTGGTCTCTAATCAGCGAAAAGTTCAAACTTCAGCCCATATATAGAATCCTTTGCATCCGGCCCTAATCTATTTACTGGGCATCAACTCCTGCCCTTCCCATAAAAAGTGTCCTGCGCTGGGGTGCATGGCTGGCTCAGTCAGTGGAGCATGTGGTTCTTGATCTCTGGGTTGTAGGTTCAAGTCCCACGATGGTATAGAGATTATTTAAAAATAAAATCTTGGGGGGAACCTAGGTGGCTCAGGTGGTTAAGTGTTCGAGTTCAGCTCAGGTCATGTTCTCAAGGTTTGTGAGTTTGAGCCCCACATCCGGCACTGTGCTGACAGCTCAGAGCCTAGAGTCTGCTTCTGATTCTGTGTCTCCCTCTCTCTCTCTGCCCCTCTCCTGTTCACACTGCCTCTCTCTCCTTCAAAAATAAATAAACATTAAAAAATAATTAAAATAAAATAAAATAATAAAATAAAATCTTAGGGAGCCTTGGTGGCTTAGTTAGTTAAGTGTCCAACTCTTGGTTTTGGCTGAGGTCATGATCTCATTGTTCATGGGTTCAAGCCCCATGTCAGGCTCTGCACTCACAGTACAGAACCTGCTTGGGATTCTCTCCCTTTCTCTCCTTCCTCTCTGCCCCTCTCCTGCTCACTCACAAACACACACACACACACACACACACACACACACACACTCTCTCTCTCTCTCTCAAAATAAATAAATAAACTTAAAAAGAATAATAAAATCTTACCCAGAAAAAGCTGCCCTGTGCTTCATTCACTTAGAACTAACTTTGCCTTGTTGTTAGGGTACGTCATGCCCTTTCATGCTGATTTTGCCTTTGTACGTTGTGGTTCTTCTCCCTAAAATGCGCTCCCTCTTCTTTACTGCCTGACTTAAATTTTAATTCTGAGGATAAATGTCACATGTTTTGTTAACTTTTCATTTACTGCTCCCCACCATCACCCTGCCTAGACACTGTCTCTGTACATCTGCACTTTATATATACCTTTCATATCGCATTTATCTCTATATATTGTTAATTAGTTGTTCATGGGTTCATCTTCCCCCAGAACTCTGCCTCCTAAGGACAAGGACAATGTCTCACTCATCTTTGCATTCCCAGGACCTAGCCTAGGACCACTGAAGAGAAGGGCTGAAGAATGGGGGTGGGGCACCAAGCAAGGAACAAATGAAGAAATGGAGAAAAGGCCACTAAATATTGAGACTGAGGCACTAAAAGTTTACTTTGATTGCTGGATAGTGTCTTCTGAGCCTTCATCTATCCATTCCATGATCTTGACTTTTAGGAAACTGTTTTGTACATAGATGCTGCTTATTTAATAGGAGACTGGGTGGTGGGTGGTGGCTCCTGTTCCCCATGCAGATTTAAGTAAATCAAACGCACAATACTGGAATTGTTTGTCCAATCTGGCCCCTGATCAGTCACACTGAAGTCAAAGGGGATTGTTCCAGAGCATTTGAGGGAGCGTGGTCCTGGCCAGGAAGAGAGTCCTTGCTAACCCCCTTAACAAATCTTTTGGGAGTGCTCATCATGTGTCAAGGACCATTCCAACCTTGGGGAAATGGTAGCCAGGAGGACAGACAAGGCTTTCTATCTCATGGAGTGAGTAGAAAACGGGATAGGATCTCTTCATTCAAGGGCCTCTTGGAGGAGCTGAAACCAGAATGACAGGACAGGGCTGACTAGCATCAGAGAGGGGGAGCCCAGGCACGGGCTCCAGGGCCTTACTCAGTTACACATTGGATAGTGGGGTGCTCTGCATCAAGGCTTTTCCTTAATTAAAGAGTAAGTTAACCATACTCTTAAGAACACTCTGCTATCAGAACTTAAGGAAAACTTGAGCTGAATGATGACTAGATACAAACAAAAAGGCGTCTAGCTGGCGTATGACTGCCAGCGTTTTTGTCTATCATCCCCACTGCCACATTTCTAATTTCAGGGAAACGGATTCAAAGAATTGGATCTAAGGGCCGTGAGCCTGGGAAGATTGCTCTCAGAGCCTAATTTTCTCATTTGTAAAAAGAGGATAACAATAATGCCTATCTTAATATAGAGCCTGGCACAAAAGTAGTGCTCAATAAATATTAGCCATCTTCACTGTTGGTAATCACAACCAGCAGCAGCATCAAATATGCAGAGTAGAACACGCTCCTATCTAGGTATTTATTACACATACACTAGATTTAGGTATCACAAGTGCACTTTAAAATCCCATGCTTTCATTAACAAGAAAGGATTTTATGCACAGAGCCCTTCTCAATTACATTCTCTTCTCTGTAGGTGATTTCTTGAGAGTCATAAAAAACACAATGCATTTGAGGGATTTTTCTGTTATTTTGGGGACTGAGCCAGGTGACACCTTCCTGTTTCTAGGAGTTTAAATAAAGCATATCAATGATCAAGGAAAGGGGAACAATGGCCATAGCCTGTGATTCAAATAAAATGTAAGAAACTGAAGCTTTATTTAGTCATTCACTTGAGTATCTGGAGGGGTTTCATGTGGGTGGCAGCACTCAGAGGAGATGAATGCTCTGCGACCACTCCCAGTTTGGACGGTCCAACGGTGTCCAGTCAGACACGGTCTGACTCGCATCTGGATGAAAGAGTCAGCAACGGGAGCATTCCTGCTGAGCTAGCATTGGGAAGATGCTGCTGGAATGGGTCTGGCAACTAGACCCCAAAGAACTGATGCAGCCTCCAAAAGGGCTAAAAACAAAGGGAAAGAGACACAGGGAAAGGGCAAAATCAAGGAATAAGCAAGGATTAAAAGGAAAATGATCTGGGATGATAGTAAAATATTTCCTCATTTCAATGAGGCTAATGTCATCGTTTATAAGGATGAGACACCAGTGGGATTTTATCTCTCCTCTAAAATTTAAGGATGAGAAGACTCAAAAGTCTGTTCAAAGACGTGAAACATTTGGTCTCTAAAAGTAATGGGGGGCACCTGGCTGGCTCAGTTGGTGGAGCATGCGACTCTTGATCTTGGGGTTGTGAGTTCAAGCCAACTTACTCACTCACTCAAATATATAAATAAATGCTGAAATGGAATTGGAAACACAGTATCCTATTTTATTATGTATTGGTAGGTAAATATCTGAACTTTTTCTATAACTTAAAGTGTAGGTAGTCACAGGTCTTCGTGGTCCTTAAACAAAAGTAGGTGCAGAATGTTGTTATTCCCACTCGGAAGTCATGGGTTTGGGCTCCATATTCCTGACCCCTAACAAGTAGCACAGAAGCCCCGTGTCTACAGTATTTGGGGCCAGCAAAAGTACCATATGTTTGTTCTGCCCTTTTTTTTTTTTTTAACTAAAGCCTTCCTTGTTTTCCCTTCAGTTTGATGTTGAAAGAATGCTTGATATTTTTAACTAATGAAGTTATGAATCTGAGGGTAAACTAAAGATTTTTGGCAGCTTGTGGGAGTATCATGGTTTACTCATAAATTATTTGGCTCCCTTTCCAGACCTGAAACTCCTTTAAGGCAGATGATTTTTTTTTTTTTTACTAGATATCTGCTTATCCATCAGTAATGCTAATTGAGAAGTAATCGATGGGAAAGTATCAGAGAAGTGCTTTAGAGTCTGGCAAGTTTGAGAACAACAAGAGAGAAGTGAAAACACCATGAATCGATAGAAAAAAGTTAAAGTACAGTTGTGAAATAACAGGTGCATTAATTCCTTGTATGGCAAGAAAAGATGGGAAGTGAGGTCAATGATTTTTCAGAGAGAATTAAGCCAGAAAAGGCTAAAATATTCTGTTTGGGCAAGCATTAACTACTTTAATTTGTCTTTATGTTTCTAACTATATAATACAAGTTAAATGTTCTGAATTTACCTTGGACACAGAAGCAACATTTTACTGGATTTCTACTTCAGAGATAATAAGACACGTGTTTAGGGTTACCCAGAAAAACCAATAAACCAAACGGAGTGAACTGGCAATTCTGTTTGACCAAAGCTCTTTTCTGAAGTTTGTTCAATGCTAAAGGAACAAGGTATGGGTGTCTACTTACAGAAGAGAGACAAACAAGTCACGAGGACATTGATCAACACAATTCTCTTTGAAGAACAAGGCAAGAGTGAAATATTTAATGGGAGAAACAAGAATAACTCAGTATATCTAGATATTAAAAGGTGTGTTAAGAGAATTTAACAATTAATTCAAATATTGAATTCATATTTAATAAAGATATAAGAACAAGGCTTCTTTGGGTTTGCAGATGATACTTCTTCCAAAGCCAAAGTAAAATAAACTGTGAGTCATCAGACTCTGGGTCTTCCGGATCATACAGGTGGCAGAACAGGGTACACAGTGAGAGTGAGGAGAAATCAGGTGACACTGGACATTCCAAGCAGGTGTTGGGGAGGGAAGGCGGCTGGAGAAAAGGTGGGAAACAGTGAGGTCCCTGTGCTTAATGAAAAGCAAGAGGTTAAACGAAGGCATTTCACCAGGAGACAAAGGGATGTGGAGAGAGTTCTGAGAAAGACGAATATCATGTGATTTCACTCATATGTGGAATCTAAACAAACAAACAAACAAACAAAAAGTGGCATCAGACCCATAAACACAGAGAACAAACTGGTGGCTGTCAGGGGGCAGGGATGGGAGGATGAGCAAACCATCCATCAATGGTTTAGATGAAGGGGAGTGGGAGACACAGGTTTCTAGTTATGGAATGAAGAACTCACACGCATAAAAGGCACAGCCCAGGGAATATAGTCAACATCACTGTAATAGTCATATACGGTGATGGATGGTGCCTACACCAGTGGTGAGTACAGCATAGTATATGGAGACAATGAACCACTAGGTTGTACCCCAGAAACTAATGTAACATTGCATGCCAACTATGCTCAAATTTAAAAATTAGCAGGAAGGAAGGAAGGAAGGAAGGAAGGAAGGAAGGAAGGAAGGAAGGAAGGAAGGAGCAAGGATGGATGGAAGGAAGGAAGGGGTCCAATATCTGGGAAACTCTCTTCTGAACAGTCATGAACACAGGATGAAAAAACAAAACCAAACAATCAAACGAATCAGAATAAATGTCTCTGAGTAACCACAATAGGCATCAACAAGTGCCTGCAATCAGACCCTAATGGAGGGCCCATTTAGTCTTAGACACGATCCTAATTATATGTGTGGTGTCTGGCTTCCTAATTTCATAGCAGGCTAGAATCTACAAATTAGAAAGATGCAAATTTCTGGAGATGGTCTCTGCAGAGACCACTCTGAGCTAAGGTAAGAAGGGGACAGCAAGGCTCCTTGCATTTCCCTATGCCCCATGTGGTGTGGCTGGAACAGAGATCAATGTAGGCTCAGAGGCCCTCACACCACAGTGTAGAAGAGGTTACAGTCCCAGTGATGGATGGTTTTCATTTGCTGTTGAGAAGAGCACAGATGGGGCAAGGGATGGTCTGAGTCTCTGCAGGCAAGGGGGCTGCAGCATGATCTAGATGGATGGACGATACGAAAAAGCCCTCCATGAAGGGGATTTCTGTAGCAAATGACTGCGGACCAGAGAGTCTCTGTGGCTGCAATGCACTGGTTCCCTGGAGGGGAGCCAGGGATGAGACAAAGAGACCTTGAACTGAGATGATCTGAACTGACTGATCCCAAGTTTCCTCCACCCAGCAGGACTGGACACCCAGCAAGCAGCGGTATGTTCACTTATGCGGGGAAAAGATGAAGTAAGTTACACTTTTGCATGTCTAAGTTTGTGGACGGAAGTCTGTGATCACTGCACATATGTGTGAGCATTGTGGCTGGCTACCCTGTGTTTGGTGGAGAAAATAGTCATGTTAGGTTATTTTGTAGGCGAAACAAAAGGTGAATACATTTTTATTGTTTTAGTTGTTTTGTTTTTATTGTGGATGTGCTAATATGTGATCCCTCTGTGGAGTCATTCACAGATTTACCTTTTTATATAATAGCAACTATAATAACTGGGAAAGTTCTGAAATAGGGGAGAAAAAAAGCTTGCTTCTAAAACATGGTTCTCGGGGCACCTGGGTGGCTCAATCGGTTGAGCGTCTGACTGCGGCTCAGGTCATGATCTCATAGTTTGTGTGTTCGAGCCCCGTGTCGGGCTCTGTGCTGACAGCTAGCTCAGAGCCTGGAGCCTGTTTCAGATTCTGTGTCTCCCTCTCTCTCTGCCCCTCCTCACTCATGCTGTGTTTCTCCCTGTCTCAATAGTAATAAACATTAAAAAATATATTAAAAAATTTTAAAACATGGTTCTCAAGCTTTTCAAGCTGAAAATCCCCCTTTTATAGTTAATATTTAAGAGTTCTCCCTATGCTGTCCTGCAATGGGATTCACACACAACATTTTACTTATCTGCCTAATTTGTAAAACAACTCTAAATGTAATATAAAGGAGAAAAGGTAATTTGCAAATAATATATTTGCATGTATTTCACCTGATAATGTCCAGGCTCAATCTTAGAAGATACAGCAAAGTGGTTAGATAATTCCATGTACTATATATGAATAACGTTGGGCTTAAAGGAGGCCATCCTATACTAGAAGTACAGAAGAATCAAAGAGAGTAGGTATGAAGGCTAAAATAAAAACTGGGATAATAAATGGATCTAAAACCACACAAAAAGTGTCTTGTGTTTATACATGAAACTAGACTTAGTTCTAGACTCAGAAAACCCTAAGCATGTTTTTTAATCTTTGTGATGAAGCAGCAGGATATGTGTGAGTATCTAAGACTCAGGGTAGCTCCTCACTGCATGGGGTTATTAGGGGCACTGCGTCTGGGCCTCTGCCCACTGGGTGCTAGCAGCATCCAACCAAATTTCCAAAATGTTTCCAGTAGGAACCACTGCCCTCCATAACAGCAAGTTGGAACATAGAGCCAGAGATAAATTTGGCCTCTCTGTCAAGAGGCTTGTCAGATGACATTCATTACTTTGTAAATTTACCACAGTTTAGGGTCTGGCCTAAAGCCCTGCAAGCTCATAAATAATTCTACCAGCACATGGATAGAGGCTCCACCTCTCAGGAATAAAACTATTACAGATGATATATATATCAGAATGTCAACTGATTTACAGTATACATTTACCTATCACAGAGGCTGGCATGTTCGCGCCCCAGGTGAGTGGCTTAAGTGCGCAGGAAGCTAAATGGGAATCAGATTTACTGGGGATGAAGGACTCAGAGATTTACTATATCTCACTGCCAATACATACTATATTTGTGCTTCTGTTTATGCAATCTCACAATAAAATCTCAAAATAAATATTTTAGATCTAAAAGATTAAATTGCACTGTAAATATTAAAAAATGTGGTGAAAGAATGTTTCTTTCTTTGAAAAATGAAATCAACCAAGTTTTAACCATTTTTTTTTGGCAATTAAGTTCTCAAACATCTGTTGAAGTATACTCAAAAATAGATTACCTAAGTAGCTCTGTATCTGTTAAGGAAATTGAAATTTATAGTTTAAAAACTTCCCATAAAGAAAATTCTAGGCTTCAGTGGCTTCACTGCTAAGTTCTATCAAACCTTTAGGGAGAAATATTACTAGTTCTACAGAAACTCTTCCAGAACATAGAGAAGGCAAAGCTTCCCAACTCATTCTATGAGGCCAGCATTACTCTGATTTCCAAACCAAAGACATTACGAGGAGGAGGAGAAGGAGGAGGAGGAGGAGGAGGAGGAGGAAGAGGAGAAGGAGAAAGAGAAGAGAGAAGAAGAAGGAGAAGAGGAAGAGGAAGAAGGAGAAGGAGGAGGAGGAGGAAGAATAAAACTACAGTGGACAGAGGTACAAAAATCCTTAACAAAATTTTAGTAAATCAAATCCAGCTATATACAAAAATTATAATACATCATTGTGTTAGTTTTCTATTGATGCTATGAAAAATTACCACAAACTCAACAGCTTAACCAGCATAGATTTACCATGTATTCATTCTATAGGTTAAAAGTCTGATACAAGTCTCACTGGGAAACAGTGTTGGGAGGGCTGCATTCCCTTTTGGAGGCTCTAGGGGAGAACCTCTTTCTTTGCTTTTTCCAGCTTCTAGAAGCCACTGGAATTCCTGGGCTCAAGACCTTCTTTCTCTACCTTCAAAACCAGGAATAGCTGGTTGAGTCTTTCTCACACTGTATTACTCTGACCTTCTCTTTGTTTCTCTCTTCCACATTTATTTATTTAATGTTTATTTATTTATTTTGAGAGAGATTAAATGAGCAGGAGAGAGGGGCAGAGGGAAGGAGAGAGAGAATAACATGCAGGCTCTGCACTGTCAGCACAGAGTCCAATGCGGAGCTCAATCTCATGAACCATGAGATCATCACTTGAGCCAAAATCAAAAGGCAGATGCTTAAGTGACTGAGCCACCCAGGCGTCCCTCTCTTCCACATTTAAAGACCCTGTGATCACATTAGGCCCTAAAAGATAATCTCACCATTTTAAGGTCATTTAACTGGAAATCTCAATTCACTGTACAACCTTAATTCTCCATTGTCCAAAACATATTCATTGGTTCAGGGCTGCAAAATATGTGTATCTCTGGATGAAGAAGGGGACCATTACTCCACCACCTACCTCAATCATGATGATCCAGTGATGTTTATCCTAGGACTGCAAGCAATTTTCAAATAGAAGAACAAAGTTGAATCACACTAGCCAACTTCAAGACCTACTATGTAAAGCTAGAGTGATCAAGACAGCATGGTACAAGAAGAGGGGCCTGGTAAAAGAACCACATTTAAATGATCATTTGAGGGGTGCCTGCGTGGCTCAGTCGGTTAAACATCTGACTTTGGCTCAGGTCATGAGCTCATGGCTCAGCTCCTGATTTCAAGCCCCATATTGGGCTCTATGTTGACGAAGCCTAGAGCCTGATTCAGAGTCTGTGTCTCCCTCCGCTCCTCCCCTGCTCAAGCTCTGTCTCTTTCTTTCTTTCAAAAATAAATAAATGTTAAAAATTTTTTTAAATAAATGATCATTTGATACTTAGCAAAACAAACCAATTGAGAAAAATGTCTTTGCGACAAATGATTCTTAGAGTAACTGTATACCTACAAGAAAAAAAAAAAACAACCCTGACCAATCCTACTTCATAGCATACATAAGAAATAAAAAAGGATCATATTAGGCACCTGGGTGGCTCAGTCAGTTTAACGCCTGACTTCAGCTTAGGTCATGATCTCTCAGTAGGTGGGTTTGAGCCCCATGTCGGGCTCTGTGCTGACAGCGTGGAGCCTGGACCTGCTTCAGATTCTGTGTCTCCCTCTCCCTCTGCCCCTGCCCCACCGCTACCACTCATACTCTGTCTCTCTCTCTCCTCAAAAATAAACATTAAAAATTTTTTTTAAAAAAATGGATATACAACTCAATAGTAAAAACAAGACATTTAAAATACAGGCAAAAGATCTGAACAGATATTTCTCCAAATAAGATGAACACATGAAAAAATGTTCAATATCATTAGTCATCAGAGAGATACAAATCAAAACCACAAGGACATACCACTTCACATTCACTGGGATGGTTATAATTAAAAAGACAGACAATGACAAGTGTTGGAGAGGATGTAGAGAAATTGGAACCCTCAAACATTGCTGGTGGGAATGTTACATGGTTTTGATGATTTGGAAATGGTTTGGCAGCTCCTCAAAAAGTTAAACATAGAGTTACTACATAACCCAGAAATCCCATTCCTAGGTGTATACTCAAGACAAATGAAAACATATGTCCACACAAAAACTTGTGTATGAATGTTCACAGAACCATTATTCATCATAGGCCCAAAAAGTGGAAACACCCAATGCCCATTCATTGATGAATGGGTAAAGAAAATGTGATATATTTTCAGTGATGTTCAGCCAAAAGAAGGAATATTATTCAATAATAAAAAGGAATGAAATACTGATGCATGCTACAATATGGAAGAACCTTGAAAAGAGAATGCTAACAAAAGAAGCCAGATACAAAAGGCCACATATTGTGGTGTTCCACTTACATGAAATGTCCAGAGACACATTGGAAATCTACAGAGACAGAAAGTAGACTAGTGGTTGCCAGGGGTGGGGGGAAGGGTTGATGCTAAGGGACACAGGATTTGCAGAGGCGTGGGTGACAGGAAAATTAATCGTGAATATTCATACACAACTGTGTGAATATATTAAAAACCACTGAATTGTCAATTTTAAAAGGGTGAATTTATGATAATGTGTCTTATATCTTAACAAAATAAAATTGTATAGGGAAAAAGATGGATCAAAGACCTAAATGTAAAAGCTAAAGCCATAAAATATTATAGAAAAGCATAAGAGAATTATCTTTGTGACTTGGGGATGGGTTTCTTCAAGCCAACGGCTGTTTACACACATTTGTATACCAAAACTGATAAGACCCAAGATGGTTCAAGAGAATGCAGAGTGATGATGAAACTTCAAAGGCAGAATAAGCAGAGGGAGAAAGTGATGCTCTACTCAGGTGGTGGGATCTCATTCTGATTAAACATCCATCTGGCACTTTTTGCCCTTTGGATGAGAGGTGGGCTAAAGAAAAAATTCTACATTCAGGAGAGCTCTTCCTGGTGTTACAGAAATGTATACAATCTGCTTCATGGAAATAGTCCAAGCCAGCCCACTCCATGTATATTTTGGAACACAAGCAAGGTAGAACTCAGTACAACAGACGTGATGCTTCCAGACAGGACATTCTTAATACCACCCTGATTATCAAAACCCAGAGCTTTCAAGATATGTCAAAGGCTTTGTTCTTGTTTTTTCCAGTCCATCAGACTGACTTGGTTTCTTTTAAAACCAGTAGATCTCTTCTGGAATCAAGGTGTCTCTCTTACAGACTCTTCTTATATACCTCAATGTTTCATCGGGGCCTTTTGTGGTAAGCCGACCCTATAAAACATCTGCCTGGCATGTGAGGCACCAAATTCTTTTTTGGAAAGCTCTTCATATGTATCCAAAGAGGCTGCTTCATTGTTTATTCCATTTTTAGTTTCCTGCAAGTTTACTGTGGAATCAAGTGGAAAATGACTTCAAAACACATAATAGATTACGTGAATCTTTTCCATACTTCATGCAGTCATGAAGATACATTAACCCTATCAGATATGAAATGGTATGCTAGTGATATCTTTTATTTTTTATGATTAACATACAGAAAAAGTCACTTGCTTTGGTATGGAGTTTTATGAATTTTGACAAATACAGTCATATAACCAGCGCCGTAATTACAGAACAACTCTGTCATCCCAGAATCACTCCCTTGTGCTGCTCCTTTGTAATCAAACCCTCCACGCCACCCTTAAGCCCTGGCAACTGCTGATGGCTTCTCCATCGTTACAGCTCTGCCTTTTTCCAGAATGCCATGGAAAAAGAATCGTACGGTGTGAAACGTCTTGAGTCTGGCTTCTCTCAGTCATCACAATGCACCTCTATGCTCTCTGAGATTCCCCACACACTTTCCTGCCTCCTAGTGTCCCCTTTTCCTTGTTCCTTTGGCCAGAAAGACAGGTTTCTCTCAGGCCTTAGCCCCTTATTCTGTCATGTGCTTCCATACAACTCAGGCTGCCTTTGGGAGCAAAGCAGAAAAATAAAAAAGATAAAACAGTGAGACCCTCCCACACTTTGTGGACAAAGGGGGCTCCTTTTCCCTGGTTCTCTGGTCAGAGAGCATTTTCTTTAGGGAATTTCAGATGTCCAACCTGCCAACACAAATGTAAATACAGATTCTCAAATCAGGTTGGCCTTGGGGCAGGGTAAGAGGAGGAAAAAAAGAAACAAAATAATAATTCCCCTATATACTGCAGCAAAGACTCCTTTCCCAAACCACTGTTTAGAAATAGAGGGTTTCACCTAGAGATTTTTCTGCCCGTGCCTACTGCATTGTTCTAGGCTTCCATCAGACCTTGGGTCAAAGCTGCAAGACAGAGGAGAGAAAACAAACCCCACAAAACTCACACCTGGCACAAAGGATTGATAAGGCTTTGACTTCGTTCCCATTCACCAATGCCCTGCTATTGTTTACTTTTCAGTGGCCCCCAGAGAGTTGCTTTCTGTAGTTTCCAGAGTTTCCAGGTGTAATCCATAAGAAAGCTTAGGCTTTAGTTGGCTTACTCTATCTTGCCCATCACTGGAAGGGTATGTGCAATATTTAAAAATTTTTTTAATGCTTGAAATTTATTTTTGAGAGAGAAAGAGAGACAGCGCATGAGCAGGGGGAGGGGCACAGAGAGACGGAAACACAGAATCTGAAGCAGGTTTCAGGCTCTGAGCTGCCAGCACAGAGCCCGACACGGGGCTTGAACTCATGAGCTGTAAGATCATGACCTGAGCCAAAGTTGACTGCTTAACTGACTGAGCCACTGAGGTGCCCTTGAGGGAATGCACAATATCTTAACGGGAATGGGCCAATGAGACTTGTGATGAGGACTTTGTGGTCGTCCTTGTCGTCGTCGTTGTTGTTATTGTTTTTACAGTTTTATTGTTTGCCTAGGGTAATACAGAAGTAGAATGAATGACACCGCCTATCAGGTAAGCATAAAGAAAGAAAACAGTTATTTCGAAGGCTTTAATTACACACCTGCACAGTACCCATGACTGTTGTCAGCACTGTGAGAAAAGACAACAAAGGATCAGTGCATAGTCCCTACTCTCTAAGGACACGTCATCCATGTGGAAAATACAAAACTGTCCACAATTAGGATAACAAAGGACACCCGGAGAAAGAGAGAGATGAGAACTGGGTCATTAGAGCAAGTGACTCTGGAGGCCCTTCAATCCCATGCTAGAATCTGGTGAAGAAAAGGCACCTTCCACCAGAGGGAAAGGGGGCCTGACAGGGTAATTATTCTTCCAAAGTTGGTTTTGTACCTTTTTATTACACACTGAGTTTATGTGCCCCAAAGGAAACTAAGAGGCAGTTTCTAAGGACATTTTATTACGCCTGACCCTGTGCTTCCCTCCCCTTCTCTCAGCTTGGTAGAAAGGGTTTCCAGGGCTTTGGTTCAGGGTGAGGACCGGAGGCCCAGTCACGCTGCAGTGAGTCATGGGATCTTTCCTGGGGAGTCTTGAATTACCCACAGACAAAATTTTCAATAACTGTTGTAACTCGGCCGGTCGCTGGCATTGTTCATGGGCTTCAGCTGAGTTAAAGCTTTCGGAAGTTTACTTTTCGTATTTTATTTGGATGTATTCCTAAAATCACAAAGGCAGTATCTTCATTCGAGGACAGTATCTATTGTATTTGAAAATATTTCTTGTGAAGTATTCAGAAAGGCTTTGCATGAGAGCCCCTGTGAGCAGACAAGCACAGGGGAGGAGAGGCTACGGAGACAGCAGCTGCACAGACGGCCTGCGTGAGCAAATGGGGGCCAAGTTCACTGTGAATTTTCACTTGCAGCTGTGGAAAATACCTATGCTGGTGACTCAACGTCTTTGGACTTCTTGCTTCAAATTACAGCAGAGAAGAGAACATTTTCCAACGCTGAGCATACAGGGAAGCTGGTAAACTTCAGCTAGTGTTGAGCCCATGGGCTACCCTGCACTGCAAAACAGAAGGGCATCTAAAAGGAGGGATTCCTGTCACAATCAGGGTGTCTGGCATAGAACCTGGACAGCCTGCCGGGCAACCAGACCTGTGGTTAGCAGAGATACTGTATCCATTTCCAAGAATGGAAATTTAGCTTCCTTCTCGTGTGACTTCACGCCAAGGACTTGATTTTCTTTTCTGGAATGAGGTGTGCTGGGATCCAAAGTTATTGCGTGGCCAGCCCGTCATGGTCACATGTAAACGGCAAGACGAGCGACTGTATCGTATTCGTGCCTTTTCCCGGTGTTGTCTGGGAACTTGTCTTTTGTAAAAGACCTTGCCGGTGTCCCCGGCTCCCCATCCCCCCACCTCCACCCTCGTCCTGGCAGGCTGCTGGGACTGTATTTTGTCGCTTATCTAACACAAAATAAACAGAGCAATCTGGAGCTAATTTAAGCGGTTTACCATATCAGGATACAGCTGGGAAAGATTTTAAGAAAAAGGCCCAACAGGAACAATAGTGCTGTGAAGTTGGGCAGCGGTGGGGAGCACAGGAAGGCAGCTTCAGACAGCCTGGCAGACAGCTGTCAGCCACTCCAATAACAATCCCCGAAGCCAATGAAAACGGGCAGGGGCCGTGCGGGCAACTCGGCAGAACACCAACAATGAAAACAAGGGATTCGAGAGCATTCGGAGTTAATGGCTCAAGGGTCAGGGCCACCAGCCTCCTGGGAGCCCTCTGCACAACTCCCAGGCAGCAAGGGCTAAAGAGGAATTGCAGATGAGGGGACGGCACTTCGTTTCTCCACAACACTGGCCAGGAGATTTTTTCTGACGTGCGTGCATACATGCTGGCTTCATCCTGACTTACGAATCCAGCAAACCCTGCACAGGAACATCTGTTTTTGACATCAGTTTCTTCTGCTCTGCAGGCTGGTTGTCTTTTTAACTCTTTGGGGGCCTCTGGCTAGACCTCGAATTTCCTGGTACAACTTGATAGAGGTGAGAGGGCTGGAGGGAGTTAAATAAAGCGATGTGCTGCGCTTGAGAGAACTTGCAAATGCTTTATATATTAAAAAAAAAAAAATCGCAGTTGGATCAAGCTCTTGACAAAAATCCAAACAATTAGGTAAACTATATAGTCCTAGAGGCAGTACCATTTTGTGCAGAGAATGCTGAATTGGAAGCACAGAAACCCAGGCTCTAAGTTTGCTTCTGCCTCGGGAAATGCCCCTACCCTCCTCCATCATTCAACTCTGGATGTTAGTTCATGCTCACACCTTCCTTTCCAAGAGTGCTCAATTTCATAAAAATGTCCCTCTGATAAGAACAACCTTTGGGTCTATTATAGAACAATTCCATTTGGTTGGGGATAACTTTATTTATTTTTAAAATGTTTATTTATTTATTTTGTGAGGGAGAGTACAGGGGAGGGGCAGAGAGAGAGAGAAGCCTAAGCAGGCTCCACACTGCCAATGCACAGCCTGACGCAGGGCTCGATCCCACAAACTATGAGATCATGACCTGAGTGGAAATCAAGAGTTGGACACTCAACCACCTGAGCCACCCATGCGGGTTGAGGATAACTTTACATAATCCTTGTCCATATTCTAAAAGAAGAAGAATCCCATCTGGAAGTTTCAATTAAAAAATATACAAATGAAAAAGTAGAAATTAAATATTTTATTATTCACTGTTCCATGTACTATTCCATCATATTTCACAAAAGATTATCAAAATTTCTATCATAATAGAGCTGATTTTAAGACTAAAATTTCAGAATGCAAAAAGGCAGAGAGATATGGATAGCTTTTCTTTTTGAGAGAGAGAGTGAGTGAACGAGGGAGGGGCAGAGGAACACAGAGAATCTTAAGCAGGCTCCATGCCTAATGTGGGGTTCGATCCCACAACCAGGAAATCACGACTTGAGCCAAAATTAAGAGTCAGGCACCCAACCACCTGGGTTTTCCAAGGGCAGAAAAGAATATAAAAACTTCTAAAGGATAAAAGATGGGAAGGGAGGGAACTATACCCTTTAGAAAGTCAATATCCTTTCTATTTCTGTTTATGTAACATTCTTGCTATTTTCCAAGTTTGGACAATGTTTGCTTCAAAAATATCCTGGTACACGTGGGGCGCCTGGGTGGCTCAGTCAGTTAAGCATCCGACTCTTGGTTTTGGCTCAGGTCATGAGGTCATGGTTTCAAGTTCGAGCTCCACGTTGGGCTCTGTGGTGGCAGTGAAAAGCCTGTAGTAGGATTCTCTCTCCTCTCCCTCTCTCTCTCTCTGCCGCTCCCCTGCTTGTGTGCACATGTTCTCTCTCAAAACAAATAAATAAACTTAAAATACATGTATATCTGAACACACTTAAAAATCCAACTATCTGAAAATTTAAAATCTCCCTAAGCCAGCTCTTAAACAATAGCATGTATCAGAATCTCCTAGAAGGTATGTTGCAGGGTCCCACCTCCAAAATTTCTGGTGCAAGGAGGGGCCTGAAAATTTGCAATTCTAACAAGTTCCCAGATGACAAAGATGCTCCCAGGCACATGCTTTGAGAAGCAGTGCTCCAGGGAGAGATGTGATAGCTGACACGTTAAAGTCAACCAGTTTTAGTCAGTATCTTTTATTGTTCTTTGGAATCACTGGGCAAGTGTGCTTGAATAGTGAGAGTGGAAAAATGAGAGAGAACACAAATGGGTACATGAATCAATGCAAAATATTCATAAAACATCACACAAAGAGAAAATGGCTGACCCTTAACTTTTGTGAAGGTTTAATTATAAAAGCAGTTACTTTCTGAAAGGCAAAATTGGTCTTAAGGATGAAAAAAATGTGGTAAAGAAGGTTTTATAATAATGAGTCTCTTGGTCTATACGATGCCAATGTTTTTCATCCTGACTACTCTGCAGAATCACTTTGGGAATCCAACTCTTTGATGTATTTATTTTTGTTTTTTTATTTCTGAGAGAGACAGACAGCATGAGCAGGGGAGGGTCAGAGAAAGAGGGAGACACAGAATCTGAAACAGGCTCCAGGCTCTGAGCTAGCTGTCAGCACAGAGCCCGATGCGGGGCTCAAACCCATGAACCGTGAGATCATGACCTGAGCCGAAGACGGATGCCCAACCGACTGAGCCACCCAGGTGCCCCGGGAATCCAAATCTTTGGAGGGGGCTTCCTAGGTGACATGAAAATACGAGAGGATTGTGAACCTGCCTAGAGGAAAAGAGTATTTGAATTTCCACGATTGGACTATAGAATCTCAAAAGGTATCATAGAGACCAACTTGAAGATGACAAGGTTAAGAAAGATTAAATAACATGTGAGAAGCTACACAGCTAGTTAGAAGCAAAGCCACAATTAAGCTTCTTATCCAGAAGCCCATCCCAATCTCTATCATGTTATTTGAAAGCAATGCTATTAAAAGACAGAAGAAGGAGGTAATTGGGGAGAATCTAAAATAGAGACCTAAGTACCCAACAGTATGGTCAATTGTCATCTTGGAGATTCCAATGGTTTCATTCAAAGTATCTGTTAAGAACCGAGGAGTCAATGTAGGCTTTCATCAATTCTGAACCTACGACTGGTGATGTGACCAGGCCTCACCAACTATAAACCGCATGGCCACGGTGAGGTTGGTTAATGCCATTCTTGTAGCACACGAGACATATGAATTTTTAGAATAAGGAAAGAGAGGGAAAAGGGACTACAGTGACACTATGTGGCAGCCCTAACCGCTCGCAGCAAACTTCTCGCAAGCAAGCTCCCACTCCACTGGCAATAGCATAGTGCACTTAGGTTTGCCAGAGGCAAAGTGAAGTCATGGAGTGATTTGGTGAGGCCCACCGCTTGTCTGTGACTCAGCCTACTTTATGGGACTCAAAATGAATTAAAAATACATTTTAAAAGCTGTATCTTCCACCTGGTTCCCATCACCATTTTTGGCTGGCAGGAAAAGGGCCTGTCAGTTTTTATCTGCAGGAGGTGAAAAAGGGACAGCACATTTCTGGGAAAAGCAAATAAGCATATTTGCCATGATGGTTTCAGGTTTCCCCAAAATTATGGCAATAGCAACATTTCACTCACCATGTCACGTGGCCAAAGAGAAGGTATATTTTGAACTCATGATAGGGAAAAGAGGTCAGGCAGGAGCTTCCCCGAATAGCTGACTAAGGCACTTCTATTTTATTGGAACTTATCTCTCTTGGGATCAATTCACAATACCACTATTAATTCCCACTTCTTCATAGAAAACCAAACGTACAGTCAGAAGTTATTTTTAAAGAAGTTTTGCTGAAGGAATGAATATTCAAGGCATTAGAGAGAAGAATCAGTTATCATTATGATCATTTAAAAGCTTATTTTCATGCTTTTTAAAAACATGCTGAGCATGGGAGACAGGCATCAGTGAGGCAGCGAGATCCTCCCAGAATATTTCCCGGTCAGCCAGCCCCTGCCTCCTTCACCAGACCTTTTCCCACCAGCTACTAACATGATGGGAGCTGGGCTTTTAAAATGTAGTTTTAATTCACTTTCAGTATCATAAAGTAGACTGAGTCACAGCAGCTGTTTGGAGTGGATTTAGTGTTTTTCCTATCGTATTGTATGATGGAATTTATTTTATTCGATTCTCAAGTTGCTCATGCTGTGATCAGACACTAATGTCATGGTTCTAATCGGTTTATTTTACAACAGTGAGTTAGAGCCTCTTGATCCACACTTCAACATAGACCTAGTGTTGCATGTGCGTGTTTACATACTTGCCATTTTTTAAATTTATTTTTCTTATTTCTGAGGGAGAGAGAGAGAGGCAGCATGAGCAGGGGAGGGTCAGAGAGAGGGAGACACAGAATCTGAAACAGGCTCCAGGCTCTGAGCTAGTTGTCAGCACAGAGCTTGATGCGGGGCTTGAACCCACGAACCGTGAGATCATGGCCTGAGCCGAATCTGGATGCTTAACCGACTGAGCCACCCAGGCACCCCTATACTTGCCATTTTAGATACACCACAATTATTCACTGCTACTATGTGTGCTTATGATGAAATATCAAAGGAACCCAAATTTTTAGCCAAAGGAAAATAAATATCTTTTCTACCTGTAGTCACCCAGATCGTGATTTCTTAAAACAACTGACTACTACTATTAAAACTTATGTTTTTGAAGAATTTTTTAATGTCTTATTTATTTTTGAGAGAGAGAGAGAGAGAGAGAGAGAATGAGTGGGAGAGGCGTAGAGAGAGAGGGAGACACAGAATCTGAAGCAGGCTCCAAGCTCCGAGCTGTCAGCACAGAGCTCAACGTGGGGCTCAAACTCACTAACTGCACAATCATGATCTGAGCTGAAGTTAGCGCTCAACCAACTGAGCCACCCAAGCACCCCTAAGAGACTCTTAAATACAGAGACCAAACTGAGGGTTGATAGAGGGAAGTGGGAGGGGTGGGGGGCGGAAAAGGGGTGATGAGCATTAAGAAGGGCACTTGTTGGAATGAGCACTGGGTGTTGTATGTAAGTGATGAATCACTAAGTTCTAGTACTGAAATCATTATTACACTGTATGTTAACTAACTTGGATTTAAAATTTTTAAAATAAATACATAATAATAAGGAAGAATGACTAAGTGATTTTTAAAAATTAAGGAAGACACTAAAGATTTCTTTCAAAAGTTGACATTAAATTTAAAATACATGTGGCTTAGTGTATATTAAAATCTGCTCTGGTAATCCAAAGGTTAAAAAACATTATTTAAATGTTAGTTTATAAAAAAGAAAGAAATGAACTCAGGAGTACCATTTTTAGTGAGAGAAATAATATTGAGAGCCAAATTATTTAAAAACTATAAAGTGAAAGAAGCCCTAAGTGTCTCCAGAAATCCTTACCGTCACACCGCGTTGGAACAGGATGGGCCACATACCACGATGGCATGGCCCACAAATACTTAAAGCCACATGGCACCAAGATACTTTATACTCATTATCCTTCATGAACATCTTCTTCTTTGTTTTTTTTTAATCTGAGAGAGAGAGCATGTGAGGAAGCAGGGGAGAGGACCAGAAGGAGAGAGAGAATTTTAAGCAGGCACCACACTCTGGGCAGAGCTTGACGTGGGGCTCAATTCCACGACCCTGGAATCATGATTTGAGCCAGAATCAAGAGTTAGGTGCTCAACCAACTGAGATGCCCAGGCACCCCTGAACATCTTCTTATGGATATTTAACATTCTTGTTAATTTTCCAGGTAATTTGCCAACCAATAGACTATTTTCTTCAGCTCCTGAACTGTTTTTCATTCCTTACTTGTGTATTTTTGACTAGAAGAGGCATAATTCAATTCTGGCAAAAACATTCCCTTATGTCAAATAAATCCAGTTTTCCCTATTAACGTGCAATCACACATTGGTTTCTGTTGCCCATTCACTTCCTGGATACCTTATTGAGTTATCTGATCATTCATTACTTGACCAGCTAACTACTGCTACTACTTCAGCTGAAACAATTTATCTGGGCATCCTATCTAGGCCTTTGGCTTCTTATTTGGAGCTCCATCAGTCAGGGATTTTCTGAGCTGTATTGATACTGTAACTCAAAGGAAATTGGTGATTTCAAGAATTTCTACACTAACGACCATGATTAATAAAATACTTACCAGTCTGAGACAAGCTAACTATACACTAAGAGAAAAGATACCCTAGAGGCAGAAACGGGGAAGGTCAAATAGCTTTCTATTTAACACAAAAACTGTATTAATTTGGGGGGAAAAATAAAAGGAAGGAGAGGATATGAAATAGAAGGTAAAATGAAGCCTAACATCTGTCAGATCTATATGGTGTTTACTTGCATTCTATAGTCCTTATGTAATCTTAATCTGTAACTTCATTTACACTTTGAGACTAGCATTTACTACAAATATCCTCTAAGATGAATGATTCATGGTAAAATTACTAAAGTTTTAGATGAGGTTAACACGCAGCAAGTGAGGCATGACTTCCAGATAATTCAGAATATCCCAGACTTGTGTGAACATCTCATGGGTAAACAGTTAATAATAATCACACTATCCAACATTTTATTTTAAGGCTCTCAGCGTGTCTTTGAAGGCTGCCCATGAAGGCTCTAAGACAGGTGGAGGCCAAGGTACATCAAGGTACCCTGATTATTGGGAAATAGAGAAAGGTCCTCCCTGGCCTGCTCTACCTCAGAGCAAAGAACATAGACCTGGGCGCATGGACTTTCTTTACCTAAAGTCAAGAGCAGACTTGACCAAATTTCTGGGTGAGTGTGATAAAATACTAAATTCATATTCTTCTGGGAATACTCAGGTAGAACAAGAGGTCACTGAGATAATGACCCTAATGACTCCTACCCCAAGACCACCTATGTTTCCTTCCCATCCCCAAAGTCATCCTTCTTTTACTGATGAAAACCAAAAGAAAGGAGCTAAAACATCGATTTGTTCTGCAGATGAAATGTTACCTTAATGCTGAGTTTTCTCCTTGAGATTTATAATTTTCCTATTGAGTTATATCCTGTATCATGTCCTAAAAGCAATGTCAGTGTCTAGGGAAATCAGAAACAGAGCAAGGAATTAGGAATATTTTAGTCACTGGAGGTAGTTATTCTTTCATGGAAGGAGAGGGGGAATCTTTCTGGCCTGTTTTCTACCAGGAACTATAAATGCATTTATGCCTATACATATGTTTTGCAATATCAAATGTTAAAATATCAACCACTGTGTGCTTGTGTTCCAAGCACAGGGGATACTGTGACAAACAAGACAGACAGGGTCCCTGATTCCATGGAACTTAATTCTGATGAGGGAGACAGATGACAAACATGTACAGCAAAAACAACCAGAAAGATAATTCCCACTGTGATAAGTGCTATGAAGAAAACCAAACACTGTGATGTGACGGATGGTGAGGGGTGCAGGGAGGGGCAACATCAGATGAGGGGCTGACTTGTGAGCTGTTACATAAAATGACAAGGCATCAACGGCCCTGTGAAGGTCAAGAGAAGACAGTGCTAAACAAAGGAACTCAAGTTCAACGGCCTTCTCTTTTTTTTTTTTTTAATTTTTTTTAATGTTTTATTTATTTCTAGGAGAGAGAGAGAGACAGCGTGAGCAGGGGAGGGTCAGAGAGAGAGGGAGTCACAGACTGAAACAGGCTCCAGGCTCTGAGCTGGCAGTCAGCACAGAGCCCGACACGGGGCTCAAACCCACGAACCGCGAGATCATGACCTAAGCGAAAGTCGGACGCTTAACCGACTAAGCCACCCAGGCGCCCCTCAACAGCCTTCTCTAATACAATGTTAGGAGGTGTATGGTACGTTGTGTCAAAGCTTCTTTTAAATTAAGACTCTATCAACTATATTCCTGATAATTTTCTGTTGTCAAGAAACACATAAGCTAAGTGACATCTAGCAGTAAACCACAAAGGAAACTGTGTGATTATCATCACTTTCCCCTAATCTGTACCCCATCCATCTGCTTAAATTAATTTCACTGAAATTTATTTATATGATAGGAAACATGTTCACATGATATAATTTTGTGTTTGAACGCAGCTGTGTTTCAAGGTGGCAAATCAAACCATGGGTTCAAGGGGGAATCGAGGAAGACTTAACACTCTACAATAAAATGTGGCCAAAATCGGTTAATTTTGTAGCAACTTATAATGAAGCAAACCAAGAGACAGGCACAATTTCAACTATTAGCACTTCTTCATGTTGGCCCATCTCACCCACATCATGAGTTAACCCTAAAGACAATTAATTCATAGATTTTAACTGTAACTTTGGTTGAGGCATAGACTAGGTTGATTAGTAAACAGTAGTTTATTGTTTCTCTTAAGAAAAGGGTTTCCCATGTAGCAACAAAATATTTGAAATGCCATCCCATAGTTAACATATTTGCACACCAAGAAATTCTGATTGTACTTTTATGTTACTAAAACTACCATTCCTAATACTTCAATTAGATGTAGTCAGACGTCTTACGGAGGCAATATATGGTCCATTTTTAAAATAAAGCTTTTTTCTTTTCAAGTGGAATTACACATATGGACACTTTTCAGGGATGTTCCCATTCGGTTTAAAGTAGAATGCATCAAATTTGATTTTTAAGGGTCTTTCATGTATATCTAAGACATTTTATTTTAGAATCGTTCTTGATGTACAGAAAAGTTGCAAATATAAGACAGAGGGCTCCTGTATACCGCACACTCAGTTTCTCCTATGGTTAACATCTTGCATTAATTAGTCTTATACATTTTGGGGACAAAAAAAAAATCTCAATTTCATGGGCACACATACACACACAGCTGAAGAACTTTCAACTCAATATGGTATTTCTTGTATGGTTTAGTGTGAAAATTTTAACCTTCAAGACCCTTTCTTAATGTCTGACTTTTTTAATGTGAGAATACTAATTTATTAAATAAAGTAACTCTTCTCCAGACATTTTTAGGGCAAAATCATTTTTTTAAATCAAAAGGTCACTACCAAATATTATCTAATTAGCAAAAATGTTTTTTTCTCCACTCAGAAAAGGAACTGGAAATTACAACCATAAAAGGGTGCTAACTGGGTTTTCAGAGAAGCATGAAATACTAAAGCACTTTCTTGTTTGTTTGTTTGACTCCCTGGCTAGGCTAGGAAGTCTAATTTGGTTACTCAAATTAACCCTTTATCTTCTGCGTGACAACATACCAATATTAAATGCCACAGTGCTGTAGTGGAAGAGGAACAGAACAGAGTCAAGTTAACCTTGAGATTTTTCTTAAGAGTGCAATTTCTATATGGGCACAATTTCAAATACAAGAAACTAGGAACCCCATTATCTAATCTGGGAGAAGGAAATGGAGGAGGGGTGGGGATTATGATACCCGTTAGCTCTCATGGGAATTCCTGCTACAACTACCACAGTTAGGGTGAGACTTGAGGTGTCAGTGAGCCTATCACAGCACAGATTGGAGAGTAGCCAGGACAGGGCACACGTGGGGACCACACAATCCTCATGCTATACAATGTCTACTTGCCACAAACGTCAGCACATTTGCATTCCTGTACAAGGAGAGACTGCCATTGCTTGGACTGGACTTCAGGCAGGGATAGGGTATAGTCCAAATACTGGGGGTGGGGGGGGGGGTGGGGGTGGGGGGGTGTCAAATTTGCTTCACTTCTATGTGCTTAGCATAGAGCCTTGCACAGAAGAATCACTGAAAGAATATTTGTTGGATAGATGAAGAAATAAGGAGTTTACTTACCGCTAAAAGCATTATAGAGATTTGGGGTTATATTAGCTGTTGGAGCCCAAAATCAAGAGCTTTCCAATAAGGCAACCTGAGTACTACATTTGAATATGGAGAACTAGTTGATCTAGAGTCACTTCTTAGCACTCAGACTCCTGCTTAGCAAGACCCTGTCCTGGAGAACACTGAATACAGTTTCAGAGAAAGTCTCCTTCACATCTCAAGAGGCAGAAGGAGGGAACAGGATCAGAGGCACCACCTACTACAAATGAAATTCTAGAACTGGTAACAGTGGTGTTCTCTGGGCAAAGAAACTGAGAGGCTGCAATACAGTGGTGAGCAGGTGGACCTACTTTTAACTTAAAAACTTCTGTACATTTGAAAATTTTGTACTTCATGCATCCTGTGTTCAGGAAATACAATAAATTATTATTTAAAAATGGACTCCGGATTAAGCCATTTATCTGGAATAAGATCACTGTGCAGTAATCAGAGGAATGTCTCAAACAAGAGGCTGGATGGAAGTGAGGGGTCCAAAGATATACTGTGAACTTAGGTCGCAGAGGCAGTACCTGCTGGCCACTGGGCACCTGAGCAAGTATATGAGGGGGTGACAGGGCTGAGTGAGCAGCAGGGACCCATACCTCCAAAATCACTGGGGGAGGATTATCCCTCAGTGCCTAGATTCTCATTTCCAAAGAGTTCTGCACATCTGGTGATTTGACTGCAAATCCTAGCTCTTTCTAGCTCCTGAACCCTCCCCCTCTGCTTCTGCTCCTTGCAGAGCACTATCAACAAAAGTCCTCTTTCCTGGCCTCCTCCAGCTCTCCCCTGAGGACACTGCTTCCTCTGCACCCTCATGGTTCATGCATCACTGCACTTCCTAACTTTTTCCCATCCTTCTCTCTAATAGCCACGCCTCTCCCCCCAGATGGAGGCTCGTGCACTCAGGCTGTAGTGCTGACTAAATTGTCTGGCTGCAGGTATTTACAGACTCCTGGATCACCCCTGCCATGCTCCTCGAAGATATCGACACCTGGCATCCTGTCACTCTCTCCAGTACCATTCTTATCACCTTATGCAGACCACTGACAATTTCTTTTTTTTTTTTTTCCTTTTAAAGGGTTTTTTTTAATTTTTTTTATTTTTTTTACAAATAGTTTATTGTCAAATTAGTTTCTACATAACACTCAGTGCTCATCCCCAAAGTGCCCTCCTTCATGCCCATCCCCCCCTCCCCCCCACATCCATCAGTCCTCAGTTTTTGTCAGCATTCAAGAGTCTCTCATGGTTTGCCTCTCTCCCTTTCCCCCACCATTTCCGCCCTTCTTCTCCCCCTTGGTCCTCCGTCAAGTTCCTCCTAATCCTCCTATACGTGCAAACATATGGTATTTGTCCTTCTCTGCCTGACTTATTTCGCTCAGCAGAACACCCTCAAGGTCCATCCATGTTGCTACACATGGCCAGATTTCATTGTTTCTCATTGCCATGTAGTATTCCATGGTATAGATAAACCACATCTTCTTGATCCATTCGTCTGTTGATGGACACTTAGGCTCTTTCCATGTTTTAGCTATTGTGGAGAGTGCTGCTATGAACATTGGGGTCCATGTGCCCCTATGCATCAGCATTTCTGTATCCCTTGGGTAAATTCCTAGCAGTGCTATTGCTGGGTCCTAGGGGAGTTCTATTGTTAGTTTCCTGAGGAACCTCCACACTGTTTTCCAGAGGGGCTGTACCAGTTTACATTCCCACCAACAGTGCAGGAGGGTGCCCGTTTCTCCACATCCTCGCCAGCATCTAGAGTTCTCTGATTTGCTCATTTTAGCCACTCTGACTGGCGTGAGAGACCACTGACAATTTCAATATCAATACAGGTGACGGTTCCAAAACCCTGGATGATCAGTGACCTGACCTCCTCTCCTTCCATGATCTTCCCCTCTACTCCATTATAGCAACTCACTCCGAGAGTCGTACTCTGGGCCTTGCAGTTACAAATATTTGTAAACCCTCCACAATTTTAATTTCAAGCACCACACTCTCCAGTGACCACCGACCATCTTAGGTCACCTGCTGTAGAACTGAGCTATTTAAAACAGTGACCACTGGCCAATGGGATATTCATACATAAAAGAACAAAACTGGACCCCTATTTTATAGCACTCACAAAAATTTACTTGACATGGATTAAAGACTTAAACGTTAAGACCTGAAACCGTGAAACTCCTAGAAGAAAATATGGGGTAAAAGCTCCTTGGCATTGGTCTTAACAATGTTTTGGATACAACACTGAAAGTATAAGCAAGAGAAACAAATAAACAAGTGGGACTACAACAAACTAAAAAGCTCCCGCCCAGCAAAAGAAACAATCCGTAAAATTCAAAGGCAACCTACAGAATGGAAGAAAATATGTGCAAATGATATATCTGATAGGAAGTTAATACCATAGATAGATATAGATATATAGAAAATCTGATAGCACAACTTAATAAATAAATAAATAAATAAATAAATAAAAGTGGGCCAGACATCTGAATGAATAGACATTTTTTCCAAAAAAAAGATATAGAAACGACCAAATGGTAAACAAAAAGGTGCTCAACATCACTAATCATCAGGAAGATGCAAATTAAAACCACACTGAGATATCACCTCACAACTGTTAGAATGACTGTTACCACAAAGACAAGAAGTAAGTGCTAGCAAGGACGCAGAGAAGAGGGAACCCTAATGTACTCTTGGTGGGAATGTAAATGGATATAACCACTATGGAATGTCCTCAAAAAATTAAAAATAGAATGATCATATAATCCAGGAATCTCACCTCTGGGTATATGGCCAAAGGAAATGAAATTACTATCTTGAAGAGTTATCTTCATCCCCATGTTCACTGTGGCATTATTTACAAAACCCAAGACATGGAAAAAACCTAAGTGTCCACTGATGGATAAATGGAGAAAGAAAATGTAGTGCTGGTAAAGAAAAAAAAAAATGTGTGTGTGTGTGTATACATATAATGAACTATTATCCAGCCATAAAAAAGAAGGAAATCCTGTCATCTATGACCATATGTTTAACCTTGAGGGCATTATGTAAGTGAAACAAGTCAGAGAAAGACAAATACTGTATGATCCCACATGCATGTGAAATCTACAAACAACTGAACTCATAATAAGTAGATTGGTGGCTGCCAGGGCCTGGGGGGGTAGGGGAAACGAGGGAAGGTGATCAAAGGGTACAAACTTCCAGTTAAAGACAAATAAATTCTGGAGACCTAACATATAGCATGATGACTAATAATACAGTACTGAATACATGAAAATTGCTAAGAGAGTAAATATTTTATGTTCTTAACACACACACACACACACACAAAGGTAACTACATAAGGTAACAGATGTGTTAACTAACCTTCTTACCATTAACGATTTTGCAACATATACTTGTACCAAATCATCCTGTTGTACACCTTAAATTTATGCAACGTTATACGATAATGATATCTCAATCAAGCTGGGGGAAAAAACAAATGGTAGCTATTAGGCACATGTGGCTATTGAGCACTTCAAATGTGGCTAGTCTGAAATGAGACATGGCTGCAAGTATAAAATACACACCAGATTTACTGTTTTTTTTTAAAGACTGTAAAATAACTCACTGATAACTTTTTATTTTTATTACATATGGAAATGATAATATTTTGGCTATATCAGATTGATAAAATATATTACTAAAATTAAATTTACCTATTTCTTTTTAGGTTTTTCGAATGTAGCAATTTAATTTTGAAAGAGAGACAGAGAGAGAGCAAGCACAAGCTGGGGAGAGGCAGAAAGGAGAGACAGGATCACAAGCAGGCTCTGTATCATCAGCTCAGAGCCCAATGTGTGGCTCGAACTCACAAACCATGAGATCATGACCTCAGCTGAGATCAAGAGTTGGATGCTTAACTGACTGCCCTACGCAGGCACCCCTGAATGTAGCAGTTTAAAATACATATGTGACTCCCATTTCTGGTTTGCGTTATATATCTATTGGAAGATATTGGTCACTACAATAATTTTTCAACCACTCTCAGGATATACAATCCTTCAGTCACATCACCTTTTTACCACATCTTAACAACCTTCCACCAAGTCCTAAATTTCTCTTTTTACCCAGTTCATACTGTGTAGCCCATCATTATAATCTCTTCTTTTTGGTACTTTTTTAAAAATTTTTATTTAAAAATTTTTAAATGTTTTATTTATTTCTGAGAGAGAGAAAGAGAGAGAGACAGCATGAGCAGCGGAGGGTAGAGAGAGACGGAGACACAGAATCTGAAGCAGGCTACAAGCTCAAACCCACGAAATGTGAGATCATGACCTGAGCCAAAGTCAGATGCTTAAAGGACTGAGCCACCCAGGTGCCCCTAATTTTTATTTTAGAGGGAGAGAGCACACAAGCAGGGGAAGATGGGCGGGAGGAGAGAGAAAGAGAAAGAATCTCAAGCAGGCTCTATATTCAGCCCAGACCCTGACACAGGGCCAATCCCAAAACCCAGGGATCATAACCTGAGCTGAAATCAAAAGTCAGAAACGCAATTGACTCAACCATCCAGCCACCCTGTTTGTTTTAAATTTTTTAACTGAAGTGTAAATAACATAATACTATATTAGTTTCAGGTGTACTATATAAGACTAACAATTCTATACATTTTTTAGTGTGCATTAAGATACTCTTAATCCCCTTTACCTACTCCACCTGTCCCCCAAGCATCTTATATTCTCTTCTTTATACAACTTTGCCTTCTTTCCTTTCATTAAATTCAACCTCATTAAATTCAACTTTCCATGGCCCCTCAAGTATCCAAAAACCAAATGGCATCAGTGTTTCAAATTTTGTCATCACTAATTCTCTTTCTATTGGAAGCCCAACTGGCTTGAAAGCCAACACATAACCAGAAGAAACAGAATGAGTGAAAAAAAAGAAAAATCATTAACCAAAAAAATCCTGAACAGAGTCCTACCCCCATATCTGTCTCAATCCAGCTGTGTGACCACAGAATGTAACTTAATCTATTTGGGGCTCAGTTTCTCCATGTATAACATGAGGCTCTTAGCCTTTCTAGCTTCAATATGCTATGATTTGGTGAAGACAGTGGGAGTCAGTATGGACATGGGGCTCTGAGTAAATGCTTTCAGACACTGTGCTTGAGCCAAAACCAGCAGCTTGCATGCAAGTAGTTTATTTTGGAAATGATCCCAGGGTGCAGGAGTGAGAGATAGGAGTTGTTGAACGGGGAATGAGAGAAAGCCACACACTGTTGGTTATCAAGCTGGCCATTGCCACGGGTGACTCATGCTCACTCTCACTGGTCCCCTGTGAGAATCCTGATGCAATTCATCTCCTAACTGTCACTCTTGGGGGGTTTGTGGGGAAAACATTTATGCACTGGCTCCCAATGAGTAAGCATGACCGCATGGGCATCAACAGCAGCACATCTGGGTATGTACATGTAAGTCTCTAGTGTTGGACAACATGTGGGTCAGGGCAGGACACAGCAGCAGCCCTGTGATAAGCTGACCAAAGCCTACTCTGAACTGATCACCAGAGCAGCAGCTGGAGCAAGACATGGGGCTATGAGGATCCACCATCATGCACTGAGGTGTGGACGACAGAGACTGAATAATTGTGGTTTCTGAATAAAACCTACAGCCAAAGGATGCAATTGCTTTGCTTTTAACTATGAATCATGGTCGCTTAGGCCCATCTCTTCATCTGAAAAGTGGAGAAGAACAGACCTGCCTCACATTCCGGGAAAGACTTAAAACCGGAGTATTGCCATTCAGTGGTTTAAGAACTTCAGTAATATTTAAAGACAGAAATGGACCCCTGGGCCATCAGCTTTTGTCTGCCCCAGCCTTGCCCAGCTACACATTCTGGGGCCTTCAATACATAGGTTTAGCTCTGCTCAGCCTTGGTAGTTAGAAGAGGTTAGCTCTTCTAACCCTAACCTCCAACTGCAGTGTTATGTGTCTCATTTCCACACATGCATTCCAATTTCCTGAAAATAAGGTCCCACCCAACAGCGTGCCCAGCCCTGGGAACCTCCTCTTTCAGGAGGTGCTGGGCTCTGCTCATCCAGCATAGCTGAATGGCATCCAGCTGCAATCTGGGCCTCTGAAACCTGAATACAGTACAATATTTATACCACAACATACTGCCCGGAGATTACTGCTTTGATGTCCTCAATGATGCAAAATGGCGAATATCCAACTAGTGTTGATAGTAATAATGGCTGTAATTATTCAATTTCTACCTACATCAGGCCTGGTATCAGATACATTACATGACCTTAGTTTAATTCTCACAGTAGTCCTGGGAATAAGCTTTATCACCATTTGCAGATAAGCAAACTGATGTTCAGAAATATACCTAAATTCACCCAGTCAGTAAGTGGTAGAATGAGAATCTGAGCTCAGGTTTATCTGATTACAGAGCCCTAACTCTGTCTCAACCACTGTCTCTTCAAGATGGGTCTCAAACTTGCCATGCCTTCTGGGCCTTTATAGACCAGCCTTGACATCAACCTTCTGGGGCAGGTCCTATATCCAGCTCAGCTCCCCATTCCTAGCCTTACCCAGAACCGGTTTTCTATCTTCCCCTTGTCCCCAACATGTCAAGTAGATTGATATTCCAGGGAATTTTTCATTAAATGAAGCTAGAATCTATCCAGCAGATGACTGGGGAATCCTTCAGAAATAAAAATGTAATATCAATTTCTAGTGGGTTCTTTGAGTTAGGAGAAAATCAAGAGCCATTACTAACTTCCAATGGTGAGAGATGGGTGCCCATTGCCAAGAACAGTAAAAGAGAGCAAGGGAGAAGTAGATTGTGTTTCAGGAAACAGAGTAAATAGGAGTTGAGATAACAGCATGTAACTTTAAAAGCAAAGCATTGTCCCATTGGGGTGCCTGGTGGCTAAGTCGGCTAAGTGTTCAACTTTGGCCCAGGTCATGATCTCACGGTTCATGAGCTCAAGCCCCGTAGCAGCTCTGTGCTGACAGCTCAGAGCCTGGAGTCTTGCTTCGGATTCTGTGTCCCCTCTCTCTGCCCCTCCCCTGCTCGCTCTCTCTCTCTCTCTCTCAAAAACAGATAAACATTAAAAAAAAAATAAAGTTAAAAAGAAAAAAGCAAAGCATTGTCCCAAAACATCAATATTTAAAACGACTCTTCTTTTCCAAATATGTTTCTGACCCTTCCTCTTCACATACTGTGTTCATACACGAGAGGGAGAAAGATGCACGGATCATTATCACTGACCTTGCAAACATACTCTCACGGTTCTACATACACATTAACACATTCAAGTCCTGACTTAAAGAAGCCAACATTGGCTGACTGGTTGGGGGCTCCAAGGAAGAGGCCGTTTATGAGCGCTCCTTTCTGAACCCTCAGAGTTGGAGCACGTTTTTATCACGATTCATCATTTCTTTCTCATTTACGATTCCCAGTAGGATCCCTGGTTGATGGTTATACAGACGGTGCACGAATCCACAGAAACATGGTTTCTGTATTCAGTGTAACAAGTGATCTTGCTGAAGCTCCAAAATCAATTAGTGCTTCAAGAAAATATTATCAAATATATTTGAGAAAATATTATCAACAAAGGGACAGACACCCAAGAAAAACAGTAAATAAATTCCTGCAGAGGAAAAAATGCCTTTGGTTTTCAATCATTCACAGCAATAAGTCTGACTGAATTCTTCAAGAATATGAGCAGACAAAGCAGAGAGTATGAGATAATGAAGGTTCCCAGAAACTTTGCCTCCAAGAAGCTGGCGACGGTGCCTAAACCCTTTTTATCACTATTGGGAGGAAGGGAAGAATACCAAGGTCGAGACCTCATTTCTTCTTTACCTCTCTTAACTCTCTAAACATTTTATAAATAACTGTAATATTAAACAAAGCACAGTGTAGACTTTAATAAAAAGGATTACACCTAAAAATGAGACACCCTCCAAACTTTTCAGAACAGCATGCTCTATACTGAACAAAAGATGCTTTTGTACTCATAGAGCTATGTGATACACTGAATACAGTAGCTGGAGTGGAAAGCAAAAGATCTACATTTTCGAACCATTTTAGTTACTGGTCACCTGTGCTTCTCAACAAATGACCTCTCTGTGATTATGTCTCTATTTACAAAAAGGTGATGATTACTTCTAATCCACCCCACAGAGTTAGAAGATAGTGCAGCTCTACAACAAAAGATATTTTTTTAAAGACCTTAAAAACAACAGCACCCTGATGGGGGATGTTAGTAATGGAGGAGGCTATGCAAGTTTAGGGGTAGGTGGTATCCGGGAAATCTCTGTAACTCCCTCTCAATTTTGCTGCCCACCTAAAACTGCTCTACAAAAATATAATAAAATCTTTTTCTAAAAAGGCTTCTTTTCAGGAAAAGATTGTTTGTATTTTATGGAAAAATACTTTACTAATAGGGAACTTGTCCAAAATAAATTTCATAATCTCAAAAAAGAGAAAGATTGCTGCAAATGGATCCAGCAGCCTTGAGAGTATCTTTGATCTACAGAAATACGAATAATGAAAATTTCAAGTTAACTATTTATACAATGTGGACGTTTAATGATATGTTGATCTAGGATCCCCACAATCCTGTTTGTTGTATGTTGTAACAATATTTTGTCTAACACCGAGGAGTAAGTGCTATCCTATCAAAGCAACAAAAATAGTTTGGGTTTTCACTATAGTTGGAAAGGCTTTCTTTCCCTCCTGCGTGAGTCCCACTGTATTCTGCATTTATGAAATAACAATAGATCTGATCAGTGTTCTTGCCCCAGTGCCCTTCTGCATGTTGAACCCACTCGAGGTATATACTTCAAGTGATGAAACCACCTTCTTTCTTTTTTTCTTTTTAATGTTCCAACCCCAGATTATGCGACCAAGTTACCTCTTTCGGTGGGGTCACTGGGAGGCAATACTCTTATTGCAGTGATGCTGTCAGTGCTCAAAACTGTTACTGGAATTTCCTTCAAAGCCAGTTGATGGGTATCCTTAGCACAATGACCCCAGCCCCCACTTCATAGAAACTTACAGTCTACTTTGGGCTGGCTCATTGTGGCTGGGTCATTAAGGAGAAGATCTTCAATAAACAATCCCTGGGATATGCCCAAGAGGTAGGAATCATTGTAATTACAAAGCTACTGTCTAGAGCAGCACTGTCCAATAGAAATATAATCTCAACCACACATAGGCAAACATTTTCTAGTGGCCACATTGTAAAAAGAAACAGTTAAAATTAATTTTAATAAATATTTTATTCAACTCAATATATCAAAAATATTATCACTTCATGTCATTAATATAAAAATTATACTATTTTACAATATTTTCTTGCCAAGTCTTTGAATTCAGTATTTTATACTTAACAGCACATCTCAATTCAAAGTAGTGACACTTTAAGGGGGCAATGGCCACCTGTGGCTAGTGGCCACTGGCTGGACATCACAGATCTAGACGCTTTGCTCTCCTGAATAATGAAAGCCTGTGCACTACTGAGTACTGGATTAACTGAGTGCTTCTTGGCTTTTCTTAACCCCTTGAACTTGTGAGTAGATGACCACAATACAAAAAAGATGTCTATAACCCTGGGCAGAGTTTGGTATTAAAGAAAATCTTCTAACCAAATCTATCTGACAGATGCCAGAAAACATGGAAATTAAAGAGAAATGGCAAACACAGGTCCCAAGGCTCTTTCATCCACAAACAATTCTGCCTCTGGTTAGCCTCTGATGATACTCTAGTTTGGACAGGCTACGTGTGGTCTTTTCTCAAAGCTGGGAAAAGCCAGAGACAGCTTCGCAAGGGAGGGGTGGCCTTTGCCTACCAAAAGCAGAACTTGTGATCTAAGTTATCTCATGAGTCACAACTCAAACATACTGAAAACAAAGGACTAGCATGGGGGCATGGGCCTGGGGAGCGCAAGGAGCCAAAGGGGCTGGAGAAGCAGAGACTGGAATGTGGCAGGGCTTAGGACCAGCAGGTGAGAAAGAAAAGAAAACCAAAGACTCAGGAAGTGCCCCTGAAGACCCTTCATTCCATCTATTATCCTAGGAGACCAAGGCGGACAGGCCTCCCTGCGGTCTCAGCAAGAGTGCAGACTCCACGCCCTGACTAAGCACAGATACTTCATGTCTGCTGTGTGGGACGGAGGCAAATCCCGTAGGGGGCCCGCGCTAACCATCATCAAGATTTGCCATCCAGGACATGCAGTGTCAGAGAGCCCGGGCCTCCAGCTGGTGTTCTCAACAGCTAAGCAGAACCCCCAGCTGGGTGGCCAAGTGCCTGGCCCCACCTCCCACGCGTACTCCAGCACATACTCAAGAGGAACCATAGCTCTCTAAGTAAGGATTCCTGAGCAATTTTTCTTGGGGAGTAGGAGGGTTGGTAGGGGGAATGATGAATGAAGTTGATTCTTTTTAATTTTTTTTTAACATTTATTCATTTGTGAGGGAGTATGAGTGGGGGAGGAGCAGAGAGAGAGGGAGACACAGAATCCGAAGCAGGCTCCAGGCTCTGAGCTGTCAGCACAGAGCCTGACACAGGACTCAAACCCACCAGCAGTAAGATCATGACCTGAGCCAAAGTCAGACGCTTAACTGACCGTGCCACCCAGGTGCCCCCAGAGTTGATTCTTTAAAGAATTTTTTAATTCTTCCATCAAAGGATCAGAAGAAAAGAGTAGAGACCTGAGATTTTGAACTTGAAGAGATCCATAAAACTGTATTCTGTTCCAAAATTTGCCCTTGTTTGTTTTAATTTTAAATGTTCTAAATTATTACCCAATTACTTATTTTTTTCTTCCATATATGCAAGCAAAGGTAACATTTCAAGAAGATGTGTCCTGTCCCATTGTGGTTTTGTGTACCCCTCTGGACACCAATGGTAAGCCTGGGCTGGCCTAATCACTGAGCCCACAGCACAGCTTGGCGCCCCTCCTCCCTCGCGTCTGCTCATGCCTCTCCGTGCCCAAAATGTCCCCCCACCCCACTCTTTCCACTCACCTACTGATTACTTCCTGATCGTTCAAGCACAGTTTAATTCTTATCCCATTTCTTCTATGCAGCCACCCGTGACAACCCCCATCCAGAGGCTCACTCCTCCAAACTTCATCTCCCCATCTATTCTACCCACATGATCTGTAATGATGGTCTGTGCTGTTATATCTAGAATGCATGCACGCTTCTCCGCCTGCAAGCATTTCCTGAGGTCTACGCTAGACACTGAGCTGGACTAGTGGCTCAACCTACTTGTTGTCCTCCTCCTGACCACTCAGAGGCTACGTATTTCTTCTACACAAAGTGTTTTTCAGCCTGGAGGTCACACAATAAACACAGGTCCTTCTAGGTCTTGTCAGAGCTGTGGACGTGGAAAAGGGCTTTGCCAAACCATAGAGTTGCCCAACCCCCTCCCCATTCCCAATCCCTGGGGAATCTGAATTAAAGACTATTCCCATCACAAGAGATGTTCTTTAAGAGAGTCCATATCTTGGGGCACCTGGGTGGCTCAGTCAGTTAAGCATCTAACTTTGGCTCAGGTCACGATCTCAAGGTTAATGCGTTTGGGCCCCGCTTCAGGCTCTGCTGACAGCTCTGAGCCCGGAGCCTGTTTCAGATTCTGGGTCTCCCTCTCTCTCTGCCCCTCCCCTGCTCACACTGTCTCTCTCTTTCAGAAATAAATAAACACTAAAATGACAGAGAAAGAGAGAGAGACCATATCTTACCTAGCTTCAGGTCTCTTCAGGACCAGAATATTGTCTCAAATGAAAGACAGTTATCGTGCTTACTAACTGACAAATTCTTGTAACCAAGACGAAAACTGATCTCTCCACCCGGCTGACCTGCTGATGTCCACAACCTGCCACAGACACCAATCATGCCACTCTTTCAGAGAGTTCACTGAAGTGAATTCTATGTCCTGTGCACAGGGCGCTCCTGGAAAGTGGACTGTCAACAGACAACTCCCCACCCCCCCCCACCAGACACACAGAGGCTGCTCTATTACCTACAGACCTGAAAAGCACCTTCTAACCTCAAATATGACACCAAAGTGGGATTTTAAAGTGGCTCCACAAAGCTGGTATTCTCAGTCCAAACACGGCACTCCTTCTCCCCCAACTTCTTTTACACTTTTGACTGATTTGAGTGTGCATGTGTGTGTGTGTGTCTGTCAGACTATGTTACCAAATCACAAGCTGTTGTGAGGATAGAGGTCCAGCTTTTTTTTTTTTTTTTTTTTTGGTAGTCTCTATATCCATGGATATCTTGTTTTAAGGCATGTTCAAACTTTTTGAAACACTCCTTATTTTTTAAAAAATCCACACAAGTAGGAAAGTGCTCCAGGATAGAAATGATAAAATAAAATAAAATAAAAAATCACTGTATTTGGCACAGTCATCTTAGAGGAGGTTGATTAGATGAGGCCCAACTGTGAGAGAAAAATAGAGAGGAGATCCCAGAGATTACACTTGGTTAAGACTGAAAACTGCCGGAAAGAAATAAACCTGTGGTGCCAATAATCTCTGAAATATTTTCTCATTAAGAAAACACAAAAAAAGAGCCCCACAAGGTTAAGGTCGTTCAGTAAGAAGGGAACAAACCTGGAAGGCAGAATTTCTGTGTACCATGCTTTGCTGGTGCTTTGTACCTCAATGCCAAAGTCAGCAAGAGAGGCGATTGAGGTTTGTTCAAATATATTTTTATTATTGTTTTTAGGCCTGGTGGGGGGATCTCGTGCTTCTGAAAGCAGAGGCCATGCAGCCTGTCTGAGGCCAAGCACAGCGGGACCATCTCCCACACAGAGCTTGGGCCCTGGTTCCCAGGCCCTGGCAGACAGGCAGGTCTCCACAACCCTGGGAAAGAAAGACAGGGGACTGTGCTTGGCTAAGAGAGGCCCCCAGACCAGGTTAGAGAACCACAGCCGCACTGTAGAAAGCCAGCGTGTGCCGGAACCTGAGACAGAAAACAGGCAAAAGCTGGCCCTGGAGCTCCCCGTATTTTGAGTAAATGCCTCTTTACAAATACAGTCCACAGGCACGCAGAGCAGTTTCCACTGCCTCCAGGAAGATCCCACGCGTGTGGAGTGAAATAGGGAACAATCAGAGCGTTTGCACTCTTCAGCAGTGAAAAGCGAGCCACATACATTTTGGTTGTTTTTTTCCTAAATTCTTCCAGAGTAATTCTAGACCAAAAATACTTGAAATACAATCTATGGTTGGGGGGGTGGGGGGGGAGGAGGGCTGGGTGGCTCAGTCGGCTAAGCATCTGACTTTGACTCAGGTCATAATCTCACAGTCTGTGGGTTCGAGCTCCGCGTCGGGCTCTATGCTGACAGCTCAGAGCCTGGAGCCTGTTTAGGATTCTGCATCTCCCTCTCTCTCTGCCCCTCCCTTGCTTGTGCTCTCTCTCTCTCTCAAAAAGTAAACATAAAAAAATGTTCAAAAAAAAGAAATATAATCTACTTTCTGGAGATTCATAAACTAATCATTCCTAAACCATTTTGTCTCCTCTTTCACCTTCCAGCTGTCTACTGTGTATTTGTCTCCACAGCTTGAGGTGACCTGACTGTGTTTCAGCCCCTTCCTCCTGCTGGCTGTGGTTCCCACGTGACCGTTTCCATACAGAGCCTGCTTTCACCTTGCTTTATCCTCCAGAACAGGCTGTCCACCTAACACTCCTCTCCCCTTCCCAGGGAGTTTTGCCTCCAACGAGTTTGGAGAGAGATACAATATAAGAAATGGATTCATCTTAAGCGTGGCCTCCAAAATGGAATGAGAGAAAGAAGGAGAAAGTAAATCCAAACCAATGGGAAACTTTCTTGCAGTTTAGTCAATAAATATGCTCAGTTCATTATGCATCTTCCATTCCTCATAAACTCAGGGCAAGAATGCTTCTCATAGAAGTACGAAAATAGGGGTGCCTGGGGAGTGCAATTGGTTAAGCTTCCAGCTCTTAATGTTGGCTCAGGTCATGATTTCACAGTTTGTAAGTTTGAGCCCCACAGCAGGCTTTGTATTCTGTCTCTCCTTCTTTGTATCCCTTCCCCACTGGTGAGCACTCTCTCTCTCTCTCTCTCAAAATAAATAAACTTAAAAAAACATTTTTTAAGTACAAAGATAAAGATTATTTCATGTTTTCCTGCTAAAAAGATCAAATATCAATAATATATTGACAGCATTATATTACAGCATATAATAAGCTATATAATAAAACTTTGAATATCTGTCTGATACACAGGGAACAAGAAGCATCTTTGCCTTAGACTCTGAGCTTATGGGTTCAATGATTTGTCACAGAGAATACAAACACAAGATTGTTCTGGAGGCCTTTAAAATGTACTGGTTATCATGTCCCCTCAATAAAGTAATCAATAAATCTGTATGATTACTACTATGACTAATAATATTTTCAGGTGATCCAACGTGCTTTGATATGACCTTAACATATCAAGTCTAAAGAGGTATAATGGACTAATGACTTCTGGCTGAGGAGAAGATCATTTTGGCCTCATAGTTTTGAATCATGTGTTCCTACTTCCCTCTGTGGTAGATATGTTCAATAAAGGGATAATTACAAAGAGAAAAACAGTGTGGACACACTGTATGACTTATCTCCTTAATAGGTTTTCCTTAGCTTTGTCAGAAATGGGTTTAAGTGTTCGAAGAATCTAGTGAGATTGGTTTGCCAGCAGTCAGATTACTTTGTTCCTGGCACAGAATTTCTATAATATTTAGAAGTGTGCCAAGTGCATAAGTACATTTAAACTGTGACAGAGCCCTCCACTTGTCAGGACCAGTTTCTAAGAGTATTCAGTATATGAGGATGACATGAGATTTATGAGAATTAGTTAAGATTCTTTATTGCTCTGTTTACGATACTCAATTCCATACAATCGTGTGAAAACTCAGGTGATAAATGTTAGAAGTCTAGGCTCTGTACTCTGTTCCATAGAAATGTGCTGCTCAACGGGCTCTAGGCAGTGTTCCTCGGGGGCGGCGCTGCTGACGCCTGTGTCAGGACGCTTCTCCACCGTGCAGGGCTGGCCTCAGCACTGCAGGTGCCCGTCCTCAGATGGCTTCACCCTCAAGTCACCGTGACAACCACAGCCACCTCTGCACATTTCTAACTACTGCTGTAGAGCCCCGGCCCAGTCTCAGGTGACCCGCGGACCCTCTGCTCTGCGGACCACATGGGCACTGGGGCCACTCCTCCAGCTCTCTGCAAACGCATCGCACTGCCAACAGAAGGGACGTCCCCATCAAAGGCTGCCACCGGAGCTGACAAAAGGTCGGAAAACACAGAAGGACAGAACGATCACCTCTCCCAGTAACAAGAACTCTTACAGTAACGGGTCCAAGCTCTCCTGCGTATTTCTTCAGTCTGCCCTTTCATCGCCATCCATGTCCCCTGCCTTTCCTGTTCCTGTTCCTCTTACCGCCTTCACTGTCACAGCCTTCTTCCGAAACGGTCTGCCTGCCTCCAACCATGCTCCACATCGATCTTAAAATGAAAATCTGATCCTGCCTCAACCTGTCAGTGCCTCCCTGCAGCTTTCAATGTACCTTCAAGATTCCTTCCTGCGCGTGCACGGACTCCCCTGCCCCGCTCTGCAGCCTCAGGTCTGGCCATTCCCCATCCTGCGCTCTGCGCTCCAGCCCTGTTGCGCCTCCTGAAGAACTGCTCTCTCCTCTCTGCCCTTCTTCATGTTCCTCTTTCAGAGCTGAGTGTGCCATCCAATCCCTTTCCCACCTGCACACTGTTTATCAGGCCAATTCACTCCCAGCCTTTAAATCTCAGAAAGCCTTCCCAGATGCCTGGGCTCTGGTAGGCATTCCTACATTGTACACACAGTGCCATGGCTGCATCCATGCACTTCCACTGCATCATGGTGATATATTTGCTTGTCTGCCTCACCAGACTGTGAGGTTCCCAAGGGCTGGAACTATGTTCTGTTGATCTATCTACGATCAGAGACTGAGTGAACAAGTGATCAGCCAACCTGCATTCACTACATAATGAAACCGAGGCTACAGTGCATATAACTAACTGGCAGGAAAGCTGATCATATCCTATCAAAGAGGGATTCAAAGGGTCATCTTTGTATAAAAATAACAGAATACTATGTTTGTAATGAGACAAGCAACATTTGTTAACAGCAAGAATAATCACACATTATAAAAAGAGTAGCATAAATCTATCAAGGTTGTAATTATATGTAGTAAGGGCATGGGACTAAGGGGCGTCTGGGTGGCTCAGTCAGTTACGCGTCTGACTTCAGCTCAGGTCAAGATCTTGCAGTCTGTGGGTTTGAGCCCCATGTCAGGCTCTGTGCTGACAGCTGAGGGCCTGAAACCTGCTTCAGATTCTGTGTCTCCGTCTCTCTCTGTCCCCCCCACTCCGCCCCCCGCCAACCACCACCACCACTCACACTCTGTCTCTTTGTCTCTCTCAAAACTAAACATTAAAAAAATTTTAGTACATTTTAGTACAGTCCCAATGTCGTGCACCCATGTCCTCAGAGAGTGCATTTGTAACAAACTCCCCACTGCTGAAGGTGATCCTCAGGTGGCCAATGAAGAATAACCACCTCAAGGGGTCAGATAATGATGATAAAGAATGAAAAGCCTTGTGGATCACCCTCAGATTATAAAAGGAGATTTAAGAAAAAAAAAAACATAATCAGCTTTCCCAAACATCTAAACCTAAAAAACCATAAGCTTTTGTCTTTGCCTCACTTTCACCAAATGAGGCTAGATTATTTCAGTGGTTTTTTTTTAAGTTTATTTTTTTATTTTGAGAGAGAGAGAGAGAGAGAGAACAAGAGCATACAAGCAGGGGAGGGGGGGGCAGAGAAAAGGAAAGAAGGAACCCGAAGCGGGCTCCACACCATCAGTGCAGAGCTCATTGTGGGGCATGAACT
The DNA here is from genome assembly GCF_003009895.1 of Hyaena hyaena. NCBI lineage: Eukaryota > Metazoa > Chordata > Mammalia > Carnivora > Hyaenidae > Hyaena > Hyaena hyaena. The sequence goes on along the minus strand of NW_024080930.1, from coordinate 1,326,097 downwards.
CAGGAACCATGAAGTCATGACCTGAGCCAGGAGCAAGAGTGGGATGCTTAACTGACTGCACCACCCAGGCGCCCCTATCAGGGTTTCTTATACTAATGGATCCAACATTTATTTGTTTGAATGTACCCGGTATTTTTATGCCCACAAAGTAGGGCAGTGCTAAGCAAAGTCAAGCGAGAAAACTGGAAGAAATGAATCACTGCTCTAACATCAGCCAGATCCAGGCCCTGTTTCCTCGGGTTTGAATCACATTATTATAGCACATTATTAAATTCTACCTCAGGCAGTGAAACTGTCAGTGAACACAGAAGAAGTCTCCAGAGGGAGAACTGCAGTCAGGTTTCTCCTTAGAGTCAAACTCTCATCTATATGTAAGTGAAACTGGCTATTCTGATAAGAGTTAATATAAACATATAATAGCTGCATGAAGATGTTGAGATCCATCACTGCTTTCTTTCCAAGGTTTTAGAATCAGTTTTTCTAGGGGCGCCTGGGTGGCTTAGTCGGTTGAGCGTCCGACTTCGGCTCAGGTCATGATCTCACGGTTCATGGGTTCGAGCCCCGCGTCGGGCTCTGTGCTGACTGCCAGCTCAGAGCCTGGAGCCTGTTTCAGAGTCTGTGTCTCCCTCTCTCTCTTTTTCTCTCCTTTTCTCACATTTTCTCTCTCTCTCTCCTAGAAATAAATAAAAAACATTAAAAATTAAAAAAAAAAAAATCAGTGTTTCTAGTTTTAACTTCCAATCTAGTTGCTTGAGAGTTGACTCTAATTTTAGCTCATTTTACTCCGGGTCAGACTTCAGTGAAGATTCCTGGAGTTTAGCAACTATAAAGATCAGCATGGTGATAGGGGCCCAGGTTAAAATGGTATCTTCCTATCAGCCGCTAGTACGGCTTCTCTTGAGCAATATCCTACTAAAATAACAGACACAGAATACAAGGTGTAGTATCATGTTGTGATGAGTCAGAATAAGATGAAAACCCATCACAATGTGAGAAAGCAGGACTGACTGACAACCTGTAGTACCCAGGAGAATCTTGGAGAAATTCCCACAAGCAGTAAGGCCAAAGAAGCTAGCCTGGAGAGACGAGGGCTGGCAAACCCTGTTTGCCTCATGACACAGAGCCATTCTATCTCCCTGAAAAGAGGCAGGAAGGCAGGCTGGGAGGGTCAGTGTTAATATTTTACATGACCAGAGAATTGTTACCTCCTCCCCTTCTCTCTCTCTCTCTCTCTCTCTCTCTTTTTTTAATGTTTTCTTTCTTTTTGGGAGAGAGAGAGGGACAGCATGAGCAGGGGAGGGTCAGAGAGAGAGGGAGATACAGAATCCAAGGACAGGCGCCAGGCTCTGAGCTAGCTGTCAGCACAGAGCCCAATGGGGGGCTCAAACCCATGAACCATGAGATCATGACTTGAGCTGAAGTCGGACGCTCAACCAACTGAGCCACCCAGGGGCCACACCTCCTCCTCTTCTCATATGCAGTTAGAGGTCACATGTCCCAGACAACAATAAGTAGAAGAAGAGCATCTGACAGTGGAACACACTGTATCCTGGGAAATGACCCAGATGTAAAGCCCTGAAGGTAGGGAGATAGGAAGAGTCTGGTACCTGTGTGTGCTAGGTAGCTGTCCAAGAACCAGGTAGCCAAAAGAGAGGTAGCCAAAAGTGTGACATTCAAGTTCACTTGATGCCTAAAGGCCACTGACCTCAAACTGTAGATTTGAGAAGGAATTAGCCAGGGTGATTGGGTGGTTCAGTCAGATGAGCGTCCAACTTTGGCTCAGGTCATGATCTCACAGGTTTGTGGGTTTGAGCCCCACGTCGGGCTCTGTGCTGACAGCTAGCTCAGAGCCTGGAGCCTGCTTGCGATTCTATATCTCCTTCTCTCTCTGACCCTCCCCTGCTCACGCTGTCTCTCTCTCTCATAAATAAATAGGAACATTGAAAAAAAATTTTTTTGATTAACTAGGAAACAGTGACCCGAGGCCAAGAGAGGGCCATGTACTCTGTGTGCACAGATCCTTCACTGCTTATACTCAGAGGAAGAATAGATAGCTGATAATGATTTATAGTGAAAATGAAAATTTCAGCAAAGGTCTTTTCAGAAAGATTCAGGAGGAGCATAGGTTCTATGAACAGAAATGTAGAAAGCCAAAAGTAAAGATAAGGGACAATGGGATGAGCTAAAAGGAAAAGAAGATGAGATACAAAAGCCTAATCGATTACGGCTAATAGGTGCTGGCCTCAAGGAGATCCGCGCTTTAATTCTGGCTCTTCCATTTGTTAGATGTGTGGCTCTCTTAATCCAATCGGGCTGCTATAACGAAATCCCACAGACCGGGTGGCTTATAAACAACAGAAACGTCCTTCTCCCAGGTCTGGAGGCTGGACCGCCCAAGATGAAGGGACCAGTGTGGTCTCCTAGTGAGGGCCTTCTTGCTGGTTCATAGCTGACGTCCTCTTGCTGTGTCTTCATGTGGAGAAAGAGGCTAGGGATCTCCCCGGGGGCTTTTATAAAGTACGAACCCCAATCGTGAGGGTTCTGCCCTTCCAACCGGCACATGGGAATTCTGAGTGGACACATTCAGATCACAAGAGTAGCTTTGGACAAATCACTTAAGCTCTTTAAGTTCTGGTTTCTTCCCTTACAAAACAGGGATAAAGAAACCTGCTTCACAAGGTCGCTTTGAGCTTTAATGCTAACAACATGACCAATGATGTGAAAGTAGAGGGAAGGCTCTAGAACAGGGCCTGAACACGCAGTAAATATTTAACCAACGGTAGTCATTATTATCACCAATGAGCTTACAAGAAAGGGGAACTCACTGAGGCAAAGAAAGGACCGTAAGAAACTAAAAACACAATCCATAATAATCAACACTGGAGATTCTAAAGAACAGAAGTCAAGATGTAACAATGTCTAACTGGCGTTCGCAGGGGAGATCCAGAAGACTGAGAAAAAGGACAGAAAACTGAAAATAACGACAGAAAAGCTGAATCAGTGATTCAACCTATCAATTAAAGCTATTTTTTTGAGAAATAAACCGAGCAGAACAAAAGCAATAAGCTAAAATATGCACAAGGAAAACTTCCAGAGTGAAAAATAATCTCAGCATGCAGATCAAAGGGCTCGTATATTTCAGGCAAAATTAATTTTTAGATATTTTAAAGACCTACACCTACATGTAATTCAGTAAAAAATTTAAACTATGGGGATAATTAAAAAAAAAAATCCTCCAAAAAAGGTTCCAGGGACCAGCTGAACCAGAGAGACCTTTCAAACAATCTGTAAACTGTTCCAGAGAATTAAAAAAAAAAAAAAAAAAAAAAGGAAAAACCATCCAAACTATTTTATGAAGTGAGCATAACTGAGACAACAAAAACGACAGGAAGAAAAGAAGCCACCAACCCCGCTTGCACTGCTGAATTGATACCAAAATCCTAAATAAAGCCTTAGCAAACTGAATTTAGTAGTCTAATAAAAACTTATCTACACAAGATTAGGTTGAATTTAGCCCCAAAAAGCAAAGATGATCCCAGATCAATGTATCCATTAATATACCATAGTGTTAGAATATAAGGCAGCCTTATTATATATAAGGTAATCCCCATTATCTTGGTGCAAAGCTTCAAAAAAAATTTTTTGGCAACTTGAATAAGTAATACATTATGGGTGTTTACGGAATGATCAACTATTTAAAAGGTAGTTACATCAACTATGTAAACATATTTGAAACCATATAATAAAAGATCTTTAAATAGTGCTTTTTTTCCAGCTGTCACTTATCATGAAAAAATGTTATTCTGCCTCTTCCCATGCATCCTTGACAGCAATATCCACTGTCACAGGAGCCCCTCTCAGATAATTAACTGTTTTCCAGAGGAAAACTTCTGTCTGAGCACTTTTCTCTCTGTATATGATAACATTAATCCACATATATTTTCATTTCAAGAAATCACTTATCCTTAAATTGTGTAATTAAGATCTCTACAACAAAGGCTTGTTTTATAAACTTATAACTTCAGTTCTTGCAAATGGGACGTCATTTCCCAGGAAAAATTACTAAATCAGTATTAAATGTGTTGGTCTCCCTTTTTATTCATTCTTTCTAGTGACCTCTATAAGCATTCAATTCCAGGGCTGATTAAAGTGCTTCAACAGTCTGCTTAAAATAAAGTAAACTGAGAAGACTCTGAAGTATGAGATGTCTCCCTTTTTTTCTGTAAAGGTTAAGTTTTTCTTTTCTGAAAAGGGGCTGAGGGAAGACACACGTTATCTTATATCTACCCTTTTCACAGCAGGGCATACTTAGAAAATGAAGAGTACTATTTGAATAGCACTAAAGCGAAGGAACAATACTACTGGCCACGCCCAGGCTCCTCAGCAGATCAATACTCCAACAAACCACAGGGAAAGGTCTGCTATATCATGAGATCCAATAAGAACATGCAGATTGTCACTGCACCCTCTCAGAGGCAGGAGACTGCAGTGGAGCCAAAAAAGTTGCTGCCTGGCTCTGCCTAGCCGTGTGGCCTTGGGGAGGTTACCTGGCCTCTCTGTGCTTCAGTTCTCACATCTGCATGATGGGATAATAATAGTCCCCAGAGAATTACTGTGAGGATTGAGATAACTCGTGCATGGCACATAAAGCACTTTGAACTCTGTCCTATGCATAGCAAGCACTCAATAAATGCCTGATCCGAAAGCAATCCCTAATTAAAGCAATATAAAACTATTCTTTAAAAGAAAACTAAAAAAAAAAAAAAAAAACAAAAAACTAAAAAACTGCGAGTCGAATACCCAGATTAATTCCTCAATATGTCACCCTGCCTGCCTCACACAGTCACTTTACGGTGAAAATCACCAGAAGACAAGTCCTGTCCTCACCGTTGGAGTTTTACGATCAAATCTTTAGGTTTTAGCCAAGCATTACCAGGGATTTGAGAAAGCCTCTTTCGTAAAAGGCAGCCCAAAAAACATACAAATGACCTTAAAAGGAAGAGGGGTACTGTTGAGAGCATAAACAAACTTAAAAATATATGTACGGGTTCCCATATATACACACATATAAGTATACGTATATATATACACATACCTACATACACACTCACACCTACATAAAATTAATAGTTAAAAGCACAGGCTTTGGTGAAGGAAATTATTACATACAAAGTAAAAACAGAACTGTATAAAACAGTAATTATCAGAAGATAAGAAAGTGTTCTTGATAATTAAAAAATATGGTGGCTGCAATGAATTTAATAGAAAAGGTCACAAAATAACGATAAGGAAATTTCCCAAATAGTAGAAGAAAAATAAAGAAAATAGCAGAGAAAAAAAAAAACAAAATTAGAGTATTGATCCAATATTCAAATAACAGGAGTTTTATAAAGAGAGAATAAGAGGAAGCTAGGAAGGAGGGCCAAAAAATTCTGAAATAAATAATATAAGAAAAGTTCCCATAACAAAAGCACCTTCACTTTCAGATACAAAGTGCTCTCTGAGTACCCAGTATGATAAAAAAGCAAGATCTGTAACCCCAGCACAGTGAAGGGAGGTTTTAGAAAATTATGTCTAATGAGAGGGAGGAAAAATTGCATAAATAACAGATGAGACAGCAGAAAGGCATTGCCATAATGAAAAATATGTTCAAAAACTTTCTTCCTTCTTCGTTTCTGTTTTTTTTACAATCAACATTTATGAATTTTACTGTCAGAAAACAAGCTTAATACAAAAAAAAATCTATACTTGGAGACTCTAGCCTAGATGTAAATGGCTTCATTTCTACTCTGTCTTCCGAATGTCACAATTTGTCTCTACACTGATCCCGAAGTGCTCTGTCAGCAGAAGTCCTATTCACAGAGGATGCCTGGACCAGAGAGACTGCCTGAGAACCAGCCACTCCAGGAATCCAGTACCCAGCTGCCCTGCGTATGTATGAGTGAAGTCCATTCATACTTACTCGGGTGGTAAGGGCTTGTTTTCAAGCATTCTGCCAGAATATTTTGACATCTGAAGGAAGAGGGGGAAGGTCCATAATTCTTTCCTTAGACCTATTTTTCTATCCATTATTAACATGTCTCCATTCTTGCAGTTAACATTTATTTTAATAAGGTACTGCTAAATGCTCCAATTTGTCTTCATTCCATTTATCGGATATCATGTCCCAGGCTTTGCCAAGAGATGATTTTCCTATTGACAGACATACCTGTGGAGAAGATGAACACCGTGTTGTTCCAGAGTCCGTGGCTTTTTAAGGCTGCCGTGACATTTCCCACTGCTTCATCCATAAGAGACACCATCCCTGCATAGTAATGCCTATTCTTATCGTGGATAAAGTCGTAGGGTTTCAGGTATTCCTCGGGGACCTGAAGGGGCTCGTGGACAGACTGAAGAGCAAGGTAGAGAAATAGAGGCTGGAAAGAAAGTTTGTGCAAATTAGCTAAGAGAGCATGAAAACATTAAATATAGAGACAGAAGTCCAGACTTATCAGTTAATAAAAGTAATATCAAGGCAACCCACAGAAGGGCTTGAAAATATTTATAAATCATACATCTGATAAGGGACTTGCACCCAGAGTATACCAAGGACTCTTACAACTCAATAATAAAAGACAATTAACCTAATTAGAAGAGGCGGTAAGACTCTGAATGGACATTTCTTCAAAGAGGGTATGTAAATGGCCAATAACCACCTGAAAAGATACTCAGAAGATGCCAGGAGCTATAGGGAGCTGGGAGGAAGAGGATGGGGAGTGATTACTAATAGGTATGAGGTTTCTTTTTCTTTTCTTTCTTTTAGGTTTCATTACTAATAGGTATGAGGTATGAGTGATTACTAATAGGTATGAGGCATTCCATCTTTTTGGAATAATGAAAATGTTTTAGATTGTGGTGGTATTTGCACATCTCTGTGAATTTACTATTGAATTGTATACTTTAATTGGGTGAATTTTATGGTATGTGAAATATTAACATCAATAAAGATATTAAAAATGCAACAAAAGACATGACAAAAAATTAAAACTAAAAACTTGAGTTCTAAAATGACCTAGAAGACTCTGATCTAAACAAATAATAAAAATACCAATAATAACAACTATATATGAAATGTTGTCTATGTGCTAGACATTATGATACTGATTTACATATGCCGTCTCATGTAATACTCAAATCCAGCCTATGTTACACCCACTTCACAGATAAGTTAACTGAAGCTCAGAACGGTTATATGATTTGTCCACATTCATATTAATCGCAGAGCAATTTCCTATTAGAAGCTCCACTATTATGGTGTGGAGATGAACCAATAGATGTGTTAGCTTTTTGCTTTAGCCAGTAAACAAGTTCCCATCTTTTAAGAGACTGTTCAGGATTTTTCATAGGAAAAAACAAGTGAACACCACGCCTGGCTAGTCTTTGATCTAAGACCAAACATATGGCCAATTTAATTCCTGGAGACTAAGGAATGTGATACATTGATTCTAGTTTACCTTTTACACCAATTTATAGCATTTGATATTAGTGGTATTTCAGGTCAGCTTCTCCTTTTTTAATAAGCCTCTTTTTTTTGTGCTCCTACAGAATTCCTTAATGAGCTGAAAACCCTCAAAGAGACAACCACTTTTCAACCCAAGGATAATAATACAATTCTGTTAAAGTATTTGAGGCATTTAAATCTCACAAATGAATGAGGAAAAGTTAGAAAGCAGACTGGAAGGCATGCTCATATTTCATCCTTCATTCTTGTCAATAAATTTTTTAAAATTCTATATTATACAACTTACTGGATAGTGTAAGGAATATACACATATGGAACTCAAAAAGACACCAAAAAAATTATTTTTAGTTCAGATCTTTGGAACTTAGAAACACTTTTTCCCCAAAACCGAAATGTTAAAAATAGCTGTTTAATACCAAAGTCACGGCTTTAAAACCTATTTAATGAAGGAAGTGAGGTTATGAAAGGATATCTACAATAATGTACAACCTATTTGTACATTACTTCCATGGGAAGACATTCCAAACTGCAACTCCAAAGGCCAATACTCAAATCTTTGACACTGCATCCACTCCCCCTCAATACACACACTTTCGGCTCCAGCCAAGCACACACCAAGACTTCTGAGTTCCCCCAGGCCACAGTGAAGGGAAGCCCAGCACATGCCCTGCCCGGGTGGTGAGGAAGGAGCGTAGGGTGGGACGTCTAGAGGGGAACATGTGTGCAGGGACATTGGGGACCAGACAGTGCAATATGAGGGTCTGCTGTTGGAGCAGCCGTCTGGGTCTTTAGCACGAGATCAAACCAACCCCAGCCATCAGCCACGGTCTGGATGGGGGCAGGATTAAAAATTGGAAGACTACAACAATTTGCAGCCCACATACAGTTTTTAGAATCAGGAAAGTTCACATAAAACACTGTGGTTTTCTTTAAAAAAATTCTTGGAAAATCATAACTCCAACAACTCCACGTCCATGCTCCATATGGTAACAAATGGCTGGAGCATGAGATAGAGGCCTCACTCCCGAGGGCTCTCCAATTTCTACAGCTTCCCCGCTGTTCTGAGTGGCTTCACTTATTCAGGTTAGCAGCCTGGCCCCTGTAAACGCCCGAGTGTGTGACCCTGGTCTGGATTCTCTGGGCAGGGCTGGAGACATGAGGGAAGGAGCTCGCTGCTCAAGGAGAACATCTCGCAGCCAGGTCATTAGCAGCAACATGGCAATCCACACGGGGAAGGAAAGGGGACAGGGGCAGGTTACCCCCAGCAGCAAGTGATCTCTAGGGTTGACAGCCAGGGAGCATGGTGGGGAAGAGTTCTTAGAATACATCATGGGGAAAAAATAATGATTCTTGGACCATCATTAGTCTTATAAACATTCAGTATGGAAATCATTCTACTCCCATTCTACTCAAAGCAAAACATTACCTGGAAATCTTTCCCACAATGATTCCTTGAGGGGCTAAAGACATGACCATCACCTTTGAGGGGTCAAAGTTACAAACTGGCAGCAATTGCCCCATTTTTCCAGTGTCAGGCTTCTGTTAGTTCAAACAGAGGGAGCATAGCTAAGAAGAGGGAGTGAAAACATCCTCTGAGGCCTGAGGCCTGTGACCGTCACAGGCGACGCAAAGACCTCGCACAACCTGCCAACCACATCCTAATCACTTACAAGTGAAGATAAAAGTGTTCCTCAAACGAAGTCAGTTCTCTTTTCTTCCCATTTCACCAGCAGTCATCCAGGGCCGCACGGTGTATGGGCAGACAGACACAGACACCAACATGCCTCTGGCTCACCAGGAGGAGGCAGGATGGTGTACAGGGACACTCCTTTAATAAGGTGAGGCCCAATGCAACACAACTGAGAGTATTCCCAGCCAATATTGTAAACATTCAAAAAAAGTTTCAGCACTCACAAGGTGAACTTTATCCATGAAACAACTCATTACCCCAAAAGGCTAGGTGCGTAACATTTCAATACTATTTTTAAATGAAAAAAATTTTTCATAGAGTACTGTTCTGTGTACTACACAGTAGCCTAACGGGGAAGAAAAAAAGTTAACTAGGACTCTAGGGTTCTCCAAACACAATCAGGACCCTGCCTGCAGCCACTTGTTCCAAGACCCCCGTCAGGGAACAGACATAGCCAGTTTCCCCACACCTGCCGATGCAGGCTGGGCTCACTGTTAGCCTAAAGCCAGCAGCTGCCATCCTGAGGATGGCCTCAGTCTTACTGTGCTGTCTACTGCCTTGAGTTCTCACCATGCCTGGGCCTTTGGAGACCTGCGGGTCTATTCTGACCGTACAGGTATGGTGATTCAAAGCACTGTAGTCCTGGAGCTGATTTTTGATCTCCAGGGATCTCCAGGTTAATAATGGACTGACCCTGATCTCTCCTTTGCTCTTTCTTGGGTCCAGACCTCTTCTCAGAACAAGCCAGTTACAGCTGCCACCTTTACATCAACCCTAACTATAACCCTTTCAGGCTTCTTAGGAATATAAAACGTAATCCTAGATGTGAATCATGAGCAAATGGTTAAGTATCACATAAAAGGATGACATTATTACCTAAAGTTATTACCATATTGATAAGATACTAAGGGATCTTTTCACTTTCTTATTATGCCATACAGTTCCTAAGACAGATACTCCAAATATCCTCACCATGCTAAGAAACCTGGTTTCAGTGAAGAAGAAAGCCTTACTTTCATTTCTTTAGATTTCCCTAATTTAAAGTATAAATTAAAAAATATATGATGCATTTTTAAATTGTTATTCTATTGTTGACTTTCAAATTAAGCCAACTCTTTACAACTCGTGTCATGGAAAAGTGTCTACCACTAGAAATTCACATTTGCTTGAAGAAGCTTCGAATAGGTTAGGTTTATGAGAAAACTTTTTTTTATTCTGCAAAGTGTAAGGCTATTGAGGAGGGCTAGTTTTGACATGTTACTTTTACACCGTAGTGTTAGTACGAAGGGAATTACCCTGTAGAAAAAAAGACATTCCTTCCCAACACATGCACAGTGGTTATTAGCAGGCTCTCCTCGAACCCAGCACCAACTGTGTTTCTGTGGCAAAACAGCTCCATATGCCCTTTTCCCCTCAAGTGCTCTTTAAAATAGGCACATTTTTAAGATGGCTTGTGGATACTGCATGTGCATTTCTTTAATGATTTCCACCTCAGGACAAGTTGCCTGTGTTGCAGTCTCCGTAGAACACCTAAGAAATTGGCGCAGAATCAATTCAACATTGGGATAAAATAAGGAAAAGTGCAGCTCCTGCAACTATGTGATGTGTCATTTTACTGAGAATTGAAAATGTAATCATCCATACTTGCTGTCTTAAACATTCTGGGGCTGTCACTCGGTATTGATGCTTTCATTCATTTATGTCTATGCTTGAAACTTGACCTGGAGGATGTTGGGAATGCTGGACACTGCTTCAGAATATTTCAGACACTGTAGGAAAATGACCATGTTCTCATCTGGTCATTTCCATAATGCTACCTCTGAGCAGCACTATATTAATAACACAAGTTTGGATGGCTTGCAAGCTTTCCACACCACACCAGATAAGGCAGCCCGCCCACGAAGAACTATTTTACCCAGCTGCTTCCTCTTATCTGCTTAATGTTAGGGGCACTGTGAGAGAATACTCTATTGTTGCCTAATGGGAACTAATTTTTGCTGTAGGCATATTATAGTGGTTGCATGATTAAGGTAGTGTTACATTGTAAGCCTGTAAAAGGCAGCTGGTTTGAGCTTGCCCCTCTGTGTTTGAAGGGAATCAATTATTGTGACGGCACATTGGAATCACTGGTGGGAGGTGGGAGCAGAGGGGTTAATTAAAGACCGATGATACCCCCCATCACACCCAATAAATTGCAATATTCGTTATCGGTGTTTATTACAAGCTTTCCAGATGAGCCCAATACACTGTCAAGACTGGAATGCTCAAGCTGAATCATACAGTGGTTAATATTCTCTGGTCTTGGATATTAGCTGTGAAGTAGGGAAGCTTGTTGAATGCATGAGCTCTGGAGTCAGTGTGGGTTTCAATGCTGATTCTGACTCTCAGTAGCTCTGTGACCTTGAACAAGTCAACTTGTTTGCTTGTCTATAAAACAGTGCCTACCTCAAAAGACAGGATAAGAACAATAATTCCCTTAAGACTTTATCTTATTCTTTGGGTTTTTAGTGCCATCTATAAAGCACCAAGCATACAGAGGAAAACTGAGAACCTAAGCCAATTACCTAGCAGTTATCTTTCCACCTCTCTGAACATTGGTTCAGATCTAGATTTAAAACCCGCATATGTCCATATATTTGAGCAAATGTTCTGATCTTCCATGTTCCACAGCTAGCACGGCCACTCCAAGGTGGTCAGCATGTAAGAGTGATAAAAAGCCCAAGTAGGGCAAAACTGAAGAGAGATACCAGGGAGAACCCCCAATGCTGAGTCAGAATAGGCAGAGGTATAGCCAGGAAGAAACGATGCCAAAAAGGGAATCAGTGTTCAGGTACCACATCCAAACAGGCATACAAACTGAAATCCAAATTGTGATCTCCCTGAAGACATTCAGTAATTGCCCAAGAGGCAAACTGCAGAAAATTGGAAACACCAGATAACACTGCACATTCTGGAATTTGCTATTTCAGGGTCTTATTGAAGGACTAATTTCATCAGTGTTAATATAGTTAGTTCTTAATGAAGCCACATTTAATCTGACAACACAAATATGTGACCTAATTTTAAAGGTATATTCGGAGAATTTAGCTTATGAAGTTAACTCTAGGTTAACAAAAAAGTTTGTTTTTAAGGCAATTCTGACTCTCTTCTGTTTTTACCTTTAGATAAAAGATTCTAGTACGTGACATACACAGTGGCTTCAGTGTAGTAAATGTAAAAAACAGGCTCATCAGTATACCATGTTTAGGGAATGAAAGACTTAATGTTGTTAAGGCATTCATTCTCGTGAAGTTGGTCTACAGATTCAATAAAATCCAAATCCTCGCAGGAACTTTTTGGTAGAAATAGAGCAGCTCATTCTAAAATTAACATGGGGATGCAAAATATCTAGAATATCCAAAATACAAAGTTAAAAGGACTTGCCCTGAACCTAAAGTTTGTTGATCTCATAACAGGAAATTTGCCATAATTTAGCCTCGTCTTGTATACAAGGCTATTGTTTAAAAAAAGTCAATGTACTAACTGTTTATAGCACATGCACATAACACACCAAAAGAATAAAACTGTATTTCTACTAAAACACTGCAGACACAGTATTCTTCAAACTGTAATCTGCAGACCACTTGGCATCAGAATTATCCTTGATGAGTTTCTTTAAAATGCCGATACATAGATTTTCCACAGACCTAAAGAATGAATCTCTTAGAGATGGGTTCTAGGAATTTCTATTTTTATCAAGCTTTCCCAGGTGGATTCCAATATACTCCAAAATTTGGAAACTCCTCTAGAATGGATTTTTTTCCTAAATAAGCAGCATTATCCTATATTCACCTAAAGAGATGCTGTCTTAAACACAATTTTGATATCCACATAGAAGCAAGACTTACCTTCTCAGGTGGATGGCTAGTTATGAGGTCTGTAGCTCTTTTGGTAAATATGTTTGTTGAATACATATTTTTATATCCTGTTGCAACTTCTTCACCATCTCGAAAATCAAGAGCACATCGTGTGACATTCAGAGCCTCAATTAATGTGCAGCGCTCATGGGAATAGTAATCTTCACTACCTAAGAGATATCCTACAGCAAGAATGGGAGATGAAAGTAGTCAGCATAGCATAAAACTTGTTAAACAAACTAATGTTTCAGCATTTAATTGCCTAGTGCAATTGATTACCCATGACAAGGCTAATCAAATGACAAGGCTAATCAGAGCACCACTTCTTAACATCTCTATATTTGCTAGCAGGAGGCATTAAAATGTTATTACAAAAATTCAAATCCATTCTTCAGGCAACTCTTCAGAACATAAGGCTGTGTATTATAACTCTCAAATTCAGCAAAGGTGACAAAATCTTAATCTTTTAAAGCTATCTAATGGCAAAAATGGCATACAGTTAATGTGATTTCTTACAAGTTTATACTATGAAGTAATCACATAAATGAACACAGGATTCAAATAATGTTGATATTGACCTTGGGAGACTGGCTTCAAGGTTATTTATAGAAGCGGCTCTAGGAGGAATCATCTTCGGTCAGATGCTGACACCCACTGGTGAAAGATATAAACCTTTCCAAACAGGAGCTCTAGATCTAATTTAACAGAGCCAAAAGATCAAGCTAATGTGGGGCACTGAAAGTAGATTTTCCTACCTATGGAGATCTCAGTTTTGCCCCAAACTTAAATGGTATCAACTGTCTATCTTACAATTTGGATTCAAACATGAAATAGGCTTTCTCAATGAATAGCTGTTTGTGCAGATGTTCTATATTTTCCTAAAATATTAAAATCATGCATCTTGTATGATTCCATTTATATGAAATGTCCAGAAAAGGTAAATCTATAGACACAAAGAGTTATATTAGCAGTTGCCTAGGGCTGGTCAGGGAAAATGGGGAGTGACTGCTAACAGGGATAGGGTTTTTTGGGGCGTGATGAAAATATTCTGCAATGGGATGGTGATGACAGTGGCACAACCCTGTGAATTTATTAAAAATCAATAAATTGTACACTTTAGTTGAGTGAATTACATAGTGTATGAAGTATACTTCAATAAAGCCACTAAAAAGAAATAAGCTCTGAACCACATCCTAACAAATTATGCTTATTAACCTTAAAATGAGGTTGATAAAACTGGTGTAGCTTTTCCCCCAATCCTGAACATTCTCTATAATCACAATCAAAAGCCTTACACAGTTTACATTAAAAACTGAATTTATTGTGAATTAACTTCCTCCTTTTCCATGTTGCAATAAATTCAAAGTCCTGAATAATACCTTTGAATAATACCTTCAGTCTTAAGAATACCTTTTAAACAGTAATCTGTCCCCTGATGTATGTAAGAGAAAGGGAAATCCAATGTGTTTGTTAATTAATAGATAGTAGAGTTAGAACTGTATCCACAAATGTGATTTTATCCTTTCTATGGATTAGTAAAGAAGTCAGGAAACTGGGATTCTATTTGGGATTTTTAATAACCCCTGGGTATGAGCTTGAGGAGATCACTTCAGGTTATTTCTCGGTAAACGTTAACTGTTCTATTACTTGGGAGAATATAGCATAGCATTTATTTGATTACAAGATGTATGAACTGTAAATATTAAAAAGATATTACAAATAGGAGGATTCTAGGAATAGAACTATTTATTTACATACTTGGCCAGACTGATACCAAACAATCATGTGACAATCATATACAGCTTTTCTCACAACAGTGATTCACAAATATGAACTCATATGCTGAGCCTAAAGAAGATGGTATTCTATGCTTTTTTGCAAAAAATCAGAAAATACTTTTTTATATATTCTTATTTTTGAGAGAGAAAAGAGAATGTGAGCAGGAGAGAGGTAGAGAGAGAAGGAGACAGCGAATCCCATGCAGGCTCCACGCTGTCAGCACAGAACTCAACATGGGGCTTGAACCCACAAACTATGTAATCGTGACCTTAGCCAAAAATCAAGAGTCAGACACTTAACCAACTTAGCCACTCAGGTGCCCCAGAAAATACATTTTGAACAACTAACTCTCTGGCTTTTTTATTAAACAGGTTTTTTTAAATGAAGTTTTTTCAGTGTTTCTTTTTCTTTTTAATGTTTTATTTACTTCTGAGAGAGACAGACAGACAGAGAGAGAGAGAGAGAGAGAGAGAGAGCATGAGCAGGGGAGGGTCAGAGAAAGAGGGAAACACAGAATCTGAAGCAGCCTCCAGGCTCTGAGCTGGCTGTCAGCACAGAGCCTGATGCGAGGCCCAAACCCACAAACCATGAGATCTTGACCTGAGCTGAAGTCGGATGCTTAACCGACTGAGCCACCCAGGCTCCCTAAACAGTTTTATTGAGACATGATTCACATACCATCAAAGTGACCCATATAAAGTTTACAATTCAATGGGTTTTAAGGTATCCAGAGTTGTGCAACCAGCCCCACAATCATCTGACTGCTTTTTAACAAAACATCTAAGTCATAACAGTGATAACATCTGCGTGGTCATTAAACCTGCCTATCTACAAGTCTATATGAATGTGGGGCTTGAATTCAATTTTTAAATATATGACTTGGCTTTTAGTAAAAAAAAAAAAAAAAACAATCAAAATACCTATAATCCTTCCTGTTGCCAGTGTATAGGTATTAACCCAGTGTTCACCAAAGGCCTGAATAAAAATTGTCCAAGGATATGCAGTCTGTTTTTTCCTCTAGAATTTCCAAAATGACAGAGGTCTTACACCCAAGTCTGACTGTAACTGTTATTTGAGGATGCTGAGGATCTATCCAGGTTCATCAGGAAAGAATGCCATGAGTATTTAGCAACGTCCAGAGAACCTGATGGGAGCAGGGAACATACGGTCTCATGCCTGATGTCCTGCATCTCAACTTTAACCCCAGATCCAACCCGGCACAACAGAGCCATGTGCTTCGACTGCATTGTTTGGGCTCCATATAATCACTGAAGTGCACTTTGGCACTCTGGCCCTACCTTGAATAAAAAGACATGTTTACAGAAACATGTACAAGAAAACCACCACTCTATTACAAAAATGCTGCTTTTGAGGATGTTGTCCACCTTACTTTTTCCCAAAGGAGAAATTTCTCAAGTCTAAGAGCCAGAAAATGCTTTACTCTTCCTGAACATCTGGCTTCCATTTATCTTATAAATAATGTGACTCTTATAGCCATTTCTTTTTTTTTTTTTTTTTTGGACATAAGAAATCTCAAGTTGCAGAGTTCACGGTCAAGTCCACCTACAGCCAGTAAGTTTTTTTTGTGAGTTGTTGCCATGCTGCGATTCCACCTTTTTCTATTCAATCTCATTTTTATTTTATTTTATTTTGTTTTGTTTTATTTTACTTTATTTATGTTATTTATTTTATTTTTAAACGTATTTGAGAGAGAGAGAGAACATGAGGAGGGGAGAGAGGCCAAAGTCGAGAGGGAGAATCCCAAGCAGGCTCCACCACGATCTACATGGAGCCCAGCACTGGGCTCGATCCCACAATGGTGATATCATGACCTAAGCCGAAACCAAGAGTCGAAGGCTCAACCTACTGAGGCTCCCAAGCACTGCCATTCTATTTATTTTTAAACTTTTTATGTTCAGGGTATGTTCCTTTTTTGGATGTGATAGGTTGTAAATAAACGAAGAGACAAATGAGAGAAGTAGGTAGCTAAACAGCCAGACAGCATGAGGTGAAAAGAACTTATCAGAAAGATAAATAGCCACTGGTAAGATAAATAGGCTGTAAATTAAGCCTGTTAATTAAGTTTATAAGAGGTTAAAAAAAAAAAGGGTAAGTTTTAAAACTAACTTTAGGTTTCACATTTTTATACGGCTATCCAGTATAAAATACCTCTGATTTGTTATTATCCTTCCTATTACCATTTGTTATTTACTTTTTTATTTTATTTTATTTTATTTTATTTTATTTTATTTTATTTTTATTTCTAGGAGAGAGAGAAAGAGAGAGACAGCGTGAGCAGGGGAGGGTCAGAGAGAGAGGGAGTCACAGACTGAAACAGGCTCCAGGCTCTGAGCTGGCAGTCAGCACAGAGCCTGACGCGGGGCTCGAACCCACGAATTGCGAGATCATGACCTAAGCGAAAGTCGGACGCTTAACCGACTAAGCCACCCAGGTGCCCCATGTTATTTACTTTTTTAAATGGTCTTCCCCAATCTAGTGATTTCAAAAACAGACCTCACAGAAGGGGGGAAGGATACCAATGGAGTCTTCTCCACAATCTCTGGAAAAAAAAGTCTTTGGGACAGCCCACGGAGAGAAAAACTATAGTGTGTGAGACTTTGTGAAGAAAATATTCTTATATTAGGTTTTGCCTGGAATTTTTTTATTTTTTAATTTGTAATAATTTTTAATGTTTATTCAGTTTTGAGAGAGAGAGAGAGACAGAGTGTGAGCAGGGGAGGGACAGAGAGGAGACAGAGTATGAGTGGGGGGAAGGGCAGAGAGCGAGGGAGACACAGAATCTGAAGCAGGCTCCAGGCTCTACGCAGTCAGCATTGAGCCTGATGCGGGGCTCGAACTCACACACCATGAGATCATGATGTGAGCTGAAGTCAGATGTTTAACTGAGCCACCCAAGTGCCCCTGGAATTTTTTTAAAAAGGACGTGTATTCCCTTTTGGTAAAAAGGTCTCTAGAGTACAGTGGTCTCAGATGTGAAAGTAGAAAACACTTCCCCAAAGTGGCATTTAATACTCTGGCAAGGTAAGTGCCTCCCTGTGCACTGCTGCCCACCGCGGGCTGAGCAGAGAGCCAGGATTCTGGAGGTGGCATAAGAAAGTTGCCCCACGGCAATGCTGAATGATTCATTCTGTGTTCAAGTTTCCAGTTATGTGATTACAGTCAGGTGTGTTTTATGAGATGGCTGCAGCTAGTCTAGGTTGTAAAAGAAACATGTGCATTCCCATTACCAAAGTAAGTATCAAATCCGCGGCGGGTTGGAAGGCATTCTTTCCGGTACATTCCCAGGTGCCATTTTCCGACCATATGAGTAGTGTAGCCTGCTTCTTTTAGGAGCTGGGGCAGGAGTTTTTCATCCAGAGGGATGCAGCTGGGCTGACAGGGCCAGATTATTTGGTGTTGTAAACCTGTGTGGATCTTAAAGAGATAAACACGAAATTATAGATTGATGATGTCGAAACATTCTGAACAGGCAGATAAAGTGATTGGCGAATGTACTGGACATATCTGTAGACCCGAAAGTTTAACTTAATTCCTGTACCAGCTCAAGGATATTTCTGAATGGTTCTTTATTCACTTATTCAAATAAGGTAGTGAACATAAACAGGATTGGAAAAAATGAGTAAAAGCTCTCTAACAAACATTAGATACTTCAGCAAATATTTATCAAGGAATTATGTTAGAAGCTAATAACCTAAGATTTTGCGTCCTACCTCAAAAACAGTAACCATAATATGATGTGTGAATCTATCAAGGAAAAAGTGTTCCAATTTTTGTGCACATGAGAAATTGGTGTTTGGTTTAGAAGGAGCATCTCTGATCTTTTGAGATTAGGTGGGTTTTTTTAAAGGATTATTCAAAATATAATGAAAGTAATGATTTGCAAGTCTTATTCTACTTTATGGAAGCCATAATTTCAAAAGTCAGGGACCACTTTTTTTTAAGACAAAAAAAAGCAGCTTGGGATGCCTGGGTGGTTCAGTCGGTTAAGAATCTGACTTCAGCTCAGGTCATGATCTTATAGTTTGTGAGGTCGAGTCTGACATCAGGCTCTGTACTGACAGCTCAGAGCCTGAAGCCTGCTTCAGATTCTCTGTCTTGCTCTCTCTGCCCCTTTGCTGCTCACACTCTGTTCCTCTGTCTCAAAAATAAAAAACATTAAAAAAATTAAAGAAAGAAAAAAAAGCAGCTATCTGACCCATTAAGTTGGGAGCAGGTCACACAAGTATGCCCAGGGTACAAGGACCACACAATAATCAGCTTTTGAGAAATGATCACGTGTTGAGTCTTGGTGTGACAATAAAATAGAATACTCACAACTATATGAAAAGGCTCTTAAAGTAACCCTTCCTTTTTCAACTTCCTGTGTGAGGCTAGATCTTCTTCCTGAACTTTTACCAAAACAATATATTGCAACAGATTGTAATAAGCTAGCTGTCTTCTATTAATAGAAGACAGGTACAAAAACACAAAACAATTATCACTCTTCTCGTGTAATTCTCCTACTTGGGATACTATAGTTATTTTTCATAAGTTATTTATGTTAACATATAATGGAATTATATTATACTGAAAAACGGCAGTAATATTTTTAAATATTATTAATTATTAATAGTCAATAAAAATATTTTTAAATTTCTATTTTAATTTCTGACATGGTGAATTCTGAAAGGTGTAAGCCGCATAAATATAAGCTCTTTGGGTTCTGTAATGATTTTTAAGCATTTTCAGAGGTCCTAAGACCAAAAAGGTTGAAACTGACCTATAATGTCTAACTAGTGGTCACTGCAATGAAAGAAATAAAGTAGGAGAGGGAGATGGTGACAGAGGTGATTCTTTAGGGAGGGTGGCAAAAGAACTCTGAGGAGGAGACATTTGAGCAGTAATCTGAATCAAGGGAGAGAGTGGCAGAGCCTTGGGAAAAGCTGAGGCAAGAATCATGCAGGCATAAGAAATAAAAAGTCCAAAGACTCTGAGCGCCCTAAACTTGCTAGATGAATCCGGAGGCCAGCATAGAAGCCAGCATGGCTTCCTACCTAGCTCCTGTGCTGATAGGTACCACTGCACCCGCTGCTGGGGCGTGACTGGAGTCCCTGGGGGCTCTGCGCTGCCCAGCCTCTCCCTTCCACCAGACCTCACACCTCTCCTCCCGCTCCTAGCTTAGCCAGGGAGGTACTTTCCTTTGTATGAAGCAGGGCTGGGTCCTCCCATGCAACTCTGCACTGGACACAAGCTTTCCCTAGGAAAGGCGGGGCAACTCCTGATTTCCCTAGCATAAACGGAGCTCTGGGGGCACAGAAGGGTAAGAGGGGCAGTTCTCAAACCAAGCCATTACTCTCTGGCCTCCATCAGCTGTCAGGTGGGTAGCAAGCGATTATTAATAAATGGTATATATGTGTTTGCAAATGATTTACTGGCTTTTATAATTAAAAAAAAATTTTTTTTACATTTACTTACTTTTGAGAGATAGAAACAGAGCAGGAGCAGGGAAGGGGCAGAGAGAGAGGGAGACACAGAATCTGAAGCAGGCTCCAGGCTCTGAGCTGTCAGCACAGAGCCCGACGCGGGGCTTGAAGTCCCAGACCACGAGATCATGACTTGAGCAGATGCTGGACACTTAACCCACGTGCCCTCTACTGGCTTTTATAAATGAAAGCAGAAGGCATACAGCTTAGGGAATTAAATGCCATCTCACCTCGATCACCAAGGACATATTAAGGATTCAGTTGCCACAGTAATAACTGTAAGCTTTGTTAACAATAACAATTCATAACTTCTCCACTACATTTCAATTCACTTCCTTGAGAGATGGTGTGGTGTTACAGAGAACACGCACCTGAGCCTGGACCTGCCCCTGGGAGCATGTTGCAGTCATTTGAACACCCGATAAAATATACCCACCGTTTTACTGGCACTACTGCATATTCACTGATTAATCACTGATTTTCTCAGATTCAAATACTGACCACACAGACCAGAAAGATTTTTATCTTATTTTATCTTATGTTAAATACATGGCAATAAACAGATACAAAGTAGAAGCCAAAAAAATTCACATTCACAATCTTTTCTTCCTAATTTATTATAAGCTACTCTTGAATAGCTTTCTCACAAGCTTTGACACTGTTTTAAATTTCATTTTTGTGTCTCTTTCCAGAACCAAAACTTTTTGAGTTGCACCTGCCATTGCTTCATTTCCTGGAATCTTTTCATGCCCTTTTAAAAAAACATTTTTTTATCTATTTTTGAGAGAGACAGAGCATGAGCAGGGGAGGGGCAGAGAGCGAGAGAGAGACACAGAATCCAAAGTAGGCTCCAGACTCCGAGCTGTCAGCACTGAGCCTGACGCAGGGCTCAAACCCACAGACCACAAGATCATGACCTGAGCCGAAGTCAGACGAGCAACCCAGGTGCCCCTCTTTCCAGACCCTTTTAAAAGAACCATATAAAATATCTTTAAGGTGAAATTAAATTGGACTTCTTTTTTTTTTAAAAAAAATTTTTTAATTTATTTCTAGGATAGAGAGAGACAGCGTGAACAGGGGAGGGTCAGAGAGAGAGGGAGATACAGACTCTGAAACAGGCTCCAGGCTCTGAGCTGGCAGTCAGCACAGAGCCCAACGCGGGGCTCGAACCCACAAACCGCGAGATCATGACCTAAGCGAAAGTCGGAGAGTTAACCAACTAAGCCACCCAGGCACCCCTAAATTGGACTTCTCTTGAAGGTGCTGGATACATTCCCTCTCTTGACTGTGGTGATGGCTTCACAGGTAGATACATATCAAAACGTATCAAACTCTACACTTTAAATATGAACAGTTTATTGTACGTCGATCGCACATCACTAACGCTATTTAAAAATAAAAGCAAGTTTAAGTCTTCTATTAAGATTTCTATGCGTCTCCTAGAAATCACTGGTCACCTCCGCTGGGATATGTGCCAGGCACCTTCCACTTGTTTTCCAAACCCACATTCTGCCTTCTATCCTGCTCTCTGCCCCAGGAAGTTGACCTATGGGATCCAAATCAAAGGACTCTGCACCTTCTGGCTTCTGAGTGGGTTCAGCCAAGGGGGAGCCCTGACGGGAAATTACAGGGAGGGAAGAGATAAGTGGCCCTGGACTGCCAGACCAGGCCGTTCTGTGCAGGCTATTCTGAAGGCAGCCCTCTCTACACGACACCGTCTCTAGGTTCCTTCCTCCCTCCCATCTGGTCCGGGGCTAGTAACAGCTCCGTGGGGTTATACACGTCTACGTGTGTTCCCCTTCCCCCAAGTCACACTCTTGAAAATAGTCCCTTTATAAATAAACCTCCCTAAATTATCCTAATTTGAATATGCCAGCTCCTTCCAGCTGGGATTCTGAATAATAAGGATGTAAGAATATCCAGGCAGGGAACGAGAAACATTGCTCTCAACACACACACACACACACACACACACACACACACACACACACACACACACCCCAAATCATAGAAGGACTCTGTCCATCGTTAACACTTGAAATTTACTCAACAGAAAATTAGCCCTAGATTCAAAAACTTTATAATATACACTAATTGGCAGTAGTACAAGATAAGTAACGGTAGTATTTTATGGAATTCAAAAGACTCCGTGGAGATAAATGCTATGTGCATATTTCTTTAAGTGGCAAGCTCATCCATCACATGCAGAGAATTAACTCTGATGGCTATACAGCACTGCCAAGGGATGCTGTGTGATTCGGTGTTCCCGGACCATGGGCATCAAGCCAGGTGGTCAGCTGAAGCCTGTTTCTATTATCTACAATCATATGGAGCAGAGAATTTGTTCTCTTCAATTCCCAAGAATTTATTGGACAGAGCATTTTTATGGCGAACTAAGGAAGCGGAAGCCGAACTCTGGATAGCAGCCAAAAACATGTTTTTAGTCTGTTCAGACACTACTGGAAGTAGGGGCGCTGCAATGTGTAGAGAAGCAGTAAACAGACAAATGCTGAGCTTTAGTTTAGTCCAGGATGACACATCCACACCATGCCTCACGGGGCAGGCTGATAGGAATCAAGAGAAAAAGAAGTGTCCCCTTGTAAACACAACAGACTCTAAAACAATTCCATCCTGACACCTATCTTCAGTGTTGGAAGAGTGTTACAAAAGGAGAGGCTTATATAGATAATACAGGAGAATCCAAAGGAGTTACTCTATACCTACCGTGTGTGGCCATCTCTTCTTCATTAAACCAAATCCTCTCTCCAAAAACGGCTTCTCTTAAGATTTTACTTGACCATCAAGGATTCCCTGCACGAAGGCAAAGGGTCTAAAGAATCAGCGAAGGACCTGGCTTGTCTCTAGATTCTTTAGATTCCTTCTATGAGATAACTGATAAGAATCCTTGCGTACGTGTATTTGTTGCATATAAAAATGTATTTGATCCAGTGAGTTTTTCTGCCCTGTGAAGTGTCATGAACTTAAAAGGGGCAGGGGAGGAGGGCGGCTCCCACATCAGAACCTCTCACTTATCCCCCTTTAAGAGGTTCAGGAATTCTTTTTTTTTTTTTTAATTTTTTTTATTTCTAGGAGAGAGAAAGAGAGACAGCATGAGCAGGGGAGGGTCAGAGACAGAGGGAGTCACAGACTCTGAAACAGGCTCCAGGCTCTGAGCTGGCAGTCAGCACAGAGCCCGACGCGGGGCTCGAACCCGCAAACCGCAAGATCATGACCTAAGCGAAAGTCGGACGCTTAACCGACTAAGCCACCCAGGCGCCCCGAATTTCAGGAATTCTATGATCTCTGATCTGGAAGCTCAGAACACAGTGTTTCAGCGGTATAGACAATAAACTCTCTCAGGGGCTACATGAACCACTGCTACATGTATGGCAATGAATCCTGTTTCTCTCCTCACTTAACAATGTTGAGATAACATCCCGTTGAGGGGAAGGAAGATTCTGTCCTATTAGTCTGACCTGTTCAAGATGAACTCATACTCTCACTGCGCCCACGTATTTGGACACCTCCTGCTACAGTACTTGAAAATTCAGAAAAACAGGTAGCTCCAGCCTCCCCTTTATATACCAGAGAGCTAGGAGGGACACTTCATAACAGGAATGCAATCACAGAACATGCTGGTGGTCAGCCAGGAGTTCAGAATTTCCAGCCCGTGTCTGGGCCAGTACACTGCAGGTTTTAAGCACGGTCAAGTACCACTCGGGCCACCTTAGGGTTTATTCCTGGAACTGTCCCACAGAACAAATGGATACTGGAGAATCTGCTCCCTCCCCCGCTTAAGGCTTCTAAAATGCAGTCAGCTGCCCATGCTGTTGAAGCCAAGAGCTACAGAACACACATTATGTGTGTTAGGGGCCTGACTTTGCCATCTGGCCCGGTCCTCCAGAACTCGGGCTGCAGAACTGGCTGGTGTCGCTGACAGTTTTAAGGGTCTATTTATTTTGGTGTTGATTAGCAAAGAGTGTAAATCTCTGCCTAAACCCACAATGGGATGTTGTTTGTAAAAAGAATAAACAAGGCAAAAACTGACTCAGTGCCTTCCTCTGCGTAAATTATAAATCTAACCAGAAGCCCACCATGGAACGGTAGGAAAATATGGAAGAAAAGAATTTTGTAGCAAAGTGATATGATTAAAGAAACAAAAACAAAGACAGTTACCAGACAGTAACAACGTATGCTTAAGGCAAGTCTTGAAATAATAAACCTCAAAAATCATTCAGCAAAGAAATCTGGTAAGTCAATGGGTTATGCGTCACTCAGCCCCAAACTTATTTCCTTACTGCCTCATTTCTAATGACATGGGAAGTAAAATATGTAAAATACGGAACCGTTTCTTTGAAATATCTTCATATTTCCAGGATATGGCCCCCGGGTGCCTCTTCCCTTCTGGGAAAATGCCTCTTGGCTCTGGCGAGGCTTAGGAAAGACACCTGGCTTCAGCAAAAACAAAAGATCTGCGAGACCAAGTCATCCGTGACTCCCTGTATTATAGCCGTGATGTGCTTTAGTAGGAGGCCATCTTATTTGTCACTATGGAACTGATGCATCCTATGTTTCTCCACCTAAGGAAGCATAAGAACAGAGGCTACTAAGTGCTTTCTTTTCAGAGGGACCTACAGCCCCTGTATTGTATGCTCCTCTTCTCTCTCACTCTCTGGATGCCATTTCCAGAGGATCCTATGAACACTCCCAATTTGTGACCTACTACTTTCCCCAGTCACTCCACCTGCTTCTAGCTCTTCACTCCTCTTTGTCCATTTTCCAGTCTTGGAGCCCAGGGAAAGGCAAACAGGGACGAGGGTCCACTGAGAGGCAAGTCGGTGGGGGGATGATAAAGAATGGGTAGGCAGGATGCCTGGGGTGTGAAGGAAAAGAGGCAGGGAGCCGAGAGCATCATCAGGCAGAACCCCTTCCTCTTTCCGTGCCAGTATGAAGCGCCCTATTCTACCTGCAGCCCTCTAACTGTGAGGGGTCTCCACAACTCAAAGCAAACTCAAAGCAAAAGTCAATAATCGCCCACAATGCTCCTGCACAGCCTCCTTCCTACATTTTCTGTGCAAGGCTCTGCTTCAGGGGTGAGTGAAAAGCCCTGAAATGTCCCATCTGTTTACCAGCATGAGTAAGAAAAATGTGACTTGCATCCCTTAAGAATAAAACCCTGCAGTCATCTTTCATTGCTTCTATTATCTGCCAAGGTTACAGAGTTTTAGTGGAGTGGTCCCCTCAGTTCCCAAGGTTAGTATGATCCCAACTAAGGACCAAAGTTATTATTTTTTTTTTTTCTAAAAGGAAATGATCCTACTAAGGCCTATGCCTTTAGTTACCCTTTAATCTTTTTAGTTTCTTAAAAAGGAAGTGGGGGCACTAGAAATGGCAGATCAGCCACAAGCAGGGGAGGTGGTGAGCTCTCACAGGAAATGCTCAGGTGTTTAAGTTCTTAGCACACTCATTCATTTCACATTCACATTCACAACACTGAGTGCTTCTCTAGGCCAGGGACAAGCAAGACAATCCTACAGAGAAGTCAGACCAGGGAACAAACCGCACATCTAAAATGTGGACTAAGAGTGGAGAGTTAAAATGAATAATTCATGTTGAATAAAGTCAATATGTAAGAATATAAAAATTTAGTATTTTCAAGTATTCTTTGGAACTAAAAGCACTATACAAATTCTATTAGAAAAGCTGATGCATTTTTATTTATTTGATCATGTTTACAACCATCTTTATTATGTATTTGTATTGAAATATATCTGACATATAACATTGTGTAATTTTAAGGCGTGCCACATTTATACACCGGAATATCATTGCCATTGTAGCAATAATTAGCACCCTACCATGTTCTTTTTAGTAATTGGAATCATAAAGTTCTAGTCTCTTAGCAAATTTGATGATTCTAATACAGTACTGTTGACTATACTGTACGTCAGATCTCTAAGTCTTATTTACTACTTGTTGCTAGTTTATAACCTTAAACAATATCTATCCTATCCTCCTATCCACTACAGGATTTTTAAATATATGTATATATATTTTTTAAATTTTAATGTTTATTTTTGAGGGAGGGAAAGGGCAGAGAGAGAGGGAGACACAGAATCGGAAGCAGGCTCCAGGCTCTGAGCATCAGCACAGAGCCCGACACAGGGCTAGAGCCCATGAACCGTGATAACGGACGCTTAACCGACTGAGCCACCCAGGTGTCCCTAGGATTTTTAATATTTCAATCTTGAGATTTCAACCAAGGGGAAAGTGAATATAAAATCTATTTCATTATATGCACAATGTGCCTCTGAAGGATACTAAGAAACTAATAAATAATAGAGGCTCCCTATAGGAAGGAAGGTTGAGAGACAAGATGGAAAGATCTTTTTTATCTTTTTACATGTAGCACTATTTAAATGTCTTATATTTGAAACTGAGAATATAATTCTCAAAGACAATTTTAAAAATAAGCTTATTTTAAAAGGGGGGGTGAGATAAAAAATTTAATTCTAACTGGACTAACATTTATACAAAGAATATCACATAGTATTTTATTGTAGCTCCTTAAAATATTACTTAGAACATTGTTTGATTAGAAATCTCCTTTAATAGGAGCACCTGGGTGGCTCAATCGGTTGGGTGTCCGACTTCGGCTCAGGTCATGATTTCACGGTTCATGAGTTCCAGCCCCAGGTCGGGCTCATTGCTGTCAGTGCGGAGTCTGCCTCAGATTCTCTGTCCTCCTATCTCTCTGCCCTTCCCCTGACTCTCATGTGTTCTTTCTGTCTCTCAAAAATAACATTTTTTAATTAAAAAAAAGAAATATGCTTTAATATATAGTAGCCTTCAATGTAACATCATTATGAAGACCTGAATAAGTAAGCTGAAGTTTAATATTTTATCCTGAGCAGGAAGCATTGCCTCTCTCTCTGAGCTCCTAGCATACTTTTCGTACCCACTTTCACTGAGTTCTGGTCACAAACAGCCTTGTCCCCTTCTTTAAAAGAACTCACTGCAGCCTCTAAGCCTTTACTGGCTGTCCCTCCCACTATGTTAAACTCTCCTTCCCAGGATCTTTGAATGGCTGACCCCTCTTCATTCAGGCCTCTGCCCCCAACACCTTCATGGAAATAATTTCCTGAGTCACTTCTTACTCGACCTGCTTTATTGTCTCCTCTACATTTATTACCAGGCTATTTCAATTCACCCAGTGGGGCACCTGGGTGGCTCAGTCAGTTAAGTCCCTGATTCTTGATCTCTGGTCAGGTCATGATCTCATGGTTTGTGAATTCAAGCCCTGCATGGGACTCTGTGCTGACAGTGAGGAGCCTGCTTGGGATTCTCTCTCTCCCTCTCTCTCTGCCCCTCCCTTGCTCGCACTCCCTCTCTCAAAATAAACTTTAAAAATAAAGAAATAAAATAAATTCACCTCACTTACTCATTTGTTTATATGTTTACTTCATCCCCTGCTTGGTCACTCCTCATCTCACCTCCAGCAGACCCCAGAGGATAGCACAATGCCTGGCATAAATAGCTGCTCAATAAATCTTTGTAGAATGAAAGAATGAATGAATGCATCATACTGAGTGGCGACAGAATGAAAGCTTTCCTCTCAGATTGCAAATAAGAAAAGGGTTCCACTCGGGGCACCTGGGTGGCTCAGTTGGTTAAGTGATTCTTGATTTTGGCTCAGGTCATGATCCCATGGTGGTGAGATGGAACCCTCATCAGAGTCTCTTCCCCTTTCCCTCTGCCCCCCACTCCTTGTGCACATGCACGTGTGCACACTCTGTCTCAAAAAATGAAATTAAAAAATTAGAAAAAAATGTCAAAATAGTAAGGGAATGAGTCATAGGCCTGTGGGAAGAGCAGTGTACAGAGACCTGAATTCTAGTGCTGAATTTACCAATAACCATTGGCCTCCTCTGCTGCTCAATCTCCCTCTCCCTGGCTTTATCAAACCCCATGCATTAAAAATTTTTTTTCATCTTTATTTATTTTAGAAAGAGAGAGCATGCACACGAGCAGGGGAAAGGGGCAGAGGGAAAAAGAGAGAGAATCTCAAGCGTGCTCAGTGCAGAGCCCAACGTGGGGCTCAATCCCACAACCCTAGGACCATGACCTAAGCCGAAATAAAGAGACACTCAACCGACTGAGCCACCCGGGTGCTCCAAACTCCATGCATTGTTCACCGAAGTATGCATGTTTAAAATGGTTCATATGTGAGGACCCTGAACAATCATATGTCTCAATATAAAAGGCTCGGTTCACATTCCTATTTAATTAAACAAGTTCCTGGCACAAAACTAGCAGCAACGTTGTTAAGCACAGTGCTGGGCAAGATTAATCTCTCTTTCTGCCAGTAGAGGGGGTCAGTGGGTATGATAATGTGCATTTGCCAAGTTAGAAACCAGCTCTAACGGAGACAAGGCTCTTAAGAGTCAAAGAAATGCAGAGCTAGGAAGAGCCTGGGAGTTCAACCCAACTTCCATATTTTACAGATGTAGAAAATGATGTCCAGCGGGTCCGAGTCTCAAGACTGACACCCTGAAGGCCAAAACCTACATCTCATTATTCCCAACCAGTCTTCTTCACTAAACACTTTAATAAGCCAAAAAACTAAGACTCAGAACTTGGGGAAATTCAGTTCAGCCAACCTAGGTTTACCACTTTATACCTTCCTAATCTACAGTTAGATGATTATGGGAAGGTTGGGCCTCTAAATATTCCATTAAAGGATGATTGTTAAGTTCACACAACAACACATTGTTAAGTTACATAGTTCTTTCAAGTACCTAATTTTGAAATAGTCAACAAATGTCCTCATTTTATTGTCTAAAATTCTGCACAGCACATGATTCGTTCACAACTAAAACCTCTCCCCCATTTTCATTTTACATTTAACACAGGCAATTCCTAACTTGAAACATCATGGGTTAATTTTTTTATTGAGATGTTTGGAAATAACCTAAATGTCCAAAAAATAAGAGGTTATTTAGTAAATCTGAACCAGCTCTTGCAATGATATTTCTAAGAATTCTGAGTAGGCAACATAGTGTAGTGGTTACAAATCCATGCTGCCTGGTCAAATCATTATCTACCTACTTACTAGCCGTGTTACCTTGGGCAAGGTTCTTAACCTCTTCCAGCCTGTCTTCCTTGTTATCAAATAGGGACAAAAGTAGTACCCACCCCATCAGACTGTGAGAGAATTAAATTAGTTAGTGTAAAGTGCTCAGAATGGTATCAGTATACAGCATCTAAGGGCAATAAGGCTCCTTAGTTCTCCCCAAAATGTTGTCTCCATTATTTATTTTTTTAAGTGTATTTATTTATTTTGAAACAGAGAGCAAGCAGGGGAGGGGCAGAAAGAGAGAGCGAATCCCAAGAGGCTCCCCACGGTCAGCAAAGAGCCCAATGCGGGCCTTGAACTCACCCACTGTGAGATCACGACCTGAGCCAAAATCAAGAGTCAGACTGACCTAGCCACCCAGGAGCCCCAATGTTGGCTCCTTAAAAAAGGAGGCTTGCAAATCTGAAGTAATTTGTAACTGGGTCTCCTGAACTCAGAATAAAACAGGGGATAAAAGTCAAGCAAAAAAGTCAACTGAGGAGGCTAGCTTGCTACACTGAGTGGGCTGTAAACTATTTTGGAGTATGAAGCTTCTACCCATCCTTCCTATCTTAACCATAGGGTACTCTAAATACCCTTTTTTTTTCTCCAAGATAGAATGGTGGTGACTGGTGGAAGAGGATGTTAGGAGACAAAAGCAGTCAATTACATGAACAAGTTTTTTGAAGTATGGTATTTGCTCTCCAGTTCAAGTCTGTTGGAAGAGAGGAAGTTAGAGAAATGAATGGCCCTCCCATTCTTCTGCAATTTGAGTTCAGTTCTCTTATTTCAGAGGAAATGCAGAACTATTCTGGGGAGACCTTGTCTTCCCTCCTTTCTTCTTTACACAAATGCTCCTTTACTCCTACAAAGTGTCCAGGGTAAGATCTGCTTAGAGCAGGACTTCTGATTACACCTTGCAGCCCAAGTCAGACCTGTGGAAGGTACTTAGGGTTGATGGTGAAGGGAACCATCCTTTACCTCCATTAGAAACCCTGGCTAAAGCTGCTTCTCAGGCCTGTAGTCCAAATCTATCGTTTCTGTTTCTACAAGTCTTCGGATCACTGTGGAAATTGTTATTACAAATAAACCCTCCCTTGTCTTGATCTCAGGACAACATGAGGCTAAGGGTGATCTGAAAGGCTACCTGCACGTAAATTTAAGAGGGTAAGTTTCAGGCATATCCCATGACTTGCACAGTAAGGACTCAAAATATGCTTGTTAAATAAATAGTCCATATATAAGGAGGTATGCTTGGTGTGTATCTGGTATAGTCATAATCAAACCAGGATCTTATAAAATCATTAATCGTATTCAGATTAAGCAAATGGGATATAACTGTTTAGGTCTGAGATGACTAGTGAATACAGGAGAGGCATGGACCCAATTTTAACACTTTCTAGCTGTGTGGTTTTTTTTTTTTTAAGTTCATTTATTTATTTTGAGAGGAAGGAAGAGAGAGAGAGAGAAAATGAAAGAGTGAGGGAGGGCAAACAGAGAGGAGAGAGAGAATCCCGAGCAGGCTCAACACTGTCAGCACAGAACCCGATGCGGGTCTCAAACGTCCCAACCGTGAGATCATGACCCAAGCCAAAGTCAGACACTTAACTAACTGAGCCACCCAGGCACCCCTCTAACTGTGTGATTCTTAACATGTGTGATTCTTAACATGTTACCAAACTTCTACAAGTTTACTTCCTCATCTATAAAGGGTGATTGAAAGTTATAGCTACCTCATGGGCTATTTCAAGAATTAACTTTAAAAACAGTAGAGTACCATGCAAATGTTCTTGATATTCCTAGTTATTTAACGTATGTGCACACTCTGCAAGTATAGTATCTCTATTACCTACACACAAGTTTTTAAAGAAAAGCTTTTAAAGAGATAATGCCAGATATCACTTTACCCCTATCAGACTGGCTAGTGTCAAAAGAACAAGTGTGGTAAGGATGCACAGAAAAGGGAACCCTCCCTGTTGGTAGCCATGTAAGTTGCTGCAGCCACTGTGGAAAACAGTATGAAAGTTCCTCAAAAAATTAAAAATAGAGGTATCACACAACCCAGCAATTCCACTTCTGGGTAGTTACCCAAAGAAAATGGCAAGCGAAAAGTGCCTGGGTGGCTCAGTCAGTTAAGTACCAGGGTCTTGATTTTGGCTCAGGTCATGATCTCATGATCTTGAGGTTTGTGGCCTCAAGCCCTGCCTCAGGCTCTGCACTGACAATGCAGAGCCTGCTTGAGAGTCTCTCTCTGCCCCTCCCCCCACCTGTGCGCTCATGTGTGGCTTGCTTGCTCTCCCTCTCTCCCTCTCAATAAATAAACTTTAAAGTTTTTAAAGACAATGGTAAACCAATATGAAGAGTCTGCACACCCCTGTGATCCCTGCAGCATTCTTTACAATAGCCAAGATATGGAAGCAACTTAAGTGTCCATTCACAGATGAAATGATAAAATAGATGTACTATATATACAATGGAACACTGCTCAGCCATAAAAAAGAAGGAAATCTTACCATCCTTACAACACGGATGGACCTAGAAAGTATAATGGTTAAGTGAATTAAGTGAGATAAAGACATACCATACGATATCACTTATATGCGGAATCTAAAAAACAAAACAATGAACAAAATGAAACAGGAACAGATTCATAGATACAGGAAACAGTTGGTTACCAGAGGGGAAAGGCCTGAGAGGAAGGCAAACAGGGTGAAGAAGATTCAGAGGTACTCTAGAT
Organism: Hyaena hyaena; assembly: GCF_003009895.1. Taxonomy (NCBI): domain Eukaryota; kingdom Metazoa; phylum Chordata; class Mammalia; order Carnivora; family Hyaenidae; genus Hyaena; species Hyaena hyaena. The sequence continues at coordinate 1,293,896 of NW_024080930.1, read as the reverse complement.
ATAAAATAAGTGAGTCACGGAGATATAATGTACAGCATTGGGAATACAGCCAACATAACACTGTCATAATCGCATATAGGGACAAATGGTAGCTAAACTGTGGGGATCATTTTATAATGCATAAAAATATCAAATCCCTATAATGCACACCTGAAACGAATAGGATCTTATATACCAATTATGCTTTAATGATAAATAGACAAAGATGCTCAGAGGCGTTGAACACAAGGTTAATCAGAAAGGAATGATCAGCAGCCCAAGAAAAATCAACCTGGCTAGTTTTCATCGTGTTGAGAACTTGGAAAAATGAATCTCTGGTCGGACGGTCCTAACCCAGGACCGCAGCGTTCACAAGGGAGAAGAGTCGTACCCACTGCGGGCACTCTTTTTCCTGAACACTCTTTCACCCCGACCTTTTTAGAAAACGAAAGACAGAAAAAGCGCTGGGGGAGGTGGGGTGCCGGGGCTGCGGGGCGCCTTGGAGCGGGCATGCGCAGAGGCCGCGGCGGCCTGCAGGCCGGGGCGAGCGGTCCCCTCTCCTGGCCGCAGCTCGGGAAAGTGCCCCCGGCTGGCCGGCGCCCACCGCGGCCTCGCGGCCCACTTGCGAGGGGTTCGGGAGCCGTCGAGCGCGCTCGGGCCGTACGACCCGGCGGCGGCCGCCGGAGGGGCGGAGCCCGGCGCGGGCGCGGGGTTGGCGAGCCGCCGGGGGCGCTGCGTACCTGGTAGCGGCCGGTGAGCAGCTGGCTCCGCGATGGCGTGCACAGCGGCTGCGTGTAGTAGTTGTCCAGGAGCACCCCGCCGGCCGCCAGCGCGTCCAGGTGCGGCGTGCGGAGGTTCGAGCCGTGGAAGCCCACGTCGTTCCAGCCCAGGTCGTCCGCCAGCACAAAGACGAGGTGCGGCGGCCGCTCGGCCTCGGCGCCTGCGCCCGGCCGGGACGGCAGCAGTAGCAGCCGCAGCAGCACGGGGAGGACGCCGCGGGCGAGCGGCCGCCGCGGGCTGGGGCCTCGGGGCAGGCTCGCAGCGCCGCGCCGGCCCATCCTTCGCGGCCCTGGGTCCCGGCGCCTGTGGCGCCGCCAGCCTCCGGCACCGCTTCTAGAATCAGGAACTGGTAGGCCGGGGCCTGCCCCGCCCCCGCAAGGGATTTCACCCCCGGCTGACTGCGGGCTGGAGCGCCCCGGCGCCCGAGCCCCCGCCGCCTCCGACCCGGGCCCGGGCCGGCGTGACAGGGGAGGAGCCAGCGGAGAAGCAGTCCGGGCTCCGGCTGCTCAGCTCCGTGGAAACTCGCTTGACAGGAGCCAAGATTGCATGGTAGCATCCCCAAAGAGGAGCAGATTTGTTCTCTTCGCAGTTCACGAAGTCTTGTCTTTAAATTTCGCAACAGCCGCGGCAGCTAGGAATTATAGTTAATGCACCTTTCTTCCCTCCCTGTCCCCGAATAGAGGCTTTTAGTTGGTTGAGCCTAACCCGAACTCAGATCCTGAGCTGTGATGTTTTAAAGGTCGTGGGGGAATTATTTCCGGCCAAAGAACTCAGCCTTGTGCTAGTGGGAGGTCGATGGAACCGTAGAGTTGTAGGTGATGGTTCAGATTCATTTGTGAATCGCCTGGGAAGCCACTTCCTCCTCACTACTCAGAAAGGGGCCAAATATACACTCCGGCTGCAGGGTGCTCTTTTGAAGGTGCAGTTTTACTTAGGCCGCCCTAAGGGTTGTTTGGGGTGTTATGTGACCATTGGGTAATTCATTAGTTTGTCTAGGTATAAGCCCCTTCGGGCCTGGCTTCCTGACACTCAGGTGAACCAAAGAAGTAAAGTATCTAATTTGCCTTAAATCAGCTGTGGATGGAAGGAAAAAATTCCCTTAATCACATGCTCATTGAATTGGGAAGTTTTTAGTCTTATGACTAGTACATTCCCTTTGCCATCCAAAACTTTCTGTCTGTTCTGTGTCTGGAGATAGACGATAACTATTTATATCTTTATACAGGGGAAATTATGCACTATATCCCTTCAGGTTATCTGAGTCTGATTCCATGAGAATTATTTCACAGCTTTTTAGGTTGCGGATAACTGATAGCAATGGAGACTAATTCTTGTTTATACATAGGGAAATGAATTCTGTCCAATGGATTGGCAATCCCCACCGCCACCATGGATGAACACAGTTCTCCCTCCACTTACACATTTATTTTAATATTCCTGATCTGATCCTTGGATTGTCCGTTGAACTCGTTTTAACACCTTAACAGTTTCCTCATTAGTGAATGAAATAAAATCTTCATCATGTATTCATTTTTATATTTGTACAAGGGTCATGATTTTATCTTTTTTTAAAAATTATCCTTTAATACATGGAATGTGTTCCTCTTACATATAATTATTTTACTTTGCATGAAGTGGATTAGTTTATGTTACATCCACTTTCATCTCTAGTGGAGTCAATGAAATTTAGCAGGAAAAAATTTAAATTTAACATTAAATTCAAAAGAACAATTTTTAACTGCTGTTTGACTCTTACTATGTTAAGACTTGAAAATTTCATTCAGCGACCCTGCAAGATATTAAAGGCTTGAGAATTCTCCACTATGGCCCTTGCATCTCTTTCTTCCCCATAACTGTTTCTCTCTACCCTTCCTGATAGAAATCAAATTGACCAAACATGGCTGCTAATCTCCAGAAGCAGTACCTCCGTTGACCACCTGCTCCAGAAACTAAACTTGCACTGAGACTTCTCATATCCTGCATTTTCAAATAAAAACCTATGAAAATCATGCTCTGGAAGTGAGTTCATTAAAAAGAGTAAATTCTGGGGCGCCTGGGTGGCTCAGTCAGGTAAGCATCCAGCTTTGGCTCAGGTCATGATCTCACGGTTTGTGGGTTCAAGCCCTGTGTTGGGCTCTGGGCTGACAGCCAGCTCAGAGCCTGGAGCTGTTGAAGATTCTGTGTCTCCCTCTGTCTTTGACCCTCTGACCTTCCCCTGCTCATGCTGTGTGTGTGTGTCTCTCTCTCTCAGAAATTAAAAAAAAAAAGTTAATTCCATTTTTTGTCTGTGTATTGGACACATGATATGCAGTAAAGGCTATTGAATATGAAATCTCTCAGTTGGAGTTTGTCTGATGTTTCTTGATGATTAGACTCAGGTGATGGGTTTGTGCAAATATCATAAAAGTGATATATCTTCTTGATGCTTTATTAAGAAGGACATGATATTCATGTATTATTTGATCACTTTGTTAAAGTAGCCATTTCTCCACTGTAAAGTTAATATTTAACTGATCATTATTTTTACAGAGAGATACTTTGAGAATATGTTTATATTTTGTTATTTCTAAAACTTTTGCTCATTAGTTTTAGCACTCACTGATGCTTCTTGCTTTAATCTGTTACTATTAGGATGGTTGCTGAATGGTGATTTTCTAAATCCATCATCCTTCTATATTTATTAGTTGCCAAGTTGCCTTCTCCCTCATTAATTTGTTTATTTAAATTACTATGAATTCATGAATTCTTGTTTTAATCAATGTCCTATAATACTTAACTATAATTATTTTGACCCTCTGATTTGGCCAGTGGGAGCCCCTTCATTCTGGCTCTTGTGTCCTTTTAGCACAAACTCTTTAACCTCTGAGCACTCTCTTTCTTTTTGGTACAAAGAGATACTCTAAATTTATTTTTGTACTTTTCCTTGTACTTTTCCTTCCTAATGGTGGAATTGACATTTCTGCAAGGTACCCTGATTCCTTTTAGTGGAGGATGGCATCTAGAAACCAGAATCTGTGTTATAGGAATGCTCATTGCCTCTGGGCCATCATTACTTCTAGGATCTCTCATCAGACAGGAACTAGACATATCTATTCACATACACACATACATAGTATATATAATATATTGACACATACTTACAGATATAAAACCATGAGTTTATACTCAATACCTCCAATTCTACTTTCCCTCTTTCCATATATATATATGGGCATATATATATATATATGGGTAGTACCAGTTTTCATTGTTACCAGCCATTAAAGTGCTATACTTTAAAATTTTTGCCATCTGATATGAGAAATAGTATTTTAGAATAGTTTTTGGTTTCACATTTCTCTTAGGAGTAAGGTTAAACATCTTTTGAGATGTTGAAGAGGAGTTTTTACATCATTTTTGTGAATTGTGTCCTTTTTGACTGGTTTTAGTCTTTTTCCCCTCAATTTTGTTTTAAGTTTACTTATTTATTTTGAGAGAGAGAGGGAGAGAACACAAGAGGAGGAGGGGCAAAGAGAGAGAGAATACCAAGTACGTTTAGCACCACCAGCACAGAGCCTGACACAGGGCTCAAACTCAAACCATGAGATCATGACCTGAACCAAATCAAGAGTCAGACACTTAACCAACTGAGCCACCCCAGCACCCCTTTTCCCCCTCAATTTTAAGAGTTCTTTATATATTAGAGATGTTACCTCTTTAACTATGATATGTATCACAAATATTTTCTCCCAGTTTGTCAACTGTCAAATATTTTGTTATAGTGTTCTTTGGTATGCCAAAGTTATTTTTTCAATGTAGTCAAATTTGTCAATTCTTTTTGTATTGCATATGGCTTTTGAGTCATGGTTAGACTTTTCCTTATACCAAAGTTAAATTCACCATGTTTTCTTCTAGTACTTGTATGGTTTCATTGTTCACATTTAGATCCCTGATCCATTAGGAATTTTTTTAAAAATTTTTTTTATTTATTTCTGAGAGAGAGAGACAGCGTGAGCAAAGGATGGTCAGAGACAGTGAGACACAGAATCCGAAACAGGCTCCAGGCTCTGAGCTACCTGTCAGCACAGAGCCCGACGTGGGGCTCAAACCCATGAACTGAGAGATCATGACCTGAGTCGAAGTTGGACACTTAACCAACTGAGGCACCCAGGTGCCCCCATTAGGATTTATTTTGTGTATAATGTGAAATATGGATCTACTTTTATCTTTTTCCAAATGCTTACCCAGTTATCCTAGCATCATTCATAAAAAAAAAATAAAGAAGTCCATTTTGGGGCACCTGGGCAGCTGAGTCGGTTAAGCTGACTTCAGCTCAGGTCGTGATCTCGCAGTCCGTAAGTTCAAGCCCCACATCAGGCTCTGTGCTGACAGCTCAGAGCCTGGAGCCTGCTTCACATTCTGTCTTCCTCTTTCTCTGCTCCTCCCATTCTTGGGCTTTGTCTCTTGCTCTCTTTCTAAATAAATGAACATTTAAAAAATATTTTTAGAAAAGGCAACCCATCTTTGCTCCACTGCTATGAGATGCCACATTTATTTTAAGCTTAATTTTCTCATATTCTTGAGTCTATTTCTCAGTTTCCTGTCCAGATAGCAGTACCACACTGATTCAATTACAGAGGCTTTTCAATATGTTTTAATGTATGATAGGAATAGTGGTTCCTCATAACTTAATTTTTAATATTTTTCTGGTTATTCCTGTATGTTTATTTTGTCTGTGGACTCTAACATCCACATGTCCAGTTCCATTAAAAAAATTTTTTGTTGGGAGGTGCCTGGTTGGCTCAGTCTGTTGAGCGTCTGACTTTGGCTCAGGTCATGATCTCACAGTTTGTGAGTTCGAGCCCTGTGTCATGCTCCATGCTGACAGCTCAGAGCCTGGAGCCTACTTCAGATTCTGTGTCTCCCTCTGTCTCTACTTCTCCCCCACTTGTGCTCTGTCTCTGTCTCTCTCAAAAATAAATAAACATTAAATTTTTTTTAATTTGTTGGTGTTTTTATTGAAATTGCATTAAATTTATAAATTAATTTAGGGACAACTGAAATGTTTATAATATTAAGTTGCCATATCTACAAAGTCTTCCACTTATTAAGTCTACTTTGGGTCTTTTAGAAGTTTTAAAAATTGTTCTCATACCAGTTTTATGCTTTTCTTGTTAAATTTATTTCTAAGTCTTTTATCTCCTCTGTTGCTATTGAAATGGGGCTTTCTGTACCATTATCTCCTTTAACTGGTTATTATTTATGAACATGAAGGTTACTGATTTCCACATGGCAATTTATATTCTGCCAAATGCTGAATTATTTTATTGTTTATATGAGTTTAATTATAGATTTTTAAGGGTTTTTCCAGTACATAATCATAGTAATAAAAGCCATTCCAATCAGTTAGAAGATGCAAAAATTAGGACTGAAATAAAGGCAGCTCCCAACTCAGCAATGGGCATACACATTAATTTTGGGGCCGGTGGAGAACTTGGAACTTGGGATATGTTTTTGACATAGAAAAGATATTATACATAACACTTCGTTTGCATTCTAGCCTCCACAAAACCTATTTGACCCATAGTTAAAATCTCTTAACTCCTGGAGTGCCTGGGTGGCTCAGTCGGTTAAGCGTCGGACTTCAGCTCAGGTCATGATCTCACAGTTCGTGGGTTTGAGCCCATGTCAGGCTCTGTGCTGACAGCTCAGTGCCTGGAGCCTTCTTCGGATTCTGTCTCTCTCTCTCTCTGACCCTCCCCTGCTCATACTGTCTCTCTCTCTCTCTCTCTCAGAAATAAATAAAACATTAAAAAAAAATTTAATAAAATAAAATCTGTTAACTCCTAAAAATAAGAAAGAGACCAACAATCCATTTTTAAATGGGCAAAATATAGAAACATAATAATAGCCTACAGAAAAGGAAATAACAGTGGTCATTACATAACTGAATAGATGTTCAGACTCACTCAAGAGGAAAGATACAAATTGGAACTTCAATAATATAGTACTGATACTAGTGATAACTCACTGCCCTGGGTTTCATATAAAAAAGAAAAAACCCTCTAATACATTAATCACAGAAGTGAAATTTGGCATAACCTCTAAGGAGAACAATTTTGCATATCTGTGAAAATGTGCATACACTTTAACCCACCAATTCCAGTTATAGGGATTTATCCTTCAGATATACCCAATGTGAGAAATATCATATGCATGAAGATAGTCATTTTAGTTTTAGTTTTATTAGAAAAAGGCAAATAATGTTTGCACGTATAGGAGGATTAGGAGGAACTTGACGGAGGAACAAGGGGGAGAAGAAGAGGGGAAATGGTGGGGGAAAGGGAGAGAGGCAAACCATGAGAGACTCTTGAATGCTGACAAAAACTGAGGACTGATGGATGTGGGGGGGGGGGGGGATGGGCATGGAGGAGGGCACTTTGGGGATGAGCACTGAGTGTTATGTAGAAACTAATTTGACAATAAACTATTTGTAAAAAAAAAAAATAAAAATAAAATAGTATTTGGTTTAAAAAAAAAAAAAGAAAAGAAAAAGGCAAATAAAATAACCTGGTCAAATTAATTATGGGATACTAAGCAATCATTCAAAAGGATGATAGGGAATAATCTCTAAGATATATCATTAATTTTTAAAAGGCAAAAAACATTATGCTTTGTATACCTTCATTTGCTTAAAAATATATGTATATATGTGCATATGTATCTATATTCATGTATTTTCATATACTGAGAGAGAGATGCTTATGTATAGATAGAGTATCTCAAAGAAACAGAAGAAATAATAATTTTGATTGTCCCTGGGTAGACAGGGCAGAAAAGAATAGGAGAAATACTAACTTTTCACCACATATCCTTTATGCCTTGTAAACTTTTAACTCTATGCATATGTTATCTATTTCTAATAATATTATTAATGGTAATAATATAATTTACTTTTAAACGGAAAGTAAAATGCATTATGAGAACAGAATGCTAAGCCCAAATATTCCCCAGTGAACATGTTTGTAAAGCCCCAAGGTCATGCACTAAGAAAATCACACAGATGCTCTTGCCATGCCTCTGGATTTCTCCAGTTTGCAGATCCCCTGGCTCCTGGCATGGTACTACTGGATGTAAGGTATGCTTAGAATTCAGGATACCTCTGTTTTGATCCTTCTTTCAACCTGTTCGTTTGTCATCTTTGAATATGACAAACATTGCATACAGAATTTAAGCAATTTTAAACACTATCTCTAAATGTTTAACAGTTGGAGTAGAGATAAGAATGCCAAGAAGTCTTTCTTCATATAGAAAACCTGAAATTCACTAACTAAATGAGGTAAACTGTGGTTGGTATTACTCAGTGCCCCATTATACCCCCAGAGTACAGAAGGAGACAGACTTGAACAACAGAAAGAATATCCAAACTTTGTTCTTTTAGATGTCAACTCCTTGAGGTGCTGGGTGGCTCAGTCACTTGAGGGTCTTAATTCTTGCTTTTGGCTCAAGTAATGATCACAGGGTTGTGAGCATGGAGCCTGCTTCAGATTTTCTTTCTCTCACTCTCTCACTCTCTCACTCTCTTCCTCTCTCTCTCTCTCTCTCCCTCTCTGTCTCAAATAAAAAATAATTTTCACAATGCATTTAGTTTTGGAAACTGATCTAGATGGCTTTGTTTCTACCATATCTAACTGAGAGGGAGATGGTCTTCTTGAAGGCCTGTAAGGTCATATACCAGACTTACAGATGACTGCTCTTTCTTTTTCTTTTTTAATTTAAAAACATTTTCATTTATTTTTGAGAGAGACAGAGTCTGAGCAGGGGAGGGGCAGAGAGAGGGAGACACAGAATCCGAAGCAGGCTCCAGGCTCCAAGCTGTTAGCCCAGAGCCAGAAGCAAGGCCAAACCCACCAACCGTGAGATCATGACCCAAGGCAAAGTCAGATGCCCAACTGACTGAGCCACCCAGGCACCCCGCAGATAACTCTTTTTAATGTTCCTTTACCCTTCTTCTAGTCACCAGTACTTACATTCATAAGTTATATTAAATATTATCAATGCTAACTACTATCACTGCAGTAAGAATCATCAAGTATGTAGGAAGCTAATTATGTATAAGAAGCATCTTCATTTTATTGTTGGTTTTCTTTGGTGTGTTAATATATGTGCAGTATTGAAAGAAAAAAGTCAGATTTTAGTATATGTGCTGCCAAAGCGAGCACAAAAGGTCAGATTTTAAAAAGAAGAAAGATTTCTCTTAGCTCTAGTATTTTATATATATACGGCTCCAGATTTCTGAAACTGACAGTCTAGATAAGAACGGCCATGGACAACTCACATTGAAATTTTCTTGACTTCTTCATCTTGTCCGTTGCTTATCATCTCTTATCTCCTCAAAACCAACTAGATGAAAGTAGACAGTGGAAAATAGTGCCATTCCTAGAAAAAAGATTTGGGCATAGCAATTTTTTTTTGTGCATAACACTAGGGATGCCTGGCTGGCTCAGTCAGTAAAGCATGCAACTCTTGATTTTGGGTTTATGAGTTTGAGCCCCACATTGGGTGTAGAGATTACTTTTTAAAACTCTTTAAAAAATAATAAGACAGTTTATATAAGATGTTTATATAGGTCAATGAACTCTCACAAAGTGAACACACCCATGCAACCACCACACAGGATGTTGGTAGTATATTTTGTCTCATTTCTTCTGTCCTTTCCCCTACCTTTCATACAGCCTGGGCCTTACTGTTTGCACAATAATTGTATTGTATACAGTTGTTTTCTGTATACAACAACTGAATTGCATTCACTTTTTCTGTACTGAACATTGTATACCAATTTCTTAAGTAGTTCTAAACCAGTACTTTCTAACCATGCTTAAATTCTCCAAACCAATGTGAACACTTTAAAAATTAAAAAGTCATATTGTGTAACTTAATGTTTTAAGTGAAACACATATCATTTTAATACATAAAGTTAAAAGGGCATACAGTGAAAAGTAAGTTTCAATCCCTCTCCAGGAATATTAGTGTTACCCTTCCAGAGATAGTCTATACATACATAAATACAATATAAGTATTAAAAGCCTTTTTGGAGCACCTGGGTGGCTCAGTTTGTTGAGGGTTCAACTCTTGGGTTTGGCTCAGGTCATGACGGTGCAGTTTCGTGAGGTCAAGCCTTGCATGGGGCTCTGTGCTGACAGCTTGGAGCCTGAAGCCTGCTTCAGATTCTGTGTCTCCCTCTCTCTGCCCCTCCCCTACTTGCACTCTGTCTCTTTCTCTCAAAAATAAAGAAACATTAAAAAATTTAAATATATATATACAGACATGAATAATAATAAAAAATAAAAGGTTTTCCTATTTGAACCTAAATGATAGCATTTTGCGTATTATAATACACTACACAGTTTTAAATAATAATGCAAATAGCCCTTTAAAATATATTAGCCCATCCCACGACCTCCCTCTAGCCTAGCAGCCATGTTTGTGCCTGTTGACCAGACCCCTTTGGCCAGGCCCGCACGGACTACATTGGTGTTGTAGGCCAGTCATTGTCTATTGCTATGTGATCCAATTCATGATCTTCCTCTGCTCTGCTCTGTAAACAAACTACATGTCCCAGGCTGCTTTACGTACTTGACTCCCCCCTAGGTTCTGCCAATGGGAGGCACTGTTGAGACACTGGACTATGGGGGCGAAGGGAGAAGCCAGGGTGTTTCTTCCCTTCTTTCGGCTTTGCGCAGCGTCTTCGACAGCGTGGTTGAATCACCTCTGTAGTTCCCGCCCCTGCTGGCAGCCCCTTTCTCTGTGGTCCTGGTGTCTGCTTGGCAGCCCCCATCAGGGCGTCCCTTACAGCGTCGCCACGCTACGTCCCCTCCTTTGAACTACCCGGCAAGCTGATCGCAGGGAAAGGTGAAATGGAGAGAGAGGCCCCGCCAGCCCCCGCTGTTACAGTCATCCTCGCGTAGGTGCCAGACAGGTGAGGGAAGATGCCCTCATGAATGACCAACCAGTGAGAATTTTTTTTAAAAACCCTGCCTCTTTTTAGGAGCATCTGTGTGGGGTTCAGTCAGTTGAATGTCCAATTCTTGATTTCAGCTCAGGTCATGATCTCACAGTTCATGGGCTCAAGCCCTGCATTGGGCTCTGTGCTGACAGCATGGAGCCTGCTTGGGATTCTTTCTCTCTTTCTCCCTCTCTGCTCGTCCCCCACTCATTTCTCTCTCTCTCTCTCTCTCTCTCCCTCTCTCTAAAGTAAATAAACATTAAAAATATAATAATAAAAATTTTAAACCCTCTTTCTATATGACTCCATTATTTTTTAGCAATTATCATGAAAAAAGACAAAAAATAACCAGAAAAGAAATGCAAAGAGTGAGAATTTTCTATTAAACTTTGCATCATGCCATTAAAAGCAATAAGAAAAATAGAAGTTAAATAAATATTACAGTAAAGCAAGGACTTAATATTTTCAAGTTATATTAATGTATTTTTGGAAAAGGAAAGGTTGTTTTCTTATTTTTTTAATGTTTATTTATTTTATTTTTGAGAGACAGAGAGACAGAGAACGAGCCATAAGGGGCAGAAAGAGGGAGATACAGAATCCAAAGCAGGCTCAACGCAATCCTGACACAGGGCTCGAGCTCTCAAACCACAAGATCAACCTGAGCCAAAGTCAGGCACTTCACCAACTAAGCCACCCAGGCGCCCCAAGTTTTTTTTTAATGTTCATTTATTCTTCAGAGAGAGAGAGGGAGTCAGAGCACAAGTGGGGGAGGGGCAGAGAGAGAGAGACACAGAATCTGAAGCAGGCTCTAGGCTCTGAGCTGTCAGCACAGAGCCCAGTGTGGGGCTCATACTCATGAGCCATGAGATCATGACCTGAGCCGAAGTTGGATGCCCAACCAACTGAACCAACCAGGTGCCCCCATAGAAAGTATTATTTTTAAGTTTAGTTTTATTTATTTTGAGAGAGAGAGAGAGCAAGCAGGGGAGGGGCAGAGAGAGAGAGAATCGAAAGCAAGCTCTGCACTTTCAGTGCAGAACCGGATGCAGGGCAGGAACTCAAGAACTGAACCATGAGATCGTGACCTGAGCTGAAGTCAAGAGTTGCACGCTTAACCAACCAAGCCCCGCAGGTGCCCCTGGGAAAAGGAAAGTATTTATACCAACACACTGGTCTATTATAATAAACTGGTTTGCTGTCTGTGAATAATAAAATCACCTTTTCTGTTTTTAAGCCTTACACTTTGCAGTGACTTCATCGAAATTAAGCTTCATATAGTAATGTTTAAGTGACAGTATAACCAGATTTGTCCAGTTAACTCTGCACCTCGTTGATTAAAGAACATATTTGAAGCTTTTAAATTTCAAAAGTTTGTTTTACATGAGCAACAGATATGCAAATAATTAGGAAAAGACTTGAACATAATATGTTTGACAGAGATTCATAAAAATCCCCTTTCACAGCCAACTCCAGAAATGGCAGAATGGTCTGTGTTTCTTTGAGGAGAGCCACAGTGGTGGCTTTTATGTATCCCTGCAGTTTAAAATTTTTAACTAAAATATTTTCATCAGAAAATTCATCATATATTTCTATTACATATTATGTATTACATATTATACATTTTCCACTAAAATATCTTCTTCAGAAAATTCATCATACATTTCTATTATATATATTATCTATATTATGTATGTATTATATATGGTTTTTCTTCATCTACTAAAATCAGGGCAAACAGATGAATGACATTCTTTGATCTGCAGCTTTAAAACAAGTGCCCAGTCATTGGTGAAAGAGACCAAGGCACTCACATACTGTTCAGCTGCTTTCTTCCAGCAATGTAAGACCAATGTCTTTTGTTGTTTCCCCTAGCATTCCTTGAAATCAGATCGTTTATTCTGAATAAATGACCATTTCCTGAGATTTTGTTATTGCATAGTTAATTACCTTATCACAACTTTTATGTATTGCTGCTTTTATTAGAGTCTGATACAATAATATTTTATGTAAATATTTTAACATAATATTATTATTCATATAATAATTCTTAATGTTATTATTATTACAGTAATATTTTATGTAAATATTTTTTGTCCAGTAACTAATAAGTTACTGAAAATTTACAACACAGGTAACTCTTAAACTATGCCACTGATATTATATATTTTTAAAATTCTTTTTAATGTTTATTTATTTTTGAGAGAGAGAGAGAGACAGAGCACTAGCAGAGGAGGGGCAGAGAAAGAGGGAGACACAGAATCTAAAGCAAGCTCCAGGCTCTGAGGGCTGTTGGCAAAGAGCCCGACGTGGGGCACGAACTCACAAACTGCAAGATCATGACCTGAGCTGAAGTCGGACGCTCAATGGACTGAGCCACGCAGGTACCCCTGTATTTTCTTAGTTCTGTCTTTAAATTTAAGGATTAACAATTTATAAAGAAGAAATTTGAATTTTAGAGATATTATTCAAAACCAGTGAAGTATTTCACGTATAAACTAAAATCTACACTCACTGAACAAGATATTGTGCCTCACAATTTGCCCTCTGTTTCATAATAAATATCAACAGAAACCCTAAGCAATCACATGGAATAAAATAATTGAAAAAACTCAGTTTCTGCTGCTTTGTTTTACAAGCACGCTACTGTTTCAGTGTGGGATAACTAGGTCCACAGGGACTGGAGACCCAAATTGGGCATGAAGTAAGCTTGCATGATTTTTTTTTTTTTTTTTTTTTTTTGGCTTTGCCACATGTTTATTGAGTAAAGACCACGGGGAAGAGTCACGGGCGCTCTCCGCACGTGAGAAGCGGCCCCGTGGGAAATACAAATGTCGGCCTCGTGAGTTTGAGTCAGTCCCAGGCACACGGCTGGTGGCCACTTTGCGTCAGAGGACAGGGGTGGGCTCTCTGCTGGAACTCTTCTTCCTCAGCTCGGGCTGCAGGGGGCCACGGGGGCGCGGCCTTGGGCGGCCGCGGACTCCCTCCTATGTCCCTCTGTCCGTCCAGGCTCACACCAGCGGGATGGGGTAGGAGGCGCAGGCCGCCAGCCCGCACGTGTTCTTCCCACGCTCCATGAGGAAGTACCCGTTCATCCCCCCTCGATGTAGCTGAGCCTGTTAGCGGAAAGGGCTGGTGGTATAACTGAAGCTTCTCTAAATTGTGGAACACAATGTTTAAAAAGATAATAAAGATTCACTGATTTGATGTAGATAGACGATCAAAACATCAGTAATTGCGACAACAAATGATTTAGCCTAAAAAAGTATTTTTAGGGGGAGGAGGATTTGACATAATGAAATAAAGAGAACCGAGGTATCTAATGGTGTCACTGAGCCTACCTCCAGACTTCGTACTATGCAATTTATTAAAACAAGGGCCTAAACTGCTGTTCATGGGATATTTTCTTATTTGCAGCTGAAAGCTTCCAAACTGATACCCTCTTGTACCTGAGTAGGACGCTGCCCGATCTGATGCGGGGCTCCATCCTGTGGCCCTGGGATCATGACCTGAGCCGAAATCAATAGCGAGATGCTCAACAAACTGAACTACTCAGGTACCCTGGTTTTCTTTCTTTCTTTCTTTCTTTCTTTCTTTCTTTCTTTCTTTCTTTCTTTCTTTCTTTCTTCCTTCCTTCCTTCCTTCCTTCCTTCCTTCCTTCCTTCCTTTCTTCTTTCTTTCTTTCTTTCTTCCTTCCTTCCTTCCTTTCTTTCTTCTTTCTTTCTTTCCTTTCTTTCTTCTTTCTTTCTTTCTTTCTTTCTTCCTTTCCTTTCTTCCTTTCCTTTCTTCCTTTCTTTCTTCCTTCCTTCCTTCCTTCCTTCCTTCCTTCCTTCCTTCCTTTCTTTCTTCTTTCTTTCTTTTCTTTCTTTCTTCCTTCCTTCCTTCCTTCCTTCCTTCCTTCCTTCCTTCCTTCCTTCCTTCCTTCCTTCCTTCTCTCTCTCTCTCTCTCTCTCTCCCTCCCTCCCTTCCTATTTGTTTCAGTAATCTCTCACCCAACATGGGACTCAAACTCACAACCCCGAGATTAAGAGTCATTTGCTCTTCCGACTGAGCCAGTCAGGCACTCCCTTCCTAGTCCTTTTTCAATACAGTCAGACGCTTGCCCTTGCCTGTCCCATGAAATAGCTCAGGCCAATGGCACCAACCACATTCTGTTGCTTAACCTTATGGGCACTTTTCAGCCCCTAATCTCACATGACGACTTGTATCTTTGGACACAGTTTGCCCTCCTCTCCTTCTCAAAAAGTTCTCTCCCCTTGGCTTTCATGACACCTCAGTATGTAACTAAATATACACCTGGTTTTGTTAGTTAAATGCTAGACCTCTCTGCGCTGTAAACTCTGCAAAGGCAGGGACCATGTCTGATCACTGCTTTCCCAGTCCCTGGCCTGTCGCAAATACTCAGTGAACATGTGTAGACTAATAAATACTTCAGTAAGGAAAGCAATTACTCATAGAGCTTTAAATACAGGATAGGCTTTGGTAGAAGATTATGAAGTGTATTTTTGGCTGGTTGGCAGAGCTGAGGAAAGCAAGTCTTCTACATTTCCATTTAGTAACCTTTTTACTGCCACTCCTATGCTTCATGGCATGCTAACACTCCCAGAATCTATACCTAGAGAAAATGTAATTAAGTAATGTGTTACCCCTTTATAATTCATAAAATAGCTTCTATAAACTACTAGATACTCATTAATGCCAGATAAGCAAAAGCAAGATAATTTTTACTTTTATATGACAGTTTATCAGAAGAAGAGTTTGATTTAGGGTTCTTAGCTTTTATGAGGCCTTGGCTAAAGGATGTTATGTGTATAACTGAAACTGGCTTCCTCTCACAGATGCTTTGTTTCCTAATAATGTCAATCTTCTGCTTCAATTCAAATATTCACAAAGTCCTCTTAGTAATGTGCCAGAATCCATTTGCTATTTAACGTGCCATGCGACATACTTAAAAATGGGTTTATCTGTCACCTTTCCCATCAGTACAAAAGGAGTGAGACATAGATTAGCTAGATGTGAACATGAGCAACTTAACAACATCCATAAATGTTTTGATACTGTGTTCACTGGAAAGTGTTCCACAGTTTTAAGAAGCTTTCCTGGCTCAAGGGAAGAAAGCGCCCATCATTCATCATCACACTCTTGAGAACATCCTTCCCTAACACGGACTTCTGCACATCAGTAGGGTACCTTGAAGTGTGCTGATTGTTGGCTCTTCAGGGCCGACACTAATCCTGGAATAATTCCTTGAAGCCTCTCTGGGTATGGTCCGGTCTCCAGCAGCTAGTGGCTTTAGTCAGGCTCTATTGCCTCAAGCTTTTCACCTAATAGCTGGAGGATGGGCCATGGGGAACTGGAAGCTTCAGAATCTGGGCTTTCTCTCAGGGCCACTCCCCTTGTCACGAGCTCTTGTTACCCCAAGGCTTCTCTTTTATCTTTTCAACTTCAGCTTTCAGTCCTAATCAGTTGATTCGGATGTCTCACACTTCAAACTCCCAGGGGATAAAGTCTGGTTTATTTGGCCCAATATTTCATGGCCACATTGTGTTGGTCATTGGCACTTAGGCCAGGCCCACTGGTTGGGTCAGTGCGGGAGTGCCAGGGTGACTTCATAGCACCCAGTATACCACAAAGGAATGAGGACAACTTCTTAAGGAAATCAGGAAGTACGTTCTTCTATACTATGAATAGGATTTCTTTTTTTTTTTTTTTATGTTCATTTTTGAGAGAGAGATACAAAGCGCAAGTGTGGGTGGGCAGAGAGAGATAAAGACACAGAATCCCGAAGCAGGCTCCAGGCTCAGACACACAGCACAGCACAGCCCCTGACGTGAGGCTCGAACCCATGAACCATGAGATCTTGACCTGAGCAGAAGTCAGATATTTAACCAACTGAGCCATCCAGGCGCTACTGGGTAGGATTTCTTTAAACATTTACTATTTGTCTAAAATTTTCTATGCTTTTTACTGATCTGCTTTAGTGCTATATTAATAGGACATGAATTCAATGTTGTACTTTCATCACTGATTATTGTATCAAAAAAAAAAAAACCCTTGGAATGATCTATTTTGCAGAGAAGGAATCCAGAAATGATAATAAGTAAGTACCTTAATGGTTGCAGAGCTACAGAGAGGCAGAGACTGAGAAGCGGGATCTCCCAGGTAAAGGGTTTACCCAGCACGTAATACCCAAACTGAGAGAGTGAATCTGGAGGGTTTTTTAAATTGAGGTATAATTGGTTCATACCATTACATTGGTTCCAGGTGTACAAAAGGATTCAATATTTATATACAATGTGAAATATCCCCACCAGTCGAGCTAACATCCATCAGCATACAAAGTTGCATTTTTTTCTTGTGATAAGAACTCTTAAGATGTACTCTCTTAGCAACTTTAAAATATGACATGCCATCGGAGTGCCTGGGTGGCTTAGTCGGTTAAGCGTCTGACTTTCGCTTAGGTCATGATCTCGCGGTTCGTGGGTTCAAGCCCTGCGTCGGGCTCTGTGCTGACTGCCAGCTCAGAGCCTGGAGCCTGTTTCGGAGTCTGTGACTCCCTCTCTCTCTGACCTTCCCCTCCTCACACTGTCTCTCTCTCTCTCTCCTAGAAATAAATAAAACATTAAAAAAAAATTTTTAAAATATGCCATGCCATATTAGCTTTGTTCACCATGATCTGCATTATGTCCCCAAGGCTTATTTAGAGTTGGAAGTTTATACCTCTTGACCCCCTTCGTCCATTTTGCCCACCCACTAATACCTCTTCGCTGTGGCAACTACCAATTTGTTCTCTGTATCTGAGTTTTATAATGTTTGTTCATTTTGCTTCTTAGATTCTGCATAGAAGTGAAATCATATGGTATTTGTCTTTCTTTAATTTTACCTGGCATACCACCTTCTAGTTCCTTCCACCCTGTCACAAATGGCAAGATTTTTGAATTTGTGGTTTTGGTTTTCTTCAGACAAACACTCAGAAATGAAATTATGCAGGATCATGTGGCAGTTCTATTTTTACTTTTTTGAGGAACCTCCATACTGTTTTCCATAGTGACTGCACCCAGGTAATATTCTTGACAATTATATAACTATCAAGATTATCAAATTTTGTTACCAAGAAAATTTCCCTCTTTTCTCATATAAAATAAAGATATACAGAAGAGAAAGTAAGGGTCCACTGGAATTCTAACATATGATTGCTTTAATGAAACATCTTAAATGTATACTTGGCACCTTTGCAACACTTACAAGTTAAGAAATTATTTTAAAATCTGTTCTAGGGGCACCTGGGTGGCTCAGTTGGCTAAGCGACTCGACGTCAGCTCAGGTCATGATCTCGCAGATTGTGGGTTCGAGGCTTGTGTTGGGCTCTGTGCTGACATCCAGGAGCCTGCTTCAGATTCTGTCTCCCTCTCTCTCTGACCCTCCCCTGCTTGTACTCTGTCTCTAAAAAAAAGTCTGTTCTAATTACCGAATTTTATGTCTCACATTCAACTTTAATACCTAGGAAAAGTTCGATACATGTTTAACAAATGTGCATGTAACAAATTTTAAGTGATAAGTTGCCTTTTACCAAAAAAATTGATTTCTTCAGTCCACTAAATTTAATTTCAAAAAATGTATGTGGGAATTATTTCCAAATGGATTTTTTCTTGCTGTGCACAGTGCAAAGGGCTATCCTGTCGGCTCTTTAGCTCATGTTTGACCTGCTTTGTCAGATGCTTTGTGAAATGATATTCAGAACGGCACATGTGATGTCAACTCGCATTAATTCCTTCCCAAAGAGAGGTGTTCAGTATTCCAACAGTGTTTCTACTGGCACAATCTATGTTTCAGCTTCATTTCAAAAGGTCTATAGGCACTGCTTCCTTTGGAAGACTGTTCTTTTTCCCAATTACTCTTTTAAAATAACCTTTGAAAGGACAATGATGATGTCCCATAATACTGCTTTCAGGGAATTCATTAGGAAAATGAGTATTTCAGAGAGTTGAATAAAAATTTATGTATCAATATTAAATTTTACTACTTTTATTGTAGATAGGTTATAAAAATTAAAGCTATCCCTTATTCAACTACTGTTTCCTAATAAAACACATCCATGAATAGTATCACATTTGTTTTTATGTAAAACAATTAACTTGTTTTCAGGTTACGAGAACCATATGCATATGCTCCTAAAATTATACAATTTCCTCTAATTCAGTTACAATAGTGATTGTGTATTAGCAAATACCTAAATGTTTTGCTGAGTTTCACAAACAATATAGGGTAATAGAAACATTCATTTCAGATGTCTTCATTTGAAAGAACAATGTACATTACTAATCCATTTTTCTTTCTTGTTTAGAGAAGAATACTTTATTAAGATGATAAATCTAGATTTTGATGATTTTGAAATGAATTCTTCATTTCCTGTATTCCCCCAAAAACTCAGCTATGATTTTTCATACAGTCACAGAGCAAACATAATTCAATGGCCTGCTGAAGGTCTTTTTCAAATTTTGCTCTTTCCATTTTTCTTCTGAAGCCGGTTTCTGGCTGGTTCCGTCAATACCAAGGGTTCCTGTATGACGGTTGCTGGGTAATTTTTGCCTAACAGTTCAACTTCTACCTGTTGTCCTACTTTACTTAGCTCAACAGGCACATAGGCAAACGCCAGACTCTTCTGGATGCTGTAACTGTAGCTTCCAGACGTCGTGTTGCCAACAACCTGAAAAACAAGACGCAGCCATCCTCAGCATCCTGGCCACAGCTTTGCGCTCCTTCTCTCCAGACTGAACATTTAAAAAACAGGTTCAACTTACAATCTGAAAGTTTTAGGGAGTACAGTTTATAGGGCTAACAGTGGGGGGAAAAATATTCTCATTAGTGAATTTAGGTTTACAAATGAGGAAAAATAATTCTCAAGATATATGATCAATCATACTCTCACACTTCTCACTTTTAAGTAAGAACACCTAGTTGGTTTTTTTTTTAATAGCTGGCACTATTTTGCTCAGTTTCATGCCAAGAGATCTGATAGGAGGAAGATTCAAATATTTTTGTTTTAAACTTAAAAAAACCCTACTCTTCTACCTTCAAGCCAGCATGGCAATAATAGATACAAGGGAAAAATTCCTAAAAATTCAAATGTAAGTTTATCCAAGAATTCCTGTTGTGGTTTAGGATATGATTTGCCAAAAGAGTAGTGAAATTAACTATAGATATATCAATAGCCAATGTGAAGTGACCTTTCTCTACAAATATATAGAACTTAGCAATTACTGGCGATTGTGAGGCCCTTAAAATAATGTCAACTTTACCCTCTCTAGATCTACCACGTACAAAACATTTTGCTGGATATTCTAGAAAATGACTGAGGTCTGGTTCCTACCCTCACAGGCTTCTAGCCCAGCTGAGGAATTAACATAGAGACTTAAGAAAATATAACCAGGAAGCCAAGGAAGTCAACATAATTAAGTCAGGATTTGTTCTACAGTTTGAAGGTGGGTGGAATGAGCGGATAGGGAAGGATGCAACTTTGCAGGTTGAGTGGAGACGTGGAGGTAAGCATGAACCATGAAAATTAGGGAGGGTGAAATGGAATAAACTGGCAAACCAGAGAGAAGCACTGAGCAAACCAACAAAACCTAGGAGATGAAAACAAAGGCTTCATGCTGCAAAAAAAATTCCTGTCAGGCTTGTTATGAAGATAAGAGGATGAGTGGAAACTAGATCGAAGGTAAAGATGAAAGAGAAACAGTAAAGTGCAAAAAAAAAAAAAAAAGCGATACAACAATGTCAGGTTAAAACACCATATTTAAAAAATGTAAAAGGAAGACAACAAAAGCAAAATATGATATATAGCTCTACTCAAAATGGCTCCTCCTGGCTACACAACGTTGAGCTAATCCTTAAGCCTCACTGTTTCATGCAATGGGCTGCCTATAGCTGATGGTGAAAAATATTCATGGACATGAATCAGCCTGGTGATCTTTCAGCTGCCTCAGCAAAGAGTCCACTACAGTCAACAGTCTTATTATAGCATTTCTAGTCTTTTAGATGCTGACACATTTATGGCAGTAAGTACACACGCCTAGCTCTGTGGTCCCAGTTTGTAATTATCTCACTGAAGCCCCAAATCAGAAACCTCTCCATATCATTTCTAAGCTTCTTATGGGGAGAACTGGTTGATTAAACAACAAACAAACATGAATGCGTTCATTAGCAAAAGCTGTTTCTCTGGCAGATTATTAACTGCCAAGGTAGTGCTGAGAGAACACATATGCTTTAAAATGGTTTTTCTCGTTTATATCATAGTGAAGTCCTGTAAGGTAGGGCTTGGGGTCACGAAGGTTGGAGTTTTAATCACAGATTCTTGAAAGACTTTCTTGGTAATCTTGGTTTCACTTCCTAGTCTGTAAACCTGAGGTCTGTGTTCAGAACCCTGGAGAGGTAACCTGATTTGCCTGGGCGTCTTAAGAATATAAGAAGAGGCCAGAGCAAGTCTCTTGGCCAAATCCCCTAACACAGTGGGTCAAACCCCTACCATCTCTCTTCAGAGAATCCCAGGCCTTCCCATCTCTTAAAATCCCAGCAGTGATTCATCTTGCAGTTAGGTCTGCATGAGTAATGAAAAGAAATAGTACATTTATTGCATGAGTGCTATTTTAAAAATATTTATTGAATACATTGCTTTCTGCTAGATTACTTTCATTTCCCCTTTAATTTCTCTCTAATCTAATGCCGAGTAGCCTGGAATATTTTACAAGTCTGGCCTTTCCTTTTATCTCATTATGAAATCTCCAAGGAAAGGTTTTCCCTAGCAACAGTTTTATATCCTTCTACCTTAAAATCTTCCAGATTCAATTAAATCTATTTCTTCTCTTTGCTTAATGAATCACAAGAAACTGTGCCCACCTTCTGCCTAGTAGATTTTCATATTCTTTGTTACACACAGGCTCTCCTTTTACCAATATAAGCAATCCTCATTTATGTTTAGCCTTTTCTCATTCCTCCCTTTGTGAGAATTAAAGACCCCTCTGGCTTAGGGGAGGTAACATGGTAGATGGCCTTGGAAAGAGAGAACGTAATTTAAATTGGATGGTACATGGTGTTTCTTTGGCTGTCCCTGTGTGTTTTAGCTTATAAATAATAAAAAAGACAGCTTTCTCGACTCTCCAAACTTCATTTCTACCAAACATCTTTAAAACTTCCCAGCAAAGCTGCTTTTATAACTCACAGAAGCCCTTTGCGTGCCCACTCTTACACCTTGTTTTTCAAAAATTAAGCCTTATTTAAAATCATAATCCCTCCTTCTATCACTGCCCACCTCTCAATTGGACTTTAGTTTTCTCCACGGCACTCATCACTCTCGGATGTTCCATTTTATTTTATTTTATTTTATTTAGTATGTTCATTGTCTACTGTCTCCCCTATGGAATGTAAGACCCCTGGAGACAGAGATGCTTGTCTGTTTTATTCACGGCCGCGTCCCCATTGCATAGAAAGCCTTTGCAAGAATAGAATACCAAATACCAAAAGCAGTACAAGTCTCAACAAAGTCAGGAAATAAGAACAAAAAGTATGTCCTCTCATTCCGGGGTATAAAGAGGATCCAAGAGATTCATCTCCAGGATGAGATGACCATCCTACTGAGCATCAGAGAATACACAAGTGGATATCAGGAAATTCACGGGATACTTGATTTATGAAGCCAACTACAACTGGATTAACAGCCCTGTAAGCAGATGGCATATGGGAAGAATGATGAAAAATATAGCACGTAAACTCAGTGCATAGAGACAGCAAAGGAAGTAAAATTCAAAAAGGGAACTGGGTTTCCAGGTCCCCCCTTCCCAGCTTTGAGATACAGTTGGCATGTAATGTTTTGTAAGTTTAAGGTACAAGTTTCTAGGCTTTTTAATTTGTATTTGGGAGTCAGACTTACACCGTGTTCATCAGGGTTGGTTTGGGGTTGCATATAGAACATGATAGCATAATCTGCAACCTTTGGCCAAAACAGAAAGCCGGCGCAAGAGTGGGCACCATATTAGAAAGCTGGATGAAAACAGAGTGGAAAAATGAAAAACAGACGATGGGGCTGGGGGAACTTGACAACTACAGAAAAAATTAGAGGTGCCAAGAACCTAAGACATTATCTTGTCATACAACTCATTTTATAGGATGAGAAAATGGAGGTCCAGAGAGGCTAAGACCAGGTCAAGCAGCTCGTTAACGGCAAAGGTGTATATCAGTGGAAATTGTAGGTGAATGTGAAGTTGGAGGAAAAACCTATTAAGAAAAGAGTTCTGGGCAGCAATAGCCCCACTAGGAATTTACCCAAGGGATACAGAAATGCTGAGGCATAGGAGCACATGTACGCCAATGTTCATAGCAGCACTCTCCCCACAATAGCTAAAACATGGAAAGAGCCTAAGTGTCCATCAACAGATGAATGGATCAAGAAGATGTGGTTTATCTATACCATGGAATACTACATGGCAATGAGCAACAATGAAATCTGGCCATGTGTAGCTACATGGATGGACCTTGATGATGTTATGCTGAGTGAAATAAGTCAGGCAGAGAAGGACAGATACCATATGTTTGCATGTATAGGAAGATTAGGAGGAACTTGATGGAGAACTGTGGGTGAGAAGAAGGGGGGAAATGGTGGGGAAGAGGGAGAGAGGCAAACCATGAAAGACTCTTGAATGCCGAGAACAAACTGAGGGCAGATGGGCTGAGGAGGAGGGGAAGGGGGTGATGGGCATGGAGGAGGGCACTTGTGGGGATAAGCACTGGCATTATATGGAAACATAGAAACCAACTTGACAATAAACTATTAAAAAAAAAAAAAAAGGTCTGGGAGCACCTGAGTGGCTCAGTCAGTTAAGCATCTGACTGTTGATTTCAGTTCAATTCACAGTCTCATGGTTTGTGTGATGGAGCCCCGAGTGGGGCTCTGTACTAACAGCACAGACCCGCTTGGGATTCTCTCTGTCTCTCCCTCTCTCTCTCCAACCCTTTTCCCGCTCTCTCAAAATAAATAAACTTTAAAAAAAAGGAGGTCTGAACCAGAGATTTAGAACAAAAGGAGGGGGAGACAGTGAGGTAAGAGTTCAAGTGGTTCAAACAGATGAACAAACTCAGCACAATTAAAGGTGCGGTTCTTAAGAAAGAACTTGAAATCTGAAAAAGAAAAAACCTGTTGGCTTCATAGTGTCTAAAAACATCCACCTGCTTCTGGGATGTCCAAGAACTGTAGGTCTGTGGTTACACGCTGAAGAGAATACAGTGGGAGATCATCAGCAGGGACACAGACAAAGGCAAATTGGACTACTCAGCATGGCTTAGGAGAAAGGGTAAGAAATGCAAAGTCCACTATACCTGGATCAATATCAGCTCTGTCAGTCACTAGATGTGCAACCCTCAAGTAAGTTAGTTGGGTTCTGAACTCCAAAGCTCCATCTCTAAACTGAGATGATCACATCCATCTGGGAGGGGTGTTGTAAAATTAGAGTAGTACGTAAAAAATATCCAGCACACAGTAGAAACGCTGCAGATGTTATTCTATGTCAAACGTACCCATGCCTCAGCTCAAATGGCCATTTCTTTGGTGATCCCAAAGGCTGAGAAATTATGCCACTGGCTTTCCCCACCTCCAGGGCTCTTTTTGTCACTGAAGAGAAGAAGGAAATGGAAACAAGTATCAAGTAGACTGCAGTGCATGAGAAAAAACCCAGGCACCAAATCTCCGAGTCTTTGAATATGGACCAAGCAGACCTTGTTCAATATGGAACATCAGTTTGGATGAAGTGTGAAGGCCCTGTGCTCACCTTGGAGTCTAAGCAGAGTCCCACATCTGCCTGCTGACACCAGTCAGAACACAGCAACATCTGACACCGAACCGGGTTTTACAAAGAGTTGTAAAAAGTCAAGGAAATGAAGTTCTATTGCTAAGTTATCTGGTTTTACTGGATACTGATAGAATAAAACCTAACATGCCCAAATGGGAAGAAGGCACATTGACTCTTTTGGAAGAACTAAACGGTTTCTACCGTTCACTTTACTTTCTAAGGCTCTACTCTCTGTTGTCATGGATATTTTCATTTGGAATTTTCTTTCTGCTGGTGTGCTCCGGTTAGAATTATCTCTTCCTCAAAGGCCACCATGCCAGTTTCTTTATAAAATCCATCTCTTGCATTCACAGATATGGGCGTGGTGAGCAAGTGGATCATTTCACCTCATAAATCGTACCTGCTTCATTGTCCATTGTATTTTAAGCCCTTGGTTTTATTTTCTTTCATCAAAGTCTAGAGAATTTTATGTTTTTTGAAACGAGTAGCATTTCATTTTCCTTTGAGTTAACTGATTTCCGCTTCTTGAATGTTAGCTCAGAGATCAAAGTGTGTGACCCTCCCAAATGATAGGTAAATATCGAACAAAAACCAAAAAACAAAACTCTAAATGGAAATAGGGACAAGGAAAGTTTCTGGTACAGAACAGCTGCAGTGGCCCCTGGCCACAAGGTCCTCAGCACTCACCTTGCCATCATACCAGATGCTTTCATTTCCCTCCGGATCAACATCGTCCGTTGCCAAGGTGAGGCAGACCAGTCTCCGTTTCAGCCCCTTGGCTTTAATCTGTTTCAGTGCTTGCTTTCCTATGAAGTCTGCTGGCTGCAGGAATCCAAGATAATGATGATGAATGAGTGCTCAGACACTGTGACAAGGTTAGAGATGCAAGCATTTAAATTTGTCTTTGCGATTTTCTCGCCAATTACACATCAAATAAAAATACAGATTGGATCAAACGTCTAGACAAATATTTCTTAGTCCTCAAATGACAGTATCAGCCACCTTTTCCTTCAGAATAGGTTAGACTTAAGGGCAATAACTTGTGATAACAATTTTACCAGAACCGCCTAGGCGGAAAAACCTAAGGCATGATATTGCGATGGTGGATTATGAAAGCGACCCTTGTATCTAATGGTTCTGGACAGCAGTACTGGCTGGTGGTGAGCAAAGAACTACTCAGTTTCCACCTTCAGTAAGACTCTTCCAAAAAGGAAATTTATGTTTTTGATGTGTGATGTCAGAACAACCCCAAAATGGTGTACCTATTTTTCCTTCTCAGAATAATGGTCCAAGAACTGTATCAACTGTTGAGTTGTACTCAGTTCATTCAGGAATGTATTGAGCCCTACTACATGTGAGTACACCAGGCCCTGTGTGGGCTACAAAATTAGATAAAGAATAAGCTCTTTGATCCAAATGTCTAACACAATGCTTTTCAAACTTGTTTTTCCTCCTTCTATGCAACACATGACAGATGACATTCCTCTTCCTACTATGTTCCCCTGGGCACACTAAGAGTTGCTCCCAATGCAACGCAAGTGACAGTGACACCACTACAGGGATAACCTCCAGTCCATTCACACACTTCTCAACAAACAGGTGAGTGATGACTCTTCAGTGGAGACACTTGGCTAAAAAAGGAGGCACAATTCTACCTACCCAGAATGCCACAGACACTAGATAAGACTGGGAAGCTAGTCCGAGGCCACAAGCAGTGACAGTGGAAGAAGTGAAGGATGACCTGGGAGGGACATGGATTAAGGCTTCTACATAAGGGAGACCCAAAAGCATCTCTTATCTTACCAGGGAAAGGGGGTATCTGTGATATACAAATTACATCTCTATGAGGGAGATTTAATTAGAGATTACAATGCAAGGGGGGAAATTCTCCAAAGAGATCCCATAAACAGAATAACTATTCTCTGAAAGAAGAAAGCAAACAACTTTGATCTCCTCATTGGCCAAAGAAGAAAGGAAATAAGATCTCATGCCAAAAATGTCCTCCGCCACCAACATTTATACAGCTTCTGTACGGCTATACAAAACATTTAGGATGGTGTGCACGGAGTCCCCTTAACCGCTCAGTGAAACAGTGGGAGGGGTTCCCACATACCCTCTGCCTGATGACCACCCCTCAGTTTACTCCTTTACTGGTTCAGACCTTCTAGGCTAAGCCCACAATGAAGTATGATTTCTATAGATATTGCAATTTTAAATCGCTGACCTTCACAGGAAACTGGAAGTTTCCATTGGCCAAGGTTAAGATAATTGCAAAATGAAAGTCCGATTACCTTCCCCAGTGTGATCCAGATGGTGAGAACCAACTATAAAGCTTTATTATGAAGCCAGATAAAAATCCAAAGACAGCTAGACCTGATGTTATTTAAGACCAGACTGGTGGGAGAAAAACCAATCTATAGAAAAAGGCTGAATCATAGGAATTCATATATAGGATAAATTCATGGTAACGAAAGTCCTAACAAACTGTAACAGCACTCCAATCCATCTTGGGGGTTAGCTGGCTTCAAGCTTATGCACTCCTTGTTTGCTGACTTAAGTCCCTTAGTTTGTAGCCAAATTAACCTACTTCCCTTGAGATCTGCAGACTCAAGGCCTTGAGGAGTGAAGGACCAGACTTTCCCAGAAGATACGGCCTGACCACATTTGCAAACAGCCACTGCTCATACTAGCACATCTGTTCGAGCTCATGTCCATAGACAACTAACCACCTGCATATTCACTTCTACGCAGGGAGCCCACTGGCCCTCCCCATGTCCCTCAACTTCCCCTGTAAGACCTTCTGCTTTTGCCAAAACCGAGAAGGTGGTCTTTGGGATATTCACCATCTTCCCAGTTTTCTGACTTCCTGAATAAATCAACTTTTCTTTTCCTACCATCACTTGTGTCTCCAGTACTGATCGTTGAGTGGCAAACAACCAAACCTAAGTTCGGAACCGGTTCTGTCTGGTAACAAAACCAAAGTTCATTATAGTTAAAACATGTCTATCTAAATACAGAAAGAACTTCACCAACAAATTTTTGCAATCTTTTTAAAAGACAAATTGCTATCATGGAAAAATAGTGACAAGGGTGCTTTTAATTGTTCTTACATTTGTTTTTATTCATTTTTCAATGTTTATTTTTGAGAGAGAGAGAGAGAGAGAAAGAGAGCGGGGGGGGGGGCAGAAAAAGAGAGGGAGAAACATAATTCGAAGCAGGCTCCAGGCTGTCAGCACAGAGCCCAATGTGGGGCTTGAACACACGAGCTATGAGGTCATGACCTGAGCCAAAATCAAATGTTTAATGGATTGAGCCACCCAGGTGCCCCTCTTGCTTTTATTTTTAAAGTTTCTTTATTTATTTTGAGAGAGAGAGAGAACGAGTGGAGAAGGGCAGAGTAAAGAAGAGAGTCTGTTAGCGTGGAGCCCGATGCAGGGCTCAAACCCATGAACCAGGAGATCATGACCTGAGCCAAAACCAAGAGTCAAATGTTTAACCAATTGAGCCACCCAAGTGCTCCAACAAAGGGTACTTTTTAGAGTTCTTGTCTGTAGCGGTCAATATAAAATGAAAAAAAAGTCCCACACGTTGTGTAAAGAAGCATTTCACAATAATACCGAGGCGAATGGGCTATTCTGTATGATTTGTGGAGTGCCTTGAGATTATAATTTCCTCATCTCCTATAATGGAATCTGGATCCTTACCATTAAAGATTCATTTAGATTTTGAAGGTTTTGGGTCTTCTTGAGTCCCTATTAAGAGAATTTTCTTTCAATTATTTACTAACTGTTGTTATGCCCCTGCTGTGTTCAGACACCGTGTTGGGCAGGAGGCATTCAGAGATAAACAGATACGTCCTTGCAGTTTCTAGGAGGCCCCTGAGGGGATGTGACTCCTTTCCTCTACATCACAACATGCCCAGTCCTGAACCACTTATGCCAGTATCTGCTTCACCTTTGGAGGGGCTGCGTTAAAGACGGCCATGACCAAAGCTTTCAGAAGTGGCTCCCTCCCAGAAGAAACCAAGCTTAACCACAACATGATCATCAAGTTCCCTCTGACACCAGTCAGCCACAAAGAAAAGAGAAGATAACAACACACTTGTGTTCATTGTAGATTCAAGGCCAATAAGCACCAGATCGAACAGGCTGTGAAGAAACTCTACGACACCAACAAGGCCAAAATCAATACCCTGATCAGGCCCAAGGGAGAGAAGAAGGCATATGTTCCACTGGCTTTTGACTATGATGCTTTGGATGTTGCCAACAAAATTGGGATCATCTAAACTGTGTCCAGCTGGCTGAATCTAAATATAAATTTTTTCACCATATTAAAAAAAAGGGATCCCTTTGTGATGCTAGACAAGAGCTCCTGGGGCATGTGCTGGGGGGTGGGAGGAACAAGGTGTGCTAGAAGGAGGGCCTAACCCCACCTTTGCCAAAATCACAATTTAACCAAAGTCTAAGTGGGAACATAAGGTATCAGCTCATCACAAGAAATAGGAAAAGTGGGGAAGGGACTTCAGAAAACTTTCCTTAAAAGAGAAAATGTGATTCAGTGAATGACATTATTCAGTGAAAATAAATATTAAATACTATTTTCAATTTATTAGGCACTTGCTATGTGCCAGATGCTGAGGGATAAATACTCATGACCTCATTTAATCCTCATGACATTCCTAGGAGATAAAAAATTTTATCCCCTGTTTATGGGAGAGAAAGGCCCAACAAAGTGAAGGGTCTTTCCTGAGGCTCAGTTACATGGCCACACAAATCTTCATCTTTAGATCTTATCCATACATTTTTATTTTTTTAATATTTTTATTTATTTCTAGGAGAGAGAGACAGCGTGAGCAGGGGAGGGTCAGAGAGAGAGGGAGACACAGTCTCTGAAATAGGCTCCAGGCTCCGAGCTGGCAGTCAGCACAGAGCCCATACATTTTTAAAAGTGACTAGGTTGTGCCTGGATGGTTCAGTCTGTTAAGCATCCGACTCAGGCTCAGGTCATGATCTCATGGTTCGTGGGTTCAAGCCCCAAGTCAGGTTCTGTGCTGACAGCTCAGAGCCTGGAGCCTGCTTCAGATTCTGTGTCTCCCTCTCTCTCTGCCCCTCCTCTGCTTGTGCTCTGTCTCTATCTGTCTCTCAAAAATAAGTAAATAATTTAAAAAATGAAAAAAAAAATAAGGTGACTATCCCTAGAGTCTATCATTTACATATCTTATGCAAATCCTCTAAAGGATTACAAAAATTTTTTACTACCAAGGAGGATTTGAAAACACTCTGAAACATTAATGAAATATGACATCTGTATCTGTATATCCTTAAATTAGGAACTGATCTGGTCAGCAATATTGTTCTCAGACATGAATGAAAATACTCTAACAATGGGGCAGCTGGTGGCTCAGTCGGTTAAACATCCGATTCTTGATTTCGGCTCAGGTCACGACCTCACAGTTTGTGGGGTTGAGCCCCACATCAGGCTCTGTGCTGACAGCAATGGAGCCTGCTTGGGATTTTCTTCGTCTGTCTCTCTCTGTCTCTCTCTCTCTCTCCCCCTCCCCCATGAGCACACCCATGGTCACTCACTCTCTCTTGCTCTCTCTCTCTCTCAAAATAAATAAATAAATAAATAAACAAACATTTTAAAAAACTTTAAAAAGAGAAAATACTCTAACAACAACAAAAACTTAATTAAAAGTACAGAACACATAGTTAAAACACAGATAAAAGGTAAACCTTCCCCTGGATAGAATTCTCTTCTCCCAAGCTCACCTTGTGCCTGACACAGAAAGATTTAAAGTAGGGCAATGGCATTTCATTCTCCTTTACTTGGCTTTTCTTCCAAGATTGTAGATTTTACTCTATTATATAGATATTAATTATAAGTGAGAGAAGAAAATATGTCTGAGGGTAAATGCTGTGATTAAAATTGGTGCTATCAGGATGACCTGAGAACAAAATATATTTAATGAATCACTGCCAACGTAATTATATAAATAGTGATTAATATCTTTGAGAAACATAAATTTCTGGGGCACTGAGACTATAGCTCACAAATAGCCTTCCCTTATGTTTCTTAACCTATTAATTTTAAAAAGCAGTAAGAGCAATGAAAATACCTATCTGTAATATACACTAAATATAACGTCCACAAAGATGATCAAATTAAAGTTTTAAGTGAAATAAAATTACTCATCTTATTAGCACTATTAAAAGCACTCATATTACCTCAAAACACATGGAAATGAAATAAATTAAGCCAGTGTATTTTTGGTTGTGATTCTTAGGTTAATGCATAGTTCGCAGATAGGTAGCTAAATCTGAATTTACCAGGAGTAGTGACAAGAAGGCTCTGAGATGGTGAGTCAGGGTAGTGAGTTCTCACAGACTGGGAAGGACATTAGAAAAACCTAGTTTGGGACCTTTCCTATACCATTTATTTGGACTCAAAACCCATCAGAAAATTCAAAGAAGTCATCATTTTCATTTAACTGTCCACAGTCCTTTAAACCTAAATATCTGAAGTCTCCAAAGACATAAATAAAACAGTTGGGGTAACATCATGGGTCCCAAGAAAGCTGACCTTAGAAACCAGGTACAGCACTAGTGGGAAAATCATGTTCTTGTGTTGACAGATATAGAGAGTCAGAGAGTTGCAAAGAGACCAGCCTGTTAGCTGTCACTTGTTACCTGTAAGTGGCAAAGTGGAAATGGAAATCCAGGTGACAGTCTTCTGCACTTGTCCCCCAATGCTTTCTGGAATTGTCTCTTATTTTAAATGGGGCTCAGGGATCATCATTTAAACACAGTCCTGATAAGAATCCCTCTTGGACCATGTGGCCATTACTATCCTACCATCTAGGTAAATCTTAACTTTCTTCCATCACTTGGTGAATATCAGGTACATCTGTGCTGGGCTCACAGTCCAACTGATAAAACCATATATGGGTTCATTCATCTAGGGGATGAATCAACTGACCCACCACCCCATCAAGACACAGTAGACCATCATTCATTTCACCTTCTCATCAGCAGAATCACAGTTTTTAAGCAGATAGAAAACTTACGGGTCATTCCTTGGGGAGTAAGTGGGGGTGTAGGGAGGGTTTGGAAGTAGGAACTGCTAAGAGGCCTGAACAAATTTTTTTTAAATTTTTTTTTTAATGTTTTATTTATTTCTAGGAGAGAGAGAGAGACAGCGTGAGCAGGGGAGGGTCATAGAGAGAGGGAGTCACAGACTGAAACAGGCTCCAGGCTCTGAGCTGGCAGTCAGCACAGAGCCCGATGCGGGGCTCGAACCCACGAACCGTGAGATCATGACCTAAGCGAAAGTCGGATGCTTAACCGACTAAGCCACCCAGGCGCCCCAAGGCCTGAACAAATTTTGGGGGAAGAGGAATAGGTTTACAATCCTCAATTGTGATCATAGTTTCTCAAGTGCATACATGCATTAAAACTTAGCAAATGGTGGGACGCCTGCGTGGTTCAGTTGGTTAAGCGTCTGACTCTTGATTTCAGCTCAGGTCATGATCTCACAGTTTGTGGGTTTGAGCACTGTGTCCAGCTCTACACTGACAATGCAGAGCCTGCTTGGGATTCTATCCCTCCCCAGTGCACCCCCCCCCCCCCCCCCCCCCCCCCATGCCCGCCCATGCCTCAGGCGGCATGTGTTCACACACTCTCTCTCTAAAAGTAAATAAACATTTTTTAAAAAGTAGCAAATGGTGCATTTTCAGTATGTCCATTTATTGCATGCTTAGTTAAGCTGTTAAAATAAAAATATGATAAAAGCAATCTAAGGAATTACTTCACCTTATTCCTAGTATTGAGTTTCCATAGATGTCCACATTTTAAAGCAGGCAACTAAACAGCACACTTAAGCTTTTAGGGTGGAAATAGAGCATTGCTTCCTAACAGGAATTGGATACATAGGAGGAGACCGATTCAATGGCTGTTAGCTTAATAAAGTCCGACAAATGTTTCAGGAATGATAAACTCTGTCTTAGCCTAGGTTTTACTTCTTCTCTTCCTTTTGTTTTTCCTTTATCATTTAGCAATGGAAACAGGTGAGAGAATAAGGATGGCTTAATTAAAATGTCACAGTTATGTGGCTCATATGGATAACAGTGCCAGCGTCCTCAACTACTCTGATAGGTGGTATTTCGTAGGATTTTAGACATATGAGGAGCTGTCATTTTATAGACTAGCAGTCTCAGGTGTAAAATAAAACTAAATGGCTTTCCCAAGGCCACACAGCTAGAATTTGGTGACGTAAAAAAAAAAAAAAATTCACTTACTGCCCAAATCCAGAGAGAGAAAGAGAGAGAGAGAGAATGAATGAATTTGGGGCAAAATATATTAACCGTAGCCTAGCCAGAGTAGGTCACAGATTTACTTACTTCCAATTCACTACAGATTCCATAGAACCCTCCTTTTACTAATCCACTTGTTTTTCTGTTCTCCTGTTTATTGGCAGGACCAGAGAGGCATAAAGGTAAAGAACTAAAAGAGTGGGTCTCAATCTTCATTACATATAAAACCCTCCCCCCAGAGCAAATCCGACTGGTTTGGGGGTAGATCAGTGTTCTCAAACTTGAGTGATTATCAGAATCCTCTGGAGGGCTTGTTCAAGCAGATTATTGGTTTTCTCCCCAGAGTTTCTGATTTGGGGATGGTACTCAACACCTTGCATTTCTAACCAATCCCTAGGTAACACTGATGCTGCTAGTCTGTGAACCATACCTGAGAACCACTGAGGATAGGGCAATATTTAAAAAGTTCTCCAAGTTAGTGATATACAGCCAGTTGAAAAGTGTTGGTCTAGCACTATCACTCTCTACCTGTTTTGGAATCACCTGGGGAATTAAAACAAAACAAAACAAAATTGATGCCCAAGTCCCTACCCCTGGAAGTTCTTTTTAAATTGATGTGGGTTGCAGCATGAACCTCAGAATTTCTTTTGAATCATTTTATAATTTAAAAAAAAATTAATGTTTTATTTATTTCTGAGAGGGAGAGAGAGAGACAGCATGAGCAGGGGAGGGTCAGAGAGAGAGGGAGACACAGAATCTGAAGCAGGATCCAGGGTCTGGCAGTCAGCACAGAGCCCGACACGGGACTTGAACCCACAAACCATGAAATCATGACCCATGCCGAAGTCGGACACTTAACCCACTGAGCCACCCAGGCGCCCCTAATCATTTTATAATTTAAAGGAATTATACTCCAGGTGATTCTAATGTATAGCCAAGACAGAGTCACTGAACATTTTCTGCCTCAATGCCTATTAACATTTACCTAAAATTTCCCCAGAGTTGGGTACTTAATACAACTTTAACATTAAAAATGCCTTTCTAACTTGTCTGTCAACAATTCATTTCCATTCTGATATTTTAGTAATGCTAACATTTATTGACTACTTAGAATGTAGTAAGCCTGGTGGTGCTTTGCCTCTGTTTTTGTGTTGTTGTCCTTACTATTATGCTTTAAATAATTTTTCCACCAAGACAGACCCTGTATTTTCTATCAACACTGTCATCTTCCTTGTGGTTATTACCACCTTATTCTGTTTCTACTGGTTAGAAACTCATGGTAGGAAAAGAGAAGGAAAGGAAGAAATTGGGAGTGGGAAGGATCTTCATAAAATTCTTCTAATCTGCTTCAACATGTTACATTGGTAGTTCAGTTTCTGAATCTTTGCAGAGAGTCTCTCTAAATGGACATAGATTCAGTATTTCCCAGAGGAAAATTCCAATAATACTTAATGATTCCGTTCTAAGGCAGCTGATCTTCCTTTTGCTCTTGACTAGTACATTTTATGTTTAACTAAAACAAAAACCAAAAAAACGAGAACCAGTAATTTTCTCCCAAAGTAGCTTCTTTTGAAATTATAATACCATTAATATCAATGATATAACTTTTTCCAGGTAAAGGGGTTTTAGTCGAGATTTTGAAGTATATGATTTAATTACTTTTACGTGTATTACACTTCTGGTTAATGCTTCCTTTCCAGGCACTATGCTCACTCTCCACAAGATGGCACTGTTGTGTACTGCTAGACAACCCTCCTGGAGCCAAGGGATACTTTCAGATTAAGAATGTTTCCTACAATTTCAGTTTGCTTCAAACTTCATGAAATAGGAGAGCCATCAGGAGTTATGTCTTTAACGACGAGACTTGTGGCCTAGCAAGGTATTTAATGAATGGTACTTACTCAGCGTTGACTCAGAAGGAGAATGAGCCTGTGCACAACTGTGTGTCTACTTCACCTTGATGAGGGAGTATGAGGCAGGCTGAGAACAATGTGCAAGCTCGCACGCATGTGCACACACACACACACACACACGCCGCCAAGTAGAATGTGTGTGAAATTTCAGGCACTCCTGGCTGCCCAAGGACAAAGGAAAGGAAAAGAAAGAAAACAAATGGCCAAATGATAGAGATCACAGTCATACAGAACATGGGTCTCCAATTTACAAATATCTTAGTAAATTACAAGAAAAAGGCAATCTATCAATAGCCTAACCTCCAGAAGCTTGTATACTGTTTCTGGGAGCCCCAATATCACCCCTCCATAGTGATGTGGGGAATAAAGGCAAAACGGAAATTGCCCATAAAATGAAATTTCCTTATAACCTGCAACCCATTGACAAATACTTGAAGCAAATACAGAGTATATCATTTCTCCTGGAATCCCTTACTGTCCTAATGTTAATGCCTTACTATAGGGAAAACAACCTTAGCTTGACAATAGCAAGGCCTCAGCTACCTTAGGAACCCTCTTTAGCAGATCAAAGTCCCTCTGGAGGCTTCCTTTTGACTTTACCTCCCCAACTCCATAGTATAAAAGCAGCTAGTCTTGACTACCTCAGCACAGCTCTTTCTGCCCACGGGTCCTGTCCCCATGCTTTAATAAAAATCACCTTTTAGCACCAAAGATGTCTTCAAGAATTCTTTCTTGGTTGTCAGCTCCAGACCACCCCCCTATCATCACCCCAAAACCTCATCAACATCAGCCAACACCATGGGAAGGTTGCAGCTCAAGCAACTCTCAGAAGCAAGGAAAGCGAGCACCATACACTACATTCTTTTACCATCTAAGATTTCTTCAATTCTCCGTTTTTGTTTTCCCTACTTTTACACTGGTTTTGACAAGAACACAATTCTCTCAAAAGAGGCCCGATGGCCCATCTCCTCAGCCACCCCTTTTCCTTCTTAGTATGGTTGAATCAGCTATTCTGATACTAACATAAAACACAAAATCAGTGACAATAAAAACACGACTGTGGGAGGCATTGATTAATAAAACACAGTCCATGCATATTTTAGAATATATTGCCAGTAAAACATTCCTGGGCAATGATTCAAGGCTGAGAAGCCCATGACGGGATAGGACCTTATTGGGGAAAGTGGTAGGTGAGGAGCAGTGTGGTGAGGTCAGAGGTCACTTCACCTTGTCTTGCTTCCATTTCTTCAGTCATAAGAGGAAGTAGTACTGAGCCTCCTCTAGGAGCCTCCTAGGTCCAACACAGCCTATGTCCTATAGGATTTTTTTGTCATATTATGGCTTATCCAATTGTTGTGTAAACACTTAAGGGCCAAGGGGGGAATTCTACGTGCTTGCTTCAAAGATATAGAAAAGGATTTTAAACAATTGTAACATGCTAGGGTTTTTAAAAAATTTTTGTTTTTACTTGTCTATTTATGGAATAAAAAAATACTCCTCTATCTTAACTGCTGCTTCAGTTTTCACAGACTGTCAACTTTCCAAAGCAATATGAACTGGCATTACATATTCTTTAAAATGTAGTATGAAACCAGATTGGGTAACATTTTTATTTTTAGGCATAGTAGGTGAAGTATCAAATGATATTGTTTAGTTTGTGATGTTAAATAGTTTCTCAGAAGCCAATTTCATATTATAGACTGCTACAAAACAAAGATAACGTTGTTGTGAAGCCACCACATAGGATCCGGACAAAGTTGATCCAACTTCTTCCGCAGTCTTGTAGATTAGCGAGCATCACATTGATACCCATCAACCACCCAAGTCAATATAAGTGAAAAAGACTAACTCGGTTAGGTCCAGGTCCTGGTGCTACAGAGCCCTTCAACTAATGTAATCATTAAAAATTAACTCTGTGACACCAGAATGAAAACCAGTAATTCAGAAGTGATAAAAAACGTACCATAAATCCAAATCATCATCTATTAAACAACTTAGTTCTGAGCTCAGCTTTGGTTATTGAAATAATTTAAAGGAACTAATAAATATGCAATCCACACCTGCTTCTAATCATAAAGGGAGCTCCAAAAACCCAATTTAAGGATGAAGAGCTCATTTATCTATGCCTTATCCCCAAACAATAATTGCCAAACACTGTGAAGCAAGAGAGTCAGTTACTGGTGACTGATAACAGAACTTTAGTGCTTTGAAGAGTCAGGCCATTTTTATCCTTATTTTAAACAACTAAACGAAGACTTCTGTTATCAGAAGGAGCAATCTGCTGTAAGGGTCTGCCCAAATTCCAAGCACCTGCTTTCTCTGGTCTGGAGGCAGATGGTACATCATAAAAATAAAAGTCACAGGGAAAACGCACAGAAAGATATTCCCTTTAAAACCCTTAAGGAGGTTCTTTTTCCTAAAATCTAATACTATAAATATACATGTTTATGTTAATATCTTAGCTTAGAATTTGGGAACTTGATGCAGGGGCACTTAAAAAGTTTTCTTAGCCTGATTCATATGCACATGTTCACATATTTCCATAGAATGGGAAACTGGCCTTTACTTTAGCTGATTAGCACCTAAACAGGACAATTTATTTCTGGAATTCTAACAAGTATCCTACACAGCAGCAGCTGCTGTCCTATTCTTCAATATTACCACCGACTGTATCTCTGTTAGGTTCTTTGACAGTAACCAAGACACTACCTGGTGGGTGTTTGAGTCAGCTTGGGCTGCTGTAACAAAATATCACAAACTCGGTGGCTTTAACAACAGGAAATTATATCTTACAGTCGTGGAGGCTGGGAAGTCCAAGATCAAGGTGCTGGCCTATTAAAGCCCCCCTGTGAGTGTCCCCTTTCTGGTTCACAGGCAGCCGCCTTCTCACTGTGTTCTCACGAGGAGGACAGAAAGTGAGCTCCGGTGTCTTCCTGTTCTCAAAAGAACACAAAGTCCGTCGTGGAGACCCCACCCCCATCAATGATTACTCCCCAGAGGCCCCGCCTCCAAATAGCATCCCATGGGGGTTAGGACTAAGACATATAAACTTTAGAGAAACACAATCATTCAGTCCATAACAACAGGATCACTTCATGTGTAGTTGTAGAATTTGTAGAGACGAACGAAGCTGTAAGAAATTGGCTTCATTATGTGCTTTTGCACAATAGTTACGTAGGCTGTTGCTTCTCAAATTTAGATGCATCAGACTCCTCTGCAGCTTGTTGAAACACAGGTTTCTTGGCCTGAGCCCCAGAGATTCTGACTTAGCAGATCTGGGGTGGGAGCTGAGAATTTGCATTTCTAACAAGCTCCCAAATGATGCTAATGCTATCTGTCTGAGGTGAGAACTACCAACGGAGGGGTTCTCTTTGGAATGTGAATTTGAGTTATAAAACCTGTATTGGCTTCTCAGTAAATACGCTTTTGATGCTAAACATTTGAAATGTGTCATTTGCTTATACTTAGAGGTTGCACTTACACATAAAAGTGCTTAATAAGCAGATGGACAGATTTGCTGACAAGGCTGCTTTATGCTCTGAGCACCCAAGGAGAGTCAATTAAAGTTGTATGTGTGATTAGCTAATGTGTGAGTTCACAAATCACAAGGATTTACAAGAATGTCTCCTGACATCTTATCCTTACCAATTTTTATCCCAGAATTTAGCTTTAGTCTTTGAAGTTACTGGATTCTATCTTACATCTATGAACATATTGCAATTGTTTGAACCGATACCTAATTTTGATAAATCTTAATACAAAGCACCTGAGCAATGCTTAGCATTTATGGTCAACTCATTTGTCCTATAATCACACTTGGTTAAATCTTAAAGCATGGCTCTGTGACGAAACAGTATCATAGTTTTAAGGTGTAGTTCAAGTACACTTTGGAATGTAAACATACCTTATTTAGCTTTATAAAATAGTCCAGTCCAGCTTCCAAGGGATTTGTATCACAGTTCATCTAAAAGGGAAGCATAGTTTTTGAAAAAGCTTTTTTTTTTTTTTTATAGTAGGCTGCACACCCAGCATGGAGCCCAACATGGGGCTTTAATTCACGACCCTGAGATCAAGACCTGAGCTGAGATCAAGAGTTGAACACCTAACCGACTGAACTACCCAGGTGCACGGAAAGATTTTATTTTCAAGTAATCTCTGTGCCCAACACGGGGCTTGAACTCACAATCCCAAGACCCAGAGTCACATGAGCCAACTAGGTGCCCCTGGAAACACATTTTAAATCTTATATGAGTGAAAATCATTTCAGTAACACCACCTTCATATACTATTTTTTTAGGGAAGAGAACACCTTTGGATTGTGAAAATAGATTCTGATAGGAAAATTACAGACTCCTCTCCAAAGTGATTTTTTACTCTAAAATTTAAATGTAGCCTGTCAGCATATACTATTTGAATAGCATATTAGACACTAAAATTAAGTTTGTTTCCATGGCTCTTTTACAGATAATAAATACTAGAGGGATAATATAACATGCTATTCTTCTCTGAAATAAGATTTAAATGTGTTTTTATATAATAATTTCACATAGTTAGGTCTTGAAAAATTATTAAGTAATTTACTTATCTTGCAATTAGGCAGAAATCAGGACAAGTAGAGGAGAAAGCAGATGGAAGGAACGTGGCTTCGACAGAGTTCAGGAAAGAGAAAAGGAAACCGGAGATCACATCTCAAATCTTTTCTATAAGGCTGAATAACCACAATATACTTTAAGTTGAAGCTAGAGCCATTATTTGAGACTCAACTTGCAGTTGAAAATTTTTATTTTTTGTTGTTATTGTCCCCTTTTGCACCAAGAGAACTGGTCTAAACTCCATAAAAAGTGGCCAAACTTTTTAAAAGACAACACAGAACTCATATAAACTAGATGAGTAATGTAAACTTGTTTTATATGCTATAAAATGTGGTCTCATATTTCCTAATCAACTTGAGCAACTGTAAGCTGATTTTTTTATCTGCTCTAATTTCAGAATTTCTCCAGGGAAAAAATAAAACAAAGCACAGAAGATTGCTGTAATACCACTAGAGGGCGTGCTGGCACTGCAGGGACATCAGAGGGACGTGAGAGGAAGAAAAGCGGTTAAGGGGAGGGAACCCCGGGAGCAAACTAGAGAAAAGGAAACCAGGGGAGTGGAGAAATGGCTAACTCCCAAAGGCTGCTTCTGCGCTTCATTCCTTGAGGAGTGTGGGGACAGAGCCTTCCTCTATTTCTCTCCCTGCAGCGGCCTCTTTGAAGGCCCCAGGCGCAGGCTGAGAATCCTCCTGGAGACCGCCTCCCCAGCAAAATAAAACCTGGTAAATTGCCCCAGAGCCCTTGTTCTTTCAGTGACTCCAGGGCGCTGCCTCTCCACCTCAAAGCCCACTTGTTTCTGCCCACAGTCTAAATGTCCCAAGGGCCCCGCCTATGCTTTCAAACCCACTTTGCCCCCGAATTAAATCCATTCTATCACGTGGTAGGCACTTTATCTAAGGTCGACAATAACTTTGTAGAATAAAGATTATCTTCATTTTTAGAAAACTGAA
This sequence comes from Hyaena hyaena, assembly GCF_003009895.1. Classification (NCBI taxonomy): domain Eukaryota; kingdom Metazoa; phylum Chordata; class Mammalia; order Carnivora; family Hyaenidae; genus Hyaena; species Hyaena hyaena. The sequence continues at coordinate 1,253,551 of NW_024080930.1, read as the reverse complement.
CAGAGGCTCTGGAGGGTTAACTCCACGTAGCTAATATATGATGGAGGATCAATTCAAACCCAAGAAACCCCACTCAGAAGTATATCCGATACTACTGTCCTTTATGCCACTTCTCAGGCCTCAAACCTCAAGGAAACAACTTTTTTTAAGTTTTTAATATTTATTTTTGAGAGACACAGAGCGTGAGTTGGGGAGGGGCAGAGAGAGAGACACACGGAATCTGAAGTACCCAGGCTCTGAGCTGTCAGCACACAGAATGATGCGGGGCTCAGCCTCAGGAACTGTGGTTATCACATAGTGACCTGAGCTGAAGTCAGACACTTAACTGACCGAGCCACCCAGGTGCCCCTCAAGGAAACAACTTCTAAGGAAACAACTAGGAATATGAAAAAAATTTAGGGATCCATAAATAGCCTGTCATTGGGGATACAACAGAACACAGTGTGAACTACAGTTTGGCCACTTCTCTGTTATCTGGGCCAAGTTATTTACCATTTCTTAGTGTGATTATATATAGAATTGGGATAATTTAGATAACCTCCAACTCCGAACTCCTTGCCCAAGATTCACCGATAATACCTTCTTCAGGGAGAGTGGAGAAGGTAAAATAAATCATGTATATGAAAATGGTGTGTAACTTGACCCTTAGTTGAAATCCTTAGCTCCTGTTATTGCTGGTGGAAGCAGGCGGGGCCAACAGATGTTAGACCACCAGCTCTGGTCCTCAGAAAGACCCTTTTCTGAGTGTCTTGCTATTTCCCCCCAAAGGTACATGATTTAAGAAGAAAATGAGGATGGGCAACATGACAGAGGAAGAGGAAGAATCTGAAAAGCACTCCTTAAATACTGTGGGGTAGCAGTCTCCTCTAGAGCAGGCCCAGCTCCACACGTAGTCAGAGACGGATGTCCAGGGCTGTCGGCCAGGCGGGAGGAAATATGCAGGATAAACAGTGTGTCATAATGCCACTGAGCTTTCAACTGGGAAATGGAGGAGAAAAACATCTTCCCTGAATTAAATAAGGTTATCCAATAACACATAGTTTCTGGTATAGTCAGAGCCAACGTTAATGCAATTAAAACTAGCCCTTATACAAAAATCAGATAGAGTAAACAAAATTTTAACGAAGATGCTGGCATTTCAAACCTCTGACCCCCAGGCTCTGAAAGCTTTCTCCAGTCTTAAGGCATTCATGGCGTATGTTCCAAAATTGTCAATTCCTTCCTCCTGGCCTGCGTTCATGACAGCGTCATAAAGCGCTACGGAATCTTCTTGTCTGTGGTACAGCTCCCAACCCAGCTCACCTGAAACAAACCCAGAAGTACCACGCTGCAGTAAGAACAATGACCACAGGTCTAACGTGCATTAGCTTAAACACATTAATAAATGGAGATTCCACTTATGCAGTATAGACGTTGTTGAGTTTTAAGACCGGTTCACAAAAAAGCTGCAACTGCCACCCCCTCCCCCCACCCCACAAAGGAGCTTGCCATATCACAGATGCATTCATGCCCCATCCTATCTCTCACACAGAGTGGTAACTAGGACCTCTTCTCATGACACAGGGAGATGTTAATATAGGAATTAATCTGGATTCTTGACCTCAGCTTCCTAATGTTAAGTAATTAAGTATTAGTGTGGCTTAGTTTATCATTATAAAGGGTTCAATGTTTAGAAATCTCACCCCCTGACTCCTTGCTCCCAAATCACAAGGCTTAAAGATATAGGCAACTCACAATTACTCATATGGTCTTTTTTGTGGGAAAACTACTATCTCTAATGCCCCCCATACCCATCTTCTTCACCTCTGGGTCATATTATTCACCATTAGAGCTGTGGGCAAAAATCAAAGGAAATGAAACCCAACCCAAATATCTATTTAGTTTTTATTCTGCTTATGCTTTATTCCGGTCACCATTTTGCCGAGGTCAGGTGAAAGGAGGGGGAAAGTGAACAGCAGAAGCCCCGAGAAGAGCAGTAGCCTTCATATGTTACGTGTTCCCTTTGTTCCCCAATGTTGAGGGCCGATGGTGACTTGTTTTTCCAGGACACCACCGGACCATGAGTAACATGTAATTGAATGAATGCCTGGGCACTAAACACTCTTTCTGTGAAAGAGCACGGAGGTCTAGAGGAAGTTGGAAGTGAGCCCAAAGCACCAATGGGGAACTGAAGAACATTCATTCGTCTCTATTTCAAATGCCTACGATGCACAAGATTAGGTGCTATATGAAGAATTCCCTAGTGCACTTAAAGAGTCTTCGTGGTAATGCCTTAAGACAGGTGCCTGACACGTTGAAGATGGTCTCTATGAGAGATTCTGGCTGTGGGAGACCACCTTGGATGTTTCTAGATAGAGTCAGCTGACCTGAATAGTCTGCCAACCCTTCCAACTATTCTCACAGCTGTCCTGTTCCAACGTTTTTATCCTCCCTTCCCAGTAGTAAGTAGCTATGAGATTGGAACAACAACTGGAAATCTGGGAAATGACTCTCCCAGCCTAGGAGTGAATAGACAGAATTACTCTAAGAGGTGGACAGGAGAAATCTTCCTCCAGAGTTATACTGACAAAAGTCAGTGTGAATGTGTGCACGCACATGCACACGCGTGTGCACATGTTCATTTCTGGTAGCTTCTTTTGAATTTCAAAGACTTCGTCTTAAATTTTAGAGCATTGTTTTTCCAATTCTTACCAGTATAAGATATCCTAATAGCAGTGACAGGAATGTTTGAAACCTTTAAAGGCTTGGTTTGAAGAAACTTGAAAACATCATCACCAAGATCTGCAGAGGTCAGTTTTTGAAGAACCTTTCTTGCATGGGGCCCTGCAATCCCAAGGACTCCAAGCTCGTCGGTTATATTTTTAATTTCAACATCATACCCACCGTTGACTGCCTCTTCTTCAATCCATCTGCATTTGAGTCATAAACATTGTGTTAAATCTTGCTTGAATAATACATGTTGGTAACATTATTTCTCTTAAGACATGCTCTGTGTCTAGAATTACCAGAAAGTCCCCAGAGTGTCATTTCATATAATAACCTAATTTTTTAAGCTGAGGAAACTGAGTCCCGGAGATGTCAAGTGATTCTGTTTAAACCACCCACTTACAAATTTGGGGGTAATTTTTCACAGTACAGAAGAATCCTTCAATTTAAGTAAGCCCTGCCACGTAATTCTTTTAAATAGTGACAGCCCTATGGCATTTAAACTAATGATTCAATCTTCAAAAATTAATTTAAACCCAAATTTTCTCTAATACCTGTACACGGGAGGCACATTTGTGCTGCTAAAGGTTAATAATGTGCCTGCCACCAGACACATAATGGCCTTGACAAACACAAGGAAATGATAAAAACTCTAAAGACTGGTTTCAATTTCAAAGTTTTGATGAGTTATTGGAACCCAGTCTTAAGGTTTGTTTATAATTTACTGAGCCGTCCCTGGAGCTACACAAAATGATCCTCTGGATTTACACAAAGCTAGCTACTGAGATACATCTTGGATTGAGGATATCATTTTCTAGCCAGAGAGAGGATCTCAGAGCAAGACATTTATTAAACAATAATGTTCCAAATATTTTTGGAATACTAAAGACTACAGATTTTATGGTAGACTAAATCATAGACTAAAGATTCATGTGAAGGGTTGACTTGGCAGCTCAGGGACTTGCATCTAGCTATGGGCCAGAGAACACAAGACATGGAAAAGGAGGAAGATAACCCACGGAGGCAGCTCACTGAAGTGGGCTGGACGTAGGCATCAGAATCAAAAGGACTGGCTTAAGCAAGTTACTTTAACTCAAACTTCAGTTTCCTCACATGAAAATGGAAATAATATATACCTCGAAGATACATCTATTAAGAGAAATGAGATAATGTCTAAAAAGAGTTCTGACACACTGATAATGTCTAAAAATTGGGAGTTAATATTATTAGAACCAGTAAACCCTATGGATGAATTACCTTTTGGGATGTGGGGACAGGGTCCCTCACTTCAAACAATTTCCTATAAAAGACATGAAGCTTACTTGAAAGAATAAGGTTTGAGAATTAAAGTTGTACTTTCAACTATTGGCAAAAGAAAAGTTCGGGGCAAGATTGAGTCAATATATAACCCAGATAAAATTTTCTTATTAGCTGTACACTTACCTAAGATCATGAAGTTCCGATCCAGAACCAGTTATTAGTAGAAATTCCCCAGGAGTTTGATGAGAAACAGTCAATTCAGCATACACTCGACCTTTTGGTGTCAACATGTGACTTATATTTGTAAAACCCACCTACACAAAAGAATTTAAAATTACCTCAATATAAAATTAAAATCTTAGGTACCCTTTTAACACAACTTGGAAATAAACAAGTGTCCATGAAAGACATCTGAATCTTACCATTTATATCAATTGTGTGAACTCTTTAAACCTAAACCCAAGATTAATTTTGGGTAATTATAATTATTGGTCATAAAAATTACACTTCAGTCAATTTTGCAGTTCTCTATTGACACAATTTAGCAAAGTCATAAAGTCTTTGAATGACAATTCCTTCAATAAAAATTGGAACTAGAAAATTAGCTAAAATATTCAGGGTCTGTTGAAGAGCTATAGCATTCATACAGAAACCACTAGGTGGACAAAAACAACATACTGGTTTTTTGTCTTTAAATGAGAGGACAGATAGGGTGCCTACATGGCTCAGTTAGATAAGCATCCAAGTCTTGATTTCAGGTCAGGTTGTGATCTCATGGTTCATGAGTTTGAGCTCTGCATCAGGCTCTGGGCTGACAGCATGGAACCTGCTTGGGATTCTCTCTCCCTCTCTCTGCTCACTCCCCACTCATACACACAAACTCTCAAAATAAAATCAACTTTAAAATAAATAGATAAAATTTCAAAATGAGGGGTTCCTGGGTGGCTCAGTCAGTTAAGTATCTGACTTCTGCTCAGGTCATGATCTCACAGTTTGTGAGTTCAAGCCCTGCATTGGACTCTCTGCTATCAGTGCAGAGCCCGCTTCAGAAACTCTGTTCCCCTTCTCTGTGTCCCCTCTCAAAAATAAATAATGGAAACATTTTAAGAAATTTAAAATGAGAGGATGGAGAATTCAGCAGACCAGAATCCTGAACCTTGTACCCATATAAGGTTATTTACCTTTGGAATGACATTTGCAAAGAGATGGTCCAACAATCTAACAGAGTCTTGGCCTTTGATGCTAAATTTGCCAAATGGTGACAGGTCAATAACCCCTACGCTTTGCATAACTTGTTTATACTCAGATCCCACAGGCTCAAACCAGTTTGTACGGCGAAAACTTGGCCTAAAAGACAATGTTTGTCATAAAACAACTGTCATTCATTTTCAGAAAATTACAGAGTATTTTAATAAACCCTATTGATCTAGAAAATCCTATTTGGGAAAAGAAGTACAACTTAAAATTCTGTTCTGTGAATCATACATATATGGTGGAAGCTGGTTTTTTAAAGTTATTCTTCTATTCTTTTGAACCATTTTGTAGTGAATAAAGTATTAATTAACTGGAAATTAAGATAGGACATGTGGGCTCTCAGATCTGGAGGGAAGCATAGAAGTCTACCAGCCCTGAGGTTTTCAATCTTGGTTGAATATTAGAATCACCTGGGGAGCGTTTAACAAATACCAAGGTTTTGGACCTAATTAAATCAGAATATAATGGGGTAGAACTATCTTGTCCAATGCTTCTCAAACACTGATGCAACTATAAATCACTTACACTTGTTCAAATGCAGATTCTAATGTGGCAGGTCTGGGGTGGAGACCTATATTCTGCATCCTAACAGTCTCCCAAGTGATGCTCATGTTGTTATAAGCAAGAACCTGGTCCAACATTTTCATTTTTTAAAGAAAAGGCACAAGGTGACTTCCAGAGCTTTTGTCTTAGTAAATGCCAGAGTTTGGCCTGGAACAAAAGTCTACTGACTCATTCAGGGTCCTTTCTACTTGACGACGTACACTTCTAATGTGGTATTTTAAATGCAGAGCAGAATACTCTCTGCTAAGTGAGTTTTTTGGTTGTTTAATTATTAAAATAATGGAAGAAACAGGTCAGGTCCAAAGAGCAAAGGTGAAGAATAGATTTAGCATTTATCTGAGTCATTTAGGAAAAACCAACCAGTATTTTGCCCCCAGATAATGTAGACTGACTGTCTACTGAGCCCAAATTCATTAATCAACAACTGGGTCTCTACTATACTTTGTACCATTTAGATCTGGTCTTAAAGTAGACATTGCAACCTGTTTAGTAAGCAAAATAACAAGTAAAAATAAAAAAAGAGGTAACAATTTCTAGATTTGCTATTTGTTTTCTCTTGGTTTATGGATTTTCATGAGAAAAAATACATAAGCACTATTAATCCCAAATGACAACAATGACACAAAATCCAAGTGTAACAATGGCAACAGTACAGAGGAATTCAGAGGATTGTTTCAGTGACATGCTTTCTACTTTAGCTTCACCTAAAATGCTAAGTAAATGATCCTTCCCCTTAATTTTTCAATGGTGCGTATAATTTGCATGACTCAGCACACACACACTAAAAAGCAGTTGCGGAGCTATCTTTGATAAATAGAAAATCCATATTCTTTTACTATTTCCATAAGATGCGATTCGGCCAGGCATCCTAAACCAGGACACATCTCTAGGAGCCACCTGAAGCCATGTGGGCATCAAGAGGGGATGGGGAAGGTTCCTCCGAGCTCCTGGAAAATGCTAGGTGGAGGCTTCACTTGAGCTGGCTGTATGACTCTGGAGGCCACATGGGTTCTACATGTGAGCCAGTGTCATGTGGGATAGACTAATGCCTCCACTGCCAAAAAAACATTTTTGTAGGAAAAGGCTCAATGCTCTTTGGAACTGGTGGAGTGAGTTCTTTGGAGGCGGAGGGGCAGCACTTCTCCAATGTCCCTCCATTCCACTTCCAAAATCGCATTCTACATTCAGAGCCACAGGCAGGTCATGTCATTCACTTACCTGTACTGAGTATCCTGGCCTGGTTTGTAAAACCAGTGTGGCTGCTCCCAGCCTGCGTGGAACCCCATGGAACACTTAGACTGCAGGACTTTATAAAGCCCACTGACTCGCTGAGTTGGTCTCCCAGCAAATCGTTCTTCTTTAGGATAACCAACTGTAAAAGGAAAAGTAGTATTTAAATACCATATAACCAAAACTATAAAAAAACTTCGAAGGGATCCAGAAAGTAGAAAACACAGTTCTTAACATCCAGAAGCATATATATGTATGAAATTTATATAAAACATGGTAACTAGCCTTCTTAGGGTGACCATTTCAGAATGTTTACAAATGTCAAATCACAGAGCACCTGAGTGACTCAGTCAGTTAAGCGTCAGACTCTTGACCTTGGCTCCAGTCATAATCTCACAGTTCATGGGATCCAGTTGCCCTTGTGAGGCTCTGCTCTGGCAGCACAGAGCCTGCTTGGGATTCTCTCTCTCCTTGCTCGCACATGCGAACGCACATTATCTCTCTCTCTCTCTCTCAAAATAAATAAATAAACCTTAAAAAAGTCAAATCACTATGTTGTACACCTGAAACTAACATAATATCATATGTACATGTACATATATCATCAACTATATTGCAATTTTTTAAAATTATGTTAAAAAAAAAAAGCCAGACCATCATTTATATAACTATCCAAGTACAAAGTAAAAGTAAATTTAAAGCTTAAAATCACTTGGGGTGCCTAGGTGGCTCAGTTTGTTAAGCATCCAACTTCAGCTCAGGTCATGATTTTGCAGACTGTGAGTTCAAGCCATGTTTCACGCTCTGTGCTGATGGCTAGCTCAGAGCCTGGAACCTGCTTCAGATTCTGGGTCTCCCTCTCTCTCTGCCCCTCCCCTGCTCACGCTCTCTCTCTCTCTCTCAAAAATAAATAAACATTTTAAAAAATTTAAAAACTTAAAATCACTGATGCACTCCACACATTAAATATACAAACTCGTATAGATTCCTTGTTGTGTCTTAGAAGCCTAAGGCTTATTAGAATCCCTAAATTCTCCCACCACAAAGAGCAGATAACAAACCTAAAATTAGAGGCACTGCAGGTCATTTCCGTACACACTTTACATTGTAAATTAAATTAAATTACATTTACCTAAATAAATTTGCACCTTACCAATATTGTTGAATCCATATGACTCTCTTGCTTTGGCCTCTGTGTACTGACTTGTTGTCCATTTGCCATAGCGATTGGGATCCAATTCTATCAGATCAAAAGGAGGCTCTCCATGCAGGATCCAGTCACTGAGATATTTCCCCACCCCACCGGCGTGGATTATGCCATATCTTTCAAATACAGAAATAAATACCCTCTTATTAACAGATGTTATTTTCAAATAATGAAACTCATGTCCACCTCTTTTACAGGGCCTGCAAGTTGGAGTGTTCTGTGATCTTTAGAGTGTACAGTCAACATAATGCTTACACTATAGCTTTTTTCCTCAGGAAAAATACATGTTTGGGCATCCAAATTAAATGTGCCTGACTGGAGAGCTAGTTTGTTTCCACACTTTCCAGAGATGCATACCTGCAAAATAGTCTACGACTCTTAGCTAGGAAAGATGCTCACTTTAGGAAAATGGAGGAAAGGGAGAAAAGAAGATGTGGTTGTTATCTTAGCAGCTCTTCTAATCTAGAATTATCCTGACTGATGGGAATCTTGCAGGAGAAACCATACACTGCCGACTGGCACACCCATGTCTTCTCAGACTCAACTTAGTTCAGGTCCCCTTAGGCAATGGCCTCTGGGCAAGGACCTTGAACCTTTATTTTAGAAGCATTCAGGGGAAGAGGCGCTCACCCAGGGACTTGTGGGGAGGACAGAAAAGGAACACTGTCCCCTGTATTTTGAAACTAATGGAACACTCAGTGGTGACGGTAGGCTTGTTGTCTATTTGTAGATGACGATGCTTTAAAACCAAGAATGTGGCTGTGGCAAATCGTTTGATATCAGAGGAAGGAATCATAGTTTAATATTGGTCATGTGCAGTACTACCCACTCCCTCTTATCTAATGAAGGACTCTCCTATACATTTATCTGTGGTTTAAGTCAAGAGAAGCTTCTGAGGAATTAGATGAGCAGAAAGTCATGGGGGAGCTACATGAGCAGACCTCAAAATGCAAGAAATTCCAGTATCTGGAATGACCACAAGTCATCAACCAGAATCACAGGTTCTAAGAGCTTGGGGACACCTGACCAAAGACTATAAATGTTAACTATTTTCCCACAAGATACCAGTTTTGCCATTTTAGAAAAGCGAATGACTAATTTTGTTATGAAGATACTTCTCAAGTAGAATAACAAGGCAACAATTTGTACTTCTTTGAATAGTTTAAAAAAAAAAAAGACATGGGTCATCCAAGTCAACAATCTCACTAAGTTTCAAGAAGGCAAGAAACATTATTAAATGTATGCTTAAAATTCACTTAACCAGGCCCAATGTATGATACACAAAAGCTGTCATTTTTGAGACCAACAGATACCGTTTATAAGACTTGAAATTGTGTGAAGTTTTATTGACTTTTATTGAGTGCTTGCTATTTACCAGGCATTGTTTCCACCTAACATGTGCCAGGTTATTTATTCTTCAGCAATTTTCTTTTACTGGGAAAGCCAGCCCCCCACATGCAGATTAAATAAGGTCACACTGCAATAAATAAAGAGCAGATTCAGGATACAGACTCCGTCAACTGACTCCAGCACACACTCTTTCTTACTGAACTTTACTTCTTCAACAGTTCTCAATTTTCAGCCAAGATGCTCATTACAGACAGCATTCACATCCTTGACAGACTCGTGTATAGCCAGGGCTGTGTTTGGTTTCCTGTGGCCTCACTGCTATGCCATCATGATCTTTCCCTTTCAACAGGTGTATATGAGCTAACAAATGAGGCTGACTGCTGTTAATTGGGGATAATCCTGAGTCAAGGCTAATTTGTTTTCAAAAAGTAAATCCTTTATAAACCTCAGCTCTCTAACCCTTAATAGCTGTGGGTAAAATGCCACACTACTGCATGTTATGAAACATGTATTGAGAGCCCCTGGCTGAGGGGCTAAAAGTAAGCATGAAGTAAAAGAGATGTGGGTATGATTTTACTTCTGCCGGTACTAGCTATGTGACCGGCAGAGTCAGTAACCAGTGCTTTGGTCTTCTTTCATGCACACTTTCTTCATGGTTCTGGTGGAGAATTCATTGACATGACATTGTAAAGCACATAATAGGCCAGCAATGCTTGGTGGCTGTTGGGCCCCTATATAACCAACAACAGAGTAGGCCTAAGCCCAATTGATAAGATTTTCATAGGAAGTAATTTGCGTGGAGTGGAAGTGGAAGGGAACTTGATGGAGAAAGGAGAGTTAGGTTCTTCTGTCACTAACATTAATCTGTAGAACCTGTTTCTAAATGGTCCAGCTACTATGCTTTTTGAGTGTTTGTGTCTGCTTTTCAGGATAACTCCATTAAACTGTCTGATTTTACCTCTCACAGCACTCTCCCCTCCTCAGATTTGCTGTTTATAATCTGCTCTAAGCCAAGAAAACTAGATTCAATTCAAAGCAACCCATTAAACATTTTAGGGGGCATAGTGTCACCTAGAAGCAAAAAACCTTGTTAGAATTGTGACAAAACAAAAGTAAAGGAGTTTCGACTGAAGGTGATCTGTGAGTAAGGTAAATGAGCACTGGCATATATGTAGATAGTTTGCAAGTTCCCCGAAGTCTCTGTACTGGTTGTACTGTAATAACAGTCAACATCGAAATGCAAATCCCTGGGTCCCTCCCCAGACCACTGAATCAGAATCTATAGTGTCCAGGAATGCATTTGCGTATAGGTTTCTAATTCAACACAACCTCACAGGTTCTCCTGACAAACAGGAATTACACAGATACGATGTAAAGGAGGATGGAACATACGCAAGTGACTGATCACAAGGTTGAGGTTCTTTAACACGGGCATGTGACTCTGCTGCTCAGCCAGATATGGAAACCACTGGCCTCCAGAACCAGGGAACGGATCACTGATGTAAGCCAGGAGGGGCAGCCAATGTGAGCATTCCGTTTTATGTAAGAAACATCTTAGCAATCTCAAATTTTAGATAGCAACAAGTCCTTTGTTTGTTCAGACCAAATCTGTCAGAGTCTGAGGCACTATGCCTGCCCCCGACCTGTCGTCTTCCCTCTCCATCTCCCAACATCTAAAACCTGGGAAAATTGCCCAGAACAATCAGAGCAGGAATGCAACATCAGCCCCATGCAAGTACATACAGTTTCTAGGTAATAAGTAACTGGTGTTCTGAAGAAATCAACTTCCTAATTTCCTTGGCAAGTAGTAACAGATGCTCCATTAAAGTATAATTATAATAAGATCAGGGATACTATCTGCTTGTTTAGAGCATGGCTCATGGTCAATGATCCACATATATTTGTTGACTAAATCAATAATTCTATGATTCAGTCAATTGCAGAATCAAAAATAATAAAGACTTAGGAATTCATTTAGCAAAAGTAGTGGAAAACTTGTACTCTGAAAACTACAAACCCTTGTTGAAAGAAATTTTGAAAGACCAAAATAAATGGAAACGCACCCTATGTCCATGAATTGGACTTAATATTGTTATGACAATACTCTCCAAATTGATCTACAGATTTAATGCAATACCTATCAAAATCCTAGGTGGCTTCTTTGCAGAAATTGACAAACTGGTCCTAAAAATTGCATGAAAATTTAAGGGACCCAAGGTAGCCAAAACAAACCTGAAAAAACCCCAAAGATTTGCACTTACCAAGTTCATAACTTACTACAAAACGATAGTAATCTAAACAGTGTGGGGGCACCAGCGTGGCTCAGTAGGTTAAGCATCTGACTCTTGATTTTGGCTCAGGTGGTGATCTTATGGTTCGTGAGACTGAGCCCTGCATGGGGCTCTGTGTTGATGCAGAGCCTGCTTGGGTTTTTCTCTCTCCCACTCTCTCTCTCTCTGCCCTTCCTCTGCTCACATGTACGCACGTGCTCTCTCTCTCAAAATAAATAAATAAACACTGAAAAATGTGGTACTAGCCTGAAGATAGACCTATAGATCATAGGAATAGAATTAGGAGTCAAGAAATAAACTCATACATATAAGGTGAATTGACTTTTGACAAGGATGTTGTGGTATTATAAAAAATAAATCTTTGGTCTTTGTCCCCAGTTCCTGGCACAGAGCTCCTAAAACCTCTGGAATTTATAGTCTTTGTATGCTAATGAGATGACTCAAGGTGGAGTGAGGGATACCAGGGGGTGTTAAATAGCAGCTAGTCACAAGAAATTCAATCATCAATGGTCGATGATTTAATCAATTATGCATGTGTAATTAAACCTCCATAAAAACCCCTAAATGACAGAGTTCAAAGAGCTTGCAGGTTCGTAGACCCACTGATGTGCTAGGAAGGTGGTGTGTCAGAGAAGGCATGAAAGCAGTGTGCCACACTCCTCCCCTTCACACCTCAACCTGTGCATCTCTTTTATTTGGCTGTTCCTCAGTTGTATCCTTCATAATAAATGGGTAAAAGAAAGTATTTTCCTGATTTCTGTGACTCATCCTAGTGAATTGTCAAGCCTGAAAAGGACGTTGTAGGAACTCCCAGATTTACAGCCAGTCAGAAGTACAGGTGATCCCTAGAATTTGCAACTGGTATCTGAAGTGGAAGCAATTTTGTAGGACTCAGTCCTTAACCAGTAATTCTGGAAGTTAAGATCAGAATTGAATTGAATTGTTGGACACCCAGTTGGTGTCAGAGAAATAGAAAATTGAAAAATTGAGAGAGTAGGGCACCTGGGTGGCTCAGTCAGTTGGGCGTCTGGCTTTGGCTCAGGTCATGATCTCATGGTCAGTGGGTTCGAGCCCTGCATTGGGCTTTGAGCTGACAGCCAGCTCAGAGCCTGGAGCATGTTTCAGATTCTGTGTCTCCCTCTCTCTATGACCCTCCCCTGCTCATGCTGTCTCTCTCTCTCAGAAATAACTAAAAACATTTTTTAAAAAAAGAAAGAAAGAAAAATTCAATGCGGGTGTCAGAAGTGGTGTCAGAAAAAAGATATCACAGAAGCCAACATAATTCAGTGAGGAAAGAACAGTCTTTTCAACAAACAGTGCTGGGACAACTGGCCATGCATAAAAGAATGAAGTTGGACCCCCTACCTCACATCATGTACAAACATTAACTCAAAATTGATCAAAGATTTAAGTGAAAGAATTAAAACTATAAAACTCTTAGAAGAAAACATAGGTATGAATCTTTATGAACTTGGACTAGAAAATGGTTTCTTATATATGGCACCAGAACTACATGCTAAAAAAAGAAATGATACACATTGTGGACTTCATCAAAATTAAAAACCTTCCGGCTTCAACGGACACCATTAAGAAAGTGAAAAGACAGCCCACAGAATGGAAGAAAAAAAGGCACATCATGTATCTGATAAAGGTCTTATATCTAGAATATATAAAGAACTCCTACAACTCAACAGTAGGAAGACAAATAACCAAATCTTTTTTTAATGGGCAAAGGAGATGAATATGCATTCCTCCAAAGATATTCAGGTAACGTACATGAGAAACACTCCTATGCGCGCGCGCACACACACACACACACACACACACACACACGCCTGCATGCAGATGCTGCTGGTAATTACTCAAACCCTCAGTTACATTATACCTTCCAGGTCCTAGGTCTCCATCTGGTTTTCTCCTTCTAGATGTCCCACTGATATCAACTTAACACTTCAAACCCAACCTTTTTATAAATGAAACTCATTCTTTTCTTGGTTCTCTCTCCCCATGGCCCCAGCATCCAACCAGGGGTCAGGTTAGAAAGTTTGCCATAGTTTGCCATTTTTTTTCTCTTCCTCAAGACCTAATGCAATCAATCATCAAGTCTAAATAATTTTAGCTCCTATCTCTCAGTCCGTGCTGCTGCTCCTGCAGTTCAGACCACAGCTTCTCTACTGTGCTGGCGGGATAGCGCCCCAAGCATCCCCGTGCTTCTGGCTGGACCTCGCTGCCTTGTTCTCAGCTGTTGCCCAGTGGCTAGCAAAGAGACCTGCTACAGAGCTGGCAAACATGAGATATTAGTTGAATACATGGCCAAATAAAATGAAATAAAATGGGGAAGAAAAATAGAATATTAGAAGCTGTGATATGATAGTAAAGTAGGCTTGACATTAATATTCAACAAATTAATGGGACAAATACTAGGGATGAAGCATCAAATGGGTAATGGAATCGTAAATAGTAAGCTCCTGAGGAATCATAAAGAAGCAAATTATGTTGGATAAACATGAATTACGGTTAAAAAAGCATCAGATACATATTCATTTGATATTCTGTATTGTGTTTGTCACATTGTGTTATGAAAACAGCCTTCTAAAATTGGGGCAAATTGACCAATATGAACATAACAGCATGAAAAGAGACAGGAATAATGGAAATGGCAGGAAATATGCAAAGAGAAGTTTCCAGGAAATCACTGCCCTACTATGTGATCATCTTTAAAATCCATACAAGTGATTAAACCATTATACAGTCAGGATTTTAAAAGTGATTTTTAAAAAATGTATAATGTTTATTTATTATTCTTGAGAGAGAGTGAGAGAGACAGAGAGTGAGTGGGGTTAGGGCAGAGAGAGAGGGAGGCCTCAGAATCTGAAGCAGGCTCCTGGCTCTGAGCTGTCAGCACAGAGCCCGACGCGAGGATCGAACCCACCAACTTTGAGATACCTGAGCTGAAGTCAGACGCGTAGCGGACTGAGCCACCCAGGGCGCCCAAGATTGAAATATTTTATTCCTCATATCTCAATGGTCATTAAAGGAAGAAAACTCTCTGTCCTTCCCCCATTTTCCATTTTGGCCTAAGATTATGAGACAAGACTTATCTATGATACTTGACTATTAAAAAAGATACCTGACTCTATAATAAATGTTGAATTAAATGGAGATACTCAGGGTGCCTGGGTGGCTCAGTCAGATGAGCATCCTACTCTTGATTTTGGCTCAGGTCATGATCCCAGGATCATGGAATCGAGCCTCACTAGGGATTCTCTTTCTCTCTCTCTCTACCCCTCTTCCCCATTCGTGCTCTCGCTCTTGAAAATAAACAAAACAAAACAAAACAAAACAAAATAAAATAAAATAAAATAAAATAAAATAAAAAGAGATACTCACCCAAAGCCTATAGCCACCCAGTAGTTTCTGACTCCCTGATGGGGCCCCACCATAGGCAGGATGTCAGGAGAATAGGTGATAGGACCATTGACAATATTGATGATATCAGCCTTTTTCAAGACTGGAACCATTTCCATGGCAGCTTCCACATGTTCCATAATTCGGTCAAGATCAGACTCAAAGAGCTCCTTTCCAAACCCTGAAGAGACATACCACTGTTGTCAGGATGCCACAATTGCTCTGACAGCTACTCTAAAGTGACTTAAGTCTGAATCAGCTTACATTTAAAGACGGTCTTTAGAAGGTACTTCCTTTTTTTTTTTTTAAGTCCAAACTTAATAGTCACTGTCAACAGATAAGTACCCATCACATTTTTGAGAACAATCATTTATTTTTGTGGAAACAATAAAATCATGAAAGTTAACACTCTTAATAATAAATATAAATCTAGGTATATAAACAGTTTTCAACAACTAGTCTGATCATAATTTTAAAAAATAATCAATAACTGGTTTGTCAAGAGGGAACTTTTATCCTTCAGTTAACTCTAAAAGTCTGCTTTATCCTTTCAGATAAGGGCAAGGAGGAGCTTGCAAAAAAGTCACATCAGAACACAGGATATAAAGACAAAACTACTCCAGGATCTAGAGTAATGGATTCTAGATGTCTCTTAGCTCTTAGCAGAGAAAGAATGGCATGGATGCCTCCTTTTTCAAGCCCACTCCTTAATGTATCTGAAGGCTAGAAATTTGAGAAAAGAGTCAAGGTCTTGGAATACAATAATTTTCTCAGTCCTAAAAGGTACTGTCATTGAAGGCAGGGCCATAGATGAGCTTCTAAAAGAACTTCTCCACCAATACTGGTGACTTTCCCACACAGCAGCCAGCCAGCTGCCTGTTCCTCCTGTGAAATGCATGTTGTGTCAGTTGCATGGAGGCCTGCAGACCACAAGTGTTGGACCATGACATGTACGCGCCCGAGGCCAGCTAACAATCTGGCTCTCCCTCCAACTGGAATTATTTAAATATTTGCTCAACATTTATTTTCAAGAGAGGCTGTCTGCAGAAAGGAAGGCTCTCAGGTGGCAGTCAGCCTTCCTGACATCAAGAGCTACTCCACACAGACCCAAATGAAATGTGCAGAGCCCATTCAACAAAACAAAAGCCCTCAGCTAGCTGGCGCAACTTCTATGGAAGGGAGTTTAGTGATCATTCGTGGTCACATGGGCGCAGGTGTACTGAGGAGTAGGGGAGAGCTTCAGTCCCTATCTCAAGTAGCTTATCAAAGTACAATTCTAGAAAGTACAATTTCCTCCATTTCTTTATACCCCCTATAATATGTCAGTGCCCCAATGACATTTCAGCACTTTCTATAGATTGCTTTAATTGTTTACCTCCTTAGGTAACCTCCATCTTTAATTTCACTCTGTAGAAATGTTTCCTGAAAAACAAAAACAGGTCCACCTCTCTTACAGAAACTATAGTTCCTCCCGCCTAGAACAGGACTGTTCTACACTTATTTATGTAGTAGGGGAGGGCGTCAGTTGGCAGGAGCAACTTATCCTGCTCTGTGACAGACTTCAAGGCTTTCATTCTTAGCAGGCTGGGTATCCTGTCCCTGATACTTCCAACCGTCAAAGTACAGTATCCACTGTATCCAAATCCAGAAACTAGACCAAGCAGGCAAGAGAGTGAGGAAAAAGGAGGGGAGGCAGGAGGTTGGTGTGGGCAGGTGAAAATTATCTGGAAGCAGAAGACACGTTTCTTCAGCTTCTCCATCACCAACTGCCTCTTTTCTCTTTCCTTACTTCCTGCTGTGATCATTGAAAATGACATGAGAACAGAGCTGACCTCAAATCCCTCACCTCCAACATCCCAGGTACCCAGTAGTCTAATGTTATGATGTCATCTTAGTCTACAGCCAGCGCCTCCAACCCCTGCCACAGAGAAGACAAGACATATGTGCCTGACCTGCACACACTTGCATTTGTGACACTCACCTGGAGGGACTCCATGGGTGACCCACGAGTCCTGTACTTTCATTTTCTCCTGACTTTCGTATGGACCAAACAAAAGCCCATCCCTTTCCTGTCGCAGATAATAGGATCCTTCCAGGTCACGGAGCACAGGGAGTTCTCGTTTCAAAGCTTTCACTTCAGGTATAGTCGATGTAACAACATATTGATGCTGGACCGGAATGAGAGGGTGCTCTAGTCCCACCATCTTACCTACTTCACGAGCCCAAAATCCTTAAAGAAAAAAACCATTTTAAAATGTTACCACAGGGACGCCTGGGTGGCTCAGTTGGTTAGGCGTCCGACTTCAGCTCAGGTCATGATGCCGTGGTTTGTGGGTTTGAGCCCCGCGTCGGGCTCTGTGCTGACAGCTCAGAGCCTGGAGCCTGTTTCAGATTCTGTGTCTCCCTCTCTGCTTGTCCCCCACTCATGCTCTGTCTCTCTCTGTCTCAAAAATAAATAAACTATTAAAAAAATAAAAAATAAAATAAAATGTTACCACGTGTGTAAACATACCACACCTGACACCGATATGGCAATTTATTTTAAAATAAAATATTGAAAAGACTTTAGTACTCACGGAAAGTCTAAAGAATGTGATGACAACTTTAAATTTTTTGCCATTTCAAAACTCAATGGGGGAAGAGAAGACAGTATTTTACCTGCCCCGGAATTTTGAAGATATTTGTAATCTAATGGAAACATATTTCTTTTTCAGGAATTTGTAATTCCTGAAAAAGTATTTTGCCAATAAGCAGAGGCAGACAGGAAAACAACAACAACCAATTTATTTGAAGGAAAAACTAAACATCCCAAATATATAAACTATACAAATGTTGATGAAAAAGACAGTAATGGATGGATCCTACTCCTGAAACGGAGATGATCAAACAATAAAGGGGCCTGTGTTGATCAACATAGTAATTGTGCATAAGAAAGCCCTCCAAGTCAATCCCTCTATCCCCCAGACCCCTCTCTCCCCAAATTACTGATGCCTAAGATTCTACAAATACAGAATTGATCTGTTAAGTTAAAATTTTAAAATGTATATACTTTGGGAGAGATAGCACAGTAAGTCTTATCTGTTACTGTAAAAGCTTAGTTAGAATACGTTGGAAGATCCTTCCTTGCAAGGGGCATGAAGGAACCAGGTGGGGATTCCTTGTATGAGAACAAATCTCACTTCACAGTGTGTGTTGGGATTGTCTTACTGGTAGAAATGAATGTTATTTTTACCTTTGCTAAAGAAAAAAACAAATTGTGGCTGAAAGTACCCTTGATTCTCCCCCAGCTGACTCTTCAGTATACAGACATGGAACTAAAGTCCAGAGAAGAAAAGAGACATACCCAATGTCACATTGGAAGACCTTGGAATCAACACATCTTATTGGTTTTCTTGCTATGGAAAGACTTTGTTTTAAAAATCCAAGACCCCTTTCCTTGTATAAAGGTAACTTAGAATCTAGAATGATTATATGGCAGGGATGTGGTGTCGCCTGATCCTTCAGTGGATTCTTCAGGGTAAAGTTCTATTCGCTTGTTTGCTTCAGAATAATTTTGAGTAATCATTCAAATGATTAGAGGATCTTATTCAAGTTATTTCATTAGAGGTTACACTCTTAATTTTTTAACCATTTCTGCTTCTGCTTTTTTTTAGAAATCTAATAAGAAGTTCTGAAGCCTCTGTCATTATGAGGTTCAGCGCTAAATACAGGCTCATCAATTATGAATCAGTCTGTGAACCCAAACTATGTACCCTTATGTGTCAAAATTTATTTCTATTTAACTCTCTAAGCATCATCCTTGGGCTCTGTTGTTTTGTTTTGACCTAATGGCTAAACTGGCCATACTTGTTTGTTTGTTTTTTTAGTATTTATTTATTTTTGAGAGAGAGAAAGAGACAGACAGACAGAGCATGAGGGAGAGAGAGAGACTGAGAGGGATGGAGACACAGAATCTGAAGCAGGCTCCAGGCTCTGAGCTGTGAGCACAGAGCCCAATATGGGGCTCAGACTCAGGGGCCAGGCCGTGAGATCATGACCTGAGCCAAAATCAGACGCCTGACTAACCGAGCCACCCAGGCGCCCCTGGCCATACTTGTTCAATAGCCCCTGAAATGGATGTCTATTTGCAAACCAAAAATCTTACTTGTGGGCATTAAATCCTCTTGTTGCTCTTTTAATAATTTACAGATTTAATTAATTTTTGTTAGTAGGAAGATGTGAATTTCCAATGCCAGAACTTTGTAGGAAAATACAGGAAAGCCATACATGCTAGTTATATGCACTACAGCAGATTTAAAATATAAAAAGCCAAAATATTTAGCCTAGCAATTCAAACCACTCCAGTATCTTCAATACACTTATTTCAATTAAAAACATAAACTGAAGAAAACAGATTCTTTCCTACTCAAAGATATTTATGAATTTCTCAGTCTAACTGCTTGCTTATTAATGCACTTGATCATTAAAATACAGCGGGAACATACGCATGAGTATTATAGAACTACATGATTTTATCCTCCATAACAAGCCCAATGCTGTTATGGTGGCGGTGTTTTTTGTCACTTCCTTCCTCTTTATGTCAAGCAAGTTAACCTAAATCTGGCGTGGTTATAATTCAACTCTTGCTACATCACCTACCCTGCGAGTTCAAAGGTAAGAGAGTCAAATGTGGAAGAATCACTAAAATCTACCATTATGACCTGAGAAACAACTGAAGGGTCAATAAAAATAGTTATTGGAAATGGAAATGACTTCCATTTTTTTAATGCAGTAATTAATAGAAAGAGTTAAAATGAAGAGTGAAGGTTCGTAGACAAGTTTACTTGTACAAGGTGGTTTATACGGTGAACAGTGAGAGTTTATACAGTGGCATTCTTTGATGTAGAGTTATCAGGCAAAATTCAGCAGTTCCCTTTTGGCTGAACACTGGGCTTCGCGTGGACATGATCCAATCATATTTCTGATTTATCATATTAAGAAAATTCTTAAGTAACGTTTACAAAGTTACCTCAGGCTTAATGAGTCAAATAGAAATGAAGTCAAGAGAAACATTCTTCACCATGGAGAGAATGGGCGTGTACATGTCCTGGTCCAACCCGAGCGGTCCATATAAAAAGGATGATGCAGTATGTACATGATAATAAAATATCTTCTGCTCATGCCCCTGAGCTATACATTAGGTGGGGTAGAATGAAGCAAATGTTAAAAGCTTAAGGTACCAAAGACAAGTTAGTCTATTTTATCCTAAGAGGTCAGGAGAGTCCAAAACTGGCTTTCAGCTCTGCTTGCTTGAGAATAAAGTTACTACAGGATGCCTCAGTGGCTCAGTCAGTTAAGCTGCTGACTTTGGCTCAGGTCATGATCTCGCGGTTCGTGAGTTCGAGCCCTGCGTCTGGCTCAGTGCTGACAGCTCAGAGCCTGGAGCCTGCTTCAGATTCTGTGTCTCCCTCTCTCTCTCTTCAGATTCTGTGTCTCCCCTGCTTGTGCTCTGTCTCTCTCCCTCTCAAAAATAAATAGACATTAAAAAACAAATTTAAAAAATGTAAAAGAATAAAGTTACTACATTCTCTCTCCTCTAGGAACATCTATGTAATAGTATTTCTCTAAAGATGTTTTGCAGACCATCTGGAACAGACACTACAGTACCTGGAGTACTTATTTAAAATAGAGCTTTTGAGTCCCCACCCAGATCACTTAAATTAGAATCTTTGTGAAGTCTGGGAAACTTTCCATAGCGATTCTTAACGTACATTAGCTTGAGAACCAAAGGTACCAGCAGAATGGGTGCTGGGTGACTATGGAACAAGTGAAAGGAGGTGGGTAACATTAAAGCCTGTGCCCAGAAGTTATAGCAGAGTGACACTAGTGTTCTCAGGATGGGGGGTGAGAGGGGCAGATAGACTTTCAAGGAAACCATTGTAATCATAATTATTAGACTTATTTTTTCTAGTGCTTACCATGAGGTACTTGCTCTGTTCAGGGCACTTTATGTTACTGGCTCACTTACCAATCATAACAGCTTTTTGAGATGGGCATTATTCTGTCCATTTTACAAATGAATAATTTTCCCAGGACACATGGTTGGCAATACATGTGTCTCTGGCCCAGAGAGCCCCACAGCCCTAGACAGTGCTGGAGACACATCAGCACATGGACACATTTTTACTTTTAGACTTTGCTTTTCATGAATGTCCTGAGAAGACTCAGCTGCCTTCTGTTATGACTTCGTATAAAGAAACTTCTAGCAGGTTATGGTACAATCGAGTTGATAATACTGATGTTTACATCTTTTACATTTCAGTCACATTTCCAAATCTATACCCTGGTTGCTTTAATTAGATTTCAGAGCTAGCCTGAAGGCCTTGGCTGAATTTGTGAGACATCCTGGTCTCACTGAGTAACTCTGGGATACATTCCGTCAGCCACGCATTTTCAAATCATCCTAACAGAACGCCTTCTGAAGATGCTTCATTCATAAAACTGATCTCTCTTAACTTTACTTCCAGAAGCGAACATACCCAAACCTTTGCCCTCAGTTACTGAGGCTTACCTTCTATACTGTTAATTTGATTTTTGTGAAAACAAGCATACACTTCTCCACACCTTCCGTGGTCTACAAATATGCAATCAGTTAGATTTTCTCCAGTAACTTGTGCTTGCTCTGGCAGCACATATGCTAAGATTTTCTCCAGTAACTTTCACCCAGTGGAAGGGAAGAGAGATCAAGGAGGGGAAAAAATATATAAGATTATGGGTCAGAGATATGATCTGCATGAGATAAAGAATTGAACATTGTGACAGCTCAGTTCTTCACATAATTTTCAAGAAGGAGCTGCTTGGTTTACCAAAAACTGAGGATGGGAAAGGCAGTCGATGTGGCTGAGTAAAACACTTCTGGAACAAAGACCGAAGAAGGGCATCCTAGAGAACAATCCAGGCTGGAAAACAACTAGGTCCCCAGGGCCACACTGCCAACCTGATTCCAGGGATTTGTCTCCCAGCCCAGCACCAGAAAAGCTGTACCCCGGGACTTCCTGCCATAGCGCCCCCTACCCACTCACTTCACAAATTTCACAGCTGCATAGAAAACTTCGCCTGGTAACCACTGCCCTGGGTTTAGGGCAGACATCTTTGAGAATTATTCTGTCTTTATCTTCAGTGATTCCTTATTCCTCACAGTTTGTGGTTTAGAAAAAATTTATTACAGGGGTGCCTGGGTGGTTCAGTCCGTTAAGCATCTAACTTGGGCTCGGGTCATGACCTTGAGGTTTGTGAGTTCGAGCCCCACGTCAGGTTCTGTGCTGACAGCTTCAGATTCTGTGTCTCCCTCTCTCTCTGCCCTCCCCTGCTCACACTCTCTCTTTTTCTTTCTCTCAAAAACAAATAAACATTAAAAAAAAGAAAAATTTATTACAGTGTCAATGAATTATGTAATTATGTAAATAAAAGCTTACTGCCATCTTAGGAGAACAATTAAAAATATGTTAAATTAAGTTCTTAGGAGAACAATTAAAAAATATGTTAAATTAAGTTCTTCTACATCATTTCTAAAAATATCAGTTGGGAGCATGTGGCTGCCTGAAGCACTGTGATGAGAGAAATTGGAGAACACGCCCAGGTCCGTCTGAAATGATCGGAGAGCAGTGATCAATTAGTGATGTCTGGCATGGAGGTCAGACTGCATTTGTTTAGTCTGTTTGGTTTGTTTTCACTATAAAAACAGTCCAATGCATTTAGGCAATAAATTTGTGAGACCATAAAGTTACAAGATTACAAGGAATCCTTGCTACGTGGGGAAGAAAATATGAATGATTTCATTGCCTTAGATCTTCTAATAAAATTCAGATCAGTGGTGCCCAAGGATGGTGATGGGTGGAGGTTGTCAGATAGGGATTAGGGGGAGGAGGGAGAAGGGGAGAGGCGAGGCTCAAAACCAAAGCAATGTTTTATGTATGCCTTTGCTTTTACTGTTGAGGCAAGTCCTTTTATATTATTTGAAATTTCAAATGATATTACAGAAAGCATGAGATTTTTAGGCTTTTCAAATGGAGGGCATGGATTAGAAAAATTCAAAAATACTAATTTAAACTCTTAAATATTGACTTTTCTAGACTTTTCTAGAACCACTAAGTGTTTTGCTTAAAAAAATAAATAACATCAATCAGAAGTTATAATTTAGAGGAAGAACTTAATGATCCATGTTTCTGACCTGTCCTCATGGCATATAATTTGATCTGATAAATAATAAAAACTGTTTTCATTTTATAATTTAAGTAATGACTCAAAGAACAGACCACGAGAAAATCAGTTACTACCTACTGCTTACTTTGGGTTTTAAATTAACCACTACAAACTACAGGTAAATACAAATTATTAGTCCAGTTCAGACTGCATAAGCATTTTCTTTTGCACAAGAGCTTACTTTTGTGTGTGTGATAGTTGAAAATAACTTCGCAGGTAAACGACCTGTTAGAAAGTGTATTAACTCCGGAATCAAAAAACCCAGGCCCAAGACCTGGCCCCAACAGAACTGTGTTGCTTTGCCAAGTAACATGACATTTCTGGAACTTGGTCTCCACAGTGGAAAAATGGGTGGGTTGTTAGATTATCTCAAATATCCCTTTTGACTTCACTAATCTGAAACTAAATTGTAACAGAACAACATGAAAAATCAAGGTTATGAAATAGATTTAATAACATTCTGAAAGGAGAAGGGTATGTTTTTTGATTGGAGTCAATGGATCAGGAATGGATAAGAGAAAAAAAAAAAAGAAATGGGTAAGAGAGAACACAAATGATCTGATAGGCCCCCAAAAGTAAACGGAGAACAAAAAAGGAGGCTCATAAATTTGAACACTAGACTTTGGTTATTAGGATAAAGAAAGAGTGAACATAGAAGGGAAAGAGCAGCATCATTAGCAAAAGACGATCTGGAGCAGAAGAAAGCAGAGAATGGAGAACACCAACTTTCTGTGAGTAACCAAGGACAGAGTGGCATCTCACACACCAAAAGCAAAGTGATGGATGGAGGGCTTAGAAACAGACAAAACGTTCACCTTGGGAACATTATAGTGATCCCTAACAATGTACATAGTGTGGGGCACCTGGGTGGCTTAGTCGGTTAAGCGTCCGACTTTTTCTTTGGTTATGATCTCGCTGTTCGTGGGTTTGAGCCCTTCTTCGGGCTTTGTGCTGTCTGCCTGCTCTGAGCCTGGAGCCTGTTTCAGTCTGTGACTCCCTCTCTCTCTGACTCTCCCCTGCTCACACTGTCTCTCTCTCTCTCTCCTAGAAATAAATAAAAATATAAACAACAACAACAAAAAAGAACAGGACTTCTTTAAAAAAATGCACATAGTATAAAATATTAGATATTATTCTACGGCCAAATGTCTTATTTCTTTGACACTTGAAAACTGCCACTAATTATATATATAATTACATAGAGAGAATAACATATATAATGCTTACCTGCAGCATTCACAACTCTATTTGCTCTCACAGACCCCTGCGGTGTTTCAACATCCCATGTTCCATCTGACCTGGGTGTCAGGGAAGTCACTGGGGCAGGATATTTCAAAAGGGCACCGTATTTCCTAGCCCCAGCAGCTAGGGCCATAGTTAGAGAGTAAGGATCGATGTGACCATCTCCAGGATTATACAGTCCAGCTAAAACCTAAGTCAATCATAAAAGAGTCAACATTTAAATAAATATATATCCATTATTCAGTGTAAAGCTGGACTGTAAAAGTGTATCATGGCATCAGATTGATCAGTCTGGACTTCTTTTCCCTTTATCAAAGCTCAAACTAGGGCAGGATTCACACTGAATGTTAAGTAGACAGGCTATTTAATAGAGGCTTGCAATTGTCTCCAACATCCCTTCTCTCCCCCAGCCCCCATAGCAGTGTAAACTGAATGTTTATTTAGACACATGGCCACTAAGAACAGTTTCCAATAGTTGCCAGTTACTAGTTTCAACTGGTAGCTAGAAGTATCACTAAGTTTTGGTCAAGGAAATACAAATGAAAGTGTCATGTAGCAGCTTTCATGAATTGGTTTTTTTTTTGTTTTTGTTTTTTAACCACTGGCATATGCCTTTGTCCTTCTTTGCCCTTCCTCCATCCCATTGTCTGGAATGCAGACATGACAGCTGGAGCTCTTATCTTGGAATAAGAACACAAGAATCACACCCTAGGAATAACACAGCAATGATCTAGAAGGCGACTGGGGTCCCAAGGGCTTCTTGGAAAATAGCCACCATTCAAATCCTGGACTGCCCCAATGAAAGAGAAATAAACTTCTATCTTGTCTAAGCATTATCATTTTGGTTTCTAACATTTTCAGTTCATCTAATGCTAACTGATCAATTATTGACATTGAATTGTTTAATACTGTTAATAAATTCACATGTTGAATATACGTAGGTGTCAGGAAAATGTATACTTGATTTAGTCATTCACCTGCTTAACACCTGAATACCTATGTAGTGCTAAGACTTCAGTCTAAGTACCAGGGGGGAACAAAGAAGAATGACAGTCTGATGAACAGAGTTGATAGAAGGAACACTGTGCGGTATTATAGCTAGGTCTCATCCATTCAACAGAAATCTACTGAGGACCAAATACAAGCAAGACATTTGTCAAATGTCTTTGCATCTATTGAAATGATCATAAGTGTTTGTCCTTTATTCTATCACTGTAGCATATTACATTGATTGAGTTTCAGATGTTAAATCAACCCTGCAACCCTGGCATAAATTCCACTTGGTCATGCTGCATCATCCTTTCTATATGTTGCTGAATTCAGTCTG
Organism: Hyaena hyaena; assembly: GCF_003009895.1. Lineage (NCBI taxonomy): Eukaryota > Metazoa > Chordata > Mammalia > Carnivora > Hyaenidae > Hyaena > Hyaena hyaena. The sequence continues at coordinate 1,227,471 of NW_024080930.1, read as the reverse complement.
CTAGTATTTTTGTAAGGATTTTTGCACCAATATTCACAATATGTCTTTTTCACTTGTGATGTCTTTGTCTGGTTTTGCTATCAGGGCAATACTGGCCTCATGGAATGAGTTGGGAAGTTTTCTCTCCTATTTTTGGAAACATTTGTGAAGGATTCATACTAATTCTTCTTTAAATGTTTAGTCGAATTTACGAGTGAAGCCATCTGGGCCTCATCTTTTCTCTGTGGGCAGCTTTTGATTACTAATCCAATCTCTTGTTATAGTTTTAGTGCAAGAGACTTGTTTTGATTTTAATGGAATTCATATTACTGTAGACTTCCAAACATCACATTGGTATTTTATAATGGATATATCCTCATTGCAGTAATCCCGTATCTATTTGATTTGGCACCCTGCCCCCAGTTCAAGAGAATACTCTTCCCATGTATTTCTATTGCCTAATACCTTTGAGAAAACTGTGATGGTGAGGACTTCCAGCAAAGCATTCCAAGAGTGACATATAAACACATATAAGCATATTCTTACATGGATGGAATTTCAATGCAGACAATGCAATACAACATCTGTCTGCCATCACACGGTCATCACACAAAACTATAGACAAGAGAGAGCCAGCAGCCTATAAAGACTCACGAGGCCAAACAGCCGGAGCACCCCAACAGTGATGCAAGGCACTGCTGCAGTCCAGAGATGCTATAGCAGTTACTGGGGAGAAACTTTAAGCTTCTACTTTCCTCAACAGCCCCACCTGGTGGTGCACATGAGTAGTGCGTACAAAGGGGTCAGCCTGGCTTCATTGAAGACTCTGCTCCAGCTCTTTCCAGCTGGATGAACTTGGATCCGTTATGTAAACTATCCACACTGCTATCTCCTGTTTAGTAGTAATAGATACAGATACTGCATAATATTATGGTGAAGATTAAATAAAATTATGCCTGTGAAAAGCTTAGCATAGTACCTGGTACATAAATCTGTGCCATAGTGTTATGTAGTATAGTGTTGGTCATTCTTACTATTCAAATGGGATTATCGCCTAGCAAAAAAAAAAAAAAAAAAAGATACAATTCCCAAGTGGATTTTCTCAGCCATATCTGGTTAAAACCAGGTAAACACCTAGTATAGAGCCTGTTGGCAGTATAGTTATGAGCTAGATGAAATTTATGGAACAATACAGCATGGCACCTCTAAATTTGATTTTGTAGAAGTTTTAATAAGACAACCTTTCTATATATATATATATTTATCATACCAGGTCATTGTTTTCTCTGAAGTTCTCAAACAGAAGTTTATGTTTATGTATAGAAACCCCTAGATCTGGGGGACATAGTAATAGAAAGGTATTGAAAATGTCTCCTTAGTTGTCCGAGGTAGAAAAATTTTTTTCAATACTTTTTTATATTTAATTTGGCATATATAATAGCCCACCTTGTTACATACCCAAAGTCTAGCATTAACCATCTGATTTCACCATTCAAGACAGGCACACAACATTTTTCTACCTGTAATAAGCTTCTTAAAGTAACTTTTTCAACGTTTAATTCAAGTTAACAGATGGTGAAAATACCTTTAAGAAAAATACCTTATTCATGTTGAGTAGCGGAAACATCTCTTGAATTTTTTCAGGCTCAATAATGTACTGCTCTGTTGCGTGCCAGCCAGTCCGAGTCATCTGATATTTAAATTCATCGACCCTGACAGGAGTAGTGGCAATTCTGATACTGCCTGGCTGATGGAATCCCACCACCTGTGACAATAATGCCAATAAAAACACATAAGCAAATCATTATTAGGCATTCAAACATGGTTCTCCTTCAGCATGATGAAAATGCAAGTGTATAAGAAAAGAGATGGACTACGCCATGCAATAGATGACTATATCAAATAGTTGCATCTTACAAAAAGACATTCATTCAGCAACTATTTTACTAATTGCCTCCTCTGTGTCAGACACTAGGCTAAGCTGCAGAGATGCTGTACGGAACAAGAAGCAATCCCTGCCCGCATGGAGTTTATGGTCTACAGGGGAAGGCAGACAGCCGAAAGCATAGTTACAAAAACATGGGGTAGTGTTCATGCACAGAGTAAAAAACTATGCGAAAAAGAGAAAGACAAAGGATTTGAGGAAGGCATGTAAAGAATCAGAGTGTTACAGTGATGAGATTGCATGGTAATATTGAAATCAACCTTCGTGTGACAGTTCTTGATGACCTTTAGTTGGCCAAGCACTCAGTTAGGGCCTAGGTTACAGAAATAAAAGATGTTCTCCTTGCCCTCAAGTTTCTCATAGTTCCGAGGGAAGACCAACCAGTAAAGCAACTGCCACAACAGAGAGAGAGGGGGAGACAGAGACTGGTGTTAAAGGAATGTTATAAGAACATATATATGTTGTTAGAACCAAGAGAAGTGCCCTTAGCTGTCCTGACTGATGGATAGGGGAAGTCAAAGACAGCTTCTCAAAGGGGGTGACCTCAGGGAAGAGGAAAGGGTGAGTGTTGAGATGGAGCCAGAGAAAATGTTGTTTCAGGCAGGGAGCCCAGCACATTCCAGAGCTATATGTAATTAAGATGAACTGAAGCGTATGAGCATAGCAAAGAGTGGCAAGAGAAAATGATGGAAAGGCAAGCAGGGCTCACTTGATGAAAATTCTCCCCCGTTGGCCTTTGGCCTGTGGGGAGCCATCTGATAGTTTCAGGCAAGGAAAATAGCATGAACAATTTAAGGACACTTCCATCTTAGCCTATGGGTGGTTTTTGTCTGTGACTTTATTTTGAGAATACTAATATAAGTATGAGAAGAGACAAAAATAAAAGTGAGGGGCTTTTAGTGAAGTACTTTTCAAAGCTGTGTGACAATCTGGCAAGCACTGCTGTCAGATCCTTTGTAATCCAGTTGCTGAAATACTCTGATTTCTTAGTTTCTACATATCGTAACCAACTAAAGATATTTTAAAAAAATTGTTTTTAATGTTTTATTTATTTCTAGGAGAGAGAAAGAGAGAGACAGCGTGAGCAGGGGAGGGTCAGAGAGAGAGGGAGTCACAGACTGAAACAGGCTCCAGGCTCCGAGCTGGCAGTCAGCACAAAGCCCGACACAGGGCTCGGACCCACGAAACGCGAGATCATGACCTAAGCGAAAGTCGGACGCTTAACTGACTAAGCCACCCAGGCGCCCCGTAAAGATATTTTTAAAAGCTGCTTTTTATTCTTTCTTTATTTAAAAAATCAAGAAGAGCGGTTAATTACATGGGAAATGTACTCCAAGAAGTTAAACTGAAAATAAAGCAAATTCTAGGTGTTCTTACCTTAAACATTAGCCAGATTTCTCTACCACATTAAACATTTCACACGCCATTAATGTCACTACACACATGATAATATGTCCAAATTCTTCAGAACTCTTACATATTCCCGAGAAACTGATCTGAAAGACAATTTCAAGTTAAATGCATTTACCTGCCCAGTTTCTTCTTCCAATTTCTCATAAAGTTTGATGCTAGCATAATGTATCTTCTTCAAGTTTATTCCAGGATGAAAGTAAGTTGTTAAACCTGCCTTGAAAGGAGACAAAGAAAATACTTTTAAACAATTACCATTCTCTAATTTTTTTTATTTGAGTATAGTTGGCAGACAGTGTTACATTAGTTTCAGGTGTCCAACATAGAGATTCAACAAGTGTCTACAGTATGCTCTCTCCTCACACGTGTAGCTGCTATCTGTCACCATATAATACTACTATAGTTCCACTTATTATATTCCTCATGCTGTACCTTTTATCCCCACCTCTAATCTGGAAGCTTTTATCTCTCACTGACTCTCACCCCTTTTTCCCTCTCCCTACTCCTACCTTCTCTGGCAACCATCAGTTTCTTCTGTGTATTTCTGCTTTTTGTTTGTTTATTCATTTGTTTTGTTTTCTAAATTCCACATATAAGTGAAACTGTATGGTACTTCTCTCTGTGCATTTGACTTATTTCACTTAGTATAATACCCTCTAAGTCCATCTATGTTGTCACAAATGGCAAGATCTCATCCTTTTTTGTGGCTGCTTAATATTCCACTGTATGTGTATGTGTGTATATGTATATAGATATACATCATATATATGTATATCTATCTATATATACATATATATCTATATATCTATATACATATATATGTGTATATACATACATACATACATATGCATATATACATATACACACATACACATATATACATCACCCTTCTGTATCTTAGCTATTGCAAATTATGCTGCAAAAATACAGGAGTGCATATATCTTTTCAAATTAGTGTTTTTGTTTTCTTTGGGTAAATACCCAGTAGTGGAATTATTAGATCATATGATATTTCTATTTTTAATTTTTTGAGGAACCTCCATACTGTTTTCTATAGTGGCTATACAAATTTACATTCCCACCAACAGTGCACAAGGGTTTGTTTTTGTCCATATCCTTGCCAACAACATTCTCTAAGTTTTACTACTTTATCTGTGAAGCAGTAATTTATTGCTGGCAAGAAACTGAAAAGCACCAGCCAGTTCTTTGAGATGAGAACACAGCAGCTCCAGTTTGAGCGCAGCAGGGTTATGAGAACCAATTTGAAACCATGTAAGTAATGTGAGAGTCACCCAATGAACATATACTTTAAGTCCCTAAAAGTTACTAAGGAAAGAGTGTTTGCAGATTCAGAAATGGGACGATTTGGATGAGAGGATTAGTAATATATGCGGCAAAGAATATGGGGTGGGGGGTGTACAACATGGACCCCAACTAGCAAATCATGTATGTGTCCATAAGGTGAAGGATCATGCATTAGCAAAGTTTTCCTTGACCCAGTCCCCACCATTCCCTTAAATTGAACTGCCCTTCTGTTCCCTTTACCAAAATTTCCAAAATTCAAGAATTGGAAAATTCCTGAGAATTAGAACCTGGCTAATTGGTGAAAAGACATTTGTTGAAGCTTAACCTGTTTGATAAACACATTGATTGTAGCCCACACATGTTTGCTGAATAAATCCTTATGAATTACAGTCACAAAAATTATCTAAATAGTAGCATGCCAAATCCCTTTTATTAATTCTGGTAGATGCAATGTAGTATCCAAAAAAAGAATTCTAAGCAATTATATGAAGCAGTTTCTCTCAATTAAGTATCTGGAACCCCATTCTGCTGCTAATGCATCCTGGAAAGCTCATCAGAACATAGTCTGTTCAAAGTAAAATCTGTTTAGGAAGGATTTATAAGACTCTTCTATGATAGCGGTAGGTATTTTGTTCTGAACTCAAAGGCACCCCATTTATAATTCACCAATCATCCTTTATGGGCCAGAACCCTAGGACTTCTGTCAAATACTTGTTCAAACATTTGGACATATGCACAGCTTTGTTTGTTTGTTTTGCTTCCCTGAGAAAAGATCCTGACTGGGCTTCGAGGTGCTCTCACAGCAAGGTGCCATTCTCATGGAAATGCAAGCCTGGCTCTTTTGCTTTCATCAAATATCCCACTCTCCTTTATAAGCTTAGTTATCTCATTTGAATATGAGATTTTCTAGATCCTTAATGGAGAATCCCTAACCTTCAGGCGTCTGCTAGATAACCATACATCTCCTGTCAGTTGAAAACAATGATATTCACAAGTACTGGCAGAGGGTTCCATTCACTATTTACTCACCTCTGAGCTTACCCTGGGGTAAACCAGACCACCAGAAAATTGTATATCTACACTATATCAGACCTCTTCTTCCCTACCCCAGAAATCGATTTTCATAGAATTATAAACTAATAATCTTTCATCTGAAAGAGCCCCATGGTCTCAGTTTTGTAAAATTGTTATTCAAGACATTTAGCCCAATGAACTTTGTTTAAGGAATAAATTCTTCTGGAATTGTTAGTTAAGGAAAAGTTAGTCACTCTTACTGAAATAGTACACTTACTTCTACTGAACAATTCATACTTTTCTCGCTTCCTTGCTGGTAAGACAGAAGTAAGTCATGGGTTTAGTTTTTTTCTCAGATATAATAATTATACTTATTTTTTAAAGTAATCTTTACATCCAATGCAGGGCTTGAACTCATAATCCTGAGATCAACAGTCGCATGCTCCACTGACTGAGCCAAGCCAGGAGTCCCTACACTAATGTTTTTGTACCCTGTATTTTTTATCAGCTGGCTTTTGTCTTTTAATCTGTGTTTAAAATCTGAGGTCACAGCAATTGGATTACCAACAATTTATCCAAAGGATACAAAAATGCTGATCTGAAGGGGCACATGCAGCCCAATGTTTACAGCAGTGCTATCAACAATAGCCAAATTATGGGAAGAGCTCAAATGTCCATCAACTGATGAATGCATGAAGAAGATGTGGTATGTATATATACACAGAATGCAATACTACTCAGCAGTGAAAAAGAACGAAATCTTGCCATTTGCAACAATGTAAGTAGAACTGGAAGGTATTATACTAAATGAAACAAATCAGAGAAAGACAGATATCATGATTTTACTCACATGTGGAATTTGAGAAACTTAATAGATGATCATAGGGGAAGGGAAGGAAAAATAAGATAAAAACAGAGAGGGAGACAAACCATAAGAGACTCTTAAATACAGAGAACAAACTGAGGGTTGGTGGGGGTGTGAGGGTGAGAGGTGGGATAAATGGGGGATGGACATTAAGGAGGGCACTTGTTGGAATGAGCACTGGGTGATACATGTAAGTGATGAATTGCTGGAATCTACTCCTGAAGTCAAGACTACACTATACGTTAACTAACTTGAGAATAAGAGAAAAAATTTTAAATAAAACTCCAAAATTAATTAATTAGTTAATAATAAAATCTGGGTCAAATATATCTGTGCTTTTTATTGTAAGATTTTTTTTCTTAGAGACAGAGAGAGACAGCATTGGAGTTGGGGTGGGGAGGGGAGAGAATTTTAAACCCAACACAGGGTGTGACATGGGGCTTGATCCCACAACCCTGCGATCATGATGTGAGCTGAAACCAAGAGTTGGACGCTCAACCCAACTGAGCCCCCCCCAGGTGCCCTAATGTAAGATATGTGAATGTAATATTATATATGGTATTTATTTATGGGCCAATCCTGCGAATGGAATATAAGAAGGGTACAATGTGTTTGTGTTCTGGGCTTCAGCAAGGATGTATTAAATGGGAATTTTGAAGGAGAAAACATTGTTCTTATCCTTCAAGATGTTATAGCCTGATTGAAGTCATGAAAGTTTCACGTACAAAACACTGAAATTAAGAGCACGTGATTAAGTGCCAGAGCAATTAGAGAAAGACCTAAGAACTAAGAGAAGAGAAGATGCTAGAATAGTCACAAGTCTATACCGAGACAGGAAGGGGCCTACCTTTTATTTGAGGAAAGAAAATGATTACTGTTGGAAGCGAAAATAAGAGGGAAGATGAAACAGAAACAGGAATAATCATTAGGAACTAAAACTCTTTGAATAAAATAAGACTTATGAATCCTTGTTGATTAAATAAACACAGAAATAAATAGGGAGAAGAAAAGTCTCTTCCTTATAGTAGGCAAACAGTGAGTAAATATGAAAGGAAACATGGTGTTAGAAAACCATCAATTGTAACTAAACCTAATGATGCTCCATCTATTTAATAATCTGTTTTGCTCTTTTGTGAGCCTCTACAACCTCAAAAAGCCCAGTGACTGACTTTAAGACATCTCATAACGCAGGGGCTCCATGCACTCATGTACAATAAAAAAATGTTTAAGTAGGGGCGCCTGGGTGGCTCAGTGGGTTAAGCGTCCAACTTCGGCCCAGGTCATGATCTGATGGTTCGTGAGTTTGAGCCCCACGTAGGGCTCTGTGCGGACAGCTCAGAGCCTGGAGCCTGCTTCAGATTCTGTGTCTCCCTCTCTCTCTCTGCCCCTCCCCTGCTCATCCTCTGTCTCTCTGTCTCTGTCTCTCTCTCTTTCAAAAATAAATAAACATTAAAAAAAATTTTGTTTAAGCATACCCACTAAAATATGTATATTTCTTTGTTCTCACATGATATATAAATATGTATTGCTATATTAACAGAGATCATAAAACATACAAAGACAACTTGAAATGAATTAAATGTTTTAAATACTTTTTATTTACTGTGTAGAAAAGCATTCACATTTTAAAATTTTACTTATTTAAGGAAGATTTTGAGTTTTTGAAATTTACTATATGGAAAAGCTTTTGAATAGTCAACTTATTTATTAATATGTTAGCAAATCTATATGACTGATATGCTTTGTTACTAATATATATACATATTAACCTGGATAAAACAGCAACTTGAAGCCCTATCGTAGGCTTGTTTTCTTTTGAGACTGCTTTCAATGCCTGTGACGGCTGAAGAAGCTGCCTGTCAATGTTACAACGGTCTTCGTGGGAAAAGGGCTCTCTCTGCTCTACTCTGTGCACCTGGACACCACTTCCTCCACCCCAGGCACCACTTACACAGAGGTTTCTTTTGAAACTTGACTATTAACATTTCATGTGCTCTTGTCTATCAGTTGTTGTTATAAGCGAATTGGAAGGTATTGCTTTTTTTTTTCTTTTTTTGAGAAAGAGAGAGAGAGGGGCGCCTGGGTGGCTTAGTCTGTTGAGTGTCCGACTTTCGCTTAGGTCATGATCTCGCGGTTCCTGGGTTCGAGCCCCGCGTCGGGCTCCGTGCTGACTGACAGCTCAGAGCCTGGAGCCTATTTCAGAGTCTGTGTCTCCCTCTCTCTCTGACCCTCCCCTGCTCACGCTGTCTCTCTCTCTCTCTCTCTCCTAGAAATAAATAAAAATAAAAAAATAAAAAAAAAAAGAAAGAGAGGGAGAACACACAAGCAGGGGAGAGAGGCAGAGGAAGAGAAAGAGAATCTTAAGCATGGAGCCAGACATGGCGCTCAATCCACAACCCTGGGATCATGACATGAGCAGAAACCAAGATTCAGATACACCACTGACTGAGCCACCCAGGTGCCCCACATTTTCATATTTTAAATAAATGAGTATGAACCTCATTTAAACTCACCATTTGGGAAAATTTTAGATCGATTAAAAAATGTATCTCTTGTATATATGAGAGTTTTTCTAGATGATACATATCATTTTAACCAGAAAATCTATATTAATGGTACCAGCATTTCCAAACATCTCTTTTCAAAATGCATTCTTCCCAACAGGACTCTTTTGCAAAATGCTGTCATTTCTCACTTATCTCACCATCATCTTTACTTTGAAAGGATAGATTGCATTTATTTTTTTAATATGTATCTGCTATGCGGTATTTTTTATATGTATCTGCTAACGACTGGTAGCCCTTTAAATCACTACAAAGGCGATCAAATTTAAAACACTCACCTTCTTGTAAAAGAAAAACTTTCTTTCACTAACTCTTTTAATTACTGTAGGAGATAAACAACAAACCTCCATGTAGCACAACACTTTCAAGTTCATTCCCTCTCCCTGTCATCATAAATTCTATTATTTAAAGCCCTGTCTCTATAAAAGGCATTGCAACGATGGAATCCTATAGCATGTGATCTGCAGTATGTCATGGTGGACTGAAGACAAAGAAAGTACGAGGCTGCCTCGATCCTGGTGTGCCAACCTTTCTTTTAGTCAGCCTTGAAATCATACCCAGCATGTCACCGGCATCAAAGGTAAAGGCTATTTATAAAGACTACTAAAGCTTAATTTCTTTCTTACATTTGTAGATAAAAATAAGCAGAAAGCTCTTATATTGTCTTCCCACACCCCAAAAGGAGCATCCTGCATCTTTAGATCTTCAGTCCTCAGTTCTCTAAAACACTCATGCTTAGCACAGTCCCCAGGGGCTGCCTCTCCTGGGGAGCCCATGCTTCAAAGCTGTCTCTTGCTCCATCTTCTCCCCTTTCCATCCTTCCTACATGAAATGCTCTATATTGGTACTAGTGTCACCTGCTGACAGAGCAGTGCTGTTAAAATATGGCAAAACCTCAGGATTTTTAGATTTGTGACTCCAGTTTTATTTTATTTTATTATTATTCTTTAATGTTTATTTTTGAGAGAGAGAGACAGAGCACAAGCAGGGGAGGGGCAGAGAGAGAGAGAGGGAGACTCAGAATCTAAAGCAGGCTCCAGGCTCTGAGCTGTCAGCACACAGCCCTAGGCAGGACTCGAACTCATGAGCTGTGAGATACTGACCTCAGCTGAAGTCAGACGCTTAACCGACTGAACCACCCAGGCACCCCTATTTTATTTTATTTTTAAGTGTTTTTTTGTGAGAGAGAGAGAGCATACGAGTACAGACACGGAGGGGCAGAGAGAGGAGACAGAGATTCCCAAGCAGGCTCTGCACTGTCAGCACAGAGCCCAACTTGGGGCTCAATCCCAGGAGCTGTGCAGACCATGACCTGAGACTAAATCAAGAGTCGGACACAACCCAATGAGCCACCCAGGTGCCCCAGCGTGACTTCATTTTTAATATTCACTTTACAAGCTGTGCCTTCCTCACTAAGTACTTGATTCCTGCACTTTGCAGATATAAACCTTAAGCACATGTTATACTTCAGTGAGACTGCTGTGATTTTTGTACCCTCCCGCTTTAGCTGGCTCCCCAAACACCTACATTCTTATATCTGCTCCTAATATTTATCTGCGTTACAAATTCCTAATATGTGTAATTTCTTCATGTTGTTCCTCAGAGGGAGGCCTCCCTGACTTGTAAAAGTTCCTAGGAGCCACTTCATAGGGCAACACTCTTTCCTTTTTCTTTATTTCCAGGGGGCCAAATAACCTGGCTTCTGATGCCTGAGTCCATCTTGAGCTCACACTGTATGAATCTCAATTTGTAAACCATAGCATAATACCTTGTGCATGAAGCAGGAGAATGCCTTCTCCATTCACTCTGGCATCTCTCTGGTTAAGGAAGAATTATTTGGCACTGTTAAAATTGAACCAGAAGCTATCATCTTAAAATCTTTGCCCACTTTTCTCAAAAAATCTTAGGTTAAGAGTATGTTGGTTTTTGTTTTTTCATTCATAGAATGTCTGAGAGGTGATAAGATAGGGAATCCAGTAATCTATTCTAAAATGTAGGTCACATCAAATCAATCCAATCTAAATGAGCAAATAAGTAATTAAAACATTAGTGTCTGCCCTGTTTAACAATCCAGAAGTATTAAAAGGGTATAAGCCTCCCTTTCAGGATATTTCCCTTGCCTCAATGTCCCTCTGCCTACATGCTCTTACCTGGATGGCCTCACCAGCACCTTGTTCAGTTCTTTCTGGACTCCGCTGAGATGTCACCTCCTCAAAGTAGCCTTCTGCCTTCTCCACCCCACCATTCTTCATCCCTCTATCGCACTTTATTCTTCTTTGAGGCACTGATTACTCTCAGGCATTGTTTGTGTGTTTTCTGTTTACCACACCAGAACGTGGCTCCATGAGGGCGGGGACTTAGCTATATTCACTGTTGTGGCCCCACCTCTCAGACCAGGGCTGACCTGACACAATATAAGCTCTCGGTGAATATTTGCTGAAAGGTTGAGTGAGTGTCCACGAAGGAGAAGTGCCAGGAGAGATATGGGAGAAATGCAGGCTTCCTTTTGCTTGATAACATGAAGCCTGCATAGAAAGTCTAGTTCAGGGAGGGGAGAAGGGCCAGGAGTGTTGGTGGCTTCCCAGACCCTCTCTCCAGGTAGGAGGAAGCGAGCTGAGAGACAAACAGTGAAACAAGAGATGGTATGCCTGTAAAGGCTCTGAAATTACACCCAGGGAAGAACAGGTGCCTGGACCTCCCTTTCAGACCCAGAAATGAGGGGACTGGAGAGAAAGGAGACAGGGAAGAGGAGGTGGGCTTGGTATGACTTTCCTAGGAGCCTCCATCCAACCAGTGAGTGTGGTCTGACTCTGAGACCACCAGGACCCAGCGGCCAGGTGGGCTTAAGTCTGGGCTGCACTGGCCCCTGATCTCAACAGGACACAGGCAGCCCTTTCAGTGCTTGATACCCCCCAAACCTTGAACGGGTTCTAGATTCAAAAGTCCCTGAAAAGCAGGGTTCCCTCCTGACGTAGCAGAGGAAAACTAATGTCAGAAAGGGATGATGAGCAGCGGCTAACACTGCCCAACTCTTTCTCCAAAAGGAATATGTACCGACAGTCACAAAAACTTCCTCTCCTTCCGTAGCTGACTTCAGAAATAACTGGTATGGCAGACGGGTATGAGAGCAGTGTCAATCACTTCACTTACCTGAGCAACTTTCCATTTCAGCCCAATTATTGTGTAGTGCTGGGACAATTATTTGTATTATTAAATGTGTCCAAGTGAAGAGGCTGCATGTTTATTTACTACCACAGAAAAGCAACATCACATGTTCTCAGCCCTCACAGCTCTCAGCCTCATGAAGCCAAGCTGTTGTCTCATGGTGCAGAATTAAAATCATATATAAAAATTAAAAGACCACGAAACCCAGGTGAGGGGAATGTAGGTGAAGGTCTCTGGCTATACTTGCAATCATCCAGCTATATCCTTCCACACAAAAGCTAACATTTGTTAGGGGCACCTGGGTGGCTTAGTCGGTTAAGCGTCCGACTTTCGCTTAGGTCATGATCTCGCGGTTCGTGGGTTTGAGCCCCGCGTCGGGCTCTGTGCTGACTGTCAGCTCAGAGCCTGGAGCCTGTTTCAGAGTCTGTGGCTCCCTCTCTCTCTGACCCTCCCCTGCTCATGCTGTCTCTCTCTCTCTCTCTCTCCTAGAAATAAATAAAACATTAAAAAAAAAAAAGCTAACATTTGTTAAACATTTACCATGTGTTTAATACCTTCACACATATTAACTCCATCTTCACCACAACCCTATGAGCTAGGTACTGTGAATATTTCCTTTCTGCACATCAGGAAATGGAAACTGAGGTAACCGGCCAAAAGTCATATGGGTAGGAAATGGCAGAGCCAGGACTGAATCCAGAAGCTATATGTTCAAGATGCAAATATTATAAATTTTGCTCACTAAACTGCAACTGCACTTTCCAATACTGTTGAAGGGAGACTCACTCTAAAGACCTCAAAGTGGGGAGCTGTAATGAGAAGAATGTCAATTGCACTGGTGCACACAGCTCAGTGCACGTGACAGTTTGAAGGGGCTTTCCTTACTGCGTGCCAGGTAGATCCAGCAGTGAGCTCTGATTTTTCCAGGAGGACCACATCTCTCATCCCTGCTTTGGCCAGGTGATAAGCCAGACTCACACCAACGCAGCCACCTCCAATGATCACGGTTTCTGCTCTGTCTTTCCATCTTGTTTCTGCAGATGAGGGGAGGGTTTCCTCTCTGGAAGACAATTTTTATAAATGGTAGTTTACGAGGTTATGGTAGCTATAGATTTTCTGGCTAATGTACATCTTCTCGTGTCTCCAGTATCTTTTTTTTTTTTTAATGTTTTTATTTATTTCTGAGAGAGAGAGTGAGACAGCGCAAGCAGGGGAGGGTCAGAGAGAGAGGGAGACACAGAATTTGAAACAGGCTCCAGGCTCTGAGCTAGCTGTCAGCACAGGGCCGGACCTGAACCCACAAACCGGGAGATCATGACCGAGCCAAAGCCGGACATTTAAACGACTGAGCCACCCAGGCGCCCCCTCTGTGTCTCTAGAAACTTAACAGTGCCTGTGAGGGTTGCATAGTGCTTATTTAAACATTGGACATCGAAACCCTGATTGAAGCAACCTGGTTAAGGGAGGGGAGAGGAGGCATTTGAATCCTATTCCATATAATTCTGGTCCATTGCAGTTAACTAATACAGCTGAAGAATTGAACTTCTGTTTTTTTCCTAAAAGAGTTAAAGAATAATTGTTTTCAGTATACTTGAAGAACACACTTATAATCATTCTATTCCAACGAAAAACCGTAATTATGAAGTTTAGCTCCTATAAATCTTGGATCATCTCCTCCATCCAATGGTTTCCAGGCTAAGGAGAGCCAGATGGAGTAAAACGTTCTTCTTCGTTTCACTTCCTCACCACATACAGACTTCTCTAATTTTACAGCTACTGCTCAGCGGTTTAATAGATTTATTCGCGTGACTTTCTTCCTAGCTGGATCGTGGGCTTCTCCACGTCACGTAAAAAGCAAGGTGTAAGTAAGGCAGGGAGGAACACATACACACCTGTGTTTGCTTACACATAGACAGTCTCTGGAAGAATACAGAAGACACTGGTAACAGCTGGCTGGGAAAGAGAAGGGGGTAGGAGTGACCTTCCACTGGGAAACCTCTGATACTGTTTCACTTTGTACACGAGCGCGTGTAAAAGAAAGCACGTAAATCTAGAAGAAATCCGAATGCCCATTTCTCAGAGGCCGACGCGCCCCTGACCCGGCGGCCGGCCTCAGGCCCCCTGGCTCCCACCCCGGCAGCGGCCGGTCCGCGGGCCTCGGCGCGGGCCGGGCCCCCACTCACCCTTGGCGGCCGCAGGCTGAGCGTAGGCGGCCGGGGGAGCCCCGCGGCGGGAGGCTCGGCCGCAGGAGGCCCCGCAGCCGCTGCGCGCCCGGGCGGAGCATGGCGAGGCCCAGGAGGCCGAGGAGGCCGAGGGCGCGGGCGCGGGCACCTGCTCCGAGGCCGCCCGACACCCTGGGGCGGCGCGGCCGGCGGCGCCGCTGCGGGACCCTCCCCCGGACGAGGGGCGGGTTCGAGAGCTTGGCGCGCTCTCACGGACGGGGCGCCCACACAGACGCGGCGCGATGGCACCTGCCGGAGGCCCCGGGGCCAAAACGGTGAGTTTCCGGGAGCCCGCTAGGGACTCAGCGCTCCTGGCCGCGGGGCTCCCCCGGCGCCGAGAGTTCAGATCCCACTTCAGCCCTTGGCTGAGCTCTGCGGCCCTGGCCGGGCACCTGGAGAGCTCTGTGCCTCGGTTTACGCGTTCGCCACTTGCCAGGGGTGACAATACCGCCTTGTATTGAGGGTTAGCTAACAATCTCGGGGTAATATTTATTGAGCCCTGACTCAGTCACACTGCGCAGACTGCTTTATGCACATTTTCTCGTTTTCACAATAATTCCCATTTTTCCGGTGAGGAAACTGAGGCCCAGAGAGTCAGGCCACTAGCTCAAGGTCACCCACCTAATCCAGGGTGGAGCCGGGATTTGAAGTCTAGCTCCGGACTCAGGGGCCGCTCTCACATTTTCTACCCTAGCCTATCTGCACCCTCGGGTCTTTGGCTCAATGGCCCCAGAGCTTGGTTCCCACATGTTTTGGGAAGGGTGGGAGCCTGGCCCTGCAACTAATGTGCTGGCCTGAAACCAGGGTGCAAGATGATTCCAGACCCCAGCCGCGGAGTGGGGGCTGGTAGGAGAGTCCGTAGGTTGGTGGGGGGGGGGGGGGGGGGGGGGGCGGCTCTCTGCNTCAGCAGTAGGGCCCATCTTTCTGGCTCGTTCTCTAGGCCTTGTTTCCTGTCTGCTCACCAAGTGTCAGCTTTTTTTTTTTTTTTATTTCTAGGAGAGAGAGAGGGAGACAGTGTGAGCAGGGGAGGGTCAGAGAGAGAGGGAGTCACAGACTGAAACAGGCTCCAGGCTCTGAGCTGGCAGCACAGAGCCCGACGCGGGGCCCGAACCCACGAACCGCGAGATCATGACCTAAGCGAAAGTCAGACGCTTAACCGACTAAGCCACCCAGGCGCCCCATGAAGTGTCAGCTTTGTACCCCCATCTTTTCTATGCTAGGTGAGTACTTGGTTAGGAGAAGGGGTGACAAAACAAAATTAGGAAAGGTATAAACTTGGTTGCAGGACATCTCCAGAATCCCTCAAAGCAAGCCAGCTGTGCCTGGAAATTCACAGTGGGGAAGGGAGAAGCTATGTAGGCATGAAAGTGTGCACAACTGATCTATTTCTGCTAAAATTTCGGAACAACTAAGATGCCCACCGATGGTGGCTCCTTAAGTAAAGGTGCATCCACCTAATAAGTTATTAGGCAGCCAATTAAGAAGCTAAGTATGAGAACAAGCAAACTACTGTGACAATAGTAAGTTACGAAAGGAGTTATAGTGTACAGACTGACCCCAACTATGTAAAAATATTTCCGTATGCAGTGCAAGAAAGAAATAATAATGGCAATAGTTGCATAAGATGTGGAATATGGATTTAACAATTTTAACCAAAAAAAATCTTTGGATATGTTTTATAAAAGTAAAATATGGGCATTGAAGAAAATGAGCTTAATAAAAGATAAAGGACATTGTGTCAATTTCTTTCTCTAAACTTTCTGTATTACTGTGTTATCTTTGGCTCATTCTTTAAAAGGTTTTTTAAAATATGCTGTCCCTTTTTCAATTTCTTCCCAGCCTCTGCTCTTGAAACGCCAAGGTTATCGTATGATAACCCATGTTAATGTGTACCTTGGAGTTAAAATGTTAGTGGGAAGCAGCTAATCTCTCCTGTCAGCCAACAGGTGCATTTTAAGAATTCATTTAATTGCCATAGGGGACACTTCCCAGCTTCATTAATCTGCAAGAGCAGTCCTGGTTGCCATTTCAGGCAGCCTCTGGCCAGAGGGTGAAGTTGGTCTACTCCTCTGTCTGATCAGAGGTGCCCTGAAGCCAGATCTTAAATCCAGAAGTATATACTGATATCTGCAACAGGAGGAAGCATAAATGCCTCTCAGAGCTCACTACGAGTTCCAAGGCAGATTCACTGCCAAACTGAAAGGGAGGATGGAATGAAAATATAAATGTACTGCAAATTAATTTACAGTGCTCTTTATTTTACACAGTCCCTGTCATTCTGGAGCTGTCTTAAGATCATCCTGGTGTAGTAATTAATTAGGGTGGTAGAGAGAGCAGTGAAGGAGAGGCCAAAGGGTGCTCTGAATTCAAGTCTTGATAATGTAGTCATTTTGCTAATAGCTTTTAAGAAAACTGGCAAAAATTTAAAATTTTGGACAAACATCTAGGTAACGGATCAAAATGCCTCAACTTGTTATCATGAAGATTATAATCAAAATAGGCACTATAATTTTCTTAAAACTCTGGCTAACTTATTTTCTGTTGAAGAGTCATTTTTTTTCCTCTCTCCTCAGGACCAAACTTGTAGCATATCTATCACAAGTGACATTTTCAAAAGTCTTAGCTGTCTGCTGAATCGTGGCATGGTTTATTAAGGGTCTACTCTTTGTCAGGCACTGTATGAGGTGGTAGGGATACAGACAAATGAGATTTGTCATCTGAGCCTCAAGCATTTTAAAGCCAAATAGAGGGGACAGGTAAGTAACCACATACTGTGGTTACAGATGACAGATGCAGGAATGGAGGGTGTTTGACCTGAGGCAGAACACAAAGGAGGAAGTAATCATAAGAGTCGGATAAGCAAGGCTTTGCTCTGCAGCAGTGGGAGATACAGCAGAGTGGGCTGGGGTGAATTGGAGGCCATTTCAATAATCCAGGGGCAGTAAGGATGGGGTGGGGGGCGTATATAAAAAGTGTTAAATAGATACACTTGGTGCAACCCTGAGACAGGTTGGATGTGGGAGGTGAGGTACTAACCTATAACACCTAAATTGTATGCCCATGTTTTCCCCCTCTAGAATTGTTTGGTGTGTACTATTAAATTTGATTCTCAACATAGTTAACTTATAACGGAAGAGTTAGATTTTCAAGATGAGATTTTATACAGATGACTATACCCCTGATTTTCTCTTCTGTAGTCCTCTGCAGCATTTACTTGTTACATGTGTTGCAATGACTCGTTGACCCACTAGCCTTCCTCCGGTGGGCAGACTTTGAGTTGCTTGAGGGCAGGGACCCTGTCTTAGTCCAATGCTTATCCCTCTCCCGTGGAACTGTGCCCAGCATGTGAAAAGTTCTCATGAAAGTGTAAAGCTAAAGTCCTTTTTTTGTGTTTCAAAAGTACAAAATTAAAAGAGCAAATTGCATGTTATGGAAGGAATAGAGAAATAGGTGAGAAGCATAATAAATATTAACATTTCTTCCACATTCAGCTAAAATTTATCTTTAGATATAAAACATGGAAGAATAACCAGAGTCAGGAGCCCTCTTGATCAAAGCAGTGTTTATGGTTAGCATACCTAACACCGCTTGTATTCCATTCCACTTCCCTCCACAGGAAAGTGCAGATGCTCCAGATATGGTGGCCTCCAGTGCAACTCTTTCTAATGTGTCTTCCTGGACTGCAGATATGACTGGTTAGAAGGGGCAACTGGAGGCATTTCTCTCCCACTCGTGCATTGCTGTGTGTCCAGCTGTAGACAGGGCTGAAATGAAATGGCCTTGCATTTTCAATAAAAGTTTGTATCTTCGACTAATCCAGTCTCCACAAGCAGAATAGGGGCCACCATGGGGGTGTTTGCAGTTTTCCTATAGGATGCTCAGGGAACGCCTCCCTGAGAAGATGACCCTTGACTGAAACCCTGAAGGAAGTGAGAGGGTGAGACATGCAAGTGTCTGGGGGAGGCACCTGTTAGATAATGGAAACTGTAAGCTCTTGGAGAACTGCTCTGGATACAGCCTTTTATTCAAGTGTGGGTGGGCCACACAGAAAGGTGGGATAAGAAAGAGACTAGATCAGGAATTTAGAAGATCTAAAGTCCGCTTTAACTTTGTGATCTTTCTTAGCTCTGTGATCTTGGACAAGTCACTAAGTCTCTCTGAACCTCAGTTTCCTCATTTATAAAATGGGAATAAAAACCATCTGCCCTGCGTAGCTCAGACAGCTGTCGGGAGTACAAAATGAAAACATGTATATGAACATGCTGGAAAATGCAGGGCACAGTTGTGAACTTTGTGTCCCTTAGGATTATGTTTCTGTGGTTTCTACAGAAAATGAGGCTAGTTTTGTCACCTAACATGAGATCTAACCATCTGTGGCTGCTGCAGCTACTTAAAGATGTCATTAAAACACCGCAACGGTGAGTTACAGCTGCTCTTAGTTGGCTCCACTGGGCTTAGTGTGTGACTTTAGATGGCATGGCTGCAAGGTAACAATTTTACCTCCATGGCTTATGTTGACATTCCAACCAGGAAGGAGAAAAAAATGCCATGATGGAAGAGAGGGCCCATCTATATCAGGAAAGTAAAACTTTGCCAGAAATCTTTAACTGGCTTCCACACATGTCTCATTGGCCAGCTCTATGTCATATGCC
Source organism: Hyaena hyaena (assembly GCF_003009895.1). Lineage (NCBI taxonomy): Eukaryota > Metazoa > Chordata > Mammalia > Carnivora > Hyaenidae > Hyaena > Hyaena hyaena. Next base: position 1,208,350 of record NW_024080930.1, on the reverse strand, counting down.
CCCCTCCCACAGTGCCAAGGGAGCCCGAGAATTTTTTTAAGTTTATTTATTTCTAGAGAGAGCAAGACAGAGTGTGATCCAGAGACAGAGGAAGAAAGAGAATCCCAAGCAGGTTCCATGCTGTCACTGCAGAGCCCAAGGCAGGGATAAATCCCAAAAACTGTGAGATCGTGACCTGAGCAGGAACCAAGAGTCGAATGGCCTAACTGACTGAGCATCTTGAGAATTTTTTTATAAATTTTCTTCCAATGTTGGTTTATGTTTGAGAGATAGAAGGAGCAGGATGGGGCAGAGAAAAAGGGAGACACAGAATCCAAAGCAGGCTCCAGGCTCTAAGCTGTCAGCACAGAGCCCAATGTGAGGCTTGAACCCTCGAACTGCAAGATCACGATCTGAGCTAAAGTCCAATCCTTAACCGACTGATCCACCCAGGCATGGCCTGCCCCCTGCCCAAGAATTTTTTTTAAGTTGGGGACATTGTCTCCCCAAATGATATACATTAACAAAGAAGAGATGAGAAAACACATAATAATTAGGCAACTATCCATGTCTGCCACAAACACATTGAAAAACCAAAATATCGCAGATTCAGCCCTTTTACTAGAATTTGACTCCGATTAGATGTTATTTGAGAAAAAACAGTCACAGCACTTTGCACAACACACGTACCTGGAATGTCCAAGAAATATAGTATACTCAATCTTTCTGGAATATTGTTAGACATTGAGGATTTTAGCAGAACTGGATCTATAAAAACACAGGACCATCTTTCCTAAAATTGGGAACTGCTTTAAGGAAAAAAAATAAAAAGAAGCATCTTGGGTGATTTTTCTTTCTTTCCTTCAGGGTATTTTGGAACGTCTGGAGAGTGGGGAGGTTGTGGTTGGAGACGGCAGCTTTCTCGTAACTCTGGAGAAGAGAGGCTACGTGAAGGCTGGGCTCTGGACTCCAGAAGCCGTGGTGGAACATCCAGATGCAGGTCAGTGACTGCAGCCCAAGAGTGTTCATCTGAGTGACAGTTTGCTTAACTCTGACTGAGAGAAGATAAGGGAATAAATCTCAGTGTTTTCTAAGGACTGTTCCCCTTGCCAGAGTTGCCAAGATAGAGACAGTGACAGTACATGAGCTAAAGCACATAGAAGAAAATGTCCTCTACCCGCCCCCCCCAACTCACGCACACTCACATCTTCATATACAGGAGGTGTTAAATTATACACCTTAATATTCATTCCATGACTATTCACCTTGGGGATACTCAAGAGTTTCCTTAGCCTAATGTGTTATGGCTTCACATTAATCCTTCGGCTAATTTGCATCTTATACTAGAACAGTGTGTTTGGTAAAGATGACTAATGGTAACCACCAGATTAACAGAGCATAGACAGTAGACATTTGGGGTTTGTTGGAGGGAGAGGGGTGTGAAGAAAGAAACACAGTTTCACCTCATCCCCTTAGCTAGACAAAAAGCAATAAGAGTTGGAGGTAGAAACTGGGATGGGATTGGTGAGTAACATCAAACTGGAGCTTTCATTCTATTTTTACTCTGTTTTGAGAGCAATGTCCTAAATTAAAGTGGAAAATAAAGTGAAAGAATGAAATGGATACAAGCTGGGAATGGACGGTTCGATTTGCTCTGACTTTATGCATATATGCGTGGTGTATCCGAGAAGCCTGGGATCCTGTCTTGGTTCTTCCACCGACCAGCCGTGTGACCTCGGATGAGTCACTTGACTTCCCCAAGGATCCGTGTCTTGATCCATGCCACATGAGGGTGTGAGATGGGCTAGTTGTGAGGACTCATGAGTTAGCCAGTATGAAGAGCCCCACATGTTGTAAGTCCCTGATGGTATTTGCATTGTTTCATCAAACACCCAGAGTTATGTGGTAGGACCAGGTTTTCTTTCTCTGGTGCTTATCATGAAGTTTTCCTCTGGCCCAAGGAAAGCTTGTTCTTCACTTTAATTTTTTTTAAGTTTATTTATTTTGAGAAAGAGAGTGCACATGGTGGAAGCATATGTGCGTATTCGAGCAGAGGAGGGGCAAAGAGAGAGGGAGTAAGAGAATCTCAAGGGGGCTTCATGCTGTCAGCGTGGAACCTGACGAGGGGCTCGATCTCATGACCCTGGAATCATGACCTGAGCCAAAATCAAGAGTCAAACACAAACAAATGAGCTATCCAGGCACGCCTGTTTTTCATTTTAGAAGATTTTTGTGCTAAACCAGAAAGTGTTGAAACAGCAAGGATGAGGAGAAAGAAGGGAAGGGTGTTGTGACAGGCCAACGGAAGCTCCCTGCGGGCAACCTTAGCAGCCACCTGCTGTTGAATCGGTTTGATGGGGGCATGACCCACATATACTCTGTCCAATATGAGAATTTCCTCATTCTTTTTTGAGGTCTCCCAGTGCTGACTGTAAGTAGACCAGCCATATCCCTCACAACACAAGCAAATGAATAAACCCTCTCTAGATGGAAAGACCAAGGGGCAGTTGGCCAACCAGGCCTTAATCTCTGCCTGTGGCTGCACCAGGCTGTTGAGGCCCATCGCCAGGACAATATGAGGCCACTCCAAAGAGCCCCAATTTGGTATTGATTCCGCCTTGTCCTGTCCTTGAATTCTACTGACTGTAATCTGCAATTTTTTATAAGTACTAGGTTTAAAATGTGTCTGGTTAAAAGAGATGTGAGTACGCTGCTTTTGCTGTAAACGATAGCTCCTATGATTTTATCTTTTTAATTTTAATTCAAAAAACTACCTTGTAGTTCGTCAACTTCACATGGAATTCTTGAGAGCGGGATCAAATGTCATGCAGACTTTCACCTTTTTTGCCAGTGAGGACAATATGAAGAGCAAGGTAATTTTGGTGGGAGCAGGCATGATGGGGGGAGGAGGGGGAAGTGTCAGGGATCATCTGTAATAAAAATAACCTCTTGATGGGAAACTATGGAATTGACCTGATGTGTTACTATGTTACAAACTCCACACAAAACGTCTATTAAAGAATTGATTATTCTGTAAATGAATATATACTAAATAAATGAGCTTTTTTTCTGCCATTTTAGCTGGGGCCGGTGTGGAGGGTAGGGCTGGGAAAGAATAGGCCATTGGAAGGACATGGTCATCCTTCTGTGCATTTTTTTTTGTAGAGAAAAAAGACTTTATAGATGCCCTTTTCACCTTATTTCACTCTCTTCTCTTCTGACTTGTCCATCTGGAGACAGAGTCATCCTTGAGAACACGGCACTGGCCTAGGAATGAGAAGAATTGGGTTTGATACCCAACTTTGTAATGTGTTGGGTGTGTGACTTGGTGCAAGACACTTGACTGCATGGAGCATTGGTTTTCTCTCTGCATATAGAGATAATTTATGCTTAAATGCATAGGGTTGTTGAGAAATGTAGATAGGGAGAAGAATGTGGAAGTACTGTGAGATATTCTGTACATGTAAAGTATTAATACTTGCAAATGTTCATGCCCATTTATTCATTCAACTAACCAACATTTATTGAGTAATAGTCCAATCTCTATGCTTGAAACAAAGATGAAAGAAAGCCACAGAGCCTATTCCTTTTTTTTTTTTAAAGTTTACATCCAAGTTAGCATTTAGTGCAACGATGATTTCAGGAGTAGATTTCTTAATGCCCCTTACCCATTTAGCCCATCCCCCCTTCTATAACCTCTCCAGCAACTCTCTATTCTCTGTATTTAAGAGTCTCTTATGTTTTGTCGCCCTCCCTGTTTTTATATTATCTTTGCTTCCCTTCCTTTATATGTTCATCTGTTTTGTATCATAAAGTCCTCATATGAGTGAAGTCATATGATATTTGTCTTTCTCTGACTATTTTCACTTAGCATAATACCCTCTAGTTCCATCCATGTAGTTATAAATGGAAGATTTCATTCTTTTTGATTGCCAAATAATACTCCATTGTGTACATACATAGCACATCTTTTTATCTATTCATCTGCCTCATACCCTATACTTAAGTGGTTCACAGTCAAGTGAGGGAGGCAAACTAACAAACATTTACAAAAATCCAGTGTGGCAAGTACAATCATGGAACTATAAGCTCACAGGTAGTAGAGGAGAAGGTACCCAACTCTGCTGGTCTTCTCGAATTGCAGTTTAACCATGCCTTGAACTCATGTTGCTTGCTCACTGCCCTCTTTGTTATTTATGCTATTTTATCTCTAAAATGCTGGGCTCACATCCAAACCCTTGCTCTCCAACCTCAGTGGGAAGATGTGAACGCTGCTGCCTGTGACCTCGCCAGGGAAGTGGCTGGCAAAGGTGATGCTTTGGTGGCAGGGGGGATCTGCCAGACATCCATGTACAAACACCACAAGGATGAAGCTAGAGTTAAAAAACAGTTTCAACTCCAGCTAGATGTTTTTGCCAGGAAAAATGTGGACTTCTTGATTGCAGAGGTAAGGCTAGTGTTTCAGGGGAAAGGATTGACTCTATTCTGACAAATACAACTGCAGAGTCTTCGGCTTGGTTTTCAGGGAGGGTATCGGATTGCGTTGTGTCCTCATTTCCTCAGGTACAGGGTCAAAGGTTTGTTTAAATGCTCTGTAGTCAAGGCAAACAGCCTCTCGATTGTACGCTAGGTTCTGTGTGAAGCCAAAGGGCAGACGCAAGACAGGCCTAACTGTAGCCTTGATTTTCTTTTGGATGGTTATAGCAGCTGACTCACAGGGGACCATGTAATGTTGAGTAAGAAGGGGACTGTGATTCAGGGAACAGCCTCTCCTTCTGGAGGGACAGAGCTGGAAGGAGCTGTGTGCATGGGCTAGAGGCTGTGAGAGAGCAAAGCTTAGGAGGTAGATGGGTGCTCAGAGTCATGCAGGCCCCACTAATAATACTCAGTACCAAGCAGTTTCCTTGCCCTCCTCTGTTCATGTTTTGCGTACTCCCATTCCTCTGCTTTCCCTCAAGCTATAATATGTGAGTGATATTTTGAAGAAAGAATCAGTTAGGAATTGGTCATTGATTGGACATGAAGGCCCAGAACATTTATTTCTTTCCACTTCCAAAAATTAAAGAGCCCTCATTCCCAGGGCACCTGCGTGACTCAACCAGTTGAGCATGTGACTTCGGCTTAGGTCATGATCTCAGAGTTCATGAGTTTGAGCTCCATGTCGAGCTCAATGCTGTCAGCACAGAGCCTGCTTTGGATCCTCTGTACCCCTCTCTTTGCCCCTGCCTGGCTTGCTCTCTCTCTTGCTCTCTCTCTCTCAAAATTAAATGAACATTTAAAAAAAAAAAAAAGCCCTCATTCCCCATTTCCCACCTTTGCTACCACATGAAGTCAAGCTCTCAACCCAAATCTCTACCCTCTACAAGGACAATAGCCTCCCAACGGCTATTTCCCTAACCACTCTCTGAACCCACTGAAGACCTTACATGGTCAACCTTCCCAAGGCTCAGGGCTCACCAAGCCTGACAGACACACCTGGCAACAATCATCTGCAGAGATGGGCACCAGCCCCACCTGACAGGTTCTCCAGATGGGTGAGAACACAAGTTGGTTTTGCAAGAACATCTCTGTGGACTACTCTGACATTCCTCACATGCTGCTTCCGCAGAATCTAAGTCAAGGAGGAAGAAGACAGGGAGATTTTTGCTGGCTTTTCTTCACTTACTTAAGGTCAGCTTTTCACTGGTGGCCCTTAAGGAGATTCCTGGGAAGTACCCCTGCAAATGGCCTGGGTTTACCACACAAGTGTCTTGTCCACCCTCGGCAAAGAAACTCGGTAGCTATTCCTCTCTGCTCTGTGCCTCAGCGTTCTCGCCAGGCAGAAACCATCATATTTCTCCCTACTTCCTGGAGCACTTATGAACATCTAACTAGAAGTGAATGTAAAATCACTTTGAAGTATAAAGCATAATAAACTATTCATAATTTTTTCAGCAATTACCCTAGTTCCATAAAAGAGGAATCTATAATTTATTAGTAAAACTTTCATTCCTTCAAAATTATGAATTTAAATACTTAATGACTTTAAAAACCTTTGTGTTTTTTGCTTTTGTTTTTTTTTTTTGTAACAGTCATCATCTTGCTGAATCAATGATCTCTGAATGAAAATCTACATATTATTGTTAAAGGAATTAAAATATGTATTTTAGGAAAGCATTCTTTAGGGGTGCCTGGGTGGCTCACTTTGGTTGAGCGTCTGACTCTTGATTTCGGCTCAGGTCATGATCCCAGGGTCGTGAGATCGAGTGAGGCGTTGGGCTCCATGTTGGGCTCAGTCTGCTTACTATTCTCTCTCTCTCAATCTCTCTCTCTCTGTTTCTCCCCCATCGCTCGAGCTGTCTCTCTCAACGTAAATAAATAAACTTAAAAAAAGAAAGAAAAGTATTCTTTAGTTTGGTAAAGACCTGTTCCTAGCAAGTTTTATCCCATATTATTTATTTGATTATTTTTATAACTGTTCGGCAACATTTGCTTTCCACCTTTCAAAATCCGCTTTCCATTTGGATCAATAGAAATGGTGAAATTTCTCTTAGTATTTTGAGCATGCCGAAGAAGCCATCTGGGCTGTGGAAGTCTTAAAAGAGTTGGGCAAACCCGTGGCAGCTACCATGTGCATCGGCCCAGACGGAGACATGCACGGTGTACCACCTGGAGAATGTGCTGTTAAACTGGTGAAGGCAGGTAATTTGGACCCATCATGTGATAAGCAGTTCAGCTTTCATTTATAAAATCTAACAAAGTTTGCTTCTTATTGTGAGAGCAGCTCAGCGCTGAAAGAATGAACTGGAATTGTTTGCTTATTTGTAAAACTTGTGTGGTAGAGAAGGATAGCTAATTTTTTTTTTTTTTTTACAAATAGTTTATTGTCAAATTGGTTTCCATATAACACCCAGTGCTCATCCCCACAAGTGCTCCCCTCCGTGCCCATCACCCCCCTCCCCCCCCCACATCCATCAGTCCTCAGTTTGTTCTCAGCATTCAAGAGTCTCTCATGGTTTGCCTCTCTCCCTTTCCCCCACCACTTCCCCCCTTTTTCTCCCCCATGGTCCTCAGTTAAGTTCCTCCTAATCCTCCTATACATGCAAACATATGATATTTGTCCTTCTCTGCCTGACTTATTTCGCTCAGCATAACACCCTCAAGGTCCATCCATGTTGCTACACTGGCCAGGTTTCATTCTTTCTCATTGCCATGTAGTATTCCATTGTATAGATAAACCACATCTTCTTGATCCATTCGTCCGTTGATGGACACTTAGGCTCTTTCCATGTTTTAGCTATTGTTGAGAATGCTGAAGGATAGCTAATTTCTAAGGCAATTTCCAACTATTAAAAAATAGAATACATAAAATATCTAAGTTCTTTATTTCTTTGCATAGGGGCAGCGATTGTGGGCGTGAACTGCCGATTTGGGCCCAGCACCAGCTTGAAGACAATGAAGCTCATGAAAAAGGGCCTACAGGCTGCGGGGTTGAAGGCGCACCTGATGGTGCAGTCCCTAGGGTTCCATACACCAGACTGTGGCAAAGGAGGGTTTGTGGATCTCCCAGAATATCCCTTTGGTAAGCCCAGGCACATATGAGAGGTCCTCGCATTTTCTTGTTCTGATAATGTGGAAAGGGCTATATTGAACAGCTTCGGTACGGTCTCACTAAAAGAGACTGCTTAAGACAAACACATTCAACATTAACTAAAAATGAGCAGAACCTAAAGTTCATCATTTTTTAATTGTAAAAAATGCCCTCGGAGCACCTGTGATTTGAATACAGGGACAGTAACAGCAATACTGTGATGGTTGTGTTGCAGGACTGGAGCCCAGAGCTGCAACCAGATGGGATATTCAGAAATACGCCAGAGAGGCCTACAGGCTGGGGGTCAGGTACATTGGCGGGTGCTGTGGATTTGAGCCCTACCACATCAGGGCGATTGCAGAGGAGCTGGCCCCAGAAAGGGGATTTTTGCCACCAGCATCAGAAAAGCACGGCAGCTGGGGAAGTGGTTTGGACATGCACACCAAACCCTGGATTAGAGCCAGGTAGGAATTTCCTAATTAACATTGCTACTTTGCTCTAACCTCATTTTATTTATTGTCAGAAACACTATGCGTGCAGTAAAAATTGGAAAAGTATACGAGTATATAAAGTTAAAACTAGGGACCCCTGGGTGGCTCAGTCAGTTGAACGTCTCACTTCGGCTCAGGTCATGATCTCACAGGTTCCTGACTTTGTGCCCACATCTGCCTGCATGGAGCCTGCTTCGAATCCTCTGTCTCCCTCTCTCTCTCTGCTCCTCCCCAGCTCATGTACTATCTCTCAAAAATAAATTAACATTTTGTAAAAGTGCTAAAAGTAAAACTAAAGGTTGCCCCTCCTGATGCCAGTGCCATTCCCAGAGGTGATCACCTGTTTGCCCATTTGTGTTTTGAAATCTTATACCTTACTTATGGTTTTATCAATTTTAAGCTGTAATTACTACTAATCCTCTACAAAAGCTGAGGTATTTAAATCATATAATATTCCCCTTTGTCCCTGCTCTAGTTTCCCCAATTTTGATGTATTACATTTTTATTATTTTGGTTATCTAAGTTTGAATTTTCTATTTCACCACTTATTTCTTAATCCATTGATATCAAGCAGTATCTCTTACTTCCACTATGTAAAATAAGAATTAACTTGGGGCGCCTAGGTGGCTCAGTCAGTTAAGCATCCAGCTTTGGCTCAGGTCATGATCTCATGGTTCGTGAGTTCCAGCCCCACGTCAGGCTCTGTGCTGACAGCTCAGAGCCTGGAGCCTGCTTCAGATTCTGTGTCCCCCTCACTCTCTGTCCCTCCCTGGCTCATGAATTGTCTCTCCCTCTCTCAAAAATAAACATTTTTTTAAAAATTTTTAAGAATTAACCCTTTCTGCTCCCCTCTACTCTCTCTTCCTCATCTACCTCTTTGCTTCTTTAAGGTGTACCATAACAGTTACATCATTGAGTTCTGCTTGATAATTATAATTAAGTCTTTCAAGCTTTGACTATAGGTTTATCATAAAAATGTAAAGCTGGGTGCCTGGGTGGCTCAGTTGGCTAAGTGTCCGAGGTTGCTCAGGTTATGATCTTCTGGTTCATGAGTTTGAGCCCTGCATCAGGCTCTGCACTGGTGGTGTGGAGCCTACTTGGGATTCTCTCTATGTCTCTGCCCCTTCCCCACTTGCACTCTCTCTAACAAAATAAATAAACTTTAAAAAAATGTAAATCTAGTAAATAACATTTACACTATTATTGTAATTGTCATATTAAACAGATTCATGTAGTGTAATAATCAGAGTGCCACTTTATTTTCATCTCTCTCTCTGCTCTTTAAACCTGCTCATTGGGTGAATTCTTTCCTCTGTCCCTATTTAAAAATATGGACATGACCTAGGACTTCGATGGATAGTCTTAGGCAATAGAAAACCCCTTCACCACTCTATTTAGCAAACACAGTCTTAATTCAGTAATTAAAAGTGTAGAAAAATCAAAACTTGGAACACATGACGCTTACATCTCCTCCTGTTTTCCATTGGTTGTCTTTCAATAGGCAGGAAACTAGGGAAAGCCAGGCTGGTCCTTCTCTTTCTTATGCTTCCAACCCTCCCTTCCCATGCTGCTAACCAAGGTTCCTGACCTCTTCAGGGAGAAGAGAGAGGATGGAAAGGGGAGTCAGCTATTCATCCTTGTGTGACAGCCTAACAGGAAGACTGCATTTTCTGGGCCTGGCGGGTCTTCCTGAATGCCCCTGTTATCCCTCACAGCCGTCCCCTGGGATGTCACAGGCGACCTGTTCTCTCACTGCCACTTCCCTTTCAGATCCTGCTTTTTCAGCAGGTTGCTCTGGATAACACCTTGTTTCGGGGGGCTCATTGTCCTTCCTGGTGATTCTAAATACCTCCGGAGTTTTGAACACCTCCAGGATGGCTCTCTTTCGCTTGGGGGCCAATACTGACTAGAAGACCTTTCATTCTTCCCTCATGCAAACAAATTCCAAGAGTGCAGTCTGATCCCAATTTAATGGCACCCTCTTTGCTCTCAATCAGAGAAGCTGGCCCTTTGGTCTGTGAGCTAGATTTTCCAGGGTCGAGTGAGGTGAGCCATGTAACTGGCTCTTGGCCACTTCTTGAGAAACTTCTGCAGAGTGTCTGTCTTACGACTGACCGTGATACCTCATGTCTGCCATGCCTTGGTGCTGCCAATAAAATTTCCAGGCTAATACCCTGATACATTAATGATTTTCTAAACATTCACTGTAGAACCAAGACATAAGCATGGAACTATGGAGAAAAAGAAATAATTCTGCTTTAAGACACTTGAGCCTCTCCTGTAAGAGAATGTTCCAAGATTCTCTTCTCTCACATTTCATTTCATCTGTAGTCCACATGCATGCCATATTTTAATTTGTTTCACACTTAGACTGTGACATTCTTGGTACATTTGGTTTTCTAGGAACTTCTAATTAGCTTCCTTTTCATTGTTGAAAGAAGAATAACAGGTCTTCTTTCTCGAAGGTCTTCCAACTTCTAAATTATGCTATTTGTTATAAATTGTTACAATTTATGCTATTCATCAATGCACTTTATTATTGAAGACATTTTTCTGAGGACCTCTTGAATGACTGTTGTGTTATGAATCACTCAATCTCTGACTCTCTCTCATCTATATCTGTGCAATGCCATCCCTTTGCCCTCTTTTAGAAACCAGTCAATCTCTGCTGTCTCATCGTCTTGCTTCAGTGCTATTATATATTTAACCCATTTTTTTTAACTTCTTTATCCATTTCAGTGGGATTTAATTTTTAATGTTTATTTATTTATTTGAGAGATAGTGTGCACGCTTGCATGAGCAGGGGAGGGGAAGAGAGAAAGGGAAAGAGAGAATCCCAAGCAGGCTCCACACTGTCAGCACAGAGCCCAATACAGAACTCAGTCTCACAAACCATGAGATCATGACCTGAGCGGAAATCGAGAGTTGGCCACTTAACCCACCCAGGTACCCCTTCAGTGGGATTTAGAACAGTCTTCATTTTTTACCTGAAACAACTTCCCTAATGTAAATTTATTTAGATTGTAAAAGTAGGCAAGATATCATTTAGCCAAACATTTCTTCTGGGAGATATGTATGTTTATCAGAGAAAATTGCTTTTATGGGTATCAAACTTAGAACAAAGTAATACAAAATTAAAAGATGAGAGCACACTTTGGTGATGATTAAAATAGTTCAAATAAGTGAGCTATGGCTTACTTTAATTATTATCTAGGGATCCTTAAAACTCATTGCCAAGTAAAGATAAAACATTTTTCTGTAGAACAAAGCCAGACATTTCTTGCATCTTGAACTCCGAAACATACTGATGTTCACAAAAACTTGTGATTACACCGAAACCTGCAGACATCCCAGATTTCTGACATTTTCATCATCCAAAATATGTCAATATATTCATTGCTTGATAATAAAGTGTAAAAAGCTATATAAATATATTTACTATAAAGGTCTGTGACCAGGAACCTTTGTACTCTTCTTTCTTTGTCTAAAAATAAGAACAAATATTAACAAAGTAACTTGTATTCAGATTCAGGTTACTTTTGAAGGCTTATGCTATGTTTTTACATTTAAAAACATCTTTGGGGCGCCTGGGTGGCTCAGTCAATTAAACAGCCAACTCTTGATTTCAGCTCTGGTCATGACTTCATGGTTTGTGGGTTCGAGCCCTGCATCAGGCTCTGCACTGACAGTGTGGAGCCTGCTTGGGATTCTCTCTTCCTCTCTCTCCCTGCCTCTGTCCTGCTTGTGCTCTCTCTCTCTCTTTCAAAATAAATAAACATTTTTGTAAAACTCTGTCTGCATACATTTGCCATTATATAAAAATGTTGAGGAGAGCTAGAAGGACCCTGCTAGAAATTTCAGAATAATTGTAATTCACCAACACATGTACAAGTTAAACACGTTTTCTTTTTCTGAGAGGTGGTATGAAACCCAGTGATTGTTTTTGATAGAAATGTGAGAAAAGCATTAATGGACATGGTTTTTCAGCCTGTATGTTGAAACTGAAGTTCTACTTTAGCCTGATCATCCACCAAACCTATGTGTATGCGGCAAATACAAATATACATACATGCATATGTATGTATGTAACATGCATATGCATATGTAAAAGTACATAACATGCATATGTACTTACTTATTTATATTCACATAGACACATATATATTAGACTTATAAAACAGGTATGCATTTTTTATTTATTTTTTCAAACACAGGGCTAGAAGGGAATATTGGGAAAATCTGTTGCCAGCTTCAGGCAGACCTTTCTGTCCTTCACTGTCACGGCCAGATGTCTAAGAAGTAGTGCTGTTTCAGAAATAACAGAACAGAAGGAAATCCCCAGCCAGCCCCATCTGGAAAGCTTCCTCGCCTTTACCCCCAGCCCAGCGTGCTATCTCCAGATGCTCAACAGCTAATGTGCTGCCGGCCCTTCGGTTCAGTTCGACGTGTGCATCTTGTGCATCTTGTGCCCCTGCTGGGGATGAAGACCCAGCCCGATGCTGCAGTGGATGCAAAGATGATGGGAAAGGCCCCTGGTCCCCCACTTCCTTACTGTGCAGTGATGCTGTGGTACATTCTTTGGGAGGTCATCAAGAATAGCAAAACTTGGGCCACCTGGGTGGTTCAGTCAGTTAAGCCTCTGACTTTGGCTCAGGTCATGATCTCACGGTTCTTGAGTTTGAACCCCACATCAGGCTCTCTGCTGTCAGTGCAAAGCCCACTTCTGCCTCTCTCAACTCTCTGTTCCTACTCTGCTTGTGTTCTCTTTATTTCAAATACAAATAAATTTTTTTTTAAATAACAGCAAAACTTGTCTTTTAGAGTGAATTTGAGATTTTAAAGTAACCAGAAGTCACTGAACACCAAACCTATGATTAATTCAGGCAACCAAGCTAGGTGCCTGAGAAGATGGAATAGCGATGAGTCTGCTTTTTTTTACGTGATTTGTATAATGACTCCAAGGGCAGTCCCAAGGAAGAGAAGCAAAAAATGTCTTGAGCAATGGCAGGGTTATGTGATTACTTTCAAAGATGATTTTACTTAAAGGTGTTATGTCCTTAGAAAAAGATAGTGTTAGAGTCTAGAGGTTTTTTTTTAATGTGTCTTCACAATCACAAATAGCTAGATTATAAACTACTTAAGACAAGGACAATGTGCTGTGCTTCTCATTTTTTTCCTTGGAGTAGTTAGCACTGTGCTAGGCAAAATAATAAATGCTCGATGAAATACTTATTTTTGATTGTTAAAAGAAGTAAAAATAAATCAATAGTTTTAGAAGACTTTCTTAAAAATCAATTCTAATCCATCATGGTGTAATATTTTCTTGACTTATGTTTGTGTTATTTGCCACATGCCAATATCTCTCTGCTTTTTCCAAAACAATGTATCAATGTATGACAATTAGTAAAATTAAAAATGATGTACTTGTGAATATTTAATACATCATGGACATTCTTTGGAAAATAATAGCAAACTTCTACTCCTTATTATGTTCCAGGCTGTTGCTTCACTCTTGCTTTCAAGCTCTATCTATCTATCTATCTGTCTATCTGTCTATCCACATTCATTTGTCCTTTATTGGGATTAAATAATGAGATCATTTTTTTTAACACAGTAATTTACATATGAGGAAACTCAATCTAAGTTAACGTGCCTGAGGTCACACAGTTAGTAAATGACAGAACTGGGATTTGAACCCACATGTCTGGCTCTGGAATCCACGTTCATAACTACTATACTTCACAACCTCTATCATGTACACAGTGGCTCCTTTTATGAGATTTTATCCAAATTTTTCTGTTGTGCATTTTCATGTATTTTTATCAGCTTTGCTTAATATGAATCAGACTTTCAATCCTATTTCTGTAAAGTAGATAACCTGGAACTCATTAAAATGTTGTCATTCTAGGGTACCTGGATGGCTCAGTGAGTTAAGCGTCCAACTTCAGGTCAGGTCATGATCTCACAGTTGGTGAGTTCGAGCCCCACATCGAGGAGGAGAGTCTGTAGGCCTCGTGCTAGGATTATTGTTCAACTGTGGACTCATTCATAGTTTGAGTTTGCAAGACAGAACAGTATTGGTGGTGTTAGTCCATGGTCAATTATTAGAGCTGTTGCTCTTCTATAGCTTCATGGTGTTTGAATGAAGACTGCTACCATGACTAGGGCCATATGGCTTATAGATGAATATGTGATTAGGGATTTTAGATCTGTTTGATGTAGGCAAATGGAGCTTGTCATAATTATTCCTCATAGGGACAGAATTAAGAAAGGGTATGCCATTTGGTCTGTTAGTTGATTGAGTAATATTGTAATATGTATTATTCCATACCTGCCTGGTTTCAGAAGTAAGCGGCAAGAACTACTGACCCAGTGATAGGGGCTTCTACATGTGCTTTAGGTAGTCAGAGGTATAATCCATAGAAGGGTATTTTTACTATGAATATTATTACATATGCTAGTCACAGGAAAATATTAATCAGGTGGTTGAGATTGGTTTGGTTCAGTATTGTATGATTAGGAAATTTAGGGACCCTGATGTGTTTTGAATATATTATAGTGCGATTAGGAGGGGTAATGAAACTACTAAGGTATAAAATAGGAAATAGAGGCCTGTGTTCAGTCATTCTGTTTGATTACCTCATCGGGCCATGATGATCAAGGTGGGGACTAGTGTGGTTTTGAATAGAATATAAAATATAATTCATTCTATGACAGTAAAGATATGATTAGAAATAGTTGTAGAAGGGTGAATATTGTAATGTATAGTTTTTTTCAGGTTAAAGTCTCTTGATAAATGTGACTGGCTGGCTGTAAGTTTTATTAATGGTAAAAGTCATTCTGTTAACGCCAGTAGGAGTGTGGAGAGTCTGAGAATAGTAGTGAGAAGTTAAGACTATTATCATTAAATTGATGAAGGTTGGTGAGGCTAATTAATAGACTGTAAGGTGTTAATTCAGATTATGTTGGTTTTTGATAGTCATGTTAGTTGAATTACTATGATAGTTGGGATAATAAGTTTTAGCACTGTAGGAGATTTAGGTTTTATACATAATCGGTTCCATATATATTTGATACTATGACTAGGAGAGATGGGCCTAGTGCTGATTCATCCCAAAATGAAAAACCATTCAAGAACTGACTAAAAATGAAGTAATTATTATAACTACACTACCAGCCATCACAGCATTACTTAACCTATACTTCTGTATACAACTCAGGCACGCCACAGCACTAACCATATTCCCTTCAACAAATGGCATAAAAATAAACTGACAGTTTGAAAGCACAAAAAAAATAACCTTTTTACCTCCTCTCATCATAGTCTTAACCATATTATTCCCACTCACACCAATACTATCGATCTTGGATTAGGAGTTTAGGTTAAACTCCTACAGAAGCCTGCTTGGGATCCTCTGGCCCCATCTCATGGTCTCTCCCTCTATAAATAAATAAACAAATAAATAAATAAATAAATAAATAAATAAATAAATACATGTTGCCACTCTATGCATAATACATAATCCCATCATGCTGGAAATTAAAAAGTGAATCATTTACCATTCTCTCAAGGCCTTGAGGGTCCTTGAGGATAACTAATACAAATCACTAAGTATGTGCCTGAATATTTTCACCAGCAAACCCAACCAGGACCAGCCAGTCTCTGTTTGGACTTTACCAGTAGTATCTCACCACCTTGCAAGATCACATACTCTTCCTTAAGATATAGTTCATTCCTTGAAAGTCATTGCATTCATTAACCAGAAATCGATTTATCAACAACTTTTGCCTGCTTGTCCACATATTCATCTCTGGGCACCCATAGAACAAATGTATGGTTTCTTCCATATGTTAGGTCTTCAAAAATTTAAAGGTAGGTGTCATGCTTCCCTATACTTACTCCTCCTCATTTCCTCCAACCAAAGGCATAGACTTTGAAGATATGCCTTGTCATACTAGCACTGTGTTTTGGACAATTAACTGTTCTGCCTTTATTTCCTCCTCTGTCAGATGAGGATAACAACAGAACCAGCCTCACTGGAGTACTAAGGATTAAGTGAAATAACAAGATAGTGACGAACAGCATCTGGCATACAGCAAGCACTCAGTGCACACTGTGTAGTGTAATATAATTGCATGACTTTGTTTCCAATCCCTTCACCCTCATGGTGATTCTCTTCTGGCCACATTCCGGCATTAAAGCCTCTGCTTAAATTTAGTACCTGGTCCTGAAAACCACACTCCAGGAGTGGATGCTTGGACAACAACAGTTTGTTTGACGGATGAAGTTTGTGAAAAGGAAAGTGGACGACAGTGGGTAAAGAGCAAGAATCGAGAGGCTACATCAGGCAGGGGAGCTATCTTTCGTGGTAAACCCCTTCCTTGGGTCCACACCAGTACAAATTAAAACCATCTCATTTCAAGCCATAGGGTTTATTTTTTTTTAATTTTTTTAATGTTTTATTTATTTTTGAGAGAGAGAGAGAGACAGCGCCGAAGACAGGCTCTAGGCTCTGAGCTGTCAGCACAGAGCCTGATGCGGCGCTCGAACCCATGAACCATGAGATCATGACCTGAGCCAAAGTCGGATGCTCAACCAACTGAGCCACTCAGTCACCCCTCAAGCCTTAGGGTTTAGCAGCAAAGTAACAAATAAACATGAATTATATATGTTAGGTGGTAAGGATGTGATTTTAAACCTTGGTTCCTCAGTCCATAAAAAGTGAAAATCACTGGGGCGCCTGGGTGGCTCAGTCACTTGAGCGTCTGACTTTGGCTCAGGTCATGATCTCATGGTTCGTGGGTTCAAGCCCCACATCGAGCTCTGTGCTGATGGCCAGCTCAGAGCCTGGAGCCTGTTTCAGATTCTGTGTCTCCCTCTCTCTCTGACCCTCCCCTACTCATGCTGTCTGTCTGTCTCTCTCTCAAAAATAAATAAAACATTAAAAAATAAAATTTAAATAAACAAATAAAGTGAAAATCACTTAAGGACCATACCTGCTAAGAGTAGTTCATTTAGACTTTTAGAAAAAGGAAAGTCATTCATCTACTTTGCAAATTAATAACTGTGGTCTATAGAACAAATATGCATAAATACGGATAAATCGACATGTGCTTATAAAGAGATAAACACAATATTGTAAGCGGCATAGTTGTTTTAAATTGATTAACAAATATAATATGATCCCAGTGAAAAATATTAAGATTGAGGCAAAATAGACATGCAAACTCTCTGGTTCACATTAGAGGGAAAAAAACCATAGGGGTTATGGGAAAATTAGAAAAAGATGGGTAGTGAGGAAGGTGTAACCTAGCCAAATAATCACTATTTGTAATGTAGCTAAATATGTGTATTAAAAAAAAATAAAGATCTGGGTGCCTCAGTGGCTCAGTTGGTTAAGTGCTTGACTCTTGATTTCAGCTCAGCTCATGATGTCTTGGTTTGTGAGTTCAAGCTCTGCATCTGGCTCTGTGCTGTCAGCATGGGATTCTGTCTCTCCCTCTCTCTGCTCCCCTCTGCTCATTCTCTCTCTCAAAAATAAATATATAAATACATTTTTTAAAAGAAAGATCAGTGAAAGTTAATGTATGATAAAGGGGGCATTTCAAGTCAGTGAGGAAAAGCTGGACTGTTTAATAATGATGGATATTTGGGGGCGCCTGTGTGGCTTAGTCGGTTAAGTGTCCGACTTTCGCTTAGGTCATGATCTCTCTGTTTGTGTGTTTGAGCCCCGCTTCTGGCTCTGTGCTGACTGCCAGCTCAGAGCCTGGAGCCTATTTCAGAGTCTGTGTCTCCCTCTCTCTCTGACCCTCCCCTGCTCGTGCTGTCTCTCTCTCTCTCTCTCTCTCTCTCTCTCTCCTAGAAATAAATAAAACATTAAAAAATTTAAAAAAAATAATAATGATGGATATTTGGTCAATCATATGGAAAGGAAAAGTTGGAACTCTTAGAACAAGTTCAAGGTTGATCAAAGTTTTAAACATAAATCCATAAAAGGAAAAAACATAAATGTTACCATACAGAAAATTTAAATGTATGCACAAAATCCAAAATGCTTTAAACAAAGATAAATTCAAATGGGAATGTGTAACAAGGATTAGAAACTGCTCTTCCAGGAGTGCATCTCAAGTTGTCTTAGTTCAACCCTCTCCCCATGCATGTAGATATTGTGAGGGCGCAGCTCACCTATGAGATTGGCATTCTGAACTCCATTCCACCACATTTTCTTGTACTGGCAATTATTATGAGAGGGAGACGTATAGAGCTGGGGGCCAAGCAAAGCCTAGGGGTCAGCACTAGCCTCATCACCACTGCTTGACAATCGCTATTCCACTGTAGGATAGGATACTGTGAATCAGATGCCCCAGGAGGCACAGTGCACCTGGTAGAGATGCTATGAGGTTCCAGGCTGTGGTCTGCAGGCACTGGCAGAGAGTTCACACAGCTCCGAGCATTGACATGTTATCCCTTAACACAGTACATGCCAGGACCAACTTGATCCTTCCTTCCCTTGGCAGCAGGTCTTCTCCCTTTCTGGGCAACTTCTGGAGATCAATTCTCATCTCCTGAACCCCCCACATGCACATCATACAGCCTCCTCCCCATTTCCCTCAATGCCCACAACCTTATAAAGTTTTCAGAGAAATTCTCTTTTCCTCTTGCTCTTTGAGTGATAATGGGACTTTAGACCAAAATCAATAGAAAAATGAGGTTCACCTTCCGAAAAGACATCTTTATTGGAGGCAGGGGAAATATTTCTATCTTTGCAGTGCAGGAAAAGGGAGGGGGGGTAATACATTTACAGATTAAAGCAATCTGAATGCTAATATCCTGCCACAAATATTGCATACATTTGATATGCTAAGAATTTCCTTACCCTGTAGATTAGAAAATACGTTTCCTTCACCTAGGAAATATAGATGAAGATATACAACACATTTTAGAGAAATGCATATTAAAACAATGAAATATCTTTTTGTGCTTATCATTGATTGAAAAAAAACCCATATCTTATGGTCATGAGGGTATAAGGAAAAAGACACTACCACACATATGCTTTTTGTAGAAGTGTAAACTGGTATGAACTGTTTGAAAAGAAATTTTATCATGTCTATTAAAATGTAGAATTTACACACTCTTGGGGCAGCTGGGTGTCTCAGTTGATTGAGTGTCTGACTTGGGTGCAGGTCATGATCTTGTGGCTCTCTCATGGGTTTAAGTTCCACATCAGACTTGCTGCTGTCAGCATAGAACTCACAGAGAGTTGTGACACCAAGGATTTCTTTCCAGGAAGCAACTTTAGTCATGCCAGCACAGGCTCAGTGGGTTCATACCCAAAAAACTGAACCCCAAGCATATCAAGGTGTAGCCTTTTATACAATTTCTACCTCCATGTCTCCCATACATCATAACATAGATACAACAATCTGATTGAGTGGTTTATGTTACAGTTATTTATTTTCTTTTTGTGCAAAAGTACCTATCTGGAAATTACCAAAATATCCATAATGAACCATTAGTTGAGTGAATTAAGGAACATCTACAGGATGATAAACCATGCAGCCATTAAAAGTATACACTAAGTCAACACATACTGAAATGGATGGATTTCCTAGATATGCTGTTAAATCAAAGTGTGTTCCTACTGTGTTTGTGTAGGATATTTCCCGGAGGAATGCTTCCCTCCTATGGAAAAGGAGACTAGGGATTGAGACTGTTGTCAGGTGAACTGGGAGATACCCTGAGGGCTTGACCCAACGCATCCCAGAAAAATCCCCAAAAGTTCTTAGTCTCATCATAAGAAAGAATTCAAGGACAGACACACATCACAAGGGGGAAAGTCTGTGAAAGCAAAAGTACACTCTCAAGATGTGAGAGAAGGAGAACTCAAGAGAGAGAGAGAACTGCTGCTTGGGGTTTGGTTTTCTATCTTTTATTGACAGTCTTTAACTAGGGAGTGGAATATACACTACCTGGGGCAGGGATTCCTTAGAAGCAGTGTTCTGTCCTTTTCTTCCTTACGTGGTCAGGGGTTTCCTGTCATGGCACCTGCTATCTTGGGCCTGTCTGGCTTGATCTGGCTTCTTGTGGAGTGTTGCCAGGACAGAGCTCTGACTTTCCCAATAGATGCCCATGACTTCCTCTATGCTGGCCTCCAGGTATCCTTTTAGAACCTAACTGCCTACCCTAACAAAACTATGGTGTCGTAGGAAGACTTCCTTATCTCTGATACTTTTTTTTTAGTATCTTAATGTGTTAATATGAGTAGTTATTACTTTTTCAATGAAATTAATTAATTTTAAAATTTGTATTGGGGTGTCTGGGTGGCTCAGTCAGTTTACCATCCATCTGAGTCACCTTCAGCTCAGGTAATGGTCTCACGGTTTGTAAGGCTGAGCCCCATGTAGGGCTCCATGCTGCCAGTGCAGAGCCTGTTTGGGATTCTCTATCTCTCCCTCTCTCCCCCTCTCTCTGCTGGGCTCTCTCTCCTTCTCTCAAAAATAACTAAATAAACTGGGGACCCTGGCTGGCTCAGTTGGTTGAGCGGCTGACTTCAACAGGTCATGATCTCGCGATTTGTGGGTTCGAGCTCCGCATTGGGTTATGTGCTGACATCTCAGAGCCTGGAGCCTGCTTTGGATTCTGTGTCTCCCTCTCTATCTCTCTTACCCCATTCACACACTCTCTTTCTCTTCCTCTCCCTCAAAACTAAATGAACATAAAAAAAATTTTTTTAGGGACGCCTGGGTGGCTCAGTTGGTTAAATGTCCAACTTCAGCTCAGGTCATGATCTCACAGTTCATGGATTAAAGCCCCTCATCAGTCTCTGTGCTGACAGCTCAGAGCCTGGAGCCTGCTTCAGATTCTGTGTCTCCCTCTCTCTCTATCCCTCCCCCATTCATGCTTTGTTTCTCTATCTCTCTCTCTCTCTCAAATATAAATAAACATTTTTTAAAATTAAAAAAATAAACTTAAAAAAAGAAAAACTAATAAAATTTATATCAAGATTTCTAATTGCAAGAGGAGAAATTATGATGGGAAAAAGATAAGATAAAATAGGCAGAGAGGAATCCCTGGGTGGGGGAAAACAGGTGGTTTGAAACAATTCTGGGAGCATATGACCACAGCAAACCCCACTGGGCATAAGATTCCTCTTAAGAATGTAACAGACACCACCTACTTTCCCTCAGGTTTCCCTCAAGAATTTGACAAAAGACCTAACTAGAGATAAGTAGTAGACCATAAAATGTATGACCCACAAGGAACAACATGGCCATAAATCATCCCTTGTACAATGGAAACTAGCCAATTAAAAAGAAATGACTAGGTGTTTAGAGTTATCTAACCAATAAGGGTAGAACCTGAAGAGAAACAGAGGAGAAGGAATAAGGGGAAAGGAAGAAGAATGCAACCAAAACCTCATAAAACAAAATCCCTTGCTTTTTGTTCTGGGAATTAACTTTCAAACACCCTCCTCTGTGCAAAGAGAGCCATCATGCTACTCTTACTTTCTAATCTTATACCCCAATAAACTTTTGCATGCTACTCATTTTATTCGTGTTCACCTCTTCATTCTTCGAAGTGGCGAGACAACAAACCCCAGGTATTGAAGTAAAGAATCCTGCAACAAAATCATCAGACATCATGAGTTTCCTGTTGTGACACAGAATTAGAAACATGAATCATCAGTGATGGTATATCAGACAAAAGTCCCTGAGTGGAATCTAATCAAGTCTTTAGATTTCACTTCCGATTCAGAGGGAATACAAGTGATACAGGAATAAGGTAAATAACACCACGAGGAAGCAATCAGGTGAATCATATATCCTACAGGAGAGCTGGTCTGGTCTCTGCCACCGGTCAGTACTGATGGGGTTTTGGGGTGATGGTGGGGTCCAGAGCCAATGGCCAAGAAAGAATTCTTGAGACATCATGGGTACAAAAAATGTGATTTTATTAAAGCATGGGGACAAGACTCATGGGCAGGAAGAGCTGCCTCAGAACCATGAAGAGAGACTGATTATATACTTGGAGTTGGGGAAGGTAAAGTCAAGGGGAAGTTTCCAAAGAGACTTTCATGTGCTAAAGAAGATTCACAGGATACTGGAGGCCTCGCTATTGTCAAGCTAAAGTTGTTTTTCCCTCTAGCAAAACATTAAGACAGCAGGGAGTTTCTGGAGAAATGTTTTATTGTGCCAGCCTCAAGTATTTCTCAAGTGGGCTGCAGGTTGTAAGGAAATTTAATTAAAAAAATTTTTTTTAATGTTTTATTTATTTCTAGGAGAGAGAGAGACAGCGTGAGCAGGGGAGGGTCAGAGAGAGAGGGAGTCACAGACTGAAACAGGCTCCAGGCTCTGAGCTGGCAGTCAGCACAGAGCCCAACGCGGGGCCCGAACCTACGAACCGCGAGATCATGACCTAAGTGAAAGTCGGACGCTTAACCGACTAAGCCACCCAGGCGCCCCAGGAAATTTAATTTTACCTGCCATTTCCTTCTGCCTTTGTTTCCGCCATCAAGTACCCTGGGACCGCTCATCTACATATAACAAACCAATGCAATACACAGTCCTTGATTGAATCCTAGTGTTGGCAAACCTACCATAAAAGACCTTTTGGGTACAAACTGGGAAAATTTAGATATAGACAGGGTATTAAGGAATCATAATTAATTATGGCTATGTAGGAAAATGTCCTCACTTATTAGAGATGCATATGAATCTTTTGAATGCATCTAAAATGTAATAATTCCTATTTGTAATTTACTTTGAATATTTTAACATATAAAACTGGGGGTTTCCTTAAAAAGCAACATTTCTACAGGTTCTGATGTGGCAGGGGGAAATTAAGAAAGAGGTGATTGTCAAAAGTTAAGAATGCCCAGTGCAATGAGGAAAAACTGGCTTGAACCAGCTCTTTCCAGTCCCACAGCAGATGTTTACTGTACTAGGGAGTTACTGAGAAGAGTAGATGGCCCTCTGATAAACCCTGCTGTGCTGCTTGTAGAATCAACAGTGCAGACCAGCAAATCGCTGGAAGGGATGGAAGAGATGTGCGGAAACTAAGGGGCGAAGTTCAGCTGGGAAAACAATTCCCACCTCGCGCTGAGCACAGACAGGATTTGATCCCCCTATGCAAAGTTAAGCAACCCATTTTGGCTGTACAATCAGCTGCCTTGAAGACCAGCACATACTTTGTTTAGTCAATAATGAAAATGCTGAAAAGAATTTCAGAAGGGTACAATTTTGCCTGACATCAGAGTTCTTTTATTAGAGAGTCCTGAGCAAAGTAGATGGGGTGTGCTGACTGGCATTGCGGGTGCTCAGCAGGCACCTTTCATTTCACGCTGGTATTTGATCAGAGCAGAGAGGAGAGAAGAGGAGAGAAGGGGAAAGAAAAATTGTGCTTTTCATGATATAGATGCAGATGAGCTGGCCTCTTCCAAACAGAAAAATTGGAGAAGCATCTTTGCAGTTGATAGTGATGACTTACACTGAGGGTTCTGTGCTCTCATAACAATTATATCCACGCAATCATTCATTTATTCACACAATCACTCAACCATTCATGGTTCAAATAACATTTAGTGTTTGACCTATGATAGTCACTGCACCCTTCCTATATGTCTGATAGTATCCAATATTTATCATAAATAAGTACAATGTAATGTCAAGATTCCCTTGATCATTCCTATTTACTTTCTCGTCCCCTACTTGAGGGGCCAGGGAAACTATTTTGTTAACTGTTGTATTCCCAGTGTCTAGCACATTGTGGGACTCAAAAAGGATGTGTTGAATGAATAAAGGAATATACAAACCATGGTAGGGTCAAGGAATGCAAAAAGGAATACATCACTGTCTTATGCTGCTTTATTGAATTCTCTTGCCCCCCAAAAAATTTTTTTTTTGAGAGAGAGAGAGAAAGGGTGCAAATGAGTGAGGACCAAGAGATACAGAGAAGGCGAGAGAGACAGAGAGAGAAGCGTGGCTCAGCCAGAGCTTGTGTTCACCCAAAGCAGGGCTTGAGCCTACCCAGTGTGGGACTCGAACTCATAAAATGTGAGATCATGACCTGAGCCAAAATCAGATGCTTAATGACCAAACCACCCAGGCACCCTCGTGCCAAACATATTTTGAAGAACAAGAACATGATGTATGACAGACCAATATTAGATTATTCTCACTCAAAGGAGCTCAAGTTGGGGAGACTGGTGGGAGCAAATAGGGGGCATCAGTAAGTGGAATGGCAGGCTGTGTGAGCAGAATGGCTCAGGGAGCAACTCCAGGAAGGTCCAGGCAGCAAGAGCTGAAGGAAGCATTAGGATGGAGAAGAGAATTAGGACTCAGGATCATTAGCAATGGAAAAAAGTGCACATTTAAAAATGCATCATTGCCATTTGAAATATGGAAACCATTTGGGGCTCCTGGGTGGCTCAGTCGGTTAAGTGTCCGACTTCGGCTCAGGTCATGATCTTGCAGTTTGTGGGTTCAAGCCCCGCATCAGTGTCTGTGATAACAGCTCAGAGCCTGGAGCCTGCTTTCAGATTCTGTGTCTCCCTCTCTCTCTGCCCTTCCCCGGTTTTCTCTCTCTCTCTCTCAAAAATAAATAAACATTAAAAAAATGTTTTTAATATGGGAGCCATTTTAATATCTAAAAACAATAAAGCCAACACAGCCATTTTAACTTTTTCTAAAAGATGAGTGTGGGGGCACCTGGGTGGCTCAGTTGGTTGGGCATCCAACTTCAGCTCAGGTTATGATCTCATGGTTTGTGGGTTTGAGCCCCACATCGGGCTCTGTGCTGACAGCTCAGAGCCTATTCTGGATTCTGTGCCTCCCTCTCTCTCTCTGCCCCTCCCCTGCTCATGCTCTGTCTCTCTCTGTCTCAAAAATAAATGAACATTTTTTTAAATTTATAAATAAATAAAGGATGAGTGTGGAACACTGTATTCCAAACCACTTTCAGTAGCAGCAAAATTGGTAAATTATACATTTCTGATTAGGAAATCAAGAAATACTGGTCCCCCATTCATGAAAGTTGGGCTTCTTTCCATGCTAAAGAAGACTTACAAGTTGCTATGATGAACATATATATCTATATACTCTGATTTTAGGGGCAATACATACCACCACACACATTCTCACTAAAAATACTTCTTTCCTTTACCTACTTGCTCATTCATTTATTCATTTATTCCTTCTATTTGACAAATATTTATTAAGGCTGTTATAGGCTAGCCATTGCTGTAGGTGCTGAGATGATACAAGGTGACTAATTGGCCTGGTTTGCTCAGGACAAACCCAGTTTTAGCACTGAAAGTCCTGTGTGCTGGGAGAGCCCTTTCTCCTGGGCCAATGTTGGTCATCCCAGAGCCTACAGAGTTGAGATTTTAGATAGAGAGGGACCTCGGAAACCTTTGCTAAAAAGGTTATTTTCAAGAAAAGGCCTGGATTCGACAACAATAGCCACATATATTTCTTGGAGAAGAGCAATCCAGAAAGGCCAAAGCCTGAGGCAGCCATCTTGCCCTATGTGCACAAAGAACAACCAAGAAGCCAAGAAGTCAGAGTTGCCGAGGACACAGTGAGAGAGAAGAGAACCACAGGAGATGAGAGCTGAGAAACAAGAAAGTCGGATTACATGAGAACATGTCAGTCCTAGCAAGGACTTCAACTTTCCCTTAGTGATATGAGAGGGCACAGGGAGGTTGTGACCCAGGAAGGGACAGGGTCATTTTGGCTGCTGTGTTAAGAATAAGCCACAACGAGGAAACAATGAGACAGAGAGGTATAGCATTTAAATTATCTCTTTATTACTATTATTTTTTTTTTTTAGTAATCTCTACACCCAACTTGGTGCTTGAACTCACAGCCTCAAGATCAAGAGTCATATGCCCTTCCGGCTGAGCCAGCCGGGAGCCCATTAAAAACTCTCTTTCTAAAGTTCTAGTCCGTCTCAGTTTTGCCAAAGGAAATGTACAGAAAGATTACAGTTCATTTTGGAGCCTAGTTTTATCTTTTAAAAAAAGGGAGGAATCTCTACTCTTTCCTGGTTCAATTATGACTGTTCATACTCAATTTTATAATGAAAGAAGCAGTTTTAAACATGAAGAATTTAAATGGTGTCATCCAAACTAAAATCCTCATATGACATGAACATACTGCCAGAGCAGTCTGGGCCCAGACCCCTGACCCTGAGTCTCAGTTCTGCTGCCCAGTACCTACGTGGCCTTGAACAAGTCTCTTAACTTGGGGACAAGAGCAGAACCTACTCTCAGAGCTGTGGGGACAATACAGTGAGTTAACACATGTCCCTGCAGCAGGGTAAATATTCCTGAATGTTAAATATTTTTATGAGTATTGTCATCCTAGGGTAGATGCTTAGCTCTAAAACAGAGGTAACAGGTGCCTGGGTGGCTCAGTTGGTTAAGCCTCCAACTCCTGATTTTGGCTCAAGTCATCATCTCATGGTATGTGAGTTTGAGCCCCGCCTAGGGCTCTGTACTCACAGTTCTTGGGATTCTCTGTCTCCCTGTCTCTCTGCCCTTCACCGGCTTGCTCTCTCTCTCTCAAAAATAAATTAATTAACGTTAAAAATAAATAAATAGTGAAACAGAGGTGAGCTTTCAGAGACAGGGCTTGTACCTTAACTAATCACCATACCCTTTTCACCTCCGAGCATAAGATTTGTTGAATGAATAAATAACTGTTACTAAAGCTTCCATCATATTCTTTCATTGACAAAAAGCATTGAGGCATATCTCATCGTACTGCCTGCTTCTCACTCAGACTCTCAAGTTCCTGTGTCCAAACTGCAGGGCTGAAGTCACAGACCTGCTACATCCTAGCCACCATTTGGAAAGATGAGAAAGTGAGTGCTGGGGCTTCTGCTTTGGAGGGACAAGACTCCTAAAATGGGAAGTTACCCCAAAACATAGGAAGGATATTCGAAGACGGGTAGGCAGCCAAACACAATGAGCTCATTAACAAATAGAAAGTAAGTATTCACACTGACTATGATGCTATCACGCTGAAATATAATGATATGCATAAGATATACATCATAATGTGTAACTGAAGTTATAAGCTGAGATTCTAAGTTGGAGATAATTGTTGAAATAAAAACTAAAAAGCAGGCAAAACTATCTGTTTAAGTTTTCCAGAAACTTCAATGACAGTGTGGATCCTAAAATGTGTACATTTAGAGGTGTCTGGGTGGCTCAGTTGGTTAAGCATCCATCTTCAGCTCAGGTCATGATCTCGCAGTTCATGGGTGCGAGCCCCAAGTCGGGTTCTGTGCTGACAGCTCAGAGCCTGGAGCCTGCTTCAGATTCTGTGTCTCCCTCTCTCTGCCTCCTCTCCCCCTCACCCCCACCCCATGCTCTGTCTCCCTCTCAAAAAAAAAATAAATATTTAAAAAAATTAAAATATGTACATTTAACTCTCAGACCTGTTCAAGTTGTTTCTCCAGACTTTCCTGCACAGTGAATACTAAAGTAGAAATACAGCATCTTGGAGCCTGAGGAAAATAGCTCTTCTGGTTCAGCTCCATGATTGTTGCTGAAAGAAACCAGAGGCCCAGGAAAAGTTTAGTGATTTACTCAAGGGGTCTTTGTTGAAAAGAAATCATGTTGAAAGTCCAAATAGTCGCCTTGTTTTCTCAAGAATCTTTTCTCAGAGCCTCCCACAATACAGCAGGGCAGTGGACGCTTTGATCAAAAGGGCCCATGACTAAGATGCCGCCAATACCCAGCCAGAAAGGCTACTTCAGCTTTCTGCGTTCTTCTGCAGAGATTTATTCCTGCCCTCTCCTGAGGAGGCTGTGGCCTGCAGCCTCAGACATGAAGAATGAGACAAATAAAACCAATTTCCACAGAGGCCATAATGTAGAAAATACTGCTTCTTTTCCCCTGCTAAATCAAACAATTGAGGCTGCCTCCCCTATAAATCTTCCCCCCTCGGTGTGGCATGGTGGCATTCATTTGACAAATGTTTATTGGAGACCTACTTTGTGTCAGGCACTCTATTCAGCAGTGGCCTGCATGTATTAGCATCAGTGCTTTAGGATTAATTTGGAATGGAAGGAAACCTGCTCCATCTAATAAAAGTCTCTTCTTTAAAAGGTGGTAGAAAAACCCATCGGCTGTCTTCATTGTAGATCAGCCAGCAGTTGTTCGAGTAAATAAAATGGCCTTTGATAAACAAGTTCTGATTCCTAAAAACATTTTAAGAAACAGAATAGAGAATTTTAAGGTGGACGTAATGAAGAAAATAAATTTAATTAATTAATTAGCTAATTAATATAACTAAAGGCACCAGGTGCATTCCGTATCTCAAGAAGCATCAGCACTGGATGATGGGAGGGGATAATTGGGGAGAGCAGCAAGAGCCTGGGTCATTCAAAGGACCAATTAAAATTTTATTCCTTGGTACTTCGCCTATGCAAGACAAACTACTTCTGTGTTGATGTGACCAACTATTAGGGAGCTGGGTGAGACAGTGAAAAAAGGAGAGGAGGTAAAGAGTAGGAAACCAGGGTTCAAGTCCCAGTGGCTCCAATATGATACTTGTGATCTTTACAAATCACTAAATCACTCCAAGCCCCAAGATCTTCAAAACAAACAAACATGGCCTGGGATGCTCAGACAGTTAAGAATCTGACTCTTGATTTTGGCTCAGGTCACGATCTCATGGTTCATGAGATTGAGCCCTGAGTAGGGCTCTGCACTGACAGCATAGAACCTCCTTGGGATTCTCAATCTCTCTGTCCTCCCCCTGCTCACATACTCTCTCTCTTTCAAAATAAATAAATAAACATTAAAAAAAAACAAGTAAACAGGAATGCCTGAGTGGCTCAGTCGGTTGAATGTCTGGAACCTGTTTCAGATTCTGTGTCTCTCCCCTGCCCCTCCCCCACTCACGTTCTGTCTCTTAAAAATGAATAAACATTAAAAAAATTTTTTTAAACAAAAAGAGTACGGGAAAAAGGAAAACTGGAATGGGGGTAAATATTTGCAAATTATATATCTGATTAAGGGTTAATATCCAGAATGTTTACATGGGTGTGTGTGTATATATATATATATAGAGAGAGAGAGAGAGAGAGAGAGTGAGAGAGAGAAACTCCTATAGCGTTTAAAGAACTCAAACAACAACAAACCAGATTTAAATATGGCCAAAGGACTTCATTAGACATACAAATGAAGACATACAAATGACCAACAAGCATATGAAAAGATGCCCAACATCACTAATCATTGGGGAAATGCAAATCAAAACCACAATGAGATATCAGCTCACACCCATTAGAAATAACAAGTGTCAACAAGGATGTGGTAAAATTGGAACACTTGTGCACTCCTGCTGGGAATGTAAAATGGTCCAGCCACTGGAACAGAATAGTGGTTCCTTACAAAATTAAAAATAGAATTATCATATGATTCCACTTTCTGGGTGTATATCCGAGAGAAGTGAAAGCAAGGACTGGAACAGATATTTGTATGCCTACGTTCATAGCAGCAGTGTTCCCAATATCCAAAAAGTAGAACTAATCTAAGCAGAAATCAACAGATGGATAGATAAACAAAATCTGGTATATACGTACAATGGAATATTATTCAGGCTTAAAAGGGAAGGAAATCCTGACACATGCTCCAGCATGAATGAACCTTGAAGACATTATGCTACATGAAATAAGCCAGGCATAAAAGGACCAGTCAATACTTACGATTCCGCTTGTACGAGGAGCCCAGAGTACTCAAATTCATAGAGACAGGAAATAGAGTGGTGGCTGCCAGGAAAGGGGGGAGGGCAGAACAGGGAGTTCTTGTTTAATGGGTATTGAGTTTCAGTTTGGGAAAACTAAAGATCTAGAAATGAAGGGTGGTAATGTCTACACAATAATGTGAATGTACTTCATGCCACTGAACTGCACACATGGAAATGGTTAAAATGGCAAATTTTGTGCTATGTATATCTAACCACGATTTTTTACAAAGAGTCAGGAGAGGGGCTCCTGGGTGGCTCAGCTGGTTAAGCATCTGACTTTGGCTCAAGTCTTGATCTCATGGTTTGTGGGTATGAGCCTTCCCCTGGGCTCTGTGCTGACAGCTCAGAGCCTGGAGACTGCTTCAGATTCTGTGTCTCCCTCTCTCTCTGTGTCTATCTCTCAAAAATAAATAAATAAATAAATAAATAAATAAATAAATAAATATTGGGGGAAAAAAGAGTCAGGAGAATATCCTCCTGGAATAGCTATTGTGAGCTCACAGAGTTGTTATGGAATCAGATCTGGGGGCTTGTACAAGAAGTTAATTGTAATAAGAACCCAGAACTAGTTCCCCCATTTGATACTCTAAGGAGCCCAGACCAGAATTTCAAGTCATAGCAGTGCCTACCATTCTGTGTCCTCAGTTCATCACAGAAGTAGTGCAGGAGGCTCCGGTACCCTGGGTCCCATTCCCTCCACACCTTTGACAGAAATTCACCTGCGGCTCAGACACAACTGTCACCAACAGCACCCTCCTCTAGTGCTGTCCCGGTCATCCTGCTGTGGCCCAGGGCCCTCACCTGTACAAATGGAACCTCTCTTCCCATAGGCAAACGACCAAATCTGTAAGGGAGTTAACATCCACAAAGCAACCCTCAATCAGTGTGGAACAGGTCCAGTCAATTCATGCGTCAGCATCCTGTCTTTCACACAGACACATACAACAGACAGTTGGGATGATTATTGGGAGGTGCTACAGAAGAGCTAGCAACCTTTCTAGGGTCCCTTCCCCATCATCTTCTTCACTCAGGCTGCCTCAAGTCACATCCCAGAAAACCTATCTGAAACCAAAACCATATCTCAGGAAACCCAATTAAAAACGTTATGATCGAGGCACCTGGGAGGCTCAGTCAGTTAAGCATCCAACTCTTGGTTTCAGCTCAGGTCATGATCTCACAGTCCATGAGTTCAAGCCCTGCACCAGGCCCTGAGCTGACAGTGAGAAGCCTGCTTAGGATAGTCTCTTTCTCTCTCTATCTCTCTATCTGCCCGTCCCCAGCTTGCTCCTATCTCTCTCTCAAACTTGAAAAAAAAATCATTATGATCTTCATTTTATATTAATTTCTTTAATATTTTATGGCTTACCATTTAAAAAAATATATATAAGTAGTTTGTTGTTGTGTTCTAAAGTATATTTATAAATTTATAAATACTTTGAGACTTGAAATACATTCTCCTACTTGAGAATGTGATTGGGTTCCCAACAATATAAGGACAAGAAGCCCATTGCAGGTGGAAGAACAACAGAATGGAGCCAGTTTCAGCTTTCACCCCAAAACAAGCACCCAGCTCTTTAAATTATTTTTTAATGTTTATTTCTTTTTGAGAGAGAGAGACAGAGTCCAAGTGGGACAGAGACACCCAGCAGGGAGAGGGAGACTCAGAATCAGAAGCAGGCTCCAGGGTCCAAGCTGATGCAGGGCTGAACCCACCGACCATAAGATCATGACCTGAGCCAAAGTCAGACACTTAACTGACTGAGCCACCTAGGCACCCCAACACCCAGCTCTTTAAAACTTAATCTGGGGGTGGGGGGCACCTGGGTAGCTTAGTCGGTTAAGCATCCAACTTCAGCTCAGGTCATGATCTCATGGTTCTTGAGTTTGAGCCCCACATCGGGCTCTGTGCTGTCAGCGCAGAGCCTGCTTCAGATCCTCTATTTCCCTCTATCTCCACCCCTCCCCAGCTTATACTCACTCTCTAGGATAAAAAAAAAAAAAAAGAATAACTCCTCTGTCACCCCCAGGGGAAGATTATTAGAGATTCAAAGCGAAGAAGCAAGCTAAGATTCACTTTATTTCAGAAGAAATTAAGACTGGATGAGTGATGCCGTTTCAAGATGTAACTTCTTCAGGGCGTTTTGCTTTCAGCAGCGTAACAAACCAATTCCAGAACCATCTGACCCAACATGTGATGAAAGTGAAGGGGTGGTCTTAAAAAGCAGCTATTTGAAGGAAAAGGAAGGGAAGAACAGAAATTCAAAGTGATGACCTTGAGAGGAGTAGAGGAGAAGTTCTGGAGCTCCTGCCAAGGTCACTGGACGAGAGTGGCCATTCCTTTGTCAGTCACTTGCTGCCAAATTTTCTTCTGGCTGATTTAACCAATATTTATTGAGAGCCAGGCACTGTGCTATGTTTTCATCTAATAATTATTAGTAGGTGCTACAGAAGAGCTAGCAACCTCTAGGTGTCTATTACACCTAGAAATAGACAGTAGACTTTCCATTAATAATTGTTGAACAAGTGAAAGATAATAACAAGTACAAAAGTATCATCATTTAGAACTTCTGTATCCCTGGAAGGCTGATGCATAGGGGCACATGTAGCCCAATGTGTATAGCAGTGCTTTCAACAATAGCCAAATTATGGAAAGAGCCTAAATGTCCATCAACTGATGAATGGATATAGAAGATGTGGTTTATCTATACAATGGAATACTACATGGCAATGAGAAGGAATGAAATCATGCCTTTGCAGCAATGTGGATGGAACTAGAGGGTATTATGCTGAGTGAAATAAGTCAGGCAGAGAAAGACAGATACCATTACAAAAAAAAAAAAAAAGAACAAAATGCCATGAGGCATCCTGGATTGGTTTCTGGGACAGGAAAAGGACATTAATGGAAAAATTGGTGAAAACGTTTTGAAGTCTGGAGTGTAGTTAATAAGAGTATACCAATGTTGGTTCCTCAGTTTCAAGAAAAGCACCATAGTAATATAAGATAGTAACATCAGGATAAACTGAAGCTGGGTAAAGCAGTCTGCTTTTAGAAATCCTAGTAGCTAAGTTATAGAGTTCTGTGGTCGTACTAGGACCTTGATGATTAGGATGAGAAGATGAACTATCTTTGTTATCTTTACAACATCTTAAAAATAATTTTTAAAAATTTTATTTTAGAGGGGCACCTGGATGTCTCAATCGGTTAAGTGTCTACTTTAGCTCAGGTCGTGATCTCACAATTCATGGGCTCGAGCCCTGTGTTGGGCTCTGTGCTGACAGTTCAGAGCCTGGAGCCTGCTTCAGTTTCTGTCTCCCTCTCTCTCTGCCCCTCCTCAGCTCATGCTCTGTCTCTATCTCTTAAAAATAAATAGAGTGTTAAAAAATTCTTTTTTAATTATTTTTGAGAGAGAGACAGCACAAGGGAGGGAGAGGGGCAGAAGGAGAGGGGGAGACACAGAGGGACTGGGAGGGAGGGAGAGAATCTTAAGCAGTCTCCATGCTCAGTGCGGAGCTCATGGGGCTTAATCTCATGACCTTGAGATCATGACCTGAGGTGAAGTCAAGAGTCAGATACTCAACTGACTGAGTCACCCAGATGCCCCTGCAACTTTTCTGCAAATCTAAAACTATTTCAAAATAAAAACCCTATTTTTAAAGAAGAAAGAAAAAACATAATGATGGGGAAAATCCTCCAACTGCCCCCAGCTCATATAGGGCAAATGCCAAATCCTTACAAGGGCCCACTGACCCTATTGAAAGTTGCAACACCCTTCCTTTTTGAGAGAGAGAGAGAGAGAGAGCGAGCAAGAGCGCACAAGCAGAAAAAGTGGCAGAGGGAAAGAAAGCATGTCAAGGAGATTTCATGCCCAGTATGGAGCCCAATGCAGAGCTGGATTCCATGATGGTGAGATCATGACCTGAGCCAAAATCAAGAATGAGATGTTTAACCGACTAAGCCATGAGGCGCCCCATTTTTTCCTTTCCTTCCTTCCTTTCTTTCCTGCAACATCCTTCCTGACCTATTCCCCATCACTACTTTATTTTTCTCCAGAGCATTACTTAACCTCTCCTAACATATAGATAATATATTCATTTCGTGTGTCATCTGTCTCCTCTCCCTACCCACACT
Organism: Hyaena hyaena; assembly: GCF_003009895.1. Lineage (NCBI taxonomy): Eukaryota > Metazoa > Chordata > Mammalia > Carnivora > Hyaenidae > Hyaena > Hyaena hyaena. The sequence goes on along the minus strand of NW_024080930.1, from coordinate 1,174,416 downwards.
CCACCATATACACACACCAGAAATGTAAACACCAGGACAGCAGAAAACGTGTATCTTTTGTTCACCGGGGAGAACAAAGTAGGACTCAATCATTCTTTGCTGAAGAAGTGAAGGAGTGCATGGGTCAATCAATCTCCTCTACTTGAAAACCCTTATAACTCTAAACCTCACTTTCGATTGTTTTAAGTTCAAAACTGAAATGTTTAAGTAGAGAAAACAAATGAATATTGATGATGCAAAGTTAACTAGTCTTCTAGGTTCACTAGGTAGATATTTATGCAAATGTATGAGAATACGTTGGTAGAAAACTGTTCATTTCAGTTCAAAGTAGCAAAGCATGGAAATAATTTTATTACTCATCAATATGGACAGGTGAAATAAATCCTGCCATATTATACAACAAAATATTATTAAGCCATTAAGAAGAGACTCCTTGTCTATTAATGTGAAATGATTGAGAAGATATGTTGTTAATAAGAAAAGCAAGCAAGATGGTGACAGCACTCTACTGGTTGGTTAAAAGGGGGCAAAAAATGTTTATATATATTTGTTGTATGTGCATAAAATATTTCTGAATAGACCCAAAAGAACTAAAACATTGGTTGACTGGAGGAATCAGGTGTCTGAAGGACAGGATGCCCTTTTTTAATTCTTTAATTTTGGATCAAGTGAACATCTTATCTATTTTAATTAACTCATTAATTAAAGCAAAATTAACTTTTAAGAAATGGATCTTTCTTACACATTATGCAATGCTGATCTAAAAGTCATTTAAAAATAAAATAAAACTGACACCCTGAAATAGCGTTTTAATTTTTTCTTTTTATTGTTTATTCTAGATCATGCTGGTAGAGTTAATCTCATTAACAATTAATGACCTTTTGAATTTTGGGTACCATATGTATATATTAAGTACTGAATTTGTTTTTCAAAATGGATTACTTTTATAATAAGAAAACAATCATAGTTAATTCTGTCCTCCTGAATCATTTCCTACCACCAGTAAAATGGCTGTATTCAAATTTTAGATTGGCTTATTTTAAAGTTTATTTATTTTGAGAGGGAGAGAGAGACAGAGAGGCAGAGAGAAAGAGAGAGAGAATCCCAAATAGTCTCCACAAAATCAGCACAGAGACCGGCTCAGGGCTTGGGACTCGGGGCTCCATCTCACGATCCATGAGATCAGGACCTGAACTGAAATTAAGTCAGATGTTTAACCAACTGAACCAATTGGACACCCCTAGACTGGCTTATTTTAGATTTTTTTAGTTTATTTAGTTTATTGGGCTTTTTGTAGGTATATAAAAGTCCAAGAAGCTGTTTTATGTCAATTTTCTTTGTTTTAAATTTTTTATTAGAGTGTAAGATACATACTAATAACAGTATGTATGTCGTAAAGGTACAACTTAGTGAATTTCATAAGCTGAACACACTTAGGTACATAGCACTAAGATAAAAAAATAGACCATTGCCAGCATCCTAAAAGTATCCCAACCTCATTTCCTTCTTGCCACTCTCCCCTCCCCCACAAGCAATCAATACTGCGACTTCTAAGAGGATAGCTTAGTTTTGACTGGTTTTGTACATTATATAAATTTAATCTCATAGTATTGCCCTTTCCTGTCTGGCTTCTCTTACTAGACACCATTTGTGAGATTCATACATGTCTCTGCAAGTAGTTATAAGTGGATTTGCTCGCACTGCAGGTAGCACTCTGTTGTGTATCTACGCCACAATTCATTGATCGATTCTATTGCTGATGAGTGTTTGGGTGCTTTTCCGTTTGGTCCATTTATGAATGGATTACTATGAACAATCTTGTAAGCGCCTTTTGAGAAAAACTTACACACCAACCAGGAGTGGAATTGCTTGATGTAGATATGTGCAGCTCTAAAAGATACTGCCAATTTTTTCTTTTTTTTTTTAATTTTTTTTAATGTTTTATTTATTTCTAGGAGAGAGAGAGAGAGAGACAGCGTGAGCAGGGGAGGGTCAGAGAGAGAGGGAGTCACAGACTGAAACAGGCTCCAGGCTCTGAGCTGGCAGTCAGCACAGAGCCCGACGCGGGGCCCGAACCCACGAACCGCGAGATCATGACCTAAGCGAAAGTCGGACGCTTAACCGACTAAGCCACCCAGGCGCCCCGATACTGCCAATTTTTTCTAAACAGTTGTACTAGGTTATACTTCCAGGTGCTCTTCATCTGCCCCAGCAGCTCATATTTTTATTGCAGCTTTTCTGGTGCATGTATACTTCATTGGAAGCTGGTTTCTTGAAGTACCATATAGGTATATATGTTTCTTTAATTCTTTAAGCTGAGTAAGTTATAAGTACAAAAAAGGTTGAAACTGGAGAAATGGAAGTTAGAAAGAAACTTATATTTTATATATCCGATACTTTTTTAATCTTTGGGGTTCTTATTGTATGTTGTGTTAAGTTGAAAAGTACATATATTCCTGTATTCTTGAGGTTCAGAAGCTGATGGATGATGCTAGTTTTGCTACTTAGAAATATGTTATTGGGGCACCTGGGTGGCTCTCTGAGTTTAGCATCCAACTCTTGATTTTGGCTTGGGTCGTGATCCTATGATCATGGGTTTGAGTCCTGTGTTACACTCTGTGCTGACAGTGTGGAGCCTGCTTGGGATTCATTCTCTCTGTCTCTCTGTCTCTCTCTCTCTCCCTCTCTCTCTCTCTCTCTGTCTCTGTCTCTCTCTGTCTCTCTGTATCTCTCTCTCTCCCCTCCCCCCCAAACCTAAATAAATAAACTTTGGGGCCTCTGGGTGACTCAGCCGGTTGAGCGTCTGACTGGCTCAAGTCATGATCTCATGGTTGGTGGTTTCGAGCCCCGCATCAGTCTCTGTGCTGACAGCTGGCTCAGAGCCTGGAGACTGTTTCAGATTCTTTGCCTCCCTCTCTTTCTCTCTCTGCCTCTTCACTGCTCGTACACTCTCTCTCTCTTCTCTCTCTCTCTTTTTCTCTCTCTATCCCCCCTCTGAAAAATAAACATTAAAAATATAATAATAATAAATAAAATAAATAAAAGTAGATTTAAAATAAACTAATTTTAAAATCTTTAAAAAAAGAAAAGAAAAAAGAAATATGTTGTTATTCTTCTAAATCAAATAAGGCGTGTATACTGGTAATAACCTTAAAGTGACTAAAGTCAAGCCAAGTACTAGCCCACTCCAAAAAAATGCTTTACATGGACAAAGATCATCACCAAGCTAAAAGCCCTCACTAAATCCTTTTTAGATTTAGCTGACTGGTACAACAATTATGTGCAGTCCAACAGGACAAAGAAATGAGAAAACAGCAAGATTTTCTGTGAGGAAAAAAAGCGAGAGATGACACCTTGGGTTCCAAACTAGTAGTGACTTTCCCAGCAAGCATAAGCTCCTCAGTGCATTGCTCACGTCTACCCTTCCCTGGGCTGGACGCCTCATCTCATACCACCACAACCAGATCATTCCCAAGCCTCCACTAATCTTTCCTATATGTCTCTATCTCTCCCTTTTCCCCTTCTCATACCACACAACCAGCAATGTGGTGTGATATCCCCCAAAGGTTCTAAACCAGGACACAGGATTGAAATCAGGAGCTACATGCTGGAGTTGATGTGCTACACAGACATTATGTGTCGGCCCCTTGAGAAAAAGGGGATCTGTAGCCTTTACTCCACCTTTTCCCATTCAAAGAGGCAATGGATATCTTAGTTCATCTTTCAGCAGCTCACAAAGATGAGAGAAACCAAGGTTTCACAGATCACTCCAGGAAATCATGGCTTTTCTTCTCTGATACCCATTGAAAATAATAAATTTTCCAAGTGACTGGACAACCCAGGGGTCAGACACAATCCTAAAGTCATGGTTAATTTGTGGGTGACGACCTGCACAGGGCAGACTGACTGCTGTTGGTAACAAATTATACATCCAGTGAATCTGAACTTCTCCTGACGAAGAGAAGGAACCTCTGTGTTGGGTCAAGTGAGTGTGTGCTGGTAGGCGGTGGGGACAGGGAAGACATGAATGGGTGAGGTTATAAAGAGTTGGGAAGATTTTTAGAAGAATATTTTACCAAAAACGAAGTATAGAGTAGCTCTGGAGAGTTTTATCTTTGGCTTCATTCTGCCTGGTCTAAAATCCTCCTCCCAGCTCCATGCTTACTACTGACAGGATCTTTAGAAAGTTACCATTTAATCTATGTGTCTTAATACTGTCATCAGTAAAGTGGGGATGGCAAAATCTCCTAGGGTTATTGTGAAGGTTAGTTACATAATGCCTCTGAGGCACATAGCACAGCTAACTCCATATTGTAAGTGCCCATAAAGTTAGAGTTATTGAGGTTTGGGTTTGTTTCTTTGTTTCTTTGTTTGTTTGTTTTAAAGGCACATGACTGCAGAAGAAAGTGTTAAAGGAAAAGCTTAAGAGAAGAGAGAGGGGAGCCTGGGTGGCTTTGGATCCTCTGTCCCCTCTCTATTTGTGCCCCTCCCCCACTGCACCCCTGCACTCTTTCTCTCTCTCTCTCTCTCTCTTAAAAATACACAAACATTAAAAAGAGAGAGAAGAAAGAAAAATTTCAGAGCTAGAAGGAAAACTTCGGATGGGAAAGCCATGCTGGAAGAATAGTGTGGGAACCTGGGTGTGTCCAGAGTTCAGAGGAACATTGGCTGGAGGACTCTCCTGTGGAAACCAGGAGACTCTGTACAAGATGGCAGATTCGCGAGCTCGGAGACAAACATTTGTACTTGTGGTGGAAGGAAGTCCTGAACAGTCTAAGAAAAAAGCAAAATAGAGCTACTCTGCTGTATCTCCAGAAAGTAGGAATGGGCTACAGTTGGAGGCATGAACAAGAGCCAGATGCACTCTCCGAGCCAACCTAAGGGAATTCTTGGTGACCACAAGGGGAAGGCAGAGTGTGCACCCCGGGGAAGAGGCTATTTTATGCTCTAGTTTATGCCAAGCGAAGTTTATGCCAAGCCAACTGAAAACAAAAACAAAAACAAAAAGTGAAAAGTCACCTAGTTTCAACTTGAATTTTACATATGAATAAACCCAGGCTCTTAAAAAAGGGATAATGGTGTGAGGGGATTTGGTATGCCTGGTGTGTTGTGTGTGGCCATGTCCATGGACAGAGAGAATGAAGTGCTACCAGAAACAATAAAGTGGGGAAAGTCTGGGCACTGGGGAGGAGGGTTGTAGATGAAAAGCCCACCGCCACCACCATCCCTTTATTTTGATCCTGGGCAGTGGCAACAGAAAATAGCTGGGGTTAATAGTAATGAAAAAATATAAATGAAAATAAAATCTTTAATTTGGGGCTAAACCAAAGGACATCTTATATGTCTTTAACAGCCCCATATATACCTTCTACTTACAGCAAGAGTTGAAAATTCAAATGCCTTCCAGATAAGGTACCTATGTGAACAAGAAGACCATAGGACACCTGATGTTGGGCTGACTGGCAAACAGGAAGGCTCTATATAAAGAAGTTTCCATTTTCTAAAAACACTGGCCTTGCCAAAGGAAACACAGAGGTTGACTCCATTTCCATGTCACCAGTTGGTAAACAGTATTCTACATGGTGTTAAAACATGACATATCTTCAGAGGTTTAAAGGCTAAATGCAATATTTTTAGTCTAAAAAGATCTACGAAAAGCCAGTTTTGTTTTAAAGACAATCCCAATTGAATGGAACATGACAAGTCCTAATGTTTTCCCATCTACGGATCGAAAAAGGAGACATTTTAATTCTTACATGAGAAGGTTTCTATCCCACTTGGAAAAAAAGGAGGAGATATCCTATACCTCCAGCAGCAAGCACGGTGTTTGAAACACTGTGTGAACGAAACATTTAAAGGTTTATTAAATGAATAAATGGGGTTATAAGTAAAGCAAAGCACCAGCAGAAGACAGAAAGACAGCCACTCTTTGAAAGTTATAAAACAGAGGAAGGTGGATCTTCAGTTCTATCCCTCCTTCTTCCCTTCAAGATTTATTTTTAACACCAAATGAGTTCTGTAAAAGGCCAAAGTCTTCAGTATTATGACCTTCATCATCTCATTGCTCTGGCAGGGAACAAAGGACATGGGCAACCTCCCAAAAACAGTTATTACAGAACTCACACCCCAGGTGGTAACAAAACAGACTTAGTCCTTTGGGAATGGGGCAAAGGAACTTTAGAAGTCATACTGATAACCGCTCTACTTCCTAACTTCATGGTTCTTGAATGCAAAGTGGAGGTGCCCACCTCACAGAGTTGTGAATAAATGATATTGTGCACGTAAAAGATCTAACATATTACCTGGCACACAGTAAACACCCAGTGAACTGTGGACATTATTATCTATTGTGGAAATAGTAGGTGAATGTTCTTTTTAATGACCCTAATTGGGATGGGGGTGGGGAAGTAGGATAACAAACTGAGAAGCTGTGGAAAAAACAAAAATATTTCAACAACTGCCCATAAATCATTTTGGAATAGGGAGAAGTGGACAACTGTTTAAATAACTAAAATGTCCTACATTTAAACACAAATTGTCAACTATACATGTATATACTTAAATATCCATAGAGTTGCTCTGGAAGAATAGGGAATAGTGGTTACCTCCAGGAAGGACTTGTACTGGGAACAACAGCTGGGGAAAGACCTTAAAATTTTGCAATGTATCTCCACGATCTACTAAAAATTCGCAATTCATTTTTAAATTAAATGCTAATGGTTTAAAAATCTCTCCTAAATTTTGCTACAATTTGGAACAGTGTGAAATTGATAAAGTCCGCTTCAGCTTTTACTGTCAGAGCCCCGATATCGCCCCCTATCGCCTGGTACCCGCCACTACAGCTACTCCCTGCAGCCACCACCAACTCACTCTGAACCTGTTCATTTCTCCCATACTCATCAGGGTACAACTGTAAGTAGTTAATTCATTAACTAAACTATTAGCTTCTCAGACACTCCAGTGCTTTAACAGTCGAAAATGTAAACCCTGGGAAGGCTAACATTCCTTCATTCCTCATTCTTGTTGGGCAACTGAAACATTCGATTATTTAAATTACAGTATATGCATCCATCATCCTTACATTTTTTCCCATATTAAACTCGACAATTATCACAAGAAAAAGGACTTTTCTACTTTCTCAATTGTATCTTGAGTGCACATCATTTTATAAACTAAATTTCTATGAACTCATCATTCGCTGCAATAATTTCTTTCTTTGCATTTGTTGAAATGAAAGTTCCTGTTCCACATACAAAATTCCCTTATGTGCTTTTATTTGGATAAAAGGTTCTGAACTCTGTTTCAGGATTTTTAACTCTGTTCTCCAGGATATTTACTGTTGTGTTGTACATTTGTTAAAGTAATGTTTTTTATTATTTTAAAATCTATGTGTTCTCATTTTAAAGATATTTTGGAAAATACAGCAAAAAATAAAATAAAAGCAAGCCCTAATTCCACCATCATCAGATAACTACTGTTAACATTTCTATTTCTTTCCAGTTCTTCTAATGCCTATATGTCTTTACACACAGTTTTCGAACTGTATTTTGAAATGTCCAAGGTATATTTCCACTAGTATATAGACATGTTAAAAGTCTGTCCTGATTATATATTGGAAAGATATTCTTACTAGAAAATTACTGTGTTATTAGAAACTGCATGGCGTGTTTGGATGTAAGGCAAAAGTTCATTTTGAACATACCCAGTAATTCAGAGTTAGTATTAGCCGTTCAGTAAATGCTGTGCTTGTATTCTGTTACATAACCCCTGGATACATTTCACCTAGATCACACCTCAGGCAAATTCTTCCCAGGGCATCACCTCCTCCATTCAATAACCTTGTATCCTGGCCTTTGACAAATATTTGTGCATGAATAGAATTCTTAGGGGCCTCCTCTGGTGACTTAAGTGGGTAATGGTGCATGGTCCCACACAAGAGAGAGATAAAGCAGGGTCAGAACTCCTCGATGTGAGGAAGGGGGAGTCGGGGGACTGGGGTGGGGGGGAAGGTACTGGGCAAAGGCAGTGTGGAAACCTGAGCGAGCGGCAACCCAGTTATTTTCTTATTTTACTTGTCTGTTTGTTCACCTGTTTGAGAGAACAATCTCGATCCTCTCCTCCACAGGGCAAGTTCCCAGCTAGCCGCGGGCCTCAGTAAAAAAGCTGGGGGGGCGGGGGGCGTGTTCCCCGTGCAAGGCCCGCGTTGGACGCGCCAAGGCTGGGGAAACCCACCCCGCGCCCAGGACAGGATATAAAGAGCCTGGCTGCGGCGGTGGGGCAGCTCCGGGCTTTGCGCGGAGTAAAGCTCCCCTCGTCTGGCAGCTTCCGTGCCTACTATCCACCGGACACCTCGAAAATGGCACCCGTTGGGGGCAAAAAGACCAAGAGGGTGAGTCTCCAGGGGACCCGAGGGCGCACTCCATCCCAGCGGTGGCTTTGAGTCTCGACCGCCCCCCCGCCCCCCCCCCGGCCCCCCGCGTCCCAGCGTCAGGAAGTGCAGAGGGGTTCCCGGAGTACAGCTATGACCAGAAGGTGCTCTCAGAATTTCTCGGGCAGGACCCCAAGGTGCCTCTGGGCGCCCCGCAACACCCCCGCCCATATGCAGAGCGCGCCCTAGATCTAAGTGACCCGGGACTCCAGGACACCCCCAGCGCTCCAAGACTCCCAATTCTGAGTCCCGCACCTAACACCAGAGCACTCCCCTAGGTGCGGCTCCTAGCCCTACAGGCACGGCTTTTCTCCTCCCCAGCGGTGGGACTAGGGGGACCCTGGTAATGCCCCCCGCCCCGGCCGTGACTCCGCGTCAGCTTCAGTGCCGCGGGGCCCGCCCCTCGGCGCCCTGCGTGGGCAGACCAGGGAGGCGCGCGCCGGCGGCTCCCAGACCGTTTGCAGCCCGCGCCTCGAGGGGTGCAGCGGGATCCCGGGGCCGCCTACCTGCCGGGTTTTTGGGCGCACTGTGCGGGTCCCGCCGCAGCCCCGGGGCGCACGCGTTGGGTGGGCCATGTCAAGTTTGCACCCCCAGTTTGGTTTCTGCGATCACAACAAAATGTACCATTCAAGCCTCGGGAAAAAATGGGCACAGAGATGTGGAGTAAGGGCTGTTAAAAAGATTTAAAAACCTAAACCCAGCAATTCCAGCACCTGATTAAGCGTATCTCTTTCCTAGTTGGGATGAGTGCTCCAGTCCAGACTGTCAGCCCTGGTCTAGTTTGGGAAGTGGAAGGGGGAGTGGTGTGGATGGATAGACGGGTGGAGGAAGAGACTGACAGCGGGACTGCGGACTGCGGATGGTTGGGCTGGAGGGAGGAGGCGATATACGTGACCCTTGGGTGTCAAAGTACCTTGCCGCCTCGCTGACAGAGGCCCCAGGGATTGACCGAGAGACAGATGGGGCCAGGCCAACTGTTGGGACTGTTAGAATAAGAGTAACTTTCACCATTTTAATAACGCGTGATTAAGTATGCATTTGAGGCTTTACAATAAAACATTTTCATTGAATCCTTCTATAGATATTTCTTCAAAGGTAACACTTTCCCACCACGTTCTTCAAAACTCTTACTGTGTTCTGAAAGACCCTCAACCCCAGCACATGTATACACATAGTTTCGTATTTTCATTATACGAGCACTCTGGTTGTTTGCCTTAGAGTCCTGAATTTATAAACACATGTACTTTCTGAGAATTCTAAAGAAATCACACTTCTCAAGAATATGATAAGGAAAGTATTAAAAATAGAAAATCGTCTTAAAAATAACTCAAGTAACTCCCTTCCTCCTCCCCCACCCCCATCTATAATTTTAGGGCATTCTTGAACGTTTGAATTCTGGAGAAGTTGTGATTGGAGATGGAGGGTTTGTCTTTGCACTGGAGAAGAGGGGCTATGTGAAGGCAGGCCCCTGGACCCCCGAGGCGGCCGTGGAGCACCCAGAAGCAGGTTGGTGCATATAGCTCTATTCTAAGTTCTCATAAAAGGGTGTGACATCGACCAGTCTCGGAGCATGCCATCAAACACAGACATTCGTGGCACATTTTCCAACATTTATTATTGCTGGCTGGGCACTGTGATAGGTATGTAAGTACAGATTCACGTGGAGGATGATCACAGTGGCCCTCCCTGTTGCTGTCACCTGCATTTGCCTCTTGGTTCCTGCCCCTCCCTCTAGGTGAGTCTAGAACCTGGCTCACCGCCTTCTTCTCTGCCCTTCCCTCCCTCACCTCTTGAGTAATTTCAGTGTCCATGCAGATGATCTGTCTAGAACTCTTCCTCTTAGTGCCTTGATCTCTTCCTCATCTCCAGTTGAACAAGATCCCCACTCTCTAACCACTTGCTTCTTTCTATCTTTTTGCAGACTCTAATTCTACCACTCCTCAACCTCACCAAAATTCTCAGTCCTTCATCTCTTCCATGTTAGCGTTTATTATCCATTCTCTCCCAACGTGTTCTTCCTGCCTCCCTACCTGCTTTAAGTTCCATGGTACAGTATCACTCACTGTCTGGTAGATAAGCCCTCCTCTGTTGTACATTTGCCAACTAGTTAAATGCATTATATACTAGCCCCAGCCTATTTAAATTCAACTATCTACCTGCCCTGCACCCATACCTATGTACCTTATTCTCTCATCTTACTCTTTTTGACCACAGATCTTCTATGGGGAGATGCTAAGAGGGGAGTTGGGATGGAACATGAGGGAGATGATACTGTCTTATAAGGCTTCTGCATCAACCTAAAGCAAGTAGGAAGCATTCATCTTTGTGGGTTTTTTTAATGTTTATTTAATTACTTTGAGAGAGAGTGTGTGTGTGTGTGTTTGAGAGCAAGGGAAAGGCAGAGAGAAGGGGACTGAAGGAATCCCAAGAAGGCTCCACACTGTCAGCACAGAGCCAGTGTGGGGCTTTATCTTCCAAACCATAAAATCATGACCTGAGCCAAAATCAAGAGTCAAACACTTAACCAGCTGAGCCACTCAGGCACCCCAAACATTAATCTTTAAAGAGGAGAAATGGCTCACTTCTGCAGGCCCAGAGAGTTCAGGGGGAAATTTGGGATTTTAAGGTTCATGAGCGAACCCACTCATATGTCTTCATCCCAATCTCAGAGTCCCATTTCTTCCTAATCAGACCCTAACTTTGGTGATAGAAGCCTTGCCTGGTTGAGAATTCAACCTCTGTGACTCTCTGCTCCCTATATAACTTGGTCCTGGGCCAGATCTTCAGCTTTTTCTGCTCTCTAGCTACAAGAGGTGAGCTTCTTTATATGCCACCCAGGAGATCTTCAGACTTTCATATTTTACCTTAAACTGGTGATGATGAATCACCCTTAACCTTTCATTGTCTTTCTCCAGTATGTTAGTGACACCCAGCATTGGCCATCCGATTGTAAAGTCCTTATAATTACTACTTCTCCTGAGTCTCTCAAACATCTGGGATACTGCCCCTGCCAGGACATTCCCTTCCAAGGGCATCTCATTTTAGTTCACCACAGGAGAAAGTTTTTAAACAATTATACTCCTAGAGCATGCTGGGAACTCTGTCACCCAGGATGAGGTGGGTACTCATTACTAGCTGGCCAGAAGTGGAGATGTGTGCTCAGGAGTATTAATGAGGAGTGAATTTATGAAATAACACCGCTAAGGGAGTGAGGGGAGTGGGATTGGGCAGAGGGAGGAATTACACTGTGATGCAGTTGTAACAGAGGCTTTGGCCATTCCTCGGGAAGCTCTGGAGTTGGACAGGCCCTGCAGAGTAGTCCCAAATTGAGATCAGGGAGCTGGATCTTTGTTCTCTCCTTACCAATAAACCAAGCATTGCATGCAAACTATCAACCCTCTCCTCTAACAGGAGAGGTCTTAGCCCTGGGCAAGGAAGCTCCCTTTGGCTTAGGGCACTTCCTAGAGAAGGTCTCAGCTGACAGCCATCAGTAGCCAACACTGTGAAAGAAGCAGCCTCTTTCAGAGGAAACTGGAGGAAATTCTTGTGAATAGTATACAGCTTGAACAGTTGTCTTTACTGTTATTGAAGAGCGTATTTCAGTGAACTCAGTGATAAGGGATAGAAACTAACAAAGCACATAAACTGAGAGACAGTACAGTTTTAAAATTAAACATACAGACTCTGGATTCAGACTAATTGAATCAAATTCTGATAGCCACTAGGCTGTGTGGACTTGAGGAAATTACCTAGCTTCTCTGGGACTCAGATTCCTCTCCTATAAAACTGAGATAATACTGACATCTACTTCAAAAGTTATGAGCATTAAATAAGTTATATGTAAAGTCATTAAAATAGTGCCTGATGCATGTTAAACACTACAAATGTTAACTATTATTAAATTCATTGTTTGTTCTCCTGATAATATCTTGGTTGTATTCATCTATTTCTGCTAGAGAAGTACAGAAATTTGTGTTCAAATCAAACTATACTGAAACAGTATTCAAAGTAAGAGAGCTATAGTCACACTGTTAAACCCAGCAAATATACACAACTTTTATATTTCCAAATAAATGTAGAAATTATACTGTGTTCTACCCTGGAAGGAATGGAATGGAATGGAATGGAATGGAATGGAATGGAAAGGAAAGGAAAGGAAAGGAAAGGAAAGGAAAGGAAAGGAAAGGAAGAAGGGAGGAATTCAGTAGGCTTGGGAAGCTAAAGCAGCAGTAGTCCTCAAATTTTCATTGTACCAGCAGTTAATTAAAAATGATAGATTCCTAGCCTCCACTTAGAGATTTGGATCTATTAGGTCCGTGAGTGGGTCCAAGAACCTGCCTATTTATAATTGTTCCCAAGTGATAGCAAGGTGGACCATGCTCTGGGAAACATTGCCATTAAAGGGTTTTAAGGAACACAATGGGATAATTAAGATTCAATAATGAGGACTTAAAAAATATCTATGGTTTGTTTTCTTTTTTTTTTTTAATATTTATTTATTTTAGAGAGAGAGAGAAGACAGTACAAGCAGGGGAAGGGCAGAGAAAGAGGAAGACACAGAATCTGAAGCAGGTTTCAGGCTCTAAGCTGTCAGCACAGAGCCCATCGCGGGGCTCAAACCCACAAACCATGAGATCATGACCTGAGCTGAAGAAGTCAGACACTTAACCAAATGACCCACCCAGGCATCTCTCTATGGTTTGTTTCTTAAGGTCAGCTTGCTGCATTAAATTCAATGAAATATTTCTTGAGCCAAACTGATATTAATGATAAGCTACCTTTGTGCAAACTCTGTCATGTAAATAAGACTGTTTAAACTACAAGTTTTGAGGGACACCTGAGTGGCTCAGTTGGTTAAGCATCGATTTTGGCTCAGGTCATGATCTTTTAATGAGTTTGAGTCGCACGTTGGGCTCCTTGTTGACAGCCCAGAACATAGAGGCTGCTTCAGATTCTGTGTCTCCCTCTCTCTTTGCCCCTCCCCCACTTACACTCTGTCTTTTTCAAAAATAAACAAACATTTAAAAGTATTTTAAACCACAAGCTTCGATTTTATGTCACTTTTTTTTTTAAAGCTATGCATTAGAGGAGCTCAAGCAGAGAAACTGCTCTGATAATGATTTTTCTTTTATCAGTGCAGAAACACCATGTTTATCTCTTGGCCATCTGTTTCTTGAGTATTTTTGTCTTATTTAAGTGGACTAATTCTCCTATCATAGTCTCTGCCAAAAGATGTGGTTCTTATACCCAGGGAAATTAGTACAGAATTCAGCAAAGAATTAAGGTTTGCTGGATCTGGAGGGGCCTAGGAAATCTGAATTCATATTAATTGTTCCCAGATGAGTCTAAGTTGGGTTACGTTTCTGAGAAGCTCTGCAGCTTTAAGAAGCATGGAAGAATATCCTATTGATTAAGAGCAAGGACTTGGGTCACTGCCTTCTGGAAAAATCTAACAAAAGGGTATAAAACGCAGTGTAAAATATACATATACACAATTTGCCCACTATCCCAGGGTTTTTTTTTTTTTTTTAATGTTTTATTTATTTCTAGGAGAGAGAGAGAGACAGTGTGAGCAGGGGAGGGTCAGAGAGAGGGAGTCACAGACTGAAACAGGCTCCAGGCTCTGAGCTGGCAGCCAGCACAGAGCCCGACGCGGGGCTGGAACCCTCGAACCGCGAGATCATGACCCAAGCGAAAGTCGTACGCCTAACCGACTAAGCCACCCAGGCGCCCCTATCCCAGGGTTTTTTAACCGAGTCTCTGGAAATCCATCCAAAGACCCCCTGGGTAGACTTCCCAATTACAAGCCATTTCATCCAAGTGTATAGGAAACCTCATCCATAGGCCCTTCACCCTGCTCCAACCACAGCAGCTCTGTGTTTGATCGATAAATGGGGAATGTGTATAAAGTGTTGTTAATTGCTTCCTTTTGCTCATTAAAACAAGTTTTAGGGGCACCTGGGTGGTTCAGTCAGTTAACTCTCCAACTCCTGGTTTCAGCTCAGGTCATGCTCTCACAGTTTGTGGGTTCAGGCTGTGCATGGAGCCCCACCCATCAGGTTCCGCACTAAAAGCATGGAGCCTACTTGGGATTCTCTCGCTCTCAAAATGAATAAAACTTTAAAAAACAAAAACCAGTTTGAAGCTTCCTCATTTAGGCATGATTCTAAGTTTCTACTCAGAACTAGAGTTTCCAGGCTTAGAAACCCATTTTCTGAAATTCAAAAGTTTTTTGCTTCACGTATTTGCTCACTAAAAAACAAAACTGAGCTTCCTATGTTCTCTGCTCTCTACTAGTTAGCTAGCATGCAAAGACACCAGACTGCTCTTACATAAAGGGCTAGGAACTCCAGTGTCCTATTAATTTCCTAGCCTCTAATGTAGTTGCTCTGAGACCTTTGACTTTTAAAGCCCTCTGAAATGTCAAAATAAATTTCAGAGGCTGACTCAGGATTGCTGACTTCTTACTATGCCCAGTTAATTCTCCTGACAAAAACGAACACCTGCTAAGTCTCGCTATCATTTTATAAAAAGAGCATTTTGGTGCACCTGGGTGGCTCAGTCATTTGAGTGTCCAACTTCAGCTCAGGTCATGATCTCCTGGTTCATGGTTCTTGAGTTTGGGCCCCACGACAGCTTATTGCTGTCAATGCTGACATCTGAGCCTGCTTCAGATCATTCATTCTCCTTCCCCCTCTCTGCCCTCAACCGCCCCCCCCCCCCGTGAGCTCTCTCTCTCTCTCAAAAATAAATGTAAAATAAAATAAAATAAAAACACCAGCTTCATAAAAAAATAAAAAATAAAAATAAAATGGAACATTTTCCCAGCCCCAGTCTTTATTTTATTTCCCAAAATAAAGTACAGCATTTTGGTGGTTCTCAACAAAACTGCAGATAAAAATCAGCTGGAGAAACTTAAAAAATCTATGCCCTGCCCCACACCAATTAAAATAGAGTATTTGTGGATTTGGCCCTAGCATCCATTATTTTTAAAAAGCTTGCAGGCTGTCTAATGGGGAACCAGAGTTCAGAAATACTATTTAAAGCAAAGGTAGTTCCTTAAATTGAGTTTATTTGATCGTATGGGGGAAAAGCCCTATCATATTTTCTTTAGTCTGTAAAAGATTTTCCATTTGGCATTCATCCACAGACTTATGCTTGGGAACTTTGCTCCAATTCTTATTCCACTCTACTACCAGAATTATCTTTCAAAAACACTGAACTAATAACATCACTCAATTGCTTACAAACTGCTAGTGGAAAACAGGTTTCCCCAAACCTGTGGTCTGAAGCCCTGGCTCCTTAGGATGATGTGCTAGGCCATTTGTACTCTGTCAGCCAGCCCACCTCTCCAACTGCCCCTCCTACTACTTCTCCAATACAGCCTCGACTCCACCTGCTTCAGACTACTTACTGCACCCCGAATGCCAAGCCTACTCCTGCCTCCTTTTTGTTCAGACCCTTCCCTCTGTAGGGAATGCCTTTCCCCATCTTCTCTGCCCAGCAAAAATGTTGAAATGATTCCCCCCTGTGGAACCTCCCTCTTCCCTTCACCCCAGTGTGCATGGCAGAAATAATCTCCTCTTCTTAACAGGAGACACCAGATCTACCTCTCAGTAGCCTCCACATGCATGCACCAATGCCAAGCAACCAGAAATGTAAGCAGGTGTTCTCACATCTGTTTATCTGATAGTCTTTAGAAAACATCACAGGCTGTAAACCAATAGTAATTAATACCTTTCCTCATTCAATCTCCCAGTCCGCCAGCTTCATCGAGAGTTCCTCAGGGCTGGATCCAATGTCATGCAAACCTTCACCTTTTATGCAAGTGAAGACAAGCTGGAGAACAGGGGAAACTATGTTGCAGAGAAAATATCTGTGAGTAAAACCACACATGGCACTCTTAGAAGGGCATAGTAAACACACCTGTCATCACCAAAGTTCTCAAAGAGAAAAATGTTGAGTTTCTTCAGGGTTTTTTGATAATACAGAAATGAGATATGTGTGAACAACTCTTTTAGGTTTCAGCTGGAGACCGAAAGGCATTTAATAAGCAGATCAAAGAAGTTAACAAATGATTGTCTCAGTCTCCTAAGGTGCTGAGAGGGTATCCTTACAAATTCTTATATCATTCAAGTCTTTTAATGTGGCACAGTGTAGGGGAAAGGTCAATGGCACAAGGGGGCAGTGACCCTGGAATCTTCCTGGCTCAGCTATAATCAACCTTGTCATGTTGAGCAAACCCTTCAACTATGCCATCAAAGCAACAACTTCTTGATCTCTAAAATGAAAAAGAAGTTCCAAAATTCCATGAGACTATGTGACTTACAGCACTGGAGTTTAGTGAAGACAAGTGTCAATATTTAATGCTTAAGGTAATTAGAATATACCTTGTGATTATCTGTTAAGAAAATGCATAATGACAAAAAGTCATGAATTCTGTCATCACTTAAAATTTTATTCTTGTTGATCTTAAATCATCATTATCATCATCATCATCACTATTTGCTAGGTATTTTTCTAAGCGCAGCTTAGGCATTGGAAGATACCAGGTCCTTTTATGTAAAGATTTTTACCCTCTCAAAGATCACTGGTACGTAATATCCTACATACTATCATTAGATTTACTGTTTTCATTACTACTATTGTTGTTTCTGCAAATTGCTCAACTTGGTAAAGCGAACTATTCTTTCCCTGTCATTTTCTAGAATAAAATCTCTATTGTAACATACAACTGAGATGTGGACATTTGAATAATAATTTGGTTTCAATTTCACATGAAAATGTTGACCTGTCATATATTCACCCACTTTAGGGGCAGAAAGTCAATGAAGCTGCTTGTGACATTGCCCGGCAAGTGGCTGATGAGGGGGATGCTTTGGTGGCAGGAGGTGTGAGTCAGACGCCTTCGTACCTTAGTTGCAAGAGTGAAACTGAAGTTAAAAAAGTATTTCACCAACAGTTAGAGGTCTTTATGAAGAAGAACGTGGACTTCTTGATTGCAGAGGTAAACAAAGATATCGCCAAAGATGAGACATGGTTGCTTAGTATATTTTCTCCATCTTTGGTTTTCATGGGGAGCATGTGAGATTAGGTTCCAATCATGGCTAGTAATATTTAGTTTTAACGTCTTTTTCCAATTTAAGCTTTCTACTGAATTTGATTCAATTAATCTAATAACGTGTTCTTCAAACCTTTTGACTGCAATTCACAGTAATGACTCTTCAATTCCATTTAAAAAAATGCTAATGGGTCACACTCAAAATGCGAAGACTATTCATCTAGTCATAATTATTAAGCAATAAAATATGCTTTCTAATTGGGGAGAAATAAGATAAAAAGTACCTTAATCTGATCTTCTTTCAGTATTTTGAACATGTGGAAGAGGCTGTGTGGGCAGTGGAAGCCTTGAAATCATCTGGGAAACCTGTGGCAGCGACCATGTGCATCGGCCCAGAGGGAGACTTGCACGGTGTGAGCCCTGGCGAATGTGCAGTGCGCCTCGTTAAAGCAGGTGATGATGGATTTTGACCAGTTTGTCATTAGTGACTCTTTTAAAATTACATACAGGGACACCTGGGTGGCCCAGTTGGTTAAGTGTCCTCCTTCTGCTCAGGTCATGATCTCATGGTTTGTAGGTTTGAGCCCAGCATGGGGCTCTGTGCTGTGAGCGCAAAGCTGCTTCGGATCCCCTGCCTCCCTCTCTACCCGCCCCTCTCCCACACTGGCGTTCATGCCCACGTGCTCTCTCTCTCTCAAAAAATAAATAACTAATAAAATTACATATGTAATGTAGGTCCATCTATAACCCCTACATACTACTTTTGCTAAAAGGAAAACCAAAAATTTGCTCCCCTAGGAGTACTGATAATATTATTGAGTCCAAAAGAGAAAAAAGTAAACTAAAGTAAAAAGCACACATACCAGCCTTTTCAAAGGGGCCACTAGACCTACACTGATGGTTTAATACCTAGAAATGAGAAGAATTTCAGTCAACCAGAAGGAGCATTAGAAAAACGTGTTTTATTTTAAACCTAAGCTGAGGCCTTTAAACAATAACTTTTAAGTCAGTTGCCTTCTTGGCCAGAGTTTTTCCATGTTCATAAATTTCTTATTTGCTTCACTTTTTGTAATTGGTATAATGAACTTAAAATAATTTAGTATGAAATGCTAATTTATCTTTTTCAGTAATTTCCATTCCTAATATCAGGTTTCATTTCAATTAGGGAAAAGTGACAGATTGTTTTCAAAGCTGCCTCACTTTAAATGCAAGGCACAGCTCAGTGTCGTGCAAGAGTCCTACTCACTTGGGGAACAGAGAGACTGTATTTGGCTGTTCCACTTCTGATTTTTATCCAACTCCTGATATTTCACAAAAGTCACTGCATACTTGTCATTAACAATGACAATTATTTAGATTTAGGAATGAAGCTATATAATCCTAATTTTTTTTTTGGAAATATAAAAATGGAGGGGGGGAGGGATGATAAGCAAGTTAACTTGTTTCAAAAAGATCCAAAGAGGCTTCCATGACTCCCATTGTTAAGTGGCAGAGATTCCTGGCCTGCGTCTAATTCTCCCTTCACCATTCCATCCAAGGTAGGTGGCCACAGTGTTTGACATCACTGTACCCTATTTATATCCTTTGTAGCACTTGCCACTTACTTCATTTGTTTATCTCTTTAACGTCTGACTCACTAGACTATAAGATCACAAAAAGCAGAGACTGTGTCTGCTTAGCACTGAGTGCCCTGTGCCTAGCACAGCGTCTGCCACAAAATAGGTCCTTAATTAATATCAGCCTAATAACTCCAGTCCATCTTCCAATGTTAGCTCAAATTCTACCTCCACATCTCCGTACATCACCATCCCTACCCCAAGGAAACACTCCCTCCTCTCAGCAACTATAACACTTTCTACTTATACCATTGATTTGGAGTATCCTCAGTCAGCATTTTCTAATCTGTGAGAACATTATTAGGGTTCTGTCATGAAATATATGTAGAAAGTATTGTGATAAACCAAGTCAAGCAGGTCTCTTTACTCAGAGCCTTAGTACTCACTTAGGCAGCACATAAACTAAAACTGGAACAATACACAGAATTTCTCAGAGCCTTTGATGTATTTGTGTATATTGGCAGTCTCCAAGAAGGAGATATAGTAAACAGCTACCTACTCACAATTGATCACAGAGCCTTGTTATCATGGAACAAACCTTAGGAAGCCCTTTGTGTCAACCCTTATGAAACCCATGGTGTCAGGGACCATGTCCTATATTTATAATTCTCTATAATCCCTTCAAAGGACCCTTATACCTAATAGACATCCAATAGATAAGCAACACATGATTAATTCATTAGTGTAATGAAGTCAAGCAAGTAAAGAAAAACTCTGGCAGCAGAACATCCAAAAAACAAAAGCAAAAACCAATGAAGAAAAAGGAGGAGGAGGAGGAGAGGAAACAAAAAGGTAGTCAAGATCCAAGTGAAGATGTTAAGCAAACTGTTGAATATTTAAGTCTGGGACCCAAAGTTGAGGTCAGGGTTAGAGAGAGAGATTGGGAGAGTTCTGGATATAGATCATACTGAAAGCCTGGGACTGGAAAGGAAGTGTAGGAGAAGAGAACATGGCTCACTGGGGCCCAGTGACACTGTGGGATTGAAAGGTTCAGCCTTGAGGGAGTCGGCACCTAACGCCAAAGAGAGCAGCCAGCGAGGTAGAAGCAACGCTGAGAGAACATGAGAAGCCAAGAGAAGGGGAGTGTTGATGAAGGAGGGGATTGCCCACTAGACTGATGCTGCCGAGACACTGCATCAGATGACAACAGAGGAGCAACAGCTGGATTTCCAAGATCGAGGTCATTGGTGCCTTGAACAAGAAAAAAGACCCAGAGGAATAATGAGAGGGAGACCTGGAGCAAGAATGAAGGAGCCAACTGCAGACCCAGCCCCGTGAAGACAGCTGAGATGCTTGCCGCTGAGCACTGGATGCCGTGGCTTGTGGCATCAGCTTAGCTGCTCCCAGAATCTGGATCAGTGATATTTTTTAATTGGCCTGATGAAAAGGAACATCGGTCCTCAAGTGAGTGGTATGGTACCACAGGTGCAATTTGGCAGCTGGGAGTGTTAAAAAATTATTGTGTTGAGGTTGAAAAGTTGACTCCTAAAAGTTGCAGTTAAAAAAAAACAACTCCAATAATTATTTTTTGGAAAGAAGATGGACAGCCAAGTGTGCATAAATGACACTTCAGTTATAACAGATTCTTCAAAATACTTTTCACAGAAATCCCTTGCTGCCTGTTATAATCATCACCACCCAAAGGTAAAATAGGTTTGCAAGGAAGCAAGACTCAAAGGCTGTACTTGTAGTTCACTGTTTCAAATAAAAGCTCCTTGATTAAGTGAGGAGAGTTGAGGCCACTGGTTATCTGGTGAATCCCTAAAGCTCAGTTGTTCTTCCCACTTGCAGGAGCTTCCATCGTAGGTGTGAACTGCCATTTTGACCCCACAATTAGTTTGCAGACAGTGAAGCTCATGAAAGAAGGCTTGGAGGCTGCTGGACTGAAAGCCCACCTGATGAGTCAGCCCTTGGCCTACCACACTCCAGACTGCAACAAGCAGGGATTCATTGATCTGCCAGAATTCCCCTTTGGTAAGACAGACATTTCATAAATTATCTCAATGTCTTAATGTTTGACAAATTCCAAATCTATAGCCATAGAGCTTTATCATCGTAAAGAAATGGCATATATATCACATTTCTTGCCCCCAGTGTCTCTCCCTGAAACCAAAAACCCTTTGATGTTAGACCACAGTAGAAGGAAAAGATGGAACCAGCAAGCAAAAAAGATCTCTGAACCTTTCATCTGTAGGTTGGTGAAAAGGGTGAGATCAGCAAAGACAGTGGTTCGAGTTCCAGCTCTGTCGCTGACTTATGTAAACTTAGCCACGCCGCCTAGCTCTAGATCTTAATTTTCTCATCAGAAAAATTAAAAAGTTAGACCAGTTTATGTCCAAGATCCTTTTCCCCTGTTTTGAGTGTTGCTCAGATACTCCAGAGTCTTGGGGGCAAGGAGAAGATACCATCACTAGGTTACTGTATAACAACTTTGAAAGAAGAGGCTTAGCAGAGGCAGGGAGGGAATACATGCAGTCTAGGGAAAGGGATCGAGCATGTGTGGAAAGCAGGGTGTGTCTACCTGAAAATCCAGCCAGCAGGGCCAGTTTGGCCAGCTTCTTACTCCATTCTAAGGTTTTTAGATACTGTATTTTATAGGGACCCTCAGAGAAGTAAGGTATTATAAAATAATCCATCTAGAAGAACCATGGCTGAAGAAAGGCAAAGCATCTGTGTTATTGCCATAGAACAAATTACGCAAAATTTAGTGCCTTTAAACAACAGTTATTATATCTCAGAGTTTCTGTGGGTCATGAATTTGGGAGCAGCCTAGCTGGATAGTTTTGTTGGGCATCCCTTATGAGGTTGCAGCCCAGATATTGGTCAGGTTTGTAGTCATCTTGAAGGCCTGATGAGAGCTAGGGAATCTACTTCCAAGCTCTCTAAGTTGGCTGTTAGGAATAGGTGTTAGTGTCTTGCCATTCTATTGAGAAGAACTAGAGGCCTCAGTTCCTTTGATTATTGGCCTTCCCATTGTGATGCCTGAGTCTTCTCACAACATGGCAGCTGCTCAAAGAGAACAAGAGAAATTGAGGCAGAAACCATAATGCCGGGGCACCTGGGTGGCTAAGTCAGCTGGGCATCCAACTTCAGCTCAGGTCATGCTCTCTTGGCTTGTGAATTTGAGCCCCTCATTGGGCTCTGTGCTGACAGCTCAGAGCCTGGAGCCTGCTTCTGATTCTGTGTCTCCCTCTTTCTCTGCCCCTCCCCCATTTGTGCTCTGTGAGTCTTTGTCTCTCAAAAATAAATAAATGTAAAAAATATATATTTAAAAGAAAGAAAGAAACCATAATGCCTTGTAGAGTTAGTCTCAGAAGTCACTAACCATGCCTTCTGATATATGCTATTGGTCTCTCAGACCAACCTGGTAACAGTATGAGAGGGGACTACACAAGGGTAAAAGCATCAGAGGGCAGGGATCATTGGGAACGATCTTGAAGGTTGGCTATCACAGCATTTAAAACTGGACATATAGGGGCGCCTGGGTGGCTCAGTCGGATGAGCGTCTGACTTCATCTCAGGTCATGATCTCACAGTTCATGGGTTCGAGCCCTGTGTCGGGCTCTGTGCTCACAGCTAGCTCAGAGTCTGGAGCCTATCTTCGGATTCTGTGTCTCCCTCTCTCTCTGACCTTCCCCTGCTCACACTATCTCTCTCTCTCTCTCTCTCTCTCAGAAATAAATAAAACATTTAAAAAAATAAATAAATAAAACTGGACATATAAACACAAATTAGCTCATAATTTTAAAAAATTAATAAGTGAATGTTGACAACTTTCTTAATTCAGTTCTTGAAAATAACATGCTTATTATAGCTGTTTAATTTGAATAAATTTTTAAAAAAGAATTCACTCTATTATTATAGGACTGGAGCCCAGAGCTGCAACCAGATGGGATATTCAGAAATACGCCAGAGAGGCCTACAGGCTGGGGGTCAGGTACATTGGCGGGTGCTGTGGATTTGAGCCCTACCACATCAGGGCGATTGCAGAGGAGCTGGCCCCAGAAAGGGGATTTTTGCCACCAGCATCAGAAAAGCACGGCAGCTGGGGAAGTGGTTTGGACATGCACACCAAACCCTGGATTAGAGCCAGGTAAGAACCTTTAATCTGCATTTGCCAAACCAAATTCATTTAGATTATGAGTATATCCGAGTGAGATTATAACAGAGTGTAGATAATGTGCTGTGTGGTGATAAATAATCAGTTATCCTCCTTAAATTCTTTCACAGAGACATTTATAAAATAGCCTTGTGTAGTGATTTCTGGCTTTAGAATATAAATAATATAAATTGCAATGAAGTGGGATTTCATGCTCTGGGCTAGTACCATGTGGTGGACACTGGACAACATTTAATCAATTGGTTGTTAAGACTGAAGTGTAAATTGGGGCGCCTGGGTGACTCAGTCTGTTGGGCATCTGACCCTTGGTTTCAGCTCAGGTCATGATCTCACAGTTCATGAGTTCAAGCCCCTCATCGAGCTCTGCATAGGGCTAAAAGCATGCTAAATGCATGGAGTCTGCTTGGGATTCTCTCTCTGCCTCTCTCTATGCCCTCTCTTGCTCACTTGCATGCTCTCTCAAAATAAATAAACTTAAAAATGTTTTTAAATAAAAAGATTTAAGTATAAATTAAATGTAACAAATATTAATTGTCTGTTCTGTGCCAACTACAATTCTTGGAGTTAGGAATATAGTGGTGAATAAGATGGGTCTTTGCCCCCAGAGTTTACATCCCAATGGGAGAGATGAACAGTAAACAAACAAATTTTACATCAGGCAATGTGCAAGGCACTGGGAAAATATACATGAAAAGCTGGCTAGAGAATCTCAGTGTACTGGGGAAAATGGGTAAGAAAGCCAATGTATTATACTGCAGTATCTGCTTTGGTAGAGGCACAGATTTAAAAAGTAACAAGAGAAGAGAATGGCTATCTCTGCCAAATATAAAGATATTTTAGAGGACAGCATTTTGGAGGCTGTATTTTTGAAGGGCTAAGTAGCCACAAGATAAAGAAGGGTGTGGGGGTGAACACCAAGCAAAAGAAACAGTTTCAGTCTGTTCATCTGACATTGATTGTACACAACTGTGTGACACGGGTGTGGACACTGAGGTAGCAGGAACAAGGCACAGGCCTGTCCCCAAGGAGCTAACAGTCTGATAGGCAGAGAGATAAATAGGTGAGTTCAGATTGGTTTATCAAGTTCAAGTATGAAATATGCACAGATGCTATGCAGTCTAAGCTAATGGCCCCGGAGGGCAAAAAGGCAGAGGAGGGCGAAGGAAGAATTTTTGTTTTTTAAATTTCTATTGATTTATTTTGAGAGAGAGCATGAACAGGGTAGGGTAGAGGGAAGGAGGTGGGCGGGGGGGGGGAGAGGGGAAGAGAAAAAGGAGTGAGAGAGAGGGAGGGAGGGAGGATCCCAAGCAGGCTCCATGCTGGGGGGGGAGGGGGGTGGAGCCCCACATGGGGCTCAATCTCACAACTGTGAGATCCTGACCTGAGCAGAAATTAAAAGTCAGATGCTTAACCGACTGAGCCACCCAGACACCTCAAGAGCCCAAAGACAGCTCTGTGGAGGTATATTCTAGCTCAGTGACACAGACAAGGACGCTCAGGCAGGAGTCTAATGTTGTGTGTCTTGTTCCCCCAGGGCCAGGAAGGAATACTGGGAGAATCTTCAGATAGCCTCTGGCAGGCCATACAACCCTTCCATGTCAAAGCCCGACGCCTGGGGAGTGACCAAAGGAACAGCTGAGCTGATGCAGCAGAAAGAAGCCACCACTGAGCAGCAGCTCAGAGAGCTCTTTGAAAAACAGAAATTCAAATCTGCACAGTAGCCTCAGTGCAAACCATCTTTAGTGACTTTTATGCTCAGGCCACCATTCTCCCAAATCAGGAAAAGATGGCTTAGAAGCAATGCTTATGTTAACGCCAGGCTCACACATAAAATTGGTAAGAGCTGAACGACACAGAACTACAAATAACACTTGACGATTTTAAAAGTATACTTTAGAAATTTACTTAGAAGCAAAATAAGTAAGAAGTACATCTTAAACAGTTTCCCTCAGACCACGTATAGGGTGTTAGGGAAATCACTGTGGCCAAGGAAAAGTTATTCCTATATTTGTTCCTACTTCAAGAAGTTTGCAGGCTGGTAAGAAGGATGAGACAGCAGCTGTCATGGCAGAGACAGATAAAGTGCCAGAGGGAAGTGACTTCCAAGTCCTTTTGAACATGACCCTTAACAAAAAACAAAAGTTATATAATAATCCAGTAAAACACATACCATATAACCGCTGAAATAAAATGTGAGATTCATTTTGGCATTTTCTATTCTATTCCTCTCCATCCTGTCTCAATGATAAAACCTGCTGGTTGAGACCCTTCAAACTGATTTTATGACCCATTAGTGGGGTCTGACCCACAGTTTGAAAAACAGTTATGAAACACTTCGGATATGGGGACTTAGCCATTTCGTTAAGTTTGTTCCTAAAAAAATCAGTCATATGGGACCTGATCAATAAGTATCAAAAGACCAGAATCCTGCTCTCAGAGTTCCAGAGTTGTTCTCCCTCTTTCACCCATTTCTACTGCTAAAAAATGTATAGACCCATGGGGGAGGGGAAAGGAGGCATCAGTAGCTAGATTTTCTCCATCCTGCACAAAAATGGATCCACCTAAATGCCTTTAGTAAGGCTGAGGAACAGTGAGCCTGTTGTTACCTTGCTAGCATTTAAAAAAGTCTAGTAGGGGCACCTAGGTGGTTCAGTCAGCTGAGCATCAGACTTTGGCTCAGGTCATGATCTCATGGTTCATGGGTTTGAGCTCCATGTCAGTCTCTGTGCTGACAGCTCAGAGCCTGGAGCCTGCTCAGGTTGTGTGTCTCCCCCTCTCTCTGCCCCTCCCCTACTGGTACTATGTCTCTCTCTGTGTCTCTCAAAAATAAATATTAAAAAAATTTACATATAATAAAGAAAAAATAGTGATTCTCCAAATTCTATCCAAGTTTCCTAGATTGAGAATGATATTTTTACATGATAACATTTACTCTGCCGTAAGACCTCACACCTGAAGATGCAAAATATTAGCATAAACATGGCTACTCTCAATGTATGAAAAGTTTGTGCTGCTTTCTACACATTCTTGGGGTGTTTTGCAATTGTAATTTCTTCAGCTATTAAAAAAGAAGAGCAGTGAGACTACAATGGTTGTATTTTATTCTATTTTTACTCTCTAATTTGCTTAAGTTTTACATGAAATTTCCATGCATCGGTTTATTCATCTATTTAAAAAAATAACAACCTTCCTACTTCACAACTATTTGAGCTTTAAAGGAGAAGGCAGCAGTATTTAAGAGGAAAAAATTTCCAGAAATTTCTTACTAAGATAATTAGTAATCTATCCTCATCTTCCAGTGCATAGAAATAAAGCCAAAGGAGTACAGCTTTCAGAGGCTGCATGTGGCTGAGGTGAAATAAAAGGAGAGTGAATGTCATTTTTTCTTTTTTTAACCAAGTTGCTACCTACCATTTCTCACAAATCAGGTTCAGTGTTTCTTACTTCACTCACAGATGATAGAAACTTTTATCCAACTTACTGTTCTATTATTGTATAAGATAGATGACCCTTTACTACTCTTTGCAGAACTTTGTTGCCACACAAAACATTATAATTTCTAATCATTCGTATAGCCTTTGGTTTAAAAATTATTTTCCTCAAAAGGGACTATATTGGATATGTTTGAATAAAACTATATGCCAACACTGCCTCCTAGCGGCATATTTCCTATACTGAAAACAATTTTTTGAAATTCAACCCTTGCACCAAGTGTAATTCATTTATTTCTAGAAATCTTGCTCATTAAAAGGAAGGCTTGTTTAATACCTAGGAGTTTCTTCAAGTTATTAAATAGACATTTTTCACTGGTAATGGTATTTTTATGGAATCAGCCAGAGGGACCGTAAAGCTCAGGGGTCTAGACTTTCCCTTTTAAGGATAAGATACCTAAGGTAGGATGCCAAGTCAGAAAGGACTTCTTGCTAGTCCCAGCCTGCCAAGAAAGACGCTTTTAGCTTGGATTGGTGGGAGAAGGAGAGTGGAACCGGGACATACAATTCACAAAATTAAAGACTTCATCCTCCAGCCCAGAAATAAAGATCCTTCCATTACCCAGTGTAATGTAAACTCACTGAATATATGGTTTGCAGTTTACGGCCCCATGCTTCTTTACGCTGCAGCCAAGTGACTTTGGGTAAGGAGACAGAAATGGACAGGAAGGAACCAAAAGCTGCAATTTCCAACTTCTCCGGAGGGGGGCAGCAGGTCACTAGCGGGGAAGGCCTGAGGAGCTCTAGTTTGCTTTGAAGTGAAGTTATTTCATCAGAATAAACTAACATGAAATGGCAGAAGTATCTGTAGCCATGGTTTTTGTTTCGGTCAGTTTTTCCCTAAGATACCTGGATCTTTGAATCTCATCCAGGACAACTCACCCAGCACAGAAAGCCTTATATATGTGTGTGTATCCATTTTCCCCCGATATCTTTCTTTTTCCCAACTTGCACATAGCTTGGCTGAGATCATTACACAGACTGTTTTCCCAAATAGCTGCCTGTAAGTCAATAACAATCCCTTGCACAGCGTGGAGTCTTCCGTGTGCTGCCTGCCAGACAGACAACCCTAATTCTTACCCATTAAAGGAGGAAGAAGTCAATTTGAAGAGAGAAAAGGAGAAGGTGCTTACCAACTGCTTCAGGAGTAGTATGCCTGACAGTTCTGCTCCACAACAGAATTAGAGAAAGCAAGGCCCAGCATTTCTGAACATCTTCAAGAACAACTTCATGTTAGTGCTTGAACAAAAAACCTGAAAGGTGGCCAAATGTGAGGCCTTCTCACAGACGGTGGCAGGAAGGGGAGGGTCATTTGGTGAAAACTGGGGGGAGTGTGGTCAGGGAAAGGAATAGACAGAAAATGCTCAGGCTCAGGGCAGCTGGAAGCATTCTGTGGGCCTTGGATAGAGGGAAAATCAAGGGGATAGAAAGTGAGAAACAGATGTCATCATTCTTGCTGCTGTGAGCTATGGAAATAACGTGAGTATGAGCACAGCAAAATCAAACAGGTTAATTTACATGCCACT
Source organism: Hyaena hyaena (assembly GCF_003009895.1). Lineage (NCBI taxonomy): Eukaryota > Metazoa > Chordata > Mammalia > Carnivora > Hyaenidae > Hyaena > Hyaena hyaena. The sequence continues at coordinate 1,146,174 of NW_024080930.1, read as the reverse complement.
AAATCAAAGGCGCAATAATTTTAACATGTGGTTTGACATATTTGTTAAAGCCCCTATGTAAATTTTTGCAAGGAGATTTCAAGGGAAACATTTAGCTTATTTTTAACCAGAATTTGTTTCCCCAAATGCCTATAATATTTTTGGTAGTCATCACTTACATGCAAACTGTTGATGTACCATTTATAAATTATTCCTGTTTGCTCCTTCACACAGGTTCAGTGAGACCTCTCTTTGGCCCCATTTGGTGGTTATTCGCTCCAATTTACTACATGGCCTTGAAAGGAAAAAGCTGAAAATTTCTGAAAATAGTTCAAACTTTTCCCCAATTCATCCTGGCCATTCTTCCAATTATTCTGACTTAATGAGATTTTACTGTTCTTTGGAAAGGTTAATGTCTCACCATGTGAATTTGCTTAGTGGAATTCAGCCATCTCCCCAAAACAGTAGTGCAATGTAGCAGAAAAAGCAATGAATAAATTTGGAATCAGGAACTGGGGGTACAAGGCTTGCTTTGCCCCTATCACACTGTGCACCCTTGGATAAATCACCTCGCTCCTCTGACCTTCAATTTTCTCATCAATAAGATGACAAACGTCTAACACCTCGCTAAGAAAAACCCCACATTTTAATTTTTCTCATTTGATCGTATAGATAGGCAACAGCCTCATCACTGAGAACAAATATTTACCGAGTGCCACTTGGTGGTATGCTTCCAGCAGACTTAACTGTTAATTAATTATTCCCCTGGCTACGCAGACAGCAGACTGAAACAAGTAACGCTGTTCAGAGGGCAGGGAAAATGTTATTAGCTTAGACTCGGTCAGGCACTGGGACATGAAGAATGTCATTCCTTCCCAGAGGTGCTACTCCTAGGGACATTCGGGTCTGTGGTTTTTCACAGTATGAACTGCTTCTGTTTTCAGGACTCAGAGTTCTTTGTAGGTTTCCATAAGCTATTGAAGTTCTAGAAACCATTAAGTCAATAATTCTTGCTTAGAGTTTTTCATCTACCTAAGAAGGGAGAGAACTGCCTTCTCATGTTTTATAATCAAGTGGTAGAGTTTGGGAGCTAGAAGCCTCAGAACCTTTTCCTTCCATAAAGCCATTTTTAGAAGCTTGATGGCTCCCAGATTTAGATATCCAGATGGGACCATTACCAAGAACATGTATTTGACATCAGTCTGACCATTAGACCCAAGGCAGTCCCTTACCTGGGCCCTGGGCCTTGAACCCTGAGCCCCTACCCATGGCTGTCCAGGAAGAGTTTCCCAAACCTGGACCTGGTCACCAGAGATGCCCTCCCCCCAAATTTTTAAGTCCCTCTGTAGTGGCTAAGACTGGTCAGGGCCAACTGAGCCATCCAGGAGGGGTGCCCCAAGCCTGGATGGGACTGGTCCCTGTTTCTTCCCTTCTTGGTGCCCCGTGTTCCTCTGTACCCCCTTCCCATGCCCCCCACTTCCATCCCACTCTTGGAGCACCCAAGTCCCTCATGAGGCCTGGGACTCTTTTTGGCCCCAGTTCCAGCAGCGGCACCTGGGGAGAGGATGCTCCCAGGGGCAGGGGCAGTGTTAATGTCCCAGAATCAAGTGAGATGGGCTACCAGCACAGTGCCAACACTGGTTCTGTATGACTTGTATCAGACACAGGACAAGTTCAGGGCTCTGGGCCATCAAAGATCGCTGCCAGCCACTGACTTGAGCAGCCTACAGGAGCTCCACATTGGCTCTCATCTTTTGGGGTTCCCACCTCAGCACCACCCACAGTCCACAGCAGCCAAGAACAGCAGAAGAGGCAATGGCTGTTCACCACCCTGTGCATCCTTCCCCAGATACTGCTACTTCCCACGCCCAACACCCCCACCCCTCTACACCCCTCCACAGGCTCTGCCACATATGTCAGGCCTCCAAGAGGGGTGGCCATGCCTCATCCTCTGAGGCTTTTCCAGAAATTATTCCACAATCTCAACAGGCTATTTCCATCAGTGTCCTCTGGCCTCTTATGAATATGGTGCTATCCTAGTCTCCCAGATTAGTATTAAGTCATGCCAGACAAGGGATGGACATTCCTTGAGTGAATGGAACTTCTCTTCCAGCTCTGCCTACTGATGCATGTGTGTTAAAGGCAGCAACACAGTCAACACTGAAAGCAATCACATTTGGGGAAGGCAGTTTACACCCTAACAACATGGTTGGAAGATATACTCCTCCTCATTTGCACTTTCAAATTCCCAGCAGTAAGTTTAGCATAAAATGAATTATCATTCACATATTCCCACATATGCTGGGTAAGACATGCACTTGTGGTCATGTACAAAGCACAGCAGTCATCTCTGAGAGTCATGGAAGCCAGTATCCCTAGGCTGCACCGTGGGCGATGTGGCATCAAGAAGACTAATGCAATCAGCATTAGTAAATGGCATTAGACAACTGCAAACGAAAGATCTGTATTGTTTCAATACAAAGAGTTTCCAAAGAACCATGGCATGGTAATGAGAATAATAATAGCGTGCTATCTTTTTCTCCTGATGGAAGATGTGAAAGGTAGCACATCTGACAAAAATGAACAAGAAGAGATGGCTCCTGTTCCTTAACAGGGAGAGATGGTGGTAATTGTTACGTACACTAGTTGGACAAGGAGCAAATACAGAAGTGCCCCTTTCCCACCCACTATTTTCAATCACATGGCAGATCACCACACCGCACATAAGTTCAGGAATTTTTATTTAATTTTCTTTAAGTTTTATTTTAAGTTATTTTGAGAGGGAGCCCATGTGCAAGTGGGGGAGGGGCAGAGAGAACGGGAAGGAGAGAGAGAATCCCAAGCAGGTTCCACGCTGTCCACGTGGGGCTTAATTTCATGAACCAAGAGATCATGACCTGAGCCAAAATCAAGGGTGGGATGCTTGACTGACTGAGCCACCAAGGCAACCCAAGCTCATGAATTTTTAAATATATTTTAAACAAAAAACACTGTTTAAATCAAATTACTTATATTGACAGGTGTCCCAGAAAATATTTCCCAGAACCCTCCACACCCTAAGAGCAGCCCCACTTAACCACTGGGACAGGTCCTTCTCTTTTTTGTTCACCTAAACTTGACCCTGCCACAGCGTCTTCCATCTTAGTATATGGCAGCTCCAGTCTTCCAGTTGCTCAAGCCAAGACCTTGGAGTCATCCTTCACTCCTCTCTTTCTCTCACATCAACTTTCAATCCATCAACAAAATCTGTCAGATCTACTCAAAATACCGTCTATCCAAAATCCAACCACCTCTCACTTCCTTTCTTCATCCACTCCCTGGATCAAGCCATCACACAGGTGTCTCCAGCAGTCTCTCTGATTCCTCAGATCCTTTCTCCATGGAGTATCCTTGGTGATGCTTTTAAAAGCTAAGAAGTTTCGGACTGCAGCTCTGTCCTACGGCAACTGCCCATTTCCTACTGTGAGATCATAGAAAACATATCCTGGTCTCTGCCCCCAGCTTCTGGTGCACAACTCCTAAAACTTTGGACTTTCCTAACTGATAAGGGCACTAGGAACATCATTTGTTCCTTGAGGGAAAGAGGGAGAGAGCCCCAATGTGGGGCTCAAACCCACAAACTGTGAGATCAACCTGAGCCAAAATCGAGATGGCTGCTTTACCCACCGAGTCACCCAGGTGCCCCTCTTTGGTTCTCTTGAGGTGGGCTCCTGGATGGGGGCTGATCACCAGAAAGACAAAGCCTTGATTAGAATCTGGAAATTTTCAGCCCCATCACCCATCCTCCACCCTAGAGAAAGGGGCTGGAAATGAAGTTCATAACTGACCTATGCCTACACAATGAAGTCTCCATAAAACCCCAATGGCACAGGGTTCAGAGAGCTTAGAGGTGGATGAACACATCCACCAGGAGGGTGACACAACCCAACTCCATGCGAACAGAAACTCCTACTCTTAAGACCCTCCCACACCTTGCCCTATATTTTTCTTCATCTGGCTGTTCATCTGGATCTTTTATCATATCCTTGGGCAAAGTGGTAAACACAAGTGTTTCCCTGAGTTCCATGAGCCACTCTAGCAAATCAATTGAACCTGAGGAGGGGGTGGTGGCTACCTCTGATTTATACCCCGTGGGTCAGAAGCACAGGTGACAATTTGAACTTGCTATTAGCATCTGACAGAAGGAAGTGGGGTGCGAAGTCTTGTAGGACTGAGCCTCTTATCTTGTGTGACCTGACACTAAATACCTTCAGAGTGAGTTAAAGTTGTAGGCCACCCAGCTGGTGTCACTGAGAACTGTTTGGTGTGAGGGAACCCCTCCCCATGACCACCAATCTGGTCAGCAGAAGTGACGTGTTTTGTGTGACTAGTGGAGACACACAGAAAAGAGTGACTCACAGCTCCCAGGGGGATGCTGAGTTTTCCTACACACCAACCTTCTCCTAAACTGCCTGCAGGGAAGTGTGTAGTTACAGCTCCTCTAAACTCCCCACGGCAATTTCCAACCAGCACTTTCTCTTTCTTACTTTTTTTTTTTCAAAGAAATTAGGGTTGTTTTTAAAAGTTTATTTTTGAGAGAGAGAGAGATTGTGTGTGCACAAGAAGGGGGGAGGAACAGAGAAAGAGGGAGATACATGATCTGAGGCGGGCTCTGTGCTGACAGCAGAGAATTGATGGGGGGCTCAAACCCCTAAACCATGAGATCATGACCTGAGCCAAAGTTGGACGCTTAGCTAATGAGCCACCCAGCCTCCCCAAAACATGACTTCCCCACCCCAAAAAGCCTCTTCTCCTTTGCAGCTCATGTCATCCAAACAGCCATCTTCCTCCCATCCCTGTCTTTTTCAATCTCCCCCTCCCCCCATCCCTCCACCATAGTCAGCAAGAGCGTGAACCTCTTCTCACATGCTCTCTCTGCAACCGCAGCCTCCGGTCAGTCCCCCAGAAAATGATAACCACCCAGGAAGGTGATCCAGCCTGCAGCCTCACCTCATCAGCTCCTTCACCTCCTCCCGCTTCAAGGAAGCCCGCCACTCTGAGCCACACCAGAAACTCATCATTACCATCAATCCCAACATCCCACCCTCAGAGCCGCCTCCCTTCTGAATCCAGGTCTCACTCAGTCGTGACCTCTCCTTCCCTTTTCAATCTGCCAGGGCCTATTTACCTTCATTTCTTTTTCTTACATACACTGGTGTTTTGTAACCTTCATTATATTGGGATCACTCAGGATGACTAAGTTGCCTCAGTGACATCAGATGCCCTGGGGAAGAGACTCAACATGCAAAGCTTTCAAAGGCTCCGCAGCTGATTCCATTGACAGGAGAGATGGGGAACCACTTAATGCTCTACACCCTGGGCCTCACTAAAGCGGTTATCGCTTTAACAGCTCCCCACCGGCCACCTTCACCTCCTCATTCTCTTCTTTATCACTGTGCTCCCTGAAAAGCCCAGCCTTGGAGCAACCCCACTGCACGCTTTCTCTATTCCTACATGGAAGCTGCCAACTTCTACTGGAGGAAAAATCGCAAAACTGTCAGCTTTCTCTGGAGGGTGAGTCTCACATAAGGCACTAACATGGTGGGATTGGAAGTTTCAAGAAAGAGTCATTCCTCTGCGACACACATTGACTTCTGTAGACAACAATATTACCAAATGCATACCATTGGGAAAAGTTATACATAGATGAATAGGAATTAATTTATTTGATGGGGGGCCTGGGAGGTTTAGTCGGTTAAGCTTCGGCTCAGGTCATGATCTCATGATTCGTGGGTTGGAGCCCTGTGTCAGGCTCTGAGCTGTCAGCACTGCTGGAGCCTGCTTCAGGGTCTGTCTCTCCCTCTCTATCTGTCCCTCCCCTGCTTGCACTCTGTCTCTCTCTCTCAAAAATAAACATTTTGAAAAGTTCAAAGACAGAATTAATTTATTTGATGGCATAATAGCTGAGATGCTGGTTGTAAGTAACAAAAACCCCCTTGAGCTACAGCAGCAGTACAGTTGTGAGCCTCTGCTGAAGAGCCAGTCCCGCCCCTCTAGTTAGCAGAAGGGTGCAGGGATCACTGCTGTATTAAGAAATTTAGGGGGTGCCTGGGTGGCTTAGTCGGTTAAGCGTCCGACTTTCGCTTAGGTCATGATCTCGCGGTTCGTGGGTTCAAGCCCCGCTTCGGGCTCTGTGCTGACTGCCAGCTCAGAGCCTGGAGCCTATTTCGGAGTCTGTGTCTCCCTCTCTCTCTGACCCTCCCCTGCTCACGCTGTCTCTCTTTCTCCTAGAAATAAATTAAAAAAAATATATATATATATATATATATAAAAGAAAAGTTAGGAAATCCTCAGAGCTGAAATAAAGGAGCAGTTGCTAACTAGAGACTCCCATACTCTCAGGGACCAGAGACACTAGACTGCTTTGCCAGGTTCTATAATGAAAAGGTCTAAAGAGTTTTCCTCTTGGGGAGAAAGGCAAGGATTGATAAGAAACCCAGGTCTGCGGATTGGCCCCCTCGCCAAAACTGAGGGAGGGGAGCTACAGGGAACCACTCCAAGTGGGTGGGAATCTGAAAGAAAGAGAAGCCTTACCTCTCAGGCCCGGATCATGTGGCTGCTGAACCCTGGTCTTGCCGATTTACCTCAAGATGCCTGCTGGGGAATGCCTCTTAGAGATAAGGAACTCCAGTAGAAGTGCAGAGTATTTCGCCTCAGGAGACATCTTTTCTTGTTCCCTCTTCCTTCTCCCCATGCTAGAGGGGTCAATCATGGAAAAAGGCTTTTGTGAGAGAAGAGTGCACACTCCCCTATCACTCATATGCACAAAACCACAAGATCACACATAAGTCAGTGGGACCATGAGCCTTTTGTGTGCCGAAAAGGAGGTAAGAGCTTTGGACCAAACTTGAAGTTTGTTTTTTTTTAAAATTTTTAATGTTTTTTTTTTTTATTTATTTCTGAGAGAGAGAGAGAGAGACCGCCTGAGCAGGGAAGGGTCAGAGAGAGAGGGAGACACAGAATCTGAAACAGCCTCCAGGCTCTGAGCTAGCTGTCAGCACAGAACCCGACACGGGGCTCGAACCCTCAAACTGTGAGATCATGACCTGAGCCGAAGTCGGATGCTTAACCGACTGAGCTACCCAGGTGCCCCTCAATGACTCATTTTTTATTATCAAACTGATCACCAGTTTGAATAATACGTTTTTGTCCTGGTACAATCAATAATGGCTGGGGGTGAGTCACCTGATAGAGTAATGGCTACCAGGTAGCCTCCCTGTAAATGAGGGAGGCATTTAAAAACAGGCGGAGATATGGTATGCATAGCAGACGCCCCAAAGTTTGTCCTCCACGGATGGCTTCTCTTCCTGCCTGGAAACAGGGAAACATGAGAATTCAAAGCTTCTGAGAGGTCAAGGGACACTGCAGGTAGGGAAGAAAGAATGAAGAAGCAACAGAGTAAGAGAAGCTGAAAGATACACTCCACCTGCCTAAATAGAGCCAGCCCCAAACCAGGCCTTCAGCCAGCTTCTTCCTTGTTAGTTACAGTTTTCTCCTGTAATGTTGCCATTTTTCCCTGCAGGTTTCATGGTTCATTATTTATTTACACGGCCCAGCAGAAATCATCTTCGACTAATACATTACTGGAACAACAAAGTATTGTGTTACAAACGAGAAGGGAAAGAAACCACAGGGACAATGAAATATCTGGAGGATCATTGATAAGATCAGAAAAACTAAAAATGATTGCTGAGACACGCCTAAGAAGAAACATGAAAAAAATACAAACATCTTATACAGACATGAAAAAAATATAAACAGAGTATCGGATAAGAAACTGGAACTCTGTCATATCTTATACCTGGAAAATGAGGGTGATACATAGTTCCGTCATGAAACATATGTATTAGTACAGAAAAGTGTCTCCAGGTGACTGCCCGGAGGTACTCACCTGTCGGAAGCCTATGACTGTCAGGATGAATCAGAGCTGTGTAAATTAACCAGTGGGTACACTGCAAGCACAAATAGGTTTTAGAGAGAAAGACTGCAGCCTTGGATTCATGGGCAGGAGTGGGCGTGCAGAGAATGAAAAACAGAGCTAGGAAAGAGAACAAAACACATTCCTAATTCTCTTCAACTGCTTGCACAATTCAGTAGTTTTCAAACAGGACAAGAGACGGAGAGTACCACCATCACCGAAAGTACTAACATAACCTAGAGAATACTTCGAAATTTGTTTTGTATTTGAAAGGAAGGATAGTTAGAAATAAATTTATTTATATTAGGGGAAACTTTAAAATATATTTCCTCCAGTACGCTCAGGACTGGATTAATGGACCCGGTAGAGTGATCAGTTAAAAGCCTGCTCACTAGTTCCCAGGCTTTATTTATGTTTCTGAATTTTAATAACCCAATATCCATTTTTTAATGTTTACCTATTTTTGAGAGAGAGAGAGAGCACAAGTACAGGAGGGGCAAAAGGAGAGAGGGAGGCACAGACTCTGAAGCAGGCTCCAGGCTCTGAGCTGTCAGCAGAGCCCGACGTGGGGCTCGAACTCACTGACGGTGAGAACATGACCTGAGCAAGAGTCAGACACTCAGCCGACTGAACTACCCCAGCACCCCACCCAATACTTTTTTAATGATTAAGAGCAAGAAACAGGATCCAAGTCAATATAAAGAGCTTGTTCAAATAATCAATATTGGAGCACTAATTATACGTGGGGAGCCCCACAATGTGTTTCACAAGGCACACATACCCAGCCTTCCCTCCAGTGTATTGCAGAGGTTGTTCCTGGATGGGATAAGCAGAGCAGTGAAAGTAAAGGCGGGGGAGGGGAGCAAACAGAAAGGGATTCTTGGGAAAGACGCTGGAGGCCTTGAATTTAGGCTTTTCACCTCAAAAAGGGGAAGAATTGCCCCTTAGTACCACCAGAGCAGCACCCAAACTGGCACAAGAGAAACGCTCTACAATAATATGTCCTCCATGGTCCCTTAAACTCTCACCTCACCAGGGCGCTATGGCATTGGTTCCCCATTTCCGCCTGGGAATCCTAAAAAATGGGAAACGGTTTTACCACCAGGTTCAGATAGCTCTAGGAAACGTTTGGGTTTCCTGGAACTATTTTGTACCATTTTAAAAGAGGGATGCTGGGTGGCTCAGTTGGTTAAGCATCCGACTCTTGATTTCCACTTAGGTCATGATCTCAGAGTTGGTGAGTTTGAGCCCCGCGTCAGGCTCTCGGCTAAGTGTGGAGCCTGCTTGGGATTCTTTGTCTCCCTCTCTCTCTCTGCCCCTCCTCCACTCAGGCTCACTCACGCTCTCTCTCTCTCTCAAAATAAATAAATTTTTAAAAAATAAAAGCCTTTAATAATTTTCATCCGCCCAGATTCTGCTAAAAAAAAAAAAATGATGGGAGAATGTTTGAAAACACAGAATGCTTACTGAAAGTAAATCTATGATTTCATTGAATAGAAGGGAGAAATAAATATGTTATTTGGCATTAGAGTAGAATGAATGAATATTGTAAATAAAACTGGACATTTGTTAATAACCTGTTTTGCCCACAATGTAATTCCTTTGTTTACAAATAGAGTGGCATATAAAAATGCTTGTTATTTGTTATTTGCCCATTTATTTGTTGACTCAGTAGCATTTATTGAGTCTCCCTCTATGTGCAGATACCACGCCAGGTGCCAGGGTGGTGGAAGCAATAAATACAGTGCTGATAATAGTAACTACCACTTTCAGAGTGTTTATTACAGAACTATCTTCTTGAGCCCTACAGTAATACTACGAACTACATATTATTATTTCCATTTTTCAGAAAAGGAATCTGGGACTTGCCTGAAGCCAACTAACCCTAAAAAATGGAGCCGAGTTAAAGCAGAGGTGGCCCCAGCGTCGGCTGCTCTTAGTCACCCTGTGCATGCCTTTCTGCCAGAAGCTAATTAGTCTAAGAACTAATTTCAAAATCTTTAGCAACCAGTACATTCTTGGCACATGGTAGACTCTTAAATATTTGCTTGGTGAATTAAAACTGAATCACTGAATACTGGATTTGTACTTTAATTTCAGCTTATTTTTCTAAAAGAGTATTTCACCCTGGTGGATGTGACTGTAAGCAATCATCATCTTATCAATTGCTTTTAAGTATTGTTGGTCACCCTTGGGGCACCTGGGTGGCTCAGTTGGTTAAGTGTCCGACTTCGGCTCAGGTCATGATCTCACGGTTCATGGGTTTGAGCCCCTCATCGGGCTCTGTGCTGACAGCTAGCTCAGAGCTTGGAGCATTTTTCAGATTCCGTGTCTCCCTCTCTCTCTCTCCCTCTCTCTCTGACCTTTCCCTGCTCATGCTGTCTCTCTCTCAGAGAAAAAAAAAAAAATATATATATATATATAGTTGGTCACCCTTGATCCTCTTACTACAGTCATCAAGTGTGATGCTCCTATATAAATCATATTTCCTAAGAGTGAGTTGCAGATTCTAGAAGTTGACACACTATACTTCCAGAGCCTACTGCTCTTTTCCTTATGCAGCTTATTCATATTTTAGTCTTGAGTGCAGTTGCTGGAGCTTTACAAGCTAATTATAATAGAGCATTTAAGAAAATTTTTTTAATGTTTATTTATCTTAAGAGACAGAGGGAGAGACAGAATCCAAAGCAGGCTCCAGGCTCCAGGCTCCTAGCTGTCAGCACAGAGCCCGACACGGGGCTCAAACCCATTAACTATGAGATCATGACCTGAGCCGAAGTTGAACACTTACTGAGCCACCCAGGCTCCCAGAGCATTTTTTTTCTTTTTAAAGAAAACAGAAATTGCTACACGAGTGAAGGACTAGGGAAGGTGTGTGGTAGGGAAACACGTGGTTCTGAAATATGGTCAGAACGCATGGTCTTCCAACTGCAATGTGACTCTGGCATTTTCCACTTGGGTACACAGACAGAGGTTATTTAAAGGACATCAATTTCAGATTCTCAACTTCAATTTGAAAGGACTGTTTCCTGCCATTAATCTGCCTGGAAACACACTTATGGTCCAGGTGTTTGTGGATTCTCCTTACCATTTTTATTTTAGTAATTACTCCCCACCATCAAAATTTTTAAAAAGCACACCTTTCACTCATCTCAAAGCCATGTATGGTATTTCATTGTCAAACCCAAGATCGTCCAGAGATGTGAAAACCCCTGAGGCACCAAACACAGAGAGATTCCTAAACCCTGGTGCTGAGGACTTTAATGGCTGACTAAATAATCTTTTTGCTTGTCAGGTAAGTTCCTCATTCTTTGCTATCAATATAAAAGCAGGACATATTGGCTGAGAGTGCATTAATAATAATTACTGATGATATGTTACTGTAAAACTTGCAAGCTCGGAAAACTGAGTAATAGTGCTATGACAAAACATTCTTTCCCATCTGCTTATTTCTGTAGTAAGTTTTCTCAGAACTTACAACTATAAAACAACAAATAGGCATAGAATCTATGCTAAACTCTGTGTAATTCTAGCAATAAATAATATTCAAACATGGATACATAAACTTATAGAAAAATTAGTTCCAATCATCTGATTAAGAAAGGCACTGTGGGATGCCTGGCTGGATCAGTAGGTTAAGCATCTGGCTCTTGTTCTCGGGTCAGGTCATGATATCGGGGCTCTGTGGATTCAAGCCCTGCACTGGGCTCTGGGTTGGCAGCGTTGATGGAGCCTGCTTGAGATTCTCTCCTCCTCTCTGCCCCTCTCCCACTCACACTGTCTCTGTCTCTCTCGAAATAAATAAGTTAAAAAAAAAAGAAATGCATTGCTAAAAAAATTTTACTTTTCATAATTACATATCATAATTTTTGTTGTATATTTATATTTTAATCTACATATTAGTAATGCTTATAATAACTCAATCCAAAAATTTTTTAGTACTTGAGCCTATGATCACAAAACCTTAAAAATTTAGATTTAAATGTATATACATATTTTTGTTGTAAAAAAGTTCGATGGGTCTATCCACAGAAGACTTACAGGCATAAAAATATTTGACACTGAGGCACCTGGGTGGCTCACTTAAGCGTCAACTTCAACTGAGATCATGTTCTCATGATTTGTGAGTTTGAGCCCCGCATGGGGCTCTGTGCTGACAGCCCCTGCTTCAGATTCTGTGTCTCCTTCTTTTTCTCTGCCCCTCCCCACTCACGCTCTGTCTCTCTCTCTCTCTCTCAAAAATAGATAAACATTTAAAAATATTTTTTTAAAATGACATTGAAAGTAGTGGAATGAAAATACAGATTTAGGGGAGAAAAATGAACACTACATTTTCTGCTGTGAAAGAAGAGCTCATTAATGTATTTTTAAAATGAATGAAAGCAGGAATCAAATCAATTTGTTATTTTGCTTCTAATTAATACAATTGAAGTGTCAATTTACACTGTCAGAAATACATCCTTTGCAAAATATTTAAATTTATTATTTTAAACATTAATAACTTTAAAACGTGTGTTGGTGTCAATTATTTTGTTTTGTTTTTGAATTACTTGGTGGGCTAATGGAGCAAGAACCTTTGAATGCTGCCCTATCAAATATCTGAGCCCCATACAAACACTATAGAATCTGTGGTTTTATTGTTTAATAATTTTTTTAATGTTTATTTGTGAGAGAGAGAGAAAGGGAGACCACAAGTGGGGGAAGGGCAGAGAGAGAAGGAGACACAGAACCCGAGGCAGGCTCAAGGGCTCCAGGCTGACACACAGAGCCCAACGCAGGGCTCCAACTCACAGACTGTGACGTCATTACCTGAACCAAAGTCGGATGCTTAGCTGACTGAGCCACCCAGGCGCCCTGTGGTTTTGCTGTTTCAAAACTTGTAGTTAAAGAAATGAACACATCGTGATGATATCAAGTAAAAACTGCCATTTCAGAAAATTATCCAATTAGCCTCATTAGTGCTCATAACACTTGATATGTAATTAAGTTTCCTTAAAATGGCTCTTAAGAAAAATCAACATGCACAAATTCTAAGGACAAATTTTAGAGATTGATATTAAATCCCATGTTAATTCATTCACTCATTCATTCAACAAATGATTGAACCCCTCTCCTTAGTCCAAGCCTGTGGGAGGCTTTGGGAGCTCAGCTGGAACCATACTGTTCAGGGCTCTCTTCCTTGCCAGCTTACACCACAGCGGAGGAAGGCCATCTGTAACCAGGCACATGCTTAATTAACATGATTTTGGATTGTGTAAAGTGCTGAGGACAATGAAACCCATGGAGACCTGGGTGGTTCAGTTGGTTGAGTGTCTGACTTCGGCTCAGGTCATGATCTCACAGTTCGTGAGTTTGACCCCCATGACAGGCTCTGTGCTGACAGCTCAGAGCCTGGAGCCTGCTTCAGATTCTGTGTCTCCCTCTTTCTTCCCGTCCCTCCCTACCCCACACTCTGTCTCTCTCTCTCAAAAATAAATAAACATTTAAAAAAAAGTTTTTAAAGCAAAGAAAACCAAGTGAAGTGATAACAAGTAATTGGGAAGTGGACAGAGAGGGGGGCCCTGACCATGAACCTGATGGAGCTCCTCATCTACATAGGTCCCTTCTGAGCCTCTGGAGGAATGGTAGCCACTAGAGTAGAGGGCCTCATGTGGACACTATGCTACACACCCCCCCCCCATCCAAAACAAAACACCTGGAACACCCTAAAGTCTTAGGGCCCATATGTGAAAAAAAACCTAAAAGAGATTTCTCAAATTTTGACAACAATCTTAAAAATTTACGTGACATTACCAATAGTGAGTAGTGAAACTGAGGAAACTTTTCTAAACTCTCAATCATAAAAACACATTTTAATTAATGATACTATTCCAAAGACTGAATTATCCTTGTATTCACTGTATAGAAAGATGTGTGACACCATCGATGTCACATGAAAAGGCGACTGAAGAGTATGTAGCCAAAATTTCATCGTAAAACAATTTTATGTCAGGCAGTTCTTTAATAAAAATATATGTTCTTTTTCTGGCTTTTCTAATGGTTGGGGTATGTGTCATTTGGGGTATTTGTCCTTTGTTATGGCTTCTTTTCTTAGTCATTTTTTATTTTATTTATTTATTTATTTATTTATTTATTTATTTATTTATTTATTTCTAGGGGGGAGAGAGAGAGAGAGAGAGAGAGGGAGAGAGAGAGTCTTAAGCCGGCTCCAAACTCAGCACAGAGCCCAACATGGGGCTTGATCCTACGACCCTGAGGTCTTAACCTGAGCCAAAATCAAGAGTTGGACATCCAACTGACTGAGCCACCCAGGTACCCCTCTTTTCTAATTCTAAATAAATGTTCACTTTTGTATGCATATTTATACTAATAATTTTGTATTTTTTTTTTTTTTTGTTCTCAAATTGTATAAGCCTCAGGACTCATAAAACCCTTGTGGCCCCTGGGAAAGCTACTTTCTATGGAAGGATCTGGAAAGCCCTCCTGAGTTGCAGGGACCTAAATGAGGACAGCACTCCATGGAGAAAGCAGTAGTGACAAGGCTTTGAAGGAGGATGGCCTTGGTGTGAGAGGATCAGTGTGACTAGAGCTCATTCAGGCCTTGGAGGCTGGGGAGGAGGCTTGATCTCATTCTCAATACAACCAAAACCTCATCTGATTCATACTTAAACAGCAGCATCAGTATAAAAATATGTGGAGTGTTTAAAATAGCCTAACATGTACATATGGAAACATCTTCCCACTCATAAAAAATAGAAATCCTAACCCTTTGTGTGAAAAAAGGTTACTACTGCCCCTCAGTGGCAAAAACGGAAATATTCAGAATAACAGGATTTCTAGGCCAACGTAAAACAAATGTCCATCAGTGGTGATAAATTCCTTTTCCCTAAACAGTAAATCAAAATACTCCATTTTATAAAATATGAATTTTAAGGTCACGGAGTAAACATTGTAATTTTCAAATAAATCTGAGAATACTGAGCCCGCCAGCTACTTACTAATGAAGAACATACATGAGGGTAGCTCTCCACAATGGCCTTTAATGTCTTGGTACTTTCTTCCTTTCTTCCCTCACCTCTCCCTGACCTGGCTGCCTTCCCTACTTCTTCCCATCCTGCCTCCTTCATTCGTCCCTTGCTTCCGCCCTTCATTTCTTCCCTTCACAAGGGTTTAGAAGCACCTGCTTTGTGCTTGGTACATATAGAAAGGGAACCACAATACACAGCAGCTTGTGACTTAGCGATGAAAGCAGACCTCAAGCAAATAATGTATCATTTCTAATCGTCATGTTTGGTAAAGAGAGGGAAGTTTGGGTTGTCATGGGAGCATCTATCAGGAGACTACACTAGCCTGGGGAGGTAGCAAAGGTCGCTTTGATGAAGTAGCCTCAGCGTTGTTACCTCAGGGACAACTAGGAATTAGGCAGGGGAGGGTGAAGGGAAGGAGCTTCCCAAGCAAAGGAACAGCATCTGCAAAGACCATGAGATGGGAAAGCAAATGGTTTTGAGACACTGAAAGAAGACCAAGCAAGGAGGGAGAGAGGCTAAAGATGAGACGGGGGAGTAGGTGGGAGTTCTGTCTCTGAGGTACCCTATAGGCCTTGAGAAGGACTTTGGGCTTAATCCTAACAGTGATAGGAAAATGGTAAAGGGTTTAAAAAGTGGGCAAAATGGGACTTTTTGTGTTGCAAGTGACAAAAACCATAGCTCCCTGTTATTGATCCAACTGGTTCCCCTAAACCACAGGTAACCGTACCACTAGTGTCCATGCAGAGAGAGCAATGCATATACATACAAATATACCGAGGCATCTCATTATCATATAATATATGGTAGCACATGGTGCTTGCTTGTCTTGAATCTTTTTTTTTTTTAATTTTTTAAATGTTTATTTATTTTTGAGCGTAAGAGAGAGACAGAGCATGAGTGGCGGAGGGGGAGAGAGAGAGGGAGACACAGAATCCGAAGCAGGCTCCAGGCTCTGAGCTGTCAGCACAGAGCCCAAGGCCGGGCTCTAACTTGTGAACTGTGAGATCATGACCTGAGCCAAAGTCAGACCGACTGAGCCACCCAGGAGCCCCTTGAATGATATCTTTTTTTTTTAACTTAACAGATTTTAGCAATCATCCCCCTATCAGTATATACAAAGCTGCCTCACTCTCCATAGTCAATGTTCTTATAAGTGTCATTGCCTCCTGTGAAAGAATATCTGCCAGACAAATTCCTAGAAGTGGAACTTCTGGGTCAAAAAGTATGTTCACCTCTAATTTTGATAGATATGGCCAAAGGCCTTCCCTAGAAACACTGTTAGTGTGCACAACTAACAAAGTGTTAATACTGCATATACCACGTGTACAAGGATGACCAGATGACAATGCGGCACCTCTGTATAGTTTTACTTGTACTTCTTTCATTAAAAATGAACGTGATCATCCTTTGATCGGATTAAGAGCCAGCACTTGTGATGAAGTAAAAAGTATTTAATTAGGCCGAGAGCAAAACAAAGGCCTAGAGCTAAAAATGATGTTTCATTTGTTCAACAGATAGTTTTTGAAAAACACCTCTTCCCTAGCTGCACTCATAACATAGGCACTGAGGGGCCTGAGACCGGTGAGACTTGGTCCTGTCCCAGATGAGCTCAAGTTTAATGAGGGAGATGGATATGGAAACATGCAGTTAAATGCAATATATATACTATTTTTAAAAAAGGAGGAAGGAACGCAGAAATATGAGAGCATAGAAAAGAGCAACCAATGTTTATGTGCTAGCCACTCACATACGTCTTCTTAGAATATTTAATTTTTAAAAGGCAGGGAATTGAGGGAAGCAGGTAATTAATTCTTTCTAATTTTTATAGGGCCTACTTAAGTTTTTTTAAAAACTTGGCTCTGTGTGTTAGCAAAAACATCCATCATGGCATTAATAGAACTGGGATTTTTTTTAAGTGTTTGAACTAAAAATGTGCCTGAAATTACAGTTAAGATCTATAACTACTCTTCGTAGAAGAGTAGTGTGGTTGACACAGTGGGGGGAGGGTACCTCGACACACATGATTTCATTTTAAATTCTGAGGCCACAGTCAATTTTACACAGAGCCTGCTCCCCCCTCCAACTTCAATCCAACGTCCCCATCCACCATACCCCCCAGGTTCAATCAAGATGTATTCTAAAGAATTGCTTTTGTCTTCCAGAAACCCTTGGATGGAAACCAACATTCTGTTATTAGTTTTATCCTTAGAAAAGCACTTTGGCACTTAAATACTTTTAAATGTTTTAAAATCTGTTTCTCCCTTCTGGTCTCTGCTTAATAGTAAATTAAGTACTCGGTGAATACTCAGTGCAAAGTAGAACTGGAGACAAAACAGCCTCTCAGCTTCCAAATGGCAATGGCAGAATAGCAGAGGATCAAGGTGGTTGGCTCAAAGTGTGGGCCACACATTTTCACTTCAGTTACAGATAGGAGGAGCTGAGGAGTTGAAATCACCAGAGCAAGAGGGCATCTGTCAGGACCCAACAGTCCAGTGCTTAGGTGACAGTCAGTTCTTCACAGTACTGGGCTGGGGACTTGGGTTCACACGATGCAAGTCCATGACTCCACATCTTGGACCAGCACCTAAGTCTAGCTGTGGGCAGAGCCTCTGTCAATAGGTACTGCTCCCACCTATGGGCTTTGCAGATTTATCCCTAGAAATTATGGTATGAGATCTTCCTCCCGGAATTAACCAAACTTCCAAAAATGCTAAGCACATGCTCCTAAGGAAACTTTCCTCTTTTTATGTGAAGTCTGTCTTAGCCCTCAGGATACCTTCTTCCCAAATCATCCTGAACACTCTAGATTTCTTGCAGACAAGTCGCAGATAAAACCAGTTTTCACATCTGGATGCACCCTTATGGGTGGAAGAAGCAATTTTCCCATAATATAAAGAGTTTTAGTTGTATTATAATTCCCTAAAAGCTTTCATTCCACTATTTCAATCTCACACAGATAATGTGAGGTTAGTACTATCATCCCATTTTATAGACATAGAGCCATTTCCCTTTTCCAGTGACCCATAGTGTATGGAAGCCAGTAAAGACATGAGACTGGAAAATCTCCCGTATCTGCCATTTCATTCATTCATTGAACAAATGTTTTTCCCATTGCAACTATGTGTCAGGCACTATTCTAGGTAGTGAAGCTACAGAAGTAAAAATTCATGATCGCTCCTTCCTGTAAGAGATTAGTATCTAGGAAAAGGAGACAAATATTAAATAAGTGCAGTAAAATGTCAACCTTTCTGGGGTATAGTGGATCCCAAAGGAGGGAGAAGTCAATTCTCTGTGTGGGGTAGGGAGGGAAAGTTTCAAAGAGAAAACAATTCCAACTATTTTGAAAGATGAATAGTGAAAATTGAACGGGAGAGGACACTTCAGGAAGAGAAAGCATGGAAATAAAATAATAACATAAATAAGGGGCACCTGGCTAACTCATTCGGCTAAGTGTCTTACTCTTGATTTAGGCTCAGGTCATAATCTCGTGGGTACGGAGTTCAAGCCCCGCATCAGGCTGCTGTCAGTGCAGAGCCTGGTTTGGGTCCTATGTCCACTCCCCCTCTCTGCCCCTCCCCCCCTCAAAAATAAATAAACATTAAAAAAGAAAAGAAAGGAAAGAAAGAAAGAAAGAAAGAAAGAAAGAAAGAAAGAAAGAAAGAAAGAAAGAACAAATGAACTGGCATACAACCAACCCCTTGACCATACCAGAATTCTGGAAACAATTATTTAGGCATTATCGCCTGTCAGTTCATCCTTCAAAAGTCTCCCTTCTCAATCCCAAAGCAACTACCTCATTTCAAGCCCTTAGCTATTTCCACTCGGATGACAGAAATAGGTTTATAACTTGTTTCCCTGCCTCGATGCTCTCCCATTCCAAAATGCCCTCCAGATTGTGCAGACCTCCAGAATTCGCTTTTAAACATAGTTGTGTCCTAGTCTTTGCCCATAGCTAAAATCCACTTTCCAAGAGTAGTCTGAGGACTTTCATTGTCTGGTTCCAGCATAACTTTCCCCCCACATCTTCTTATAAATACACTGTGTTTTAGCCACAAAAGGAGACCAAGGCTTCCCAAACATGACATGTTCTGTCATGCTCACATCCTTGGTTTACACTAGTTGGAATTCTCTTTTTGCAACCCTTTCTTCCTCCTAAAATCCTTTAAGTCCTAAAACTCACCTCCTAAATAAAAACTTGTTCAGTAGCCCCAGGTAAAAATGAATCATTCCTTCTGGTATATTGTATGTATGTTTAAGAACAAGACAAAATGCCAGAAATAAAATGGAAGGCATATTTAGGAATAATGACACAAAAGCCGGGGTAGCGGGTAGAGGGAACCTATCTTTGTGTACTAAGAGATTTACATTTTTTCCATCTTTATTGAGATATAAGTGACGTGGAACATTGTGTAAGTTCAAGGTGTACAATGTGATCATTTGATACAGGTATATATTGCAAAATGTTTCCCACAATAAAGTTAATTAGCACCACCTTTACATCACATAATTACCACTTTTTCCTTGTTATGGTAAGAACATTTAAGCTCTCTTCTCTTGACAACTTTTTTTTTTTTTTTTTACAAATAGTTTATTGTCAAATTAGTTTCCACATAACACTCAGTGCTCATCCCCAAAGTGCCCTCCTCCATGCCCATCCCCCCCTCCCCCCCACATCCATCAGTCCTCAGTTTTTGTCAGCATTCAAGAGTCTCTTGACAACTTTTAAGAAAAATGGTCATGGATGCTTTTGAAAAAAAAAAAAAAAGCCCACAAAGAAATGATTTTTTAACTCCAGGTAAGATTATTTTGACCTAATGAAGAATGTATTGAAGAAGGAAAAACTCATGAAACTTTTTGTTTCAGGAGACCAGGATATCCGAAATTGTGGAAGATTAGGACAAGCATCCCGTGTCAGGTGTGACCTAAAGTGGGTCAGACTTACGACTGAACAAAAAAGCACCTTGAGAGTCCTTGTGGCTTAGGGGAGTCTATGATTAAATGAATTCATTTCTGCAGGATATGGGAGTTCTCAGATGCAGGGGCGAGGAGGGGACAGAGGAGCCCTGCCCTGATAATATTAAAGGTCTCATTCTGTTTCTTTGGAATGTTTAGATAAGAAATATGAAAATCATGGTGGGGCGCCTGGGTGGCTTAGTCGGTTAAGCGTCCGACTTTCGCCTGGGTCATGATCTCGTGGTTCGTGCGTTCGAGCCCCGCGTCAGGCCCTGTGCTGACTGCCAGCTCAGAGCCTAGAGCCTGTTTCAGTCTGTGACTCCTTCTCTCTCTGACCCTCCCCTGCTTACACACACTCTCTCTCTCTCTCTCTCCTAGAAATAAATAAAAAAACATTAAAAAAAATTAAAAAAAAGAAATATGAAAATCATGGTAACAAAGTATTTTTTGTGAATGTAAAAATGACCCAAAGTCTTCGTGGTTATCTTACACACTGAAGTTAATTGCATCTACTTATAAAATTGACTAGTGAAATATTTTACTGCTGTGTAACAAAATAGCAAAATGTTGATGTGTTCTTTGCCATGTTGTTAGTGCAGCATATGAATTTACTAAAACTTAGAAAATAATTTTTTTTGATGTTTATTTTTTGAGAGAGACAGAGAGCAAGGAGGGGCAGAGAGAGAGGGAGATTGGCGATCTGAAGCAGGATCTGTGCTGACAGCAGAGAGCCCCACGTGGGGCTCTAACTCACAAACCACAAGACGATGACCTGAGCTGAAGACAGACAACCAACTGCACCACCCAGCCAACCCAATAATTCCTTTTTAAAAAAGATGTTTATTTATTTATTCTGAGAGAGAGAGAGAAAAAGCATGAGTAGGGGAGGGGCAGAGAAAGGAAAGAGAGAATCCCAAGCAGGCACCATGCTCGGTGGGAAGCCCAACTAGATCTCATGACCTCGAGAGCATGACCTGAGCAGATATCAAGACTCGGATGCATAGCTAATTAAGCCAGACGAGGAGCCCCAGAAAATGATTCTTAATTACTATTACAATAAAAAATCCAAAGTATCCAATATCAAAAAGAATTCTGGAGGAATTTAACTATAGGCAGATCCTCACATTGAAGTAAAATTATCTATTGAAAATGAGTGTTAACATATCATCAATAAGCTGGTGGAAAGGAGAGACACTCTACTCCATGTGCAACAAACAAATGGTTCTCCTTCACAGACAAATAGTTTATGCGTAGATTTTTTTTATTGTTATCTCTATAAACAGGTTTTTAAAAAGTTGTATAAGCTACAATTCTCATTTATTGCTGATGGGAATGCAAAATGGTGCAGCCACTTTGGAAGACAGTTTAGCAGTTTCTAGAAAGCTAAGCATACTCTTAACCAGATGATCCAGCAATGACAGTCCTTGGTATTTACCCAAATTAGTTGAAAATTATGTCCACACAAGCACTCGATTGTTTATAGCAGGTTTATTCATAATTGCCAAAACTTGGAAACAACCACGATGTTCTTCAATAGGTGAATAAATAAACCATGGAATATCCTTTCAGTTGAATGAATATTATTTAAAAAGGAGCTCCCAAGCCATGAAACGAAACAGAGGAAACTTAAATGCATATCACTAAGTAGAAGAAGCCAGCCTGAAAAGACTATATGCTGTATGATTCCAACTATGTGACATCATGGAAAAGACAAAACTGTTGTGACCATAAAAAGATGACTCGTTGCCAGAAATGATGGGGGAAGGAGGGCTGAATAGATGAACACAGATTTTTTTAGGGCAGTAAAACTATTCTGTATGATACTGTAATGGTAGATACACGCCATACATTTGTCAAAACCCATAGAATGTAAAACAAAGAGTGAACCCACTATAAACTTTACTTAATAATAATATATCAATATTGGCTCATCATTTGTAACAAATATAGAATACTAACACAACTGAGGAGAGAATAGATAGAAGTGGTAGATAGGAAATCTCAGTACTTTTAGCTCAATTTTTCTATAAATATAAAAATGCCTTAAGTCTATTAATTTCCAAAATATAACAATAGAAAAATAGGTAAAAGTTAAGAATTATTCAAAAAAAGAACTTTAAATTATTCAAATAAAAATATAAGTGGCTGATACACATCAAAAACCTCGAATCTTACTGGTAACACAACTGACACAAATACAAACGATATTGAAATACTATTTTTCCTATTAACTTTGAAAAGGTATTTTAAGGGCGCCTGGGTGGCTCAGTTGGTTGAGCGTCTGACTCTTGTTTCAGCTCAGGTCATCATCCCAGGGTCATGGAATGAAGCCCCAAGTTAGACTCTGAGCTGAGCACGGAGCATGCAGCCTAAGTAAGATTCTCTCTCTCTCTGCCTCTGTCCCTGTCCTCCACTTGCACACATGCACTCTCTCTAAAATTAAAAAAAAGTTGGTGTGCCTGGGTGGCTCATTTGGTTAAGATGAAGACTTCAGCTCAGGCTGTGATCTCATGGTTCATAAGTTCAAGCCCTGAGTCAGGCTCTGTGCTAATGCTGCAGAGCCTGCTTGGGATTCTCTCTTTCCCTCTCTCTCTTCCCCTTCCCTGCTTGCTTTCCCTCTCTCAAAAAAAAATTTAAAACAATAAAAAAACTTTATTTTAAATTGGGGGTGCCTGGGTGGCTTCATAGGTTAAAATCCTGACTCTTGTGAAATCATGCCCTGATTTCACAGCTGTGAGATCAAACCCCACATTGGGCTCACGCTGACAGCACAGAGCCTCCTTGGGATTCTCTCTCTTCTCTCTCTGCCCCTCCCCTTGTTCTCTTTCTCAAATTTAAAAAAATTAAAATTTCAATTTAAAAAAGGCATTTTAAATTATTTTAAGTACAATGAGACTACATTTTTGTAAATTTTGTTTCAAAATTTCAAAATTACAAAATTCTGTTTCAAAATTTCAAAATTATAAAATTTCAAAATTTGTAAATTTTGAAAAATCATGACAGCTTCTCTGAAGAGCAATTTGACAAGAAACTCAAACAGCTTGACTCAGTAGTTCTAGGAACCTATACTGTGTGTGTGTGTGTGTGATTTTATAACAATGAGATATTGGGAAAACAAAGGAATGGGTCAATAAATTGTTGGACGCTCATACGATGACAGTATGTACCAAATAAAAACTATGTTTTTAAAGAATATTTAAAAATGAAAAATGTTCAACCTATAATTTTAAAATAGGAATATCTCTTGGTTTTTCTCATATGTTGTTTAAAAATTAAAATAATGTGATACATAGATTATACCTCAGTAATGTTTTGTAACATGTTTTTTTTCACCTAATAACATATAACAGTATTCCTTCTATGAAAGTATACATCTAGGTTATCCACATTATCTTTCATCTTTTTTAAAAAGTTTCATAGTATTTTCTTGGGTGCAAGAACTAAAAACCAGTAGGTATGTTCTAAATTAATTTAATTTCTAGATTAATTCATTCTTCACACACACACACACACACACACACCAACCCCTTCAAACTACTTTTAGATTGAAAGGACATCTGTGATAATTTTAATCACTTTATTTGCCAACACAGAATTTAATGTGCTTTATATATCTAGGCACTTTACCTGACCTTCTCTCCATATGTGCCATCTGCCCATCAAGCAGACAGCTAAAAACTTGTTTTCCTTAAAGATTTAAAAATGTCTTTCATGTCTTTCTGTTAACTTTCAACAAGCTCAGCAAGGTCCACCTGTGTGGCATAATTTTAGGGATATTTCTGCCCAATTCCTAAGTTTGTCCATTTGCTCTAAAACTTGTAAGACTTTGATCAAGAATCAAAGTCATTTGGTGCACCTGAGTGACTCAGTCCATTAAGCTTCCTGCTCTTGATTTCAGCCTGGGTCATGATCTCTTGGTTCATAGGATCGAGCCCCATGTCGAACCCCCAGGATCAAGCCTGCTTGGGATTCTCTGTCTGGTCCTCTCCTGCTTGCATGTGAGTGCACTTGCCCTCTCTCTCTTTCTCAAAATAAATCAACTTTGGGAGAGAAAAAAATGACCCATCTTCAGAGGAAAGTAAAGCATTTACTTAAATCTATTCTAAAACAGTCTTTTTCCATGTGCTCCCCTCTCTACTAAATGTCCACACAGAAGTGACTCACAAGTTTATATCTCAGCCCAAGCCTCTGTCTCCTCAGGCATCAAACTTGATTATACAACTGGCAGCTTACTTCGGCCTCTTGGGATTCTCAATGTTCAAGCCTAATGAAGTCATGCTTTCATCACTCCCCACATTCACCAATTCTCCTAACCTGGTTTCCTTCCATGGCTCCCACCTCAATGAACTAGACATTCAGCTGAACAAGCCTGAAAGCCAGAAGTCATCCATGATACCTCCTTCCCTCTCACCTTCATGTCCAAACTATTCCCCAGTTCTGTCAAAATTATGTTTTCCTCCATCTTCTCCATCTTCTTAAGCCAAGCTTTGTCTATTTTATTAATGTTTATTTATTTTTATAAAATAAACAGAGAGCACACATGAGGGAGGGGCAGAGAGAGGGGAGGGACAGAGGATCCATAGCAGGCTCTGTGCTGTCAGCACAGAGCCCAATGCATGGCTCAAACTCATGAGTTGTGAGATCATGACCTGAGCTGAAGTCAGATGCTCAACTCATGGAGCCACCCAGGTGCTCCAAGCTTTGTCTGTTTTAACAACCTAACCAGTCTAACCAGTATCGCTTTTAACCCCAGTCAAACCTATTCACCACATTACAGCAAAAGCAAAAAAAAAAAAAAAAAATTATTTTAATTTGAGAGAATGAGTGTGAACAAGCAGGGGAGAAGAACAGAGGGAGGGAAAGAGAATCCTAAGCAGGCTGCATAGTCAGCACAGAGCCTGACGTGGGGCTCGATCCCACAACCTTGTGATCATGACCTGAGCAAAAATTAAGAGTTGGAAGCTCAACCAACCGAGTCACCCAGATTCCCCAAAAGAAAAATTTTAATGCATATTATGCCCCTTGATCCTCCATTATTACAGAGCCTTTGCATATACTGTTTCCTTGACTGGAATCACTCTTCACTCTTTGATAACTCCTTCACATTTCTGCTGAAGCATCATTTTATAAGGAAGCCTTCCTTACCTTTTATGATCAGGTCAAATCCCCCTCCCTTCATCTCCTAGCACTTTGTACCTCTCCTTCCCAGTGCTCGGCAAGTTATTTTACATTTATTTGTGTCATTAGATTCTGCCCCTCACTAGACTAAGACCTAAAGGCATGAATTTGTCTAATTTTTTCTCTCTATTGCATCCTAGCACCTAGCATAGTGTCTGGTACATAGCAATTGCTCAAAAAATATTTACTGGGTAAATAAATGCATAAACTAAAATATAACCAACATCAAATCCTTTCCCAAAAACAAGTTTTTATGACAGACAACAGCCAGAAGGACAATAAAGCATCTTCTTGAATGAAATAACATATGAAAAAAAGAAAACCCCAACCACTGTAATCTACTCGCACAGCACATGTAGGCAGTTATGTCTGGTGGCGGCAAGGGCGGGAAGGGCCTGGGCATGGGGAGCACCAAGCACCATCACAAGGTGATGTGCGACAACATACAGGGAATCACCAAGCCCACCATCAGGCGGCTGGCCCGGCTTGGTGGCCTCAAGGGCATCTCTGACCTCATCTATGAGGAGACCTGCAGAATGTTCAAGGTGTTCGTGGAGTAGGTGATCCCAGACGCCATCACCTACACAGAGCATGCCAAGCGTCAGAGAGTCACAGCCATGGACATGGTCTACGCACTCAAGCACCAGGGCTGCACCCTCTTTAGCTTTGGGGGCTAAAGCCTCATCATCCGTTTTTCTGTAAATAAAGGCCCTTTTTAGGGCTGCCAAGAAAAAGAAAAGAAAAAAGGAAAAAAGAAAAAACCTGGCACATAGCAGGTATACAATTTTGTAAAAATTCACTTGCTTTAAAGCTTTCATAGAGCCAATATCTGCATTCTGTTCTTCTATGTACCGTAGGCCCCCAGTATCTACAGGGATATGTTCCAAGACCTCCCATTGGATGGCTAACACTGTAGATAGTACCAAACTTTATATATGTACTGTTTCTCTCTCTCTCTCTCTCTCTTCTTTGAATGTTTATTTATTTTTGAGAGAGACAGAGTGCAAGTGGAGGACAGGCAGAGAGAGGGAGACACAGAATCTGAGCAGGGTCCCGGCTCCATGTGGTCAGCACAGAGCCGGAAGTGGGACTCCAACTCTCAAACCAAACCGTGTGATTGTGACCTGAGCTGAAGTCAGTCGCTTAACCTACTGAGCCACCCAGGCGCCCATACTGTTGTTTTCTCATACATACATACCTATGATAACGTTTAATTTATAAATCTAGAGATTAACGACAATAATTGATAATAAAGTATAACAATATTCTATTTGAATGTTATTTGAACGTGGTCTTTCTGTCTCTCTCTCAAAATACCTTGGCTGACTGCACTTACCTTTTCTTTTTGTGATGGTATGAGATGGTAAAGTGCCCTTGTGTTAACACAACAGTGAAGTGAATGTCGTAGGCATTGTGATGTAGCATTCGTCTGCTCTTGACCTCATGATGATTCATCAGAAGGATCATCTGCTCCCAGACCGCACTTAACGGAGGGAAACTAAAACCACAGAAAGCAAAACTGCAGATAAGGGGCAACTACTATGTTTATGGAGGGCAGGACTAAAGCAATGCAATTGGCTTCCAGGATGCTAATAAATGAAGTGTTTTTGTCTGTCTGTTTCTGCTTCCTGAACATTTTTTGCTTTGTGTAAATTTACATAACTACACAAAACATATCAGGCCAAGTGAGAGAAAAAGTTTCAAGGACTTCCACTTTGCAAGTTGGGCAGAATGCCTGGAAGGGATGACATTAGGTCTTCCCAATAAATGAATACCCACCTAGCTGTCTAGTCTTAAGGCTCAGATAAAGAATACCTAGTAGAAAAGGAGTCATCTCTAAATATGAGCCCGAGAATTCAGGATTTCAAGCTTAGCCTTCTCACTATGTGCGTGAGACATTCAGAGGGTTAGAAGATGAAGTATTAATCTCCAAGAGTTCAGTTAAGGACACATTCCAATAAGGAAGAGCTGTGGGGCTTCCAATTGTTTTATAAAACAGTGTTAAGATAATTGTTTGGCACTCTGTTTGCACATGACAGACTCATGACAATTCGTTTCTTTAAATATGAAGCCCCAAATCACCCCTTCTAAAATTATGTTTCTTACCACCATCGCTTAGTAACTACACGTAGGAATGAGCACAGGCCTGGAGGCAGAAGTCACAGATCTCCTGAATTAACGCCATGCTCTTCCATTTACAAGAATCGGCTAGAGATACTGAGTTCTTGTCCCATTTCTCTGGCACTAAGTAGCTCTGTGGCTCTCACATGGTCCTGGTTCTTCACATGTAAAATGATAACGATTGGATTTTTTAAGTCTTTAAAGTCCCTTCCAGTTCTAAATCCCTTGATTTGTGCCAGAATCATTGCTGGTGGATTAGACTAGTAAGATTCCAAGCTGCTCTGCAGAGTCACAGGAGCATTTGATTCAGGGGCTCCCTGCTCTTTGGAAGGGCCAACTCCTAAGAGGAATTCATGCCACCTTAGCAAAGTGAGCAGAGGAGACACTTGTCCTTCCACGCAAGGGCATAAGCAGCCTCCAAGCTGGGGTGCCTAAGTGGCTCAGTCGGTTGAGTGTCCAACTCTTGATTTCGGCCCAGGGTCATGGGATTGAACCCCACAACAGGCTCTGCACTTACAATGCAGTCTGCTTGGGATTCTCTCTCCCTCTCTCTGCCTCTCCCTTGCTCATGCACTCTGTCTCTCTTTCAAAATAAATAAATAAAGTTAAGAAGAAAGAAAAAAAAGGAGCCTCCAAGTCGGAATGACTGGAAGGACACGACAGGAGAAAAAAGGAGGCTGACGAGGAGGCCGTTTTGCCCACAAATGGCACCGAGCAGATTTCCTCTCACTATTGCTCCAATCTCAGCAGGCAGGCCATTGATCTCACATGCCTCATCTGCAGCCGTGACTCACAGCACTCAACAGAAGAATACCAAGTTTTCCATGCCATACTCGACATATTATTCAGCAGCCTTCTCTGTATTTAAAAAAGAAAAGAAAAGAATTTTCAGGGCATCTGGGTTGTTTGAGCATCTGACTCTTGATCTGTGCTCAGGTCTTGATCTCAAGGTCGTGAGTTCAGGACCTGAACTGGGCTCCATACTAGGCATGAATCCTACCTAAAAAAAAAAAAAAATTCTCTTGAGTAACCCTCTGGCAGAGTTATCCCACAACGGAAGGTGTCCGAGGCAGAGAAATACTTGTTCAAGAAGCATAAATCCAAGCTGCTCCAATCACTTTATGCTTCCTTTCTCAGCAGAGAGGAGAGATGCCTTTTTTTTTTTTTTTTTCCAGATTGTCTGCCTTGACCCTCTTCGAGGCCTTACCATGGGCAGGAACACCAAGGTCAACCTCTAGATCTGTAGGAAAGTTTTATTTGTTCAACTAACCTACAAGAAATTTCTAAATTCAATTTCTTTGCCTTGTTTTATAAATGACAAATAGGTCATCTGGCTCAGGATACTCTTTTCAAAATATTACACAAAATAAAATATGTCAAAAATATTTTCAAATTTCATGTTTATAATCATGCATTCTCTAAAATGTACCAAGATACTGTCAAAGTATAATTTGCTTAAGAGCAAATTCTAAATTGAGATTTGTACTCGGCTGTAATATATGTTTGTCATTTCTTGGACAAACTTTTCTTGTCAACTCCCCACTGTTTTTTTTTGAATCAAAAGTTGGGGGCACCTGGGTGGCTCAGTCAGTTGAGCATCCAAGTTGGGCTCAGGTAGTGATCACCCAGCTCACGAGTTCGAATTCTGCATCAGACTCGCTGCTGTCAGCCTCTCAGCACAGAGCCTGCTTTGGATCCTCTGTTCTCCTCTCTCTCTACCCCTCCCCTGCTTGTGCTCTCTCTCTCTCTCAAAAATAAAGAAAACGTTTAAAAAAACTGACTTTCATTTTAAATAGAGACGATCAACAGAATTTAATGTTTTCAAAAGTCTACAATAGGAACTGATTCTTTTACTATTCAGTCCTACAGTTAACCTGGAGTATTTTTAGCCTAAGCCAATCTTTCAATATTTATGTTATGTATGTAAGTAACACGTGTTCCTTTTAGAAATTCTGCTTACATTCCACAACAGCACTGACTCTGACTGCCCACTGCTGTCATTCAAGTCTTAAGGGTTCCAATTCATGTTGCAGGCTGACTAGACACACCACCCTCATCCTATTGGATTCAGAATGAATAACACAAGGATAATGACACTTATAATTACTGCCAGACAGCTTGCTACTGTCTTTAGAGTTCCCTAAAGCAAGATGCCCCAAATGTATGCTCATAATTGCTTATTAGTTGGTCAGATTACAAAGCTGACCTTAGCTTACTCAAAATAAAATGGCATTTTAAAATTGTTCTCATTTGAGTTACAATGTTTCCAAGTTAAATACAGAATATAAATACAGGTGATCCTTGAACAACACAGGTTTGAACTGCACAGGTCCACTTACACGTGAATTTTTTTTCTATAAATACAGGGTAGTAAATGTAGTTTCTCTTTCATGTGATTTTCTTAATAACATTTTCTTTTCCCTAGCTTACTATATTGTAAGAATACAGTATATAGTAAATATAACATACAAAATATGTGTCAATTGACTGTTTTTGTTATCAGTAAGGCTTCCGGGCAGCCCTGGGCTACTAATAAAGTTTTTGAGGAGTCAAAAATTATACATGGATTTTCAGGCTCTTGGTTGTTTTACCTTAAGATTTTGAAGAACGTATTGTCTAAAGTCTTATCTATCTGCTCTTTTCTTTTTCGTTCCCTCCTCTATCACAGATTAAATCTCATAACTGTTTTTGAAAGCCTTTGTCTCCCTTCCTTCTCACTCTACATCCTATTTTTATATAAAAAATTTGTTGACAATTTGATACTCAAAACTATGCCCATTTTCATCTATCTCCATAGTAACTACACATTCAGTACAATCTAAAACATTAGAACAAAGATAATAATATATAGCCAATAAGAAATTGTTTTCTAAGACCTGAATCTCTGGGCCAATCTTGTATACTTGCTATGGATTCCACATCATCTTTGTAGTGGAATTAACTGTTCCCTTTAAATGACTGTTTTTGGGGGCGCCTGGGTGGCTTAGTCGGTTAAGCGTCCGACTTTCGCTTGGGTCATGATCTCGCGGTTCGTGGGTTCGAGCCCCGCGTCGGGCTCTGTGCTGACTGCCAGCTCAGAGCCTGGAGCCTGTTTCAGTCTGTGACTCCCTCTCTCTCTCTGACCCTCCCCTGCTCACGCTGTCTTTCTCTCTCCTAGAAATAAATAAAAAACATTAATAATAAAAAAAAATTAAAAAAAAAAATAAATGACTGTTTTTGGAGAAATGACATGAATCTCATATACAAAATTGTGCATTATCCTGACAGATTGCTTCAGATGTAATGGTATATAGACAAAATAATTGCATAGGCTGAAATCCAAAGAGAGAACAAATCATAAGGTCAGGTGTGGCTTCCCTATGGCTTGAGCAAAATTATTACTTCCATCAGGGGAGCAATTCTCCTGCCCACCCGGAAATCACTGGTTCTCTCCTGAATCACTTGCAAACTGTGTTATTATAAATGCGGCATCAACTCACATCCAAAATCATAGTCCCATAATTTTTCAATGTAAACATTTAAAGCCCCATTTCATGGGCCCGTACGTTCTCTTGATAAAGATGACAGACTCTAAATGATATTTAGCCAAGTGACAGTAGCCCTACAGGTGCCTGTATAGGAAGGCTGACCACCAAGGAAACTGACATGTTTATATGTTGGTTTCCCCAGCACCCATCATTATGAGTTCAGGTATTGTAACACATCAAACATTACAACATAAGAGACTGCCAAAGGCTTACACAAACTACAAAGCCACGCTCTTGTTGGTGAATGATTCAGATAATTACAATGAAAATAACATCAATAAGGTTCTTAAACTGAAACTGATATTAAAGAAAACAAGTGAGCTTTAGCGTGTGGGAGAAGAACATAAGATTCTGGCCCAGAATCATAGAATCCTGTGGCTGGAAACTGCTTTAGAGTTCAGCCAGTGCACCCACTCATGTGATACAGAAATTTCTTCTACAGCATTCTTGACAAGTGGACATTCAGCCTCTCATTGTTCATGCCTAGCTGTTGAGTGAAAATTTGCCTTGCTGAAATTTCCATTGACTGTTTTCTAGAGCTTTTTAATCAATTCACTCACTCCCTATACTCCTTCAAATGATTTTTAAAAATACGTTATTATAATATCAAGCTTTTATTGAGTACTTACTAGATGCCAAGCACTGAAGTAGGTCTTTTATATAAACTATCTCATTTATTTAGTGATTATGAGCATCAACTCTGGAGCCAGACTTTCTGAGTTAGAATTCTGACTCTGCCATGTACTAGCTATGTGACAGTAGAAAAGTCATTTAACCTCTCTGTGCCTTGGTTCCTCAAATACAAAATAGAAATAATAATAATCACGCCTACATGATAGGATTGTTAAGCCAATTAAATGCTAGTATATGTAAAGCATTTAGAACAATGCCTAGCATGTGATAAAACTGCAAAAATGTTGTTGTGCTACTCACTGCTATTATTATTTCTATCATAACCTCATTTTACAGCTGAGGAGACTGAGGTTTATTTTGTTTTAATGTTTTTTATTTATTCTTAAGAGAGACAGAGCATGAGTGGGGAAGGGCCACAGAGAGAGGCAAACACAGAATCAGAAGCAGGTTTCAGGCTCTGAGCTGTCAGCACAGACCCCAATGCAGGGCTCGAACACACGAACCGTGAGATCATGACCTAAGCCAAAATCGGTCACTTAACTGACTAAGCCACCCAGGTGCCCCAAGACTGAAGTTTAGTAAAGAGATTCAGCGACATAAGTATGGGATTTTCAATTACTATTATGAAATCACATGTGGAGTTAATTTATTATCCAGTGAATTTGCTATCTCTTATGTATTTGCTTTTCCATTGAGCTTTGCGTACTAGTCTACTCTTTTCAATGTTCAATTTGTTCTAAGGGTTTAGAACCAAGAGTATGGCTTCTCCGAAAGAAGCACTCCTAATATTATATTCTCCTATGAAACAAAATTATTCAGCATTAACCCAGAGATGATAAAACTGTGCTTAGAAACCAGTGTTCTAAAATGTATCAAGAATCATAAAATTTTTCAGAGGCTTTGATTCAATAATCCGACTCCTGGAAAACTATTCTAGGGAAAGAATTCAACAAATCAAGTAAGCTGCATATCTGCAAATCTTATAACATTGCCAGCTCCATCCTACAAAAATATATTAGGGGTAAAAATTAGGGGTATAGTCAGATTAATTATGATGAATAGACACGAAGGAAAACTATGCAGTTAATTAAATAATCATTATGACCTATGAAAACATGGAAAGAAGTTTATTATATAATATTAAATGGAAAAAGAAAACCCAAAATTGAGTTATAATGTAAATTATCACTATTAAAACATGTATGCTATGGGCACCTGGGTGGTTCAATTGGGTAAGTGTCTGACATGGGCTCAGGTCGTCCTCTTGCAGTTCATGTGTTCGAGCCCCACGTCAGGCTCTGTGCTGTCAATGCCAAGATACTCTGTGTCCTCTCTCTCTGCCTGACACCTGCTCATGCATGTATTCATACACATAATATCTCTGTGTCAAAAATAAATATTTTTTAAAAACCACACACACACATATGTTTGGGGTGCCTGGGTGGCTCAGTTGGTTGATCTTCTGTCTCTTGATTTAGGCTCAGGTCATGATCTCAGGGTCATGGGTCTGAGCCCTGAGTTGGCTTTTGAGATTCTCTCTCTCTTTCTCCCTCTGCCCTTCCCTCCCAATCATACATTCTCTCTTTCTCTAAAACTTAAAAAAAGAAACAAAAAACAAAAACGTGTGCTTGAAGACAAAACTGCGAGAAAATACCCCCCAAAATAGAAATAATTCTGTTAAAATGCTATACTCACTGGCTCACAACAAAAACAATTTTTTAAATTTATACAATTGAATACTCTATAGCAATGAAAATGAACTAAAACCACATGTAACAACATGAATAAATCTTGAGCAAAAAATATTTCAGAAAGATATATGACATAATTCCATGTATACAAAGTTTTTAAAGCACATATATGCCATACTATGTACTATTTGGAGTTGCAAACATACATACCCATGTGGTAAAAGTTTAAATATTTGGATAGCAACAATACACACCAAATTTAGGCTAGTGATTACCTCTGGGGCTAGGGAGCAAAATGTGACCAGAGAGAGATTACTTCTTAAACTGATTAGAGAGCAAACAGGTTATGCACCAATAATATCTTCTACCATTGGTTCTCAACTCCTGTGAGTTTATTTTAAAATAAAAATAAAATTTTAAATAAAAATTTTTTAAATTAAAAATACAGATGCCTGGGGGTACGTGAGTGGCTCAGTCAGTTGAGCATCTGACTTTGGCTCAGGTCATGATCTCGTCATTTGTGGGTTCAAGCCCTGCATCAGGCTCTGTGCTGACAGCTCAGAGCCTGGAGCCTGCTTCGGATTCTGAGTCTCCCTTTCTCTCTGTCCTCCCCTGCTCTCTCTCTCTCTCAATAAATAAATAAATAAATAAATACATAAATAAATAAATAAAATTTTAAAAAATTGTTTTTTATTTATTAAAAAAAATACAAATGCTTGGGCCCCACCACCACAGATTCAGAGCCAGTTGGTTTAGAATAAGGCCTGGGCGTCTGTAATTTGAAAAATTCCCAGGTGATTCTAATGAGCACCCAGTTCTCACCCATTCAATTAGAGTTGAGAAGTGGTTTTTGTATAGCCAAAATATAGAATGATGATTAAAACTGATCTTTAATATTGTTTTAGCAATAAAAACACAAGATTTATAAAATATGTATTCTGGGGGCCTGGGTGGCTCGGTCATTTAAGCATCTGACTCTCAGTTTTGGCTCAGATCATGATCTCACAGTTAGTGAGATTGAATCCAAGTCAGGCTCTGTGCTGACAACATGGAGACTGTTGGGGATTCTCTCTCCTTCCCTCTCTTTGCCTCTCTCTCTCTCTCAAAATAAACAAATGGTTTAAAAACTTATAAATAAATAATAATAAAAAATTTTTCAGTATCTTAGATTTTGTTTGACTCATAAAATTAGAGACCCTTGCAGCTCTCCAGCCCCAGGTACCCGTGGGCTCTCTGCAACCCACAGTACAAAGAACCCCGCGTGTGCATTATGCAGGAGTGGAAATCAAGCCCCAGCAGATAGGGGACGTAGTACTGTTTAAATCACCCTGCCAGCAACAGTACACTGAAAATGACACCCCCACACAATTGTTTTCCCTGCAGAATGAATTTCACAAAAGCTCCCTTCCAGAGAGCGACTTCGGCACCAGCGGCTTCCTCCTCCTCCTCTGGACCTGTCTCTCTCCACTGTAATAAAGGAAAATAAGGACAGAAGCCGATCTGTTATATCTCTGCAAGGCAGGCTTGTCAGATTTCTATGATGCCAGGCCAGTGGGTACAGTGGCAGAAGCGCTCTGTGGGCCAGCAGGACGATAACCAATTGCCTTCTAAGGCAGTCTGCCCTGAGGATGGTCTTGAAGTCAGGAACAGGAGCCAAAGGAAGTTGCAGTGGCCAAGTCTTGGCTGCAGGTTGGTTAGCTGAGGAAAAAGGAGCCCAGGAGCAGCGACAAGCCTAACCACCCCACTCACCAGCTGTTCGCCCTCCTCAATCTCTCTCTCCTCCTTGTTCCTTGCCTGCAGTCTCTTTACATGGACTTCTGTCCTTATTCTTCCAGGTTTTCTTTAGAAACCAGAGTAGGGAGTGTGAAGGAAAGGATGTTAGGCAGAGATAAAGCAGGAACTTTTGTAGCAGGGCAGACAGTGAAATAAATGAAATGTAGGGATATTAAGGAAAGAGCCAAATGAATACAATAAACGTTATGAACCGAGCTATGGTCTCTTAACAACTTAGGTGATGTTAAAGATGAAAGAAATGCCACCTTTTGGTAAAACAATAGCAACTCACTATTGCACTATTGACTGTTATCAGTCTGTCATCAATGGAACATAAGTTCTGACAGGACATTTGACACTTGAGGTCCTGTTTGTCCAAGATCTCAGCACACTGGAGAATGCAAATATTTTTACTGAAGGAACCTGAAAAAAAGAAAAAAGGGAAAGAAAAAGGAAAAGAAAAGAGAGAAGAGGCATATGGAATGAAAACAGCATTGCTGAAATTTGTTTTTATTAAGGAACTCAAGATTTTTAAAAAAATTTTTAATGTTTCTGAGAGACAGAGCATGAGTGGGGGACGGGCAGAGAGAGAAGGAGACACAGATTCCAAAGCAGGCTCCAGGCTCTGAGCTGTCAGCACAAAGCCTGACATGCGTCTTGAACCCACCAACCATGAGATCATGACCTGAGCCAAAGCCGGATGGTTAACCGACTAAGCCACCCAGGCACCCCTAAGAACTCAAGATTTTTAAAAAAAATTTTATTATTATTTATTTATTTATTTTAATGTTTTATTTATTTCTGAGAGAGAGAGACAGAGAGAAAGGCAGCATGAGCAGGGGAGGGTAGAGAGAGAGGAAGACACAGAATCAGAAGCAGGCTCCAGGCTCTGAGCTAGTCGTCAACACAGAGCCTGACGCAGGGCTCAAACCCACGAACTGTGTGATCATGACCTGAGCCGAAGTCGGACGCTTAGCCAACTGAGCCACCCAGGCGCCCCTTATTATTTATTTTTGAAAGAGAATGAGAGCACATGCACACACACGTGAGCAGGGTAAGGACAGAGAGAGGGAATCAGAGGATTCCAAGCAAGCTCCACGGCAACAACACAGAGCCCGATGCAGGACTCAAACTCATGGAACCGTAAGATCATACCTGAGCCGAAGTCAGACGTTCAACTGACTGAGCCACTCAGGTGCCCCAAGAACCCAAGATTTTTAAATTGGGTATTTCAACAAAATATTCTGGCTAAATATTCTAGTTCTTGTGGCTCCTTCATAGGAAGAAGTCATTGTAAAGACTCAGAAAAGAGGATTCACAATTTTCTCTAGACTGGAGGCACCATCATGAATTCGGAGACATTGCAGACAGATGTGCATGGAAACAAATGCTGGCAGAAGCAGGAAGGTTAAGGAATGCTCTTGCTGCTATCATGCCTGGCATGCAACTTTTAAAAATTTATTTCTCCAAAGCAAATCCTCTTAGCATCAGGAACAGAAGCTGAGGGATTAAGCTGGGTCCCAAAAACAGTTTTGATAATATTAATTATGTTGATAAGCTCAGAAACAACAAAAATATATCAAGCCATATTTCAGCTCCAGGGTTTGTCCAAAAGGGCCCAATAACAAGAGAGAAACTGTTTTCAAGTTTCTAGAAGTCTAGCCATGAAAACTAAAGCAGAAAACTAAGAGCTCCAGAAAGGAGAAAGAACAAAGCATTTTTCTATTTCAGTAATTTTTGTGGTCATTTTAAAAGGAAAAAAAATACTTTAGTGAGTAATATGTACAAGAAATTCTCTGGAATTATATGACTAAGATATTTAACAAGAATTTGCCTTGTACTTAATTAATCCTTTGTGCAGTCGTCAAGCAAAGAATGCCAAGACTTTTGCATAACCTGACGTCTTCAGAAGCAAAGACCAGTCAGACAAGTTTCCAGAAAGAAATAAAAATGAATGCAAAAAAAAGTAGAGACAAGGATTACATGGAACAGATAGATCCTGTCAACAGAGAGAAGACATATAATTATTGGTCCCATGTGAATTAAAACCTCATAGTCCAATTAAAAAACTCCAAATAATTTAAAATTCAACAAATCAATCAAATAAATTCAAAACTTAACACAAACTCTCCATTAACATTTAGATATCTAAATATACTACTTCATCAGACCATTGTGGATTATAATCATGACAATAATAGCTTTTATATTGAGTTTCTTTCACAACAAGATGTAAAATGGTTATCTCATTAATCTCACACCACTGTGAAGAATATTGAAAAAGTGATGACAGTCTCATCAGTAGGTATACGCAATCTAGAACATTGTTTTCTAAACTGGGTCACAGGCACAAATACAGAGAGCAAACTGATGGCTACCAAAGGGGGTGGGGGGGGCAAAGTAGATGAAGGGGAGTTGGAGATACTGACTTCTAGTTATTGAATGAATAAGTCAGTGTGATAAGAGGTACAGCACGGGGAATGTAGCCGGTGGTATTACAACAGACGATAGCTACACTTGCGGTGAGCATAGCATACTGCGTAGACTTGTTGAATCACTATATTGTACACCTGAATCTAATGTAACATTGTGCACCAACCAGGATTTGATGGTAAAATAAAATAAGATAAAAATAAAATAAACCAGGCTGCAGGTCTTAGGTCTGTTAAAAAGACCACCACAGGCCCAAAATGGTGTCAGTTAGGCTAAGTCCACAAACCAGGAGCTTAATTAATACCTAATCTCATTGCAGTTCAACCTCCCCCAGAAATACCAGTCACTCAGAAATGTACTGATCACACACAAG
Organism: Hyaena hyaena; assembly: GCF_003009895.1. NCBI lineage: Eukaryota > Metazoa > Chordata > Mammalia > Carnivora > Hyaenidae > Hyaena > Hyaena hyaena. The sequence continues at coordinate 1,108,528 of NW_024080930.1, read as the reverse complement.
TTGGCCACAGGGGCCCTCTTCATCCTCCAAGGGTAGATGAAGTAATCTGTATGATAAGACCCCTTGTTTTTCCCACAAAGGAAAATCCACCTTGCCTGAAACAATCCTTTTTTTGTACTAATAACTTTCTTGCCCCCCCACCTTCCTATTTTTTTTTAAAGAAGGAACTTTTTTAATGTTTATTTACTTTGAGAGGTACAGACAGAGAGGGAAAGAAAGAATCCCAAGCTCTGAAAGCATAGAACCTGATGGGGGAACCCATCTCATGAACCATGAGATCATGACCTGAATTGAAATCAAGAGTTGGACACTTAACTGACTGAGCTGCCCAGGCACCCCGCAAACCTTCCACTTTGTATAATTCCTTGGAGCTCCGTTCTACTTGTTAGCTGGGATGTACCCAATTCATGAATCTTTTAATAAAGCCAATTACATCTTCAAATTTACTTAGTTGAATTTTGTTTTTAACAAGAAAAGGCTGTATTCAATTTGTTTGGTTTCCTACAAGGGCATTGAATGCATCCCTTGTATAACTATTATAATGCAGACTTCTAGAGGTGAGGGGTGTCAACAGGGAAAGAAGATACATTAATACTCAGTTTACACCAGTTTAATCCATCTGAGATCTCATTTTGAAATTCCTCCTCCATTACTTGAAGATTATATCCCAGTGGTGGTGTCTACTGAGACAGAGAGTTTTAGCCTTATCTTCATTCACTCATTTATTCATATATTCATTCATTCATTCATTCTCATATTCATTCTTTGGTAATTTCAAGGGGTGGCATGAGGGGACATTAGCTATATCTCTTTCATCACCATCATTTCCTATAGCAAATGCAATCTCAATCCAAACTCTAACCTTCAGTCCAGCCAGATAATCATCTCTAAGTCATTTTTATATCAAAATTCAAGAGGTACCACTACATTAATCTTTCACACACATTTCTTTTTGAGGCACTGAGCTGGACACTGGGATAGGGCTTAGATCAAGTTCTACCCGGGTTTCTGTCCTCAGGATTACAGAGTCGAGAGAGTGTCTGCTTGGGCTAAGGTGGGCACAGGATGGGGTTAGGAAGAGAATTCTGATTTCTGAAGATTCTTAAATCGAGAAAGACCTAAACAATTAGTCAATTTAGCAAAGCTGTTGACTATAACTGCTCTAGATACTCACAGTGACCCTTTCAGAAATAATATTTAACAATAATTAAGCAGTTAAACACAGAAATGGTTTCAGATTTACATGCATCTAATATGGATTCTGTTCCTAATACAGAGCAAGACACCTGACAAACACACCGAAACATTTGCAATCGGATTCATTGTGACTATACAGAGGGGTTAATTGTGATTCTCTACTGGGAAGTAGAGAAGACAAGCTTCCAGCCAGGCAGGTATGGGCCTAGGCCCTGTGGTCTTTGCCACTGTTGTGCATGAGCTGCTGGAGCTACTAGTTTCACTTGACTTCCCCTTCTAGAACCCTTTGCAATGCAAGAACAACTACTTTAGAGGAGGAGTTCTCTGTGACAGAAGGAAAATAATTCTTGACTGAGTATTCTGTTTTTTCCCCAGCTCTGTTAATTAGCCCTGTGAACAAGGACATGTGTCTTTACCTCATTACCTATCAGTTCTTGCATCTAAAAAAAATGCTGACATGGAAATGAATGGTCTCCAAAGTCCCCTTCATTCCTAAAATTCGAAGTTTTATGAAAAAAAAAATTCTGAATTAAGTAGCATATATATATATTTTTAAGTAGCATATATTTTAAATCAAGGAGTATGTCATAGTTTAAATTATAAGTCTTAGTCTATTATGACATGTTTGAACTTGAGTACACCTTAAAGGGAACCTCACAGGATTTGTGTTTGTTTTTCACAGAGAGTCTTAAAACATTGGATTTTTATAAAAGAACTTTAGGGGTACCTGAGTGGCTCAGTTGGTTAACTGTCTGACTTTGGCTCAGATCATGACCTCATGGTTCATGGGTTCAAGCCCTGCATCAGGCTCTGTGCTGACAGCAGAGAGCCTGAAGCCTGCTTCAGATTCGGTGTCTCCTTCTCTTCTCTCTCTGCCCCTCCCTCGCTCCCACTCTGTCTGTCTCTCTCTCTCTCAAAAATAAATAAAAAATTATAAATAAATAAAATAAAACTTCAACTTTAAACTAACCTCATTTCATTCACCCTTTTCAAGAGGATGAGTCCAGCTCTGGCAATGCGTGGACTCATGAAGCTCTTCTCTGACACTGAGCAGACAGGCACCATCTGCCATGACACATGGTTACCTCCCTTGACATTAGGGCATGTAGGTAGTGGTGATGGCCAGTGTGGGTGGGAAATGGAGAAATAGCGGCATGCAGGCAGATGGGAGTGACACAGCTGGTGACAGAGGATAGGGTGGGACCCACCTGATAGAGCGACACCTCCAGCTGCCCAGGCACAGTATTTGCATGAGGGAATCAAGCTTCACTCACACATATTAGTACATAAGTGGTTCCCGACTTATACACAACTTGGACTAACACCCTTCATCTGGCCTCAATGCCACTTCTTCCTTCTCTTGCTCCAATTCTTGCCTCCCCTTGCTTGAACTGCTGCCTAGACAATAGCTTAAATGGGGGGTGGGGAGGGAGGAATCCCTGCTTGGACAGGAGTGGGGACAGAATGGGGTTGCCAAAAGGATTCTGATTTTTTGAGCCTCTTAAGCTAGGAAAGACCACAAAAAGGATCCAAGATGATAACATTTCTAAATATTCTCCATTGTATGAAGTTGGACCCTGACACTATACTAGATACTCATAGAGTTAATGGCTAACATTTATTCAGAGCTTACCAAGTGTCAAGCACTGTACTTATATGTACTAACCCATTGTTACCCTCATCAACCCTGTGAAATAGAAACTAATATTCCTGTTTCTTAGGTGAAGAATCTAGTCACGGAGAAGTTAAATAGTTACAGAGTCAGGTGGTTTGGTTCCAGAGTCATTACTCCAAACTACTACCCTATACAGCCTTGGTGCAGAAACTGTTCCCCGGAAACCCAGAATCCATCTTATAGATAAGGAAACTGAGGCTAGCAATGTTAAGAGGCTTGCCCATATCCATATAGCTTATTAAAGGAATTGTTGGGAAAACCCCAAAACTCCCAACTTCTAGAGCAGTAATTCTTCTCCTATCTTTTGCTGACTCTGACAGGTTTGGCCATTGAGGACAGAAAGTGGAAGTGTCTTTAGTTTCCAGTTCTTGCTTTATATAGAAGCTGTTCCATGTCCTTATTGGTTTTGTTGCCCTGCTCTGGGAGGTTCTGGCTCCCAGATGTGGCACGCAAATCATAGTCTGGCTGAATATCTCCTTCATCAGGGCCCAGCAAAAGGCCCACTGCCCTTCCTAAAACTGTTTACCTACTTTTATTTTATTTTTTATTATTTATTTCTAGGAGAGAGAGAGAGAGAGACAGCGTGAGCAGGGGAGGGTCAGAGAGAGAGGGAGTCATAGACTGAAACAGGCTCCAGGCTCTGAGCTGGCAGTCAGCACAGAGCTCGATGCGGGGCTCGAACCCACGAACCGCGAGATCATGACCTAAGCAAAAGTTGGACGCTTAACCGACTAAGCCACCCAGGCGCCCCCTGTTTACCTACTTTTAAAAACAACCAAAAAACCATTCATCCTCAAGAATAAAATCATCTGCCACCCAGAACAGAATTTGCCCCAACTCTGATGAGCTTTTCTCTTGTCAAAGTAGCACACACACACCACAGAGTGCAGGCTCTTGAGCCAGACTGAGAAAGGGCTAGTCCCAGGTCTACCACTTAGTACCGGGGAAGGGGACACAAAGGAAAGAAGTTACTTAGCCTTTCTGTGCCTCAGCTTCTTCCTCTGAAAAATGAAAATCAGCCTCACAGGGTAGTCGTAAGGACCTATTGTGAATTAATACTTACCAAGCATTTAATGTTAGCTGTTTTTATAGGCAAGACTGGTTCTGTAAAATTAACCCACCCTGAGAGATGGCTTAAAAATGTCTTGCTCAGAAAACTTAAAAAAATCTCTCAAGTCCAATGAATGTATGGGAATTATATGTCTGAAATAGTCCAAGACAACCCAACATGGGCTTAGTATTCTAAGATCTGCCCTTTTCAGTCTTTCTCTCAAAATACCCTGAAAATACAACCCTCATTATTCTTGAGCAGCCTGAGGGTGAGTATTAAGATGAAACACACACACACACACACACACACAATACAATAACAACATAACATAACATAACATAACATAACATAACATAACATACACACTACCTTCTATGGAAAAACAATAATGTTCAAAGGTAGTATAGTTACAGTGAAATATACTAAGGAAACAAAATAGCCCTTTATATATAAGGTGATGAGTACAGAGACCCAGACGCACTGTGGAGACCACATAGCACATTACTGTTTGGCCACATTGGCATCTCTTTGTTGGGCTAGACCCAAGCTTCTAAACTTATCAAGCTCATTATCCTGTATGCATAACGGGCCCAAACTCTGATATTGCAGCCTTTTCTTCTTCTTTTTCCCTAAGCAAGATTAGATTCTACTGCAAGATATCCCGCCTCATCCTCTATGTTAATTTCTGTAAAGGAGTGATTGCAAGTATGGGTTTGCATAATTCCCTGTACTGTACCAAATGCCCACAAAGTCAAGGGATGAAGGTGAAAGATTTGTTCTCCAAGTCATATTAATTTCAGCATTTTTGTGCATCTTTCAAAAAATTTCAGCATGCCCTGTTTTAATCAGATAAAACATTTATAGAAGTGTACATTGTTTTTTGTTTTGGTTGATATGCTAACATATTTTAAAATATGCCAAATAAAATCATGATAAACCTGTTAACTCAGAGGTGTTTAACCCTTTCAATTAATTTACATCTATTTGTTTCAAATGTTTCCTTTTCCTGATTAGACAGCAAAAACAGTTTGAGAAATTCTCAGAATCAATCACTACTTGGAATGTATGGTGTAAGCTTCTAAAAATGAAACTATACCTATTTATGAGTTGAGAACCATATTATGGTTAAATCAAATAAGAGATAGGAAGCTGCAGTCAAGCTTATTACATTCCATCTTCCTGGGTAGTAATTTAAATTTAAATAAATTTTATTTAAATCAATTCCATCCTAAAGTATGTGCATCAATGCAATCATTATGAATTGTAGATGGAGCAGATTTAGGTAAATAACACTCAGAGATTAGTAGGATGAAAAAAAAAAAGAACTTGTCATCTTGTTCTGATTAGTCAAAGAAAACCTCGGAGAATAAGTAATGACTTGGAGAAGGCTGGAATGTTAAAAGTGACTTTGTGACCTCATAGAAGGGATAGAACAGGAAGAAAGTTTTCAAACTAATTTTGTCAAATTAGTCCTACCAGATTTTCTAGACATTATATCAATTCATTTTTCCTGGTGCTAATCAACTTATATAAGGGTATATAAAAAGAAATCCAAATATAAATTTCTAAGAAGTGAAATGAATTATTAATCGGCATTATGAAATTTCAGCTTGTTTCCATCTCATCAGCCTACATTTCAGATTCATATTTATTTTATAGTATGCTTCAGGTTTTTATTCTAAGAAGCCATATCATCAAAATCAATAAGTAATCCATATTGATGAGGGAGCGTGGGGCAAGCTGAGGGCAAAATACAGGCTGGCACGCACACACGCACGAGCGCACACACACACACTGGTAGAATATGTATGATATTCCTCAGACAGTCCTGGCTACCCTAGAACAAAGGAAAGGGGTTTAAGTGCTTGCCATGGTGATGTGGGAAACTAAGGCAAATGAAAAACTAAAGTCCCTTACTGCCTGCAGTCTACTGACAAGGTCTTGAAACCCCCAGAGTGACCTCCCTCTGGGAGCTCTGCTGCCTCCATGATGACACTTTGCTAGGGGCAAAACAGAATCTTAGCTTAACATTATCCCAACCTTGAGGATCCTGTAAGTCTACTTCCCCCATCTCAGCTGCCCCAAAGTATATGCTGCAATCATACTCCAAGCTTATGGTTCTCCAATATATATCTGAAGGGTCTCATGACTGAGGTTTTATTAAATGGTAATAAATGGCGTTTCCCTAGCAACAGCTAGCCCCTTGAGGTCCTGGGAACCTTGCTTCCAAATCCTTAGAGACTTAATCTATTCCTGACCCCCTTCCAACCTAAGGGTATATAACAGGTTACACTTCATGACCCCAGTACAGCTCTTCCCGCCCATGGGACCCATCCCCATGCTTTAATAAAATCACCTTTTTGCACCAAAAATGTCTTTAAGAATTCTTTCTTGGCCATTGGCTCCAGACCCCACGAACCCCCCAAAACTTCATCAATATGAAATAGTTATATGAAGGTCTGACTCAGAGAGAAATCATTTGGACATAAAGAAGCCACTTTTCAGAGGCAGAAAAAAATTCTGATTTCCACTCTGCCACAGTAGCAGAGTATAGATATTTATAAAATTAAATGAATATAATGGCATTTTTCTTTATCATCAGCCCCAGAATCTTATTTCATTGAATTGACTTCTATTCTCTTGCCTGCCCATGACCTTATCATTCTCTGAAAGCAGAGACAGACAGTCTTTTATTTGTTCTGGGTGTGGTCACATCCATGCTGGGGAGAACAGCAGAGCAAAGCAGGATGCACGTGTTTAAGCAAAACAGAGGAATACTAGCAATTTTATGGGTTTTATACTCAGTGGTGCTTCATATTAATTTCCTGTGATTTATGTCTTAATCCTTAATTGCTCCATTTTTCAATCAGCCACCAGCTGCAGATAATGCAGGTCACAGTCACCAGATTAGTCAGCCTCACACTCCTGAGACCATTCTGCACGTTTGCCAAAAGCATTCAGGACAGACGCCACCAAAGGGTCACAATAGGCAGATGATTAGGTAAGAAAACCTGGTTTAAAGCCATGGTTCTCAAAGTGTGATCCCTGAACTACCAGCATCAGTATCACTTGGGAACTTGTTAGAAATGCAAAATCTTGGGGCGCCTGGGTGGCTCAGTTGGTTAAGCGTCCAATTTCAGCTCAGGTCATGATCTTACAGTTCGTGGGTTCGAGCCCCGCATCAGGTTCTGTGCTGACAGCTCAGAGCCTGGAGCCTGTTTCAGATTCGGTGTCTTCCTCTCTCTGCCCCTCCCTAGCTCGCACTCTGTCTCTCTCTGTCTGAAAAATAAACGTTAAAAAAAATTTTTTTTAATGCAAATTCTTGAGCCCCACCCCATACCTAGTGAAACTCTGGAAATAGAGTCCAGCAACTTGAGGTTTAGCAAGCACTCCAGGTAATTTTGAGACACACTGAAATTTAAAAACACAACCAGCTTTATAGTTATAGGCATGGAGTATGGATGGAGAAAAGACAAGAGTCCCTTTTCTAAGACCTATAACCCACTGAGGCAGACTCTCTGGGAAGTAGCTTACCAGAGTTTCCAGAGGTGAGGCTACCATCTCCCAGCAAGAAAAGCCTGGGGATAAGGGCAAGAACTCAGGCTTCGGGACACTTCGATCACCATGACCACAGGGAGGTTTGTTCGTTCGTTCGTTCATTCATTCATTCAATAGAAAACCCGAGCTGAGCTCATTTGTGTCTGGTAAAAATCCTTGCCCTCACAGAGTTTACATCGTTGCTTAACCAGGCCTGGCAGAGTCAAGACTGATCCACCAGAGCAGCTTACATTGATAAGCATGTATGTTTAGTGAATGTAGAACACCTGTGACCCTCCTCACTCCCATTCTGTCCCCCCACTCCACTCTTTTCCTTTCCTGGGGTCTCCCAAAAGGGTGCAGGTGCCAGCCTCCAGCATGGAATTTGACATATCCAGTGTCTACTACTGCCTTTAGAGAATCAACAAATGTATCTCATACTTAGCTATTGTAAATGAATTCAAGAATGAATGAAAGAAGGGGTGCCTGGGTGGCTCAGTTGGTTTGGCATCCCACTTCGGCTCAGGTCATGATCTCACTGCTCATGAGTTTGAGCCCCGTGTCAGGCTCTGTGCTGACAGCTCAGAGCCTGCAGCCTGCTTCCCATTCTGTGTCTCCCTCTATTTTTACCCCTTCCCTGCTGATGCTCTGTCTCTCTCCTCTCTCGTTCAAAAATAAACAAACATGAAAAATTTTTTTTAAGAATTAATGAATGAAAAAACAAAACAAATAAAAAGCACTTTCTTTCTTTATCCGACTTTATTTATTTTTAAAATCTTGTTTCTTGCCTGGGTATAGTCTGTTGTTGATAAGTTTTTGGTTGGTGCTGTTATTTTTGTTTTTAATGAGCATTGTGTTATTTTTATGGGAGTATTCTATAGTATAAATTCATAGTCCTATTTTATCTAAAAATAAAGTTGGGCCATACAGTAGCTTCCAATATGGGATAAATATATAACACATTTATTGCTATAGAAATATAATACCAAAACCATAAAAACAAGGAGGGTGCATATACTGCGGCCCCAAAGATTAGCATGGTAAGTATGCATTATTACTAACTATATTTATGTCAACCAGAAAAGAAAGAGTAATACAATGTTTTGCTCTTAGAATGTGAAATGAGGAAACCAGTTTTTCCCCCTGGTTCTAAACCGTAAGATAAAATAATCCCATCATGGAGTGCCTGGATGATTCAGTTGGTTAAACATCCAACTCTTGATTCTGGATGAAGTCATGATCTCAGCATTCTTGGAATTGAGCCCCACATCGGCTCTGCACTGAAAGCATGAAGCCTGCTTGGGATTCTCTCTCCCTCACTTTCTGCCCCCCTCTCAAGCTCGCCCACTCTCTATGTGTGTATGTCTCTCTCTCTAAATAAATAAACAAACATCTTTTTAAAAGCTGGCAAGGTGTTAAATAAATAAATAAAATAAACCCATCATGTGATGCTTCACATAAGGAGATATTGTAGGCCATATTAGTCAATAACTTCAATAGTTTTAAAGAAAATCTGGTTCTGGCACTCTCTAAAAGACAAACTCAGTAACGGGGGCTCCAGAAAGGACTAAGTTAATATTGCATAAATAGGTTTACAATAATCTAATGTGATACAAGGACAGATCTTCAGTTACCAAAAAGTAGATGGATAGCAAGTCCCTTAAAGAATCTTGATGGGTTACTTTTCTCTGTCTAGGTTTTGAAAAGAATGAGAAAATTTTAATTCAAGGCTATTCTCCAACTAGGATGTAGTGTTAGGATCTTATGTTGCTGACTGATGGAAGATACACAAATGTTGTACATCGAGCAAGCAGGGGGCAAGGCTGACATTCTATTAAACAAGTTGAAAACCCTGCCACAAACCCGCTGGCTGAAGGGAAAGTGGACTGCAGAATACCTGAGCCAAAGCCAGAATTTTTCTTCAAGAAACACCTTTGCCTCCATGCTAGGACCTGGTTTAGGTCCCCAAAGAAACACACGAATCTGCAGAATTGTGTGGACTCACCTTCCTGGTAGCAGCGCCTGGATAGAGCCTGTTGTACATAAGCTTGATGTGGAAATTTTTCAGAGCAGGTATCATCAATTTTGCCACTCAGCCATAGACAAAGTCCAGTAATGTTCCTGTGGAACATCTGATTGTGAACAGCATCATTTCCTGATGTGCCTGCCAGTGTGAATTAGCTGCAAAATAGACAGCCAGGCACCTGTATAACTTGACCTGCTGCATGGGACTATTTGAATTCTGGTGAATGACCACAGAGGGCAGCAACTGAAACTTGAGCCATTCTTTCTGGCAGAAGTTAGATAGTGGAAACAATTGTCCATCGAGATCCCCTCCCCCCCAGCCCACAATACATGCTGTTGAAACTGTATCATAATCATACAGAGGCATGTCTGTATGATTTGCTATGGTAAAAAGATCTGTGTTCCAGTAATCAAAAAGTGGCCTCCTTGAGATTGTTGTTTGATCTCACAACCTTTTCTTGGCTCCCTTAAATTTTGAAAGGGCATCAAAAGAAGGTATTTAAAGTCTAATAGTTAGGGATCTATATTAAGCCATGCGAAGACCAGCAGCAAGGATTCCCTGGTGAGAGAACAGGTTTGAACAGGTTTGTAAGGCAAACCTTTTTTGCAATGAGAGGGGCTTCCCTCAAACTCAATTCCCACTTGTGGTGGGAGTGGTGACCCCACGTTCTGGACATCTATCACCTATGTTCAGTCTGCTTATGCTGAGGCACATATTTCCCTGAACCATAGGAGACACTGTTATGCTTGCCTCATAAAACAGGAGCACAATGGAGGTCATTGTTCTTCTGCGGTTCTATAGTCCCGTGGGAGGTTCAGACACACCCCAGCCCAAATGTGCCTTTCTGCAAACACTGAGAGACGGGTATACCTGCCAACCTGCTCAAAAATGGTGCATCCTGCTGTTTACCCAAGTACAGTGGGAGATGAGGCGATATGTGCCATAAAATAAAAAATTGAGTAGATTTGAGAATGTTTTGACAGTCATTTTCTTGGACAAAACACAAAAGGCATCGCCTCCTTTGCCCACAGCTCTGGGCTGGAAGGTGGTAAATCTCTATATTCATCTCTGACATATCGTTATATAGATGCTGTTCATAAAAAAGTTTTGGGGGCTCCTGTGTGGCTCAGTCGGTTAAGCATCCAACTTCGGCTCAAGTCATGATCTCACGGCTTGCGAGTTTGAGCCCTGTGTAGGGTTCTGTGCTGAGAGCTCAGAGCCTGGAGCCTGCTTCATCCAAAGGTATGAAATGCAATAAGAAATGTTTTCTTCTTACATATATATTTATCTTTAAGTTTACTTGTTCATTTTATGAGAGAGTGAGTGGAGGAGGGGCAAAGAGAGAGAGGGAGGGAAAGAAAGAGAATCTCAAGGAGTCTCCACACTATCAGCACAGAACCTGATGCGGGGCTTGAACCATGTTTTGTTTTTTTGGCTTTTTTAAATAATTTTTTAATTTTATTTATTTATTTTTAATTTTTTAATGTTTATTTATCCTTGAGAGAGTGAGAGGGACAGAGAATGAGCAGAGCGAGAGAGGGACACAGAATCTGAAACAGGCTCCAGGCTCTGAGCTAGCTGTCAGCACAGAGCCTGACGCGGGGTTCTAACCCACGAACCATGAGATCATGACCTGAGCCAAAGTCGATGCCCAACTGACTGGGCCACCCAGGCGCCCCTTTGCCTGTGTTTAATTTTAATGACTGTTGCCAGATTGTCTCTCAGAGATGACTGTAGTCATTCACTATCCCACTACCACTGTGTCTGAGTGCCTGTTTCTTCACACTATAACTTCACACTATAACTATAATTAAGTACATTATCAAATATTTTGTTCTTTGCTAATTTGATAGGTGGAAAAAAATTTTAAGTGTATTCATTCCCTTTTGAGAGAGAAAGACACACACAGAGGGAAAATCTCAAGCCGGCTCCACACCATCAGCATGGACCCTGATGCGGAACTCAAACGCATGAACCGTGAGATGGTGGACTGAGCTGAAACCAAGAGTGGGTTGCTAAACCGAATGAGCCACCCAGGCACCCCCAGTAAGCATGATTTTAGCTCTGGGGTTGATACATGGGGGGTATTTTGCTGTGTTCAGAAGTTTTCTATTCACAGTATTTTTATGAAGAGAGTTATTTTTATTTATATATATACAAGGGATAGAGCTTGAATTTTTTCAAATGCCTTTAAGCATCTGGTTTCACTCTTTTTAAACCTTTCTCAAAACTCAGCAGTGTATCTTATCATTTCTGTATTCAATACTTTACTTGTCCTTGGCCAGCTCATCAGCAATTGCCTTCACCCCTACATATGGCAGTGGACATGGCAGTGCTCCACTTAGATCACCCTCCCCCCCCCTTCCAGGTACTGAATGTTCAGACCTGCATCCCTCCCTGGGAATTTTCCTAGGTCACAGGCACTGCCCAGCCCTAGCCCAAGGTTGTATCCTGACTGGCTGATGGCATGGGTACAAAGGGGTGTCCTCAAGTCCTCAGTTCGGGGACCCCTCAGCAGGACCTTCCCAAATCCACAGCACCTCACAGAATAGGCTGAGGCCTTAACGTTGCAACCACATCATGAGTCAGTTTCTCCCTGCGTCCCAGTCCTGCTTCCTCCATTTTTTACAGGTGTATCTCCTAAGGGTCCTCCTTAATAAATCTTCTGCATGGGATTCTTTGTCTCAGAGTCTGTTTCCAAAGATCCCATCTATGACACATAGAAGCCTGTGAACCCCTTTGTGGTGGATGTTTTCCACTTTGTCCTTATAGATCTCCACTCTTTCCCACCCAGCTTTTTCCCCAGATGCCTTATTTCTGTGGATTACATTAACAGGGCTCCTGTGCACTCTGGCTTTCTGTTGGATTTTGCCAATGGAGTGGCACAGAAGATTTAAGGGAGGGAGAAGAGTAAGGATGGAGCTTTGTTCCCTTACCCAAATTGGATGGGTCATCCTGATAAGGAAGCATAAGGCAAGCTGATGTCCCACAACCCCTCCCCCTGCCCCACCCCCGCCCCCATGGTGGGATGTGTGTGACATTTCTCAGGCACTCCTGGCTGCCTAAGAACAAAGTAAAGGACAGAAAACAAATGGTTAAACTGATAGAGTCTCTATCAGTTTACCAATATCTAGTAAAATTACAAGAAAAGGGCAATCTTACCAATAGGAATCTTACCAATTCCTAATCTCCAGGAATTCCTACTGTCTTAAGATAATGTTTTGCTAGAGGGAAAAACAACCTTAGTTTGACAATAGCTAGGCCTCCAGTAATCTGAAAATCTTCTTTACATTATGGAAATCCCTTTAAAAACTTCCTCTTGACTTTATCTCCCCCAGCTTCCTAAGCATATAACCAGTCACTCTTTACAACCCCAGTACAGCTTTTGCTGCCCACAGATTCTATTTTAATAAAATCACCTTTTGGCACCAAAGATGTCTCAAGTGTTCTTTCTTGGTCATTAACTCCGGACCCCCATCACTCCAAAATCATCAATTTCATTAATGGAAAGTCCATGCTGCTGTCAAATTGGCCTGTTCCACAGGATTCTATCCATTCAGGTTCTGGCAACATCTGCCTTCTTTGTCCTCTCAAAACCTTCAGATGCTGAAAACTCTATTGCCACTATCACTTGTGGTTCCCTCCACCAGCCATCCCATTTTTTTGTTGTTTATTTATTTTTGAGAGAGAGACAGAGTGTGAGTTGGGGAGAGGCAGAAAGAGGAAGACAATCAAACAGGCTCCAGGCTCTGAGCTGTCAGCATAAAGCCAGATATGGGGCTCAGGGCTCAAAACCACAAGCTGTGAGATCATGTCCTGAGCTGAAGTCAGACACCCAACCAACGGAGCCACCCAGGTGCCCCAGCCACATCTATTAAACTAGTCTCCCTTAAGTTATTCAGATTTGATTATACCATCTATTTCCTTTAGGGACCAAGATTAATATACACCCATCAGGTGTAAGGAGCAAGCTGAATTTCCCCCATTGCTTCCTGTCTATAGTGACAAAGTTTTAACACAGGAGGAAGGAAGAAGATGCAAGGGGATAATAATAGCTAATGTTTACTCTGTGCTTATTATATGCCAGTAACATCAAATAAAAAACAAATCCAGACTTAGATAAGGAAAGATTTCATTTGAAAGACAGGAAGTAGGGGAGGAAGGGACTCTTGCAATAGGAGAGAGAATTCGCTAACAATAAGCTTTGCAAGTTTCTCAAGGGGGAGACAAAATGGATTTTCTTTTATGGAAGGGGTAAACAGGCTGGAAGGAATCTGAAGTGGGCAAGGGGAAAAAGGGGTGGAGTGACTGATCTGATAGTAGATGAGTGAAAGTCCTACCCTGAGGTCAACCTATTTTCAGGAGAGGCTTTTAAGGGCTGAATCATGTTAGCTCAGGCCATAGATGCATAAAAGTCCAGGGTCATGGGGGAAGGAGACAATCCTAATCACAGTCTGTTTGACAAGTATTTTGTTCTGATTGATTAGTGGGGACAAAACAGTTCAGCTAATTATTTATGAAGCCAAGAAGGGGAATTTGGGCTATCTGTGTCTGGACTTTATCGTAAGTAAACAAGGGAGAACCCATGAGCCTTAGGTATGGACTAAGGATAGTAAATCATTTTCCAGAACACACTGGGTGGGGGTATTTCTTTAACCACTGCTGTTTTCCAGGATCACAGGGCTCAGGTAAGATTCAACACCGTCAACATTGATCTTAGGGGTTTACAGGCGTTGCCGTGTTGAATCCTCTCACCATCTCTGCTCGCATAAGTATATGGAGTGGTTAAGAAGGTGCCACTAGGACAAACTCGGGCAAGGTACTTACCTTCAGTTTCTCTTCTGGAAAACGGGAATAATAATGGCTCTGCAGCTCCTGTATACAGTGAGCTGCTCAATACATGTTAACTATTATCACCTCTCTTATTTTTACTTTTCAAATGAAGGAGGGATAAGTAATTTATGTGGAGCATGCGGAATGGATGGGGGCCACAGCGCAGGCGCAGGCCGTGAAAGAATGTACCCAAGGCCAAACAGAAGAGACATTTTATTGAATGCACTACAAAGGAGCAGACGGCAGGAAGTGAGGGAGAGACTGTCTGCAGCAAGGGGATGGTGAGGAGCTATAGTTCCAGGGTGGAGTGAGGGAGTATGGAAAGCTCGAAATTTTCACTATTTTGGTAATCTCAGGACTTGTGCCTTATTGTAAATAACGCAGTGATTAGCTAGGCCCCTGGCTATTTTGAGGCAGGTCCCTTAATGAGTCCATTTGCATTCAGCTTGGTGGTCACTGTAGGTCCTCAACTTACCAATGCACAAACCTGTTGTCTAAAAGCAGCCTCTACAATGTACCCAGTAAGTAAACATTCAAACCCATCCAGAATTCTCTCTGTTGCCCTCCCCAAGTAGGGGAAGAAAATGGACAAAGTGGAAGAAATGTTAAACAAAGCTGAGATGGATTTCCCAGAGTTACTGCCTCCAGTTCAAGAAAGCAAGGAAGGAACTGAGTCAGTGTTTCATTTTTCACTACCTTGAGGGATTTTTGAGGTGGTAGCAAAAAGAACATTCTTGCCTCCTAGAATTATCTTCTTGCTGCCAGTAGAGTGTGAGGCCACCCCACACTGGTATTGGGGCAGCAGCCCAGAGCCTCCAACTTCACTCCCAATTTATCAAAATCCTCAGAGTCTTCCCATTCTATTTTGGGCAGTCCTTTATTTCTAGATGGAACAAGGTTGTAAAATTCTGTAAAACTGTTGTGATTTATTTTCTGCTAGACCCATTAGCAAGAGCTTTCTAGGTAAATTATTATTTACCTAGTGGTCAGTGTTACTACCACAATTATTATTGTCATATTGCTAACCTTTGGTAAATTTGTTTCTTCTCTTTCACTAGCTTGGGGAATAAGACAGTAGAAATATCCCATATCCTTCACCCTTCTGAATCTGATCATGTTCTGCAAAACCTAGGGCTTAAAAGTGCTACTTGGTTATATATGGGGCACCTGGGTGGCTTAGTCGGTTAAGCGTCCGATTTTCGCTTAGGTCATGATCTCGCAGTTCGTGGGTTTGAGCCTGGCGTCGGGCTCTGTGCTGACTGCCAGCTCAGAGCCTGGAGCCTGTTTCAGAGTCTGTGACTCCCTCTCTCTCTGACCCTCCCCTGCTCACGCTGTCTCTAGTCTCTCTCTCTCCTAGAAATAAATAAAACATTAAAAAATTTTAAAAAAAAGTGCTACTTGGTTATATATTGATAACAATAGGGAATTATTGCTAATTCTTCACACATGACCAGTGGCCTACCTATTTCATTTGATACCTGAAGCTGAACGTTCTTATTTATTTATTTATTTATTTACTTTTATTTATTCATTTTGAGAGACAGACAGCAAAAGTAGGGAAGGAGCAGAGAGAGAAGGAGAGAGGGAATCCCAAGCAGGCTTCACACTACTGTCAATGCAGAGCCCAACATGGAGCTTGTAGTCATGAAACTGAGATCATGACCCAAGCCAAAACCAAGAGTCTGCTGCTTAACTGACTGAGCCACCCAGGCACCCCTGAAGCTGATCATTTTTAAACCCCTAAATCTCTATATAACAAAATTATTTCCAGTAATAATCATGACTTCAAAATGATAATACTAATGTCCAGAAAAGTAGTGAATTTTTATTTTATTAATCCTTGACTATAGAAAACATACCAGTCAGATTAAAAAAAAAAAAAGTAATGAGAGGTGTCTGGGTGGCTCAGTTGATTGGTTGAGCATCCAAGTCTTGATTTTGTCTCAGGTCATGATCCCAGGGTTGTGGGATCGAGCCGCCAGTTGGCACGGAACCTGCTTGATATTCTCTCTCTCTTTTGCCCTTCTCCCCTGCTCATGCTTTCTCTTTCTCTCAGATTAATGATGATGATGATGATGATGATGATGAAACACGGGAGTCTGTGTGGCTCAGTTGGTTGAGTGTCCAACTCTTGGTTTCAGATCAGGTCATGATCTCACAACTTGTGAGTTCAAGCCCCCTGTCAGGCTCAGCACTGACAGCTTGGAGCCTGCTTGGGATTCTCTGTCTCTCTCTTTCTCTGCCATTCCCCTACTTGTGTTCTGCCTCTCTCACAAAAAGAAGTAAATAAAAATTTTTTAAAATGTATAAAGAAACCAGGATTACATTAAAAAATGAAAACTGTAATGGATTAATTCTATTAATTAAATTAATTTAATTTTTAGGGGGAAAATTATACCTGTCTGTTGTGCTCTTTCAAATAATAACATTATTTGAATAATAACAGAGTTTAATTGTGATTAAATAAGAACTCCAACTAAAATAAAGATATTATTTAATTTAACAGAGATAATTTATGTGAGTGAAAACTTATTTGTCTTCTGCTCAGGAGTTCCAGCTGGCTCTAAGACGTGCATTTCAGTATTTGCCCCAAACCATTTATGAGATCAAGTCTTTGTGAAACCAGGAGTGGTCCATATATTTCTGTCCACAAAACTAAAGTTGTTTAGATATTAGAAAATGTTGTAAAATTACCAAACAGCCTCCAGGCTCTGAGCAAGCATCCAGCACAGAGCCTGACACGGGGCTTGAACCCATGAACTGTGAGATCATGACCTCAGGTGAAGTCGGATGCTCAATCGACTGAGCCACTCAGGCGCCCCTACCTTTTGTTTTAAGTAGGCTTCATGCTCTGCGCGGAGCCCAACATGGGGCTTGAACTCACAATTCTGACATCAAGGCCTGAGCTAAGATGAAGAGTTGGATGCTTAGGCAACTGAGCTACCCAGGCACACCGCTATTTTAAATTTTAAACCCAGATAATGATTCCAAGTGGTTACATAGAACAGCAGGATTGAAGCAAGTCATGTTCTCTTTCTTTATCTTTACAATGACTATGCCAATGTTCATTTCAAATCTTCTGTTTTTAGATGCATGGATATTAGTACCCACAGGGATTTCAAACACAAGCTATCTTTCCCTTACCTCCAACCTTCCCAACTTAGCTCAAGGAATCCAAACTATGAGGAATGCCAGGGGCCAGTTTTGTAACTGGGAATTTTCTAACTGCCATTAGAATACAATGCTTATTTAAAAATAGGTAGTAAAAAGTGCTAATTTGAATCTTATATATATTACTCAATTGTATCTAGCGATATTTACAACTAAACAAACATTTTTAGGGAGAAATATTTTATCATTGACATTGCTTAGAATTGCCAACACATGATAGGTTTTTATTATGGGTTTTTGATCCTTCTAGACAATGCACCCTGTTACTGTCTGCTCCCAGGGCAGACCACATGGATGCCTCATTGTTAGTGCAATAGTGAGATGTGAAACTGAAGGGACCCCACGAAATAAGGGACCCCGCCTTCTTTGCTCCTTTTCCTGCTTCTATTTTTGCCAGGACCTGCACCTCTGCCTTACATGTGCCTAAATGTATGTCCTCCTTATAAAGGTCATGGAATTAATAATTTCTTTAGAGTCTTCTAGCACAATAAATAACATCTAATGAGTGACCAGGTGAGGCCATCATGCACATTTTCTAAGACACTGACTCCAGACATCTTGACAGCAAGTCCCCTGGCTCCTGGGCTTAAGTGACCTATAGAGGACACCTAAGCCCTCATCCTTGTTCAACCCAGTTCCTGGATGTCTGAGAAGACACATATCCCAGACCACTGTCCTCAATCGAAACTCCAGACCCCCAAACAAAGACTCAACTTATGCTCCTTTTCCTTTCCGAGTATCCCAGATACTGTCTGTATCTACTCTTTCTGTATCTTCAGTAAACCCTGCTCTCATTTCTTGCTGCTTTGAGTTTGATTTCCATTCTGTGCAAAGCCAAGAACTCTCTTGGCTGGTCCCATGGAACCCCATCCAGGTCCTCAGATCTGGCCTAACTCAATACTGGTGTATGAATAAGTACATATAAATAAGATACTGGGAGTTCCCAGGTGACTCAGTTGGTTGACTCTCTGGCTCTTGATTTTGACTCAGGTCATGATCCCAGGGTCATGTGATCAAGTCTCTCATTGGACTCCATGCTCAGTGTGGAGCCTGCTTAAGATTCTCTCTCTCTCTTTCTCTCTTTCTCTCTTCCTCCTCTGCCTCTCCCAAGTCTCTTGGGTACTACAGATTCAAGTATTTAGGTGAAATTTTACAGTGTTTACAACTTAACTGCAAATGGCTAAGACATATAGACCCCTTTCCCCACAGCAGTTAGAGTAATAAAAATATGGTGAAATGGTAACAATTATTTAGTAAATATAGTAACCATTGTACCAGTCTTTAGTACATTTTGAAAATATTTTGAAATTATTCATAATGAGAATTGTAAAAAGTGCATTAGCAATTGGTAAATTCATTGGTAAATTCAGTGAGAGAAAAAAATGTATGTATATATATACATGTACATATTTGCGTTTTCAGTTACATCTGATGTCAGGTTTTCCTCACCAGTTTTCTTTTTTTTTTTAATTAAAAGTGTTTAAAAATATTAATTTATTTTGAAATAAAAAGAGAGAGGGAGAGAGAACATGCACACAAGTAGGAAGGGGCAGAGAGAGAGGGAGAGAAAGAACCCCAAGCAGGCTCCATGCTGTCAGTGCAGAGCCCTACTGAGGGCTCAGTCCCAAGAACCAAGAGATCATGACCTGAGTCAAAATCAAGAGCCAGACGCTTAACTAACTGAGCCACACAGGTGCCCCTCCTCACCAGTTTTCTAACATAAATTTTTTTTTAAATAGTTTATTGTCAAATTAGTTTCCACATAATACTCAGTGCTCATCCCCAAAGTGCCCTCCTCCATGCCCACCCTCCCTCCCCCCCACATCCATCAGTCCTCAGTTTTTGTCAGCATTCAAGAGTCTCTCATGGTTTGCCTCTCTCCCTTTCCCCCACCATTTCCGCCCTTCTTCTCCCCCTTGTTCCTCCGTCAAGTTCCTCCTAATCCTCCTATACGTGCAAACATATGATATTTGTCCTTCTCTGCCTGACTTATTTCGCTCAGCATAACACCCTCAAGGTCCATCCATGTTGCTACACATGGCCAGATTTCATTCTTTCTCATTGCCTAACATAAATTTTTAAAAATCACATGATTCAAGAAGTTTGAATTCTTTTTCTTTTCTTCTTTCTTTCTTTCTTTCTTTCTTTCTTTCTTTCTTTCTTTCTTTCTTTCAGAGAGAGAGAGAGTGAGCAAGGGAGGGGCAGAGAAAGAGGGGGACAGAGGATCTGAAGTGGGCCCTGTACTGACAGCAGAGAGCCTGATGCAGAGCTTGAACTCATTAACCATAAGATCATGACCTGAGCTGAAATCAGACACTTAACCGACTAAGCCACCAAGGTGTCCTGAAAAGTTTGTACTCTTAAACAAAGAATTGTCATTTTTCAGAAAATTTTCCTGATAAATGTAAAGGTCATCTATAGTTTTTGATGTAATGACAGACTGCATTTATTTTTTTAATTTATTTTTGATAGAGAAAGAGCATGAGCAGGGGAGGGGAAGAGAGTGAGGGAGACACAAAATCTGAAGCAGGCTCCTGAGCTGTCAGCACAGAGCCCGATGCGGGGCTTGAACTCACAAATTGATATCATGACCTGAGCTGAAGTCAGATGCATAACCAACTGAGACACCCAGGCGCCCCTGATTGCACTTAATAATATTGCACATAAAATTATAGCAATGTAATTTTCTCAGTTTGAATAGGGTCCCAGTTGATTAAGTGGGGTATGGTCTATAGTTTCAAACCTTAAAAGGGACATTTTTTGTGTCTATTTTGCCTAAGTAACAATTTTTTAAACCCAGTTCATGGGGCGCCTGGATGACTCAGTCACTAGAGCATCCAACTCTTGATTTTGGCTCAGATAATGATCCCAGAGTCATGGGACTGAGGCCCAAGTTCCAGGTGCTGTCCAGGATTCTTTCTCCCTCTCTCTCTCTTTCTCTCACTCTGCTTCTCCCTAGCTTGCAGGCTCTTCTGCTCTCTCTCAAAAACAGAAGAGTTCATAAGTTCTCCATTTCATGATATCTTTTTTATATGAAAGTGTAAAATTCGCTTATTAGATAATTTGAAAATCAAGTGAAATTAATATTGGGGGAATTTTTTCTTAGTTCTTGTTTTTTTAAAAAAATAATAGACTATATTTTAGGCTTACAGCAAAATTAAACTGAAAGTCCAGCATTCCCATGTATACCCTCCCACTGGACACCAAAGTCTTCTCAAATTCAGTATCCTGAACCAATACATTTTGTTATACACAATTCATGAGCCAACATTATCAACCAGAATCAATTGCTTACACTAGAGTTCACTTTTGGGGTTATACATTTTATGTTTTATTTTTAATTTTTAAATTTTTTATTTATTAAAAAAACTTTAATGTTTTTAGTTATTGAGAGAGAGAGTGAGTGTGTGTGTGTGTGTGTGTGTGTGTGTGAATGAGGGAGGGGAAGAGAGAGAGGGAGACACAGTTGGAAGCCGGCTCCAGGCTTTGAACTATCAGCACAGAACCTGACTCAATATCAAGGTCATGACCTGAGCTCAATCAACTGAGCCACCCAGGTGCCCCTTCAGGTCGTTTTTTGAAAGAGAATGCACACATGTGTGCAGGGCAGAGAGAGAGGAAGAGAATTCCAAACAAGCGTGGTGCTGTCAGCACGGAACCCAAAGTGGGGCACAACCTCATGGTTCATGAGATCATGACCTGAGTGGAAATCAAGAGTCAGGGGTTTAACTAACCAAGTGACCCAGGTGCCCCTGTTTTATGGATTTTGACAAATGTATCTTGACATGCTTCCCACTTAATACCAGGCAAAATTGTTATAAACTTATTTTTTTTAATTAAAGTATTTCCAGGATTTTTTTAAAGAAAAGGTTAAATTCTATAATTTAATTGGGGTGCCTGGGAGGCTCAGTTGGTTAAATGTCTGACTCTTGATTTCAGCTCAGTTCAAGATCTCATGGTTCCTGACTTCAGTTCCTGAGTTTGAGTCTCCCTGTGGGCTTTGTACTGACAGCACAGAGCCTGCTAGGGATTCTTTCTTTCTCTTTCTCTGCCTTTCCCTCATGCGAGCTCGCTCTCTCTCTCTCTCAAAAATGAATAAATTTTAAAAAATCAGTATTTATATTATTACTAGAACTACCAATTCTGTTCTAATATATTATCCTATTATAATAGACTTCTGTTACATTGCTTATTTTTGTGTAACTATTAATATTACTACCATAAACAGATATTCCAAACTGTTCATTCGTGTATACATAGAAGTTTTCACTAAAGTGTCATCTACTCCACCTAAGTTCCTGCTTTCAAGTGAATATAGTAGTGTCACATAAGAAAGCCAACCCAGATTAGGTAAGTAGAGACTTTATTTGAAAGGATTAGGCAGGGTGGGAAGGAGAGGAGGGACCATTGCAATAGGGAGAACTCTCTGACAAGATCTGCAAGTGTTTCAAAGGTTAGAGAGAAAGGATTTTTCTTTTATAGGGAAGAGTAAACAAGGGATGAAAGGGTGGGCTGGTGTGATCGGATAGTAGATGCAGAATGTTTTGCCCTGAGGTCAGCCTATTTTCAGCTGGGTCCTTTAAGGACTGAGGGTGGGTGAAAGTTTAGAGGCCTGGGGAAAAAGGAAAACTTAACCTAAATTCAATTAACAAGCACTTTCTAATTCCAGGGGACAAACAGTTCAACTAGTCAATGCTGAAACAGAGAACGGAAGTTTAAAGGGTCTGTGTCTGGCCTTATTAGCCGTAAATGAGAGGTCACGAGTGAGTTTTACCTAAATTATGTGGGGAACTTTGGTTCTTTGCAACAAGCAGATATCCAGAGAGTACAGGGATTTCTTAACTATGACCTACTTTCCAGAGTCACTAAAGAACAAAAATTCAACTGAGTACATTTGAATATCTGATTTGCTTTATTAATCTGAATTGGGCAGCATCCCACACGGCAAGTAGAGGGGAGCTCCCAGGAACAGGAATTGTATAAAACCAAAAAGTGTTTGTAGGAAGGAGGGTGGGGCAAGGAATTTATTAGCAAAAGAAAAAGAATGATTGTTTCAGGCCAGGTCGCCTTCCTGTGGCGGGGAGCGAGGGTGGAAGAGCAGGGGGTTTTACCATAGGCAGATTGCCTCATCTTCCTTTGGGGGATGGAGAGAAGTGACAGATTAGTTTACTGGTGCTGGCCGGAAAATTCCTGACTGACCGGTTAAGACTCCATTTCAGAGGGAGGTTGAAATTGCTGTTAGGTTAGGTATTAAGTCCCAGTCTGATGATTTGGACTGGCATAAGTGACTCCATCTTGTGCCCGTGGTTTTCTTTTTAATATTGGGTGTATGTAATGATTAAGCTTTGGGGCTCATTAGCTGTGAACCTGGGGGGAAGGGTCATAGGGTTTGGAGCTGACGGCCAAGAAAGAATTCTTGAAACCTCTTTGGTGCAAAAAGGTGATTTTATTTAAGCGCAGGGACAGGACTGGCCGGCAGAAAGAGTTGCATTTCTAAGTGTGGGGGGTGACAGTTTTATGGAGTCAGGGGAGATAAAGGCAAGAGGGAGTTCCTAGAGGGATTTTCATATGCTTAAAACTCACAGATTATTGGAGGCCTAGCTATTGTCAAGCTCAAGTTGTTTTTCCCTCCAGTAAAGCCTTAACATTAAGACAGTAGGGAGTTCTTGGACTTTAGGCTGTTGATGGGATTGCCTTTCTCTAGTAAACTGGTGGAGAGTCTTAACAGTTTAACCATTTGTTTTTTGTCCTTTCTTGTTTTTGTGTAACTGGGAGTGTCCAAGGAATACCACACCAGTCCCACCAGGACTGGAGGGGGAGTGGGGGGGGGGTTGCTGTTAGCCTGAACTTTGCCCTCAGCTTGCCCCACGGCTCCTTTATCAGGTAACATTAAACATTGTCAGTCTCCCATTTCATTCAGAACCATCATATCATTTGCACCCAAACTACTCAAAGAATCATAAATCTCCTGATTGGGTAAAGCAGTGTCCAAGATATCATCTCCTGAACACTCTCCTTGCTGCTGTTCTTGCAAAATCAGTAGAACCATCTTTTAAGAGGTGGTGGCAAAGGTCAGTTGTTTTGGGGTCAGGCATCTTAAAAGAGGGATGCCTCAAATGAAAAAAAGAAATATTAATCTAAAATATTATATTACAATCTAAGATTGGTAGATGAAAATCTTTCAATTATGCAGCAGTATTCGCTGAGTTTATTGAAACTAACATGTAGATGATCTTGGCAATGCTGTTCCCAGTCAGGCTTACTTTTTTTTTTTTAATGTTTATTTTTGAGAGAGACAGAGTGGGGGAGGGACGCAGAGAGAGGCAGACACAGAATCTGAAGCAGGCTGCAGGCTCTAGGCTGTCAGCACAGAGCTCTGACGCAGGGCTCAAACTTACAAACCAAGAGATCATGACCTTAAGCCAAAGTCAGATGCTTAACCGACTGAGCCACCCAGGCGCCCCCCAGAGTTACTTTTCATGACTTGAGCATTTTGCTAGACTTCCTTAGTGGCCCAGAGAGTGGCTTGTCCAGAGAGAAAGCTAGTCCATGCACAGTGATGTCCTTTCAAGTACATGTGAAATAGTGAGGCTTAGAGACTTTAAAGAAAAAGGCCAGCTGTAAGGCAACCTAGAGTTGGGGCACCTGGATGGCTCACTCTGTAGAGCATGCAACTCTTGATCTTGGGGTTATGAATTCGAGCCCCACATTGGGTTTAGAGATGACTTAAAAATTAAATTTATATATATATGTATATATGTGTGTGTGTGTATGTATATACATAAATATATATTAATGTTTATTTTTGAGACAGAGAGAGAAGGAGGCAGAAAAAGGGGGAACACAGGATCTGAAGTAGGCTCTCTGCTATTGAATTCATGAGCCATGAGGTCATGAACTGAGCTGAAGTTGGATGCTTAACTGACTGGGCCACTCAAATGCCCCCAAAATAAAATCTTTTTTAAAAAAGAAGGCAACCTAGAGTTTCAATAAGGATCTGAGTAGTCAGGTCTTTTTTTTTTTTTTTTTTTTTTTTTAAGCGAGCTCTAGGCTCAACATGGGGCTTCAACTCAGACTTAAGACCGAGAGTCACATACTCTACTGACTAAGCCAGCCAGGAGCCCACTGCATAGTTAGGTTTTAATTCTCAATGCTAAGTCAAGAAAGGAGGGAGAAAAACCTGAAACATTAGTTTAGAGAATTGTGGCCAATGAAGAAAAATGGAAGAATTGATATTTGGTAAAAGTTGGCAATGAATGAAAGATGACAAGATCTAGTCCAATTTACAGGTAGGTAATATGTTGTAAATATACTTTTTATTACCCATCAGTTACCTCCAATTAATAAAAAGGTAGAATATAACACAAAGACGATACATAGGATATGAATGTGATAACCCACAAAGATGGTATAGTTTTCTAATGAGATAAAAATTTTCATAACAGTTTACCACCCCCCTTTGATCAAAGACAATCCCAAAGGAAGATTATTTTTTATCATAAAATAGGGCCATTCTCACTAGATTTGGCTTGATTATATACATAGGAATAGCAAGAATGGTAATTAACCATGATAGACCTTTTTCTAGAAAAAAATTTTAATGTTTATTTATTTTTTTATGTTTATTTACTATTGAGATAGAGAGAAACAGAGCATGCATGGGGAATAGGCAGAGGAGAGGGAGACACAGAATCTGAAGCAGACTGTAGGCTCTGAGCTGTTAGCACAGAGCCTGACTTGCGGCTCGAACCCACAACCGTGAGATCATGACCTGAGTCGAAGTCAGATGCTTAACCAACTGATCCACCCTGGTGCCCCAATGTTTATTTATTTTTGAAATAGAGAGACAGCGTGAGCAGAGGATGGGCAGAGAGAGAGAGAATGAGACACAGAATCCAAAACAGTTTCCAGGCTCTAAGCTGTCAGGAATGGAGCTGGACATGGGGCTCAAACCCACAAACTGTGAATCATGACATCATGACCTGAGCTGAAGTTGGACTCTTAACCAACTGAGCCACCCAGGAACCCTTCCATGATAGACCTTTTTAAGTTTGCTTTGCTAGAAGTTTTCATAAGGAATCTCAGAATAAATTTGTATTTTTTTTATGTTTATTTATTCTGAGAGAGACAGAGACAGCGCTAGTACAGGAGGGACAGAGAGAAAGGAGGAGAGAGAGAATCTCAAGCAGGCTCTTCACTGCCTGCTGTGGAAGCCTGATGCGGGGCTCAAACTCACAAACCCTAAGATCATGATCTGAGCCAAAACCAAGATCCATCACTTAGCCTACCGAGCTATCCAGGTGCCCTTCAGATTGAACTGTTACATGTCTTACAAGACTGGGAAACCAAAAACTCACCATCAGATTTTACCTGTAATACCTTTAGATTTGGATGAATTCTTCTCTTTTTAAGATCTCCAAAATATTATCAGTTTCCTAGTCCTGCCAGGATGTGACCTTCTTACTCTCATGTAAGGCCAGGAAATCTTTAAGCCAGCTACTAGCCTGGGTTTTCCCAAAAAAGTTTTGTAGGTTTTAGCTCCATAAAACTAACCTTAGCTCCTATAAATGCTAGGTCATATCTAATTCTGTGACTGTCATTCTCAAATATGATATTTCAGTCAAAGCCTTGGCTATATAACCAATATTTCCAATCATGCACTGTTAACAAAGGGGGAAGATTCTTATTTAACCTAAGCAAATAATTATGTTGCCATGAAAAGAATACTCAATAAGAATTTCCAAATTCTGGAGGGTTCAGGCAAGGGAGAAAAATAAATGTTTCATTTCTGTTTATAAAAGCATTATTTATTAATTTGTTATGAGTTATAGGTAGGGAAAGAGAAAAGATAAAGGGGTTCATTAAATCCAAAACACAGAACAGGATCCACAATTTACAAAGAAAACCCATAATCATCCTTCCTCAGTTCATCCAGTCCTATGTAATTAATTCTATTCTGCTCAATCTTGGGTTAGCAATCTTGTGAACTCATCAGCTAGTAGAGACTAGAGTTCTAGAAATCCTGACTCAGTCTGGTGTTATGGTCTCAAAGTTATGTAAGCAATGCCATCAGTGGCTTATATCCCAGAGGACGTGGAATCATCTTTTCCATGGTTCTCTGTGAGTGTTACTTTTTGCTGATGATAAGTGGGTATTCCTGTGAATTTTCTCTCATTTTTTTGCCTTTAATGTGACATTTTTTTTTTCTATGTTCCCAATAAAAGACTGTTGTCAGGGACACCTGAGTGACTCAGTTGGCTAAGCATCGACTTTGGTTCAGGTCATGATCTCACAGTTCATGGGTTCGAGCCTGTGTTGGGCTCTGTGCTGACAGCTCAGAGCCTGGAGCCTGCTTTGGATTCTGTGTCTCCCTCTCTCTCTCTGCACCTCTCCTGCTCACGCTCTGTGTCTCTCTCTCAAAAATAAATAAACATTAAGATAATAATAATATTAATAATAATAATAATAAAATAAAAGGTTATTGGGAAGAGTTTTTGGGAAAACCTCACCATTCCCTTCCATCTTTCTCTCCTTTGTATCTCTCTTACTACTGACCCAGAATGCTCTACTTCTGATATTTCCTTTTTTTTTTTTTTTAGTGTTTTTTCATTTTTGAGAGCGAAACAGAATGTGAGCAAGGGAGGGGCGGAGAGAGAGGGAGACAGAATCTGAAGCAGGCTCCAGGCTCTGAGCTGTCAGCACAGAACCTGATGCAGGGCTTGAGCCAATAAACCACAGGATCATGATTTGATCTGAAGACAGACGCTGAATCGCCCCAGCCACCCAGGCACCCCTGACATTTCTGACATAACCAAATGTGCGTTGGGGTTTTCCCGACATCGAACAAGTCTCTGTGTTGCAGAGAGTTTTTGTGAGGAATCCAGTGGGGCATCCTATAATTTAACGCAATTCTAACACTACCTGGTTGGAGATAATGCCAAATCCCACAGGTGAGGAGCTCAGTCCCAAAGACTGACCCCACTTCAGGTGCCAATCAAAAGTAGTAGGTCCCAGAGTGTCTGGGTGCCTCAGTTGATTGAGCACCAAACCTCTAACTTCAGCTTAGGTTATGATCCCAGGGTCATGGGATCCAGCAGGGTCAGGTTCTGTGCTGATTGTGGAGCCTGGTTGAGATCTGGTCTCTCCCTCTGCCCCTTTGCCCACTTGCTCTCTCTCTCTCTCTCTCTCTTAAAAAAAAATGGTAGCTCCCCAGGTTACTCACATCATCTGTCCAATTTGGCTACAACCTTCTCAGTTTCCATTAATTTGCTAGAATGGCTCACAGAACTCTGGGAAACAGTTATGTTTACCAGTTTAGTAAAGCATATGATAAAGGATACAGATGAACAGTTGGATGGAGAGGAAAACAGGGTGAGGCCTGGGGAAGTCCCAAGTGCAGGGCTTCTGTTCCCAAGGAGCTGGGGTATATCACCCTCCTGGTGGATATGTTCACCCACCCAGAAGCTCTGAACCCTGTACTATTGGGTTTTATGGAGGCTTCATTACGCAAGCATGATGAATTATCAACTCCATTTCCAGCCCTCTCCCCAGGATGGAGAATGAAGGATGGGGCTGAAAATTCCAAGCTTCTAATCATGGTTTGGTCTTTCTGGTGACCAGCCCCCATCCAGGAACCTACCCAGAGTCACCTCAATAGACAAAAGATATTCCTGGTGCTCTTATCACTTAGAAATCTTTAAGAGTTTTAGGAGCCTTGCATCACAAATGGGGTGAAAGACAAATATTAGAACAAGAGATGCTCATAGCACTCTTTTCACTTAGGAAATTATAGGAGTTTCAGGTGCCTTGTGCCACGAACTGGGGGCAGAGAGCAACACATGTATTTTCTATTATCTCAGAGCAAGCAACTTCAATATAGTTTCTAAACGGGAAAGGCGGAATCAACAAGATATAAGCATATGGAGTATTAAGACATACCTTTCTGCTAAGAACTGAATCTTTGGTATTATGAAAGGGGTGTGTGATTATTAGGTGTCTTACAGGTTCAAGCTAACTTCTGTAACATGACAGATTTGGAAATGAAAACTCATTGTTCTTCCTTCAAACAAATTTAATGCTAAACGATTTTGAACTCCTAAGGTCCTATTTTGTGTTATTGACTTTAAAAATATCTTAAACTGGAGTTTTCTGACCATTTTAAGGTTCGAATAACAAAGCCAGGAATGAGCAAGAAAAAAAAAACACATGTAAATTAAGGAACATAGTTTTCCGGAAGTTGGGAGCTGAAGTCTATCATTCGGGATCTTGGTTCAGTATTTATGTTACATCTAACTACAAAGACAGGCCTATATGAAACCTAAACAAATTGAGCTTAAATCAGGGGGAAGTAAGTGATAAAATCTTGCAACTTTATTCAGAGTTAAAACAAAGGGAGAGAGAATTTCCTGGCATTATGATACAAATACTTGATTCAGCATTTTAAAAATTAATCCCCACATCCCTATTATCTCTATTAACTATAAAATGTGCTTTTTAAAAAGGACATTTTTTTATTCAGGGTATTTTCCTGAAAATTTGGGTACTCAAAAAACTGTTAGCGTCCAGTATATCATGATATCATGAGTGGCTCCTCATCCTCTACCCGCAGCTCAGAATAGAGGCTGGCTACTGATAGTTTCCTGGTTTAAAAAAAAAAAAAAAAAAAAAGTAAAGAATTATCTCCATTATCAGTGTAAAAGATTTTATTTTGACAAAGCTGAAATTATATCCTACAACAGGATTTTTAAACACCGGTTAGTTACATGAAAGATAACCTCCTCAGTTTGTTATGCCACATTTTCAAAAAACAGTACTAAAGAAGAAAAACATATCTGGAGCAGTGTTCACCAAAGTGAATGCTGGCCAATGGCGAGCAAGAGAAGAGGAAGGGAGGTGTGGTGAGATCATTATTCTGCTCCTTCCATATGGAAGTCACTAGGGAATAGATTCCTCCCTCCACCAAAGAGCTCAGCTCAGCTCCTGTAAGGTCATTATCTGATCTGCACAGCCCTCTCTGTGCCCCAGTTCCAAGAACCAATCCCTTCCCTGGTCCTCAGTGATGGCTCAGCTATTTGCCACTAGGTACTATGCCTTGTGGGTTCCTACACCCATTTTACATCTTTGCTCCTACTCCTGTCACTAAACACTCCTTGAATTATGAAAAATTGAATGTTCAGTCTTTCTACTGATGCATATCATCAAGAGTTTAGGCTATGGTTCTGAATTGGTTTGAATCTTTTACCAGTGCAACACTGAGTTGGGCTGGATATAAGATAGGGCAATAAAAGATAATGCAAAAATAATGGTGAGGCCCACCACAAATCTAGCACAAAACTTGACTTGCTTTTGCTGGAATATGAAAAATTTTGACCTCTTGAGTTATGAGTAAGCACAGTCAGTAATAAACTGTGCAAGTCAAACAGCAGCCCAGGGCTGAAGGATGACCAGCAGAGTAGTTTTTTGTGTGGATACTTTCATGGACAAGGCTATAGTGTAGCAGTGATTAATTATAACCATTGCTGGTTTGGGTAGTGTTCATTCAGCGTTTTTATTTTTTTTTTAATTTTAAATGTTTATTTACTTCTGAGAGAGGGAGAGAGAAACAGAGCAGGGGTGGGGGAGGGTCAGAGAGACAGGGAGACATAGAATCTGAAGCAGGCTCTGATGCAGGGCTTGAACTCACGAACCATGAGATCATGACTTGAGCCGAAGTTGGCCACTTAACCAACTGACTCACCCAGGTGCCCCTTTAAAAAAATTTTATTTGATGTTTTATTTATTTTGAGAGAAAGAGGGATATATCACATGAGCTGGGGATGGGCAGAGATAGAGGGAGAGAGAGAATCCCAAGGAGGCTCCATAAGTTAGAGCAGAGGATGATGTGGGTCTCAAACTCACAAACTGTGAGATCATGAGCTGAGCCAAAATCAAGAGTCAGAGGCTTAACCAAATGTACCACCCAGGCGCGCCCCCCCATTCAGTGTTTTAACTGTTTGAAACATACAACCAAAAGTATATTTGTGAAATAGTGTCTTGAACTCAAAACCGTCAAGAATCTCTAGGCTTAGTGTTTAAGCCTTAAACAGTACTTACAGCTTAAAGTCTTAGAAATTAGGTTAAAATGCAAATTCATTTGAGAGAAGTAATACTAATTGATTAAATGCATAAGGCAGTAGTTCTCAAATTTATGAGTACATAAGAATCACCCAGGAGTTTGTTAAAAATATAGATTTCTGGCCCCTATTCCAAAGAAATTTTCATTCAGATGTGACCTAGATAACCTCTCCAGGGGCACCTGGGTAGCTCAGTCAGTTATGCATCTGACTTTGGCTCAGGTCATGTTCTCACAGTTCTTGAGTTTGAGCCCCATGTTGGGCTCTGTGCTGACAGTTCAGAGCTTGGAGCCTGCTTCAGATTCTGTCTCTGATTCCTTGCCCCTCCCCCACTCACACATTGTCTCTCTCTCTCTCTCTCTCTCTCAAATATAAATAAACATTAAAAAATTTATTAACTGGGGGCGCCTGGGTGGCTTAGTCGGTTAAGCGTCCGACTTTCACTTAGGGCATGATCTCACGGTTCGTGGGTTCGAGCCCGCGTCGGGCTCTGTGCTGACTGCCAGCTCAGAGCCTGGAGCCTGTTTCAGTCTGTGACTCCCTCTCTCTCTGACCCTCCCCTGCTCACGCTGTCTCTCTCTCTCTCTCCTAGAAATAAATAAAAAATATTAAAAAAAAATTATTAACTGGACCGAGAACCATAAAATACCTAGGAATAAGCCTAACCAAAGACCTAAAGGCCTATATGCTAAAAACTATAGAAAGCTTATGAAAGAAATTGAAGAAGACAAAGAAATGGAAAAACGTTCCATGCTCATGGATTGTAAGAATAAATATTGTTAAAATGTCAATACTACCCAAAGCAATCTACACATTCAATGCAATCCCAGTCAAAATTGCACCTGCATTCTTCTCAAAGCTGGAACAAACAACCCTAAAATTTGTATGGAACCACAAAAGGTCCTGAGTAGCCAAAGTAATATTGAAGAAGAAAACCAAAATGGGGGGCATCACAATCCCAGACTTTAGCCTCTAATGCAAAGCTGTAATCATCAGGACAGTATGGTATTGGCACAACAACAGACACATAGACCAATGGAATAGATTAGAGAACCCAGAATTGGACCCACAAATGTATGGCCAACTAATCTTTGACAAAGCAGGAAAGAATATCCAATGGAAAAAAGTCAGTCTCTTTAGCAAATGGTGCTGGGAGAACTGGACAGCAACATTCAGAAGAATGAAACTAGGCCACTTTCTCTCACCATACACAAAAATAAACTCAAAATGGATGAAAGACCTAAAGGTGAGACAGGAAACCATCAAAACCTTACAGTAGAAAGCAGTCAACAACCTGTTTGACCTCAGCCACAGCGACTTCTTACTTGACACATCTCCAAAGGCAAGGGGAGTGAAAGCAAAAATGAACTACTGGGACCTCATCAAGATAAAAAGCTCCTGCATGGCAAAGGAAACAATCAACAAAACCAAAAGGCACCGAACGGAATGGGAAAAGATACTGTCTTGCAAATGACATATTGGATAAAGGACTAGTATCCAAAATCTATAAAGAACTTACCAAACACCTGAAAAACAAATAATCCAGTGAAGAAATGGGCAGAAGACATGAATAGCTACTTTTCCAAAGAAGACAGCTAGATGGCCAACAGACACATGAAAAGATGCTCAACATCACTCATCATCAGGGAGGTACAATTCAAAGCTACACTGAGATAGCACCTCACACCAGTCAGAGCGGCTAAAATGAACAAATCAGGAGACTATAGATGCTGGTGAGGATGTCGAGAAACAGGCACCCTCCTACACTGTTGGTAGGAACGTAAACTGGTGCAGCCCCTCTGGAAAACAGTGTGAAGTTTCCTCAAAAAATTAACAATAGAACTCCCCTATGACCCTGCAATAGCACTGCTAGGAATTTACCCAAGGGATACAGGAGTGCTGATGTATGTATAGGGCACATGTACCCCAATGTTCATAGCAGCACTTTTAACAACAGCCAAATCATGGAAAGAGACTAAAGGTCCATCAACTAATGAATGGATAAAGAAGATGTGGTTTGGGGCACCTGGGTGGCTCAGTCGGTTAAGTGTCCAACTTCGGCTCAGGTCATGATCTCACGGTTTGTGGGTTCGAGCCCCTCATGGGGTTCTGTGCTGACAGCTCAGAGCCTGGAGCCTGTTTCAGATTCTGTGTCTTCCTCTCTCTCTGCCCCTCCTCTGCTCGTGCTCTGTCTGTCTCAAAAATAAATAAAAAACTATAAAAATTTTTTAAAAATGAGGTTTATATATACAATGGAATACTACTTGGCAAGGAGAAAGAATGAAATCATGCCATTTGCAGCAATGTGGATGGAACTGGAAGGTATTATGATGAGTTGAAGTCAGTCAGTCAGAGAAGGACAATACCATATGTTTTCACTCATATGTGGAATCTGAGAAACTTAACAGAAGACCATGGGGGAAGGGAAGGAGGAAAAGAGTTACAAACAGAGAAGGAGGGAGGCAAACCATAAGAGACTCTTAGATACAGAGAATAAACTGAGGGTGAATGGAGCCTGGGGAAAAGGGGAAAATGGGTGGTGGGCATTGAGGAGGGCACTTGTTGGGAGCACTGGGTATTCTATGTAAGTCAATAAATTAAATTCATTAAAAAAAAATGAAGGTCTCTCACCATATGAGGCAATCCACAGGGCTCCTCACACTGTGACAACATGATTCCCCCAGAGTGAGTGACTAGACAGAGACAGAGAGAGAGATGAGAGAGAAAGAGCCCAAGATGGATCCCTCAGTCTTTAATAACCTAATCTTGGAAGTGGCGTACCATTACTTTTACCATACTCCAGGGTCATGCAGACCAGTCCTCATATAACATGGGAGTTGACTAGACAAGGGTGTGATGCCAGGAAGTAGGGGTCATGGGAGACCATGTTGGGGGCTGGCTACCACAGTACATTTTGAGTAATTCTGGCAAAAATGATTGATATCCCCTCATACTAAGAGCTGCTTCTTGCGCGAATTCAGTTAGGGAGAACAGATGATACTGCAAGGAAACAGGAAAGAGAATGTGGCCAACACAGTGCCAGGCTGGTCCCTACAGACCTACACTCCAGACTGGCTAGGTCGAGCATCATGCTTGATACTTATGCTCAACATCTTGTCTCCTGTTGGCCTGGCCCCTTTTCGTGTCTGTCATTCTTGCCTAATGTACTCTGGCCTGACCCGGCACAATCTGTCTTGATGTAGACTATCCATCACTTCTCTCAGCCTCTCTTTTGATGCACAATTGAAAACAATCAGTTTCTACCACTGAATAATTTCCCTTTATATAAAATGAGATTTAATTATTTATATACTGCCTATACATTTAAAAATATTTGTCTTATGGTTTTTATTATTCTATTCATTCATTTATTCTTTTTTTGTTCACTCAATCATTCCAATTGATATACTTGTCTGTCACACGCCTGGCATATTTCCCTTGCTTGAAGCCTCCCATGGTTTCACACATTCTGCTCCTCTCTATCCAGAGTCGAGTCTATTTCCTCTCTCCTTGAATCTGGCTGGTCTGTGGCTTGCTCTGACCAATAGACCGTGGCACAAGTGGCACCCCACCCTTCTGGTCACAGGCCAGGGTCTTCAGAAACCTGGCAACTTCAGCTTTTGCTCTCTTGAGGGCCCTGAGCCACTGTATAAAATAACTGCAGCCTCTCTTTTGGAGAAAACGGGGCAGCTGAGGCACCAGACATGAGAATCAAGCATCTTGGATCCTCAAGCCCCAGTTAAGCTGTCCCAGCTAGCGCCACATGGAGCAGAGACCAGCAATCCCCACCTAGCCTTGCTCACAATGCAGAATCAGAACAAAGACATGATTTGTGTTGTTGTAAGCCACTGAACTTTGGGGTAATTTTCAGTGCTTCAATACTGGAAGTTTGCAGGAAAAGAGCTTGTGAGCAGAATAGTGCTGTAAATTTGAAGAGAAATGAAGTAATTGAAAGAACAGCAAAGTCAAGAGGGAAAAGTCCCAAACACATATGATGGATTGATTGAGTGGGTTTCTAAAGAATTTACAAATGTTGCCTGAAGTCTTAAGAATGAAACTATTGCATGCATTTAAAATAACATGAAAGAATGTAAACCAAATTGGAGCACGGGTCCTTTAGGGGTAGAGGTTTGTTTACTTATTTAAAAAATTTGGAGTGGGGTGTGCCTGGGTGGCTCAGTCAGTTAAGCATCTGACTTCGGCTTAGGTCATGATCTCTCAGTTCATGGGTTCAAGTCTCGCGTTGGGCTCTTCTGCTGAGCCACGGAATCTGGAGCCAGCTTCAGATTCTGTCCCCCCTTGCTCTTTGCCCCTCCCCCACTGATGCTTTTTCTCTCAAAAATAAATAAATGTTAAGAAATTAAAATTTTTTATGTTTATTAGAAAGACAGAGAGACAGAGTATGAGTGGGGGAGGGACAAAGAAGGAGGGAGACACAGAATCGGAAGGAGGCTCCATGCTTCAAGCACAAGCTCAATATGGGGCTTGGACCCACAGATTGTGAGATCATGACTTGAGCTGAGGTCAGATGCTTAACCCACTGAGCCACCCAGACACCCCAGGATGGAGGTTTAGAGGGCACTTTCACTTGCTTGATTTTATTTTTTCCACAGTGAAAGAGTATTACTCTTAATAATTAGATCAAAAAATTGTTAAAGCAGCTGAAAGAATTTTTAATTAGGTAACTTTTAACAATCATTATATACCTACTGAATTTTAAAATATGTATTAAAATGTGTAAATCCAATATTGCTGGGCCTACAGTAAATTGATACAATAATGGCATGTGAACTCAGGGTTGTGAAACTATTCACACCCCTTGGCCTAATTCCACTTTAAAATTATACCTCAAGGAAATGGCCAGAAAGAAAAAAAAGTACAAAGATGGTCATAGAAACAATATTTATAATACTGGGAAGTTGGAAAACTCTCAAAAATTCAACAATAGCGTTAAGGCTAAATAAACTGAAGTACATCATCAAGCTGGAAAACTACAGAACATTGAGTAGGTGAATGCACAGAAATGTTAACTAAAGTTAAATAAAAAGATAAAAAGACAACAACAAAATCCCTATGTAGGGATGGCACCTATACAAAACAGAGATATGTGAATTAATAAAGATCAGAGAGTAAGTAATAGGAAGGGAAGTAAATAGTTATGAATGAATTTTCTTTTCACATAAAATCATTTAAAATATGCCTTTTTAGTGGGGAAGAGGGGGCAGAATCTGTAGCATAATTAACTACCACCATGTTTACTCTTTAACTTTCTGTGACTGACTACTCTGGTATTTCTCCCTCACTGCAGCAATGCAGGTTAGCACCCACAAAAACAATTGGGCATATAAGCACTGGTGGAGTAGTTTTTAATTAGTGACATCAAGCCAGTGTTCTGAAAAATGGGTGCAGCAAAAGATATATTGGGGGGGAAATGGCAAGCACGGATTTATAAAAGACATTCTTTTCCTTTTCTCTTCATACCAACCAAGCAATGGCATGTACCTATGTGGTCACCTTGCATTATCACCAAAGGAAGGACCCACTGGAATGGAATGTTCAAATTCTTTCAAAATATGAACTATCTCAAACATACCAAGAAGTACTGAGTGTTATATAATAAACACCCATGTATTCAATACCCAGATTTAGCCAATGTGAATATGTGGAAATTCTCTTTGTATCCCTCCCCAATCTTAGTCATCTCCTCTCTCCTCTAAGGAAAAACTATTTGGATCTTGGTGTGTGTCCTGCCCTTGCAATTTAAATTATTTTTACCATCTAAGTATAGATCTGTAAGTAACGCAGAATGTCACTTTGCTCATTTAAAAAATTGAAATGGCATCAGAACATATATAGCTGACTGCAATTTCTATTTTTCATTTAACATTGCTTTTGAAATATATCCATGTTAATATGTGTAGCTGTAATTAATGTTTTAATGACTGAATGGTGTTTTTAAGTATTAATTTTATTATGAACTATTTTTAAAATACAGAAAAAATAAAGTAATCTAATAACTAGTCATGTACTTAAGACTAAATTTCATCATATATTAGCATTCTGCCAAAATGCCATACTAATCCAGATCTTTTTAAAGGAACAAAATTTTTAAGTACAGTTGTGTAGCTTCCTGCGTGCAGTGATGAAGAACCCAAAGCCCAGTTAGTATTTAGCTTAGAACTTACTTTAGAATGTCAAATCATTTCGAACAAAAGAATGAAGCCATACCGTGAAGATCTGCCTCAGGAGACTCTGGGCATATGTCTATTTCTATTCCTAATTTTAAAAAATTATTCATGATAATCCATTCAAACTGAAGCCAATTGCTAGAATGTGAGCACTACCTTGTATTCATATTTGTGCCCTAGATGTGTCATGAATCAGTGAATAAATAGTACCAAGTTTTTTTAAAGCACAGATGGTGTTTGTGGCAGCCATAAGAATGTGCCTCTCAGATCTCCAAACATAATACTGATGGCCAGAGCTGCTACATTATGAATCTACTACACTTCCCACAGGCTGCTCCCAGCCAATGACTGAGTGAGGCAGGGAGAGAGGAAACTCCTCTGACAGATGAGCTTGGCTTGAGGACTCCCCATTGGCCTAGCAAAACTTTCTTCAACTACTTTGTATTCTAAGATGCTTTCTGTAGAAAACTCCTTTCTTCCTTCTCTTTCCATCATAATCTACCAGCTCTTCTGCTGTCTCTGGCTTCCTGTCCATTTTCCCTCACAGGCATTTCCCTCCAAAATCTTTCCAACATCTAATCTTGGAATCTGTTTGGAGGATCTTAAGTAACACAGTGGTTAAGTATATGGGTTTCAAAGGATTCTCTAGATAGGTTATTAAGAATGAAAAAAAAATAATTATGTGCTCAAAGATCTAGGATACAAATATTTAGGATTAGGACTTAGCTCAAGGATATAAGTGATGACAACTTAAATGTTACATGAGACCAGGAGAAGGAATGTTTCCCAGGAAGGCCCAAAGGATTTGACATTCGCCAACAGTGTTACAAATGAGCTTGTGCGTGGGGTTCCAGCATCACTATGAAGTGTAGAGTGGCTCTCTTCTGAGACCAGCGTTAATGGCAGGAGAAGAAGTCACAGAATTTAACTCACTGATAGCAGTGAGGATGAGAAGGCCCTGTAGCAAGAACGGCTGGTGGTAGTATTTTACCATCAGAAGCCAAAGGGTCACAGTGTCCACAGTTATGGGGGAGTTAAGAAAACACATAAGAGTTCAGCAGCCAAAACACACTGCTTCACATACGTAGTCAAAATAGAGAAAGAGTGGATGAGTAGGAGGTTGAAGGAAGTTTCCCCAAAAAAGTCTCTTGCCCAGTTTCTGGACCAGACCCACGTTTCAGTTTTCAGACCTGGTGTTCTATGGCTGAAGAGATTATTGGATTTCAGGGGGTAGGACACTGTAACACATGGAGATTTCCCCAGTGCTTCTCCGAAGGGATCTAGGCCACGTACTTGGGTGACTGTTCACTGCAGAAAGGAAAACTTTCAGACATTTCAGGTACTGGACACAGGGTCCAAGTTGGCACTGATACTCAAAGACCCAAAACTTCATCATAGGCTCTGTATTATAATAAGGACATACATATAAGGAAGGGCCAGATGATAAATAGAGTCTTAGCTGAATTCTGGGTCCACTTGATCTGTGAACTCACCTGGTACTCATTTCCCAAGCCCTCCAATATATAATTGGGATTGATATATGTGGTGATTGGAGTCAATTACACACTGCACCTGTTGGTGAGAGCTCTGATAAGTGGGGAAGGCCAAGCAGAGCCCTCTGAGACTGCCTACCTCCCATCAAGATAGTGAATCAGAAACAGGGTAACCCTGGAGAGGGATGACAGAGATTAGTGCCACCCTTAAAGATGCAGGCATGCTGGTCCCCAGTGTACCTCTATTTAATTTGCTGGTTTGGTTTTTGCAGAAACCAGATGGATCCTGCAGACCACTGCTAGCTAGACCAAAAAAGAGCTCTGATCGCAGCCATCCAGCCAGATAGAGTTTCTTTGCAAGGGCAGAAAATATGGTATGTAGTATGCAGCCATTGGTTTGGTGAATGTATACTCTTCTTTCCCAGTCAGGAAAGATGACCAGAAATGGTTTGTTCCAGGGCTGTTTTAACTCTCCCACTGTCTGTCATAATGTAGCCTGAAGACATCTGGACCATCTGGATATATCACAGAACATCATATTGATTCACGACACTGATGACATTATGGTAATCAGGCAGATGAGTAAGTAAGAGGGTACTAAAGTGCTGGAGAATTGGTAAGACACGTGCACTCCAGAGGGAGAGAGACACACTCTACAAAAATTCAGGTACTTGGCAACTCAGTAAACTTTCTGCACATCCCACAGCCAGGAACATGCCAAGATAGTCCCTTCAAAGTAAAGGGCAAATTGCTGCATCATGCATCCATTGTTACGAGAAGGAAATACAATGATCATGAAGCCTTCTTAGACTTTAGAGGTAACAGTCCTAACTGTAGAGCAACTAGCCCTGCTGTTTAGAACAATGATTTCAGCACACTCTATGCTATTTGAGATGTTAATAGCACAAAACACATGACAAGCAGTTCATGACAAGTCCCAAGGGAGCAGCCACAACTCAGGCTCATGAGGTTACGGAACAAGGTCATACCATCTGCAGCAGGGGTATTCCCCTTTTGTAAAATAGCTCCTAGAATGCTAATGGGCCCTGACAGAGCTGGAATGCTGGACTTTGGGATGCCAAGCAGCCACGGTCTAAAATTGTCCATCATCAGTTGGGAACAAGTCATAAAGTAAGCAATCCATCATAAGATGGAAATGGTACATTTAAAACTGAGTATGAGCAGGAAGAAATGACACTGCCAGGGGCATGAACCAGAACCTCATGGCATCCATTGTTATAGTCATGGCATCCAGTAGGTAGTTGTGTCCATTCTGACTTTGCACCAGTGACCACATAGATCTCCTATTCAATCAGCTGAAGAAGGAGGAATTCCCCACCCCCACTTGGTTTATGGATGGGTTGATTCGGTAATAGGCAAAAACCAAAAGTGGATGCTGCCTATGTTATATAACTTATTCAAGGTGGCTGTGAAAAATGGTGATGAGATCTCTGTGAAAGACACATCTTCCCAATGGGCAGAACTTCAGATGTACCTGGCCATCCACTTTGTGTGAAAGCAAAAGTGCCCTAGAGTCAAAACATATATGGGCTCTGGCCAATGGGGGATGGTCAGGGGTCTGGAAGGGCAAAAATACAAATATCAGAGACAAGGAGGTGTGGAAAAGAGACATGTAGACAGACATATGAGAGTGGAAACAAGGTGTGAAGATTTTTATATTGTATTTTAATACCTATCAGAAAGCACCCACATGGTCTGGGACCCACACAAAATAACTTGACTAGTTGACATTCACTGGCATGGTAGGCAAACAGCTGACATGATCACAGAGTAAGAGACAAAGGCTTTACATGGGTCAAAAAACATGATTTCCACTTATGAAGGGCAATCAAGTGATCGTCTGCTTTGAATGATCAACCTTCCAGCAATACACACCAATGAGGAGCCACCAGTACAGCCACTCAGTGGCTACTATTCCGTAAGGAGACTAACTGGCCACTTGGTAACAAATGGACTACAGGACCATTTTCATTCTGGAAGAGGCAGTGGTTTTTCTCACAGGAATAGAAACTTAATCTGGGTGTAGGTTTGCCTTTCCTGCATACTAACAAGTCACGTATGGAATGCCTGATCCACAGACATGAAACATAGGATCCAATCAGGGAACTCATTTTATAGATCCAGTGTTCATGTCATATACTGTGTCATCTAGAAGCTACCTGCTAAACAGAGTGTTGGCATGGCATGCTATATGGACATCCCCCTGCAAGCATGGGGGTACCATCCTCCAAGACACGTAAAGACACTGAAATTACAGAACTTTATATAGTACTATGTCCCCAAGAGGAAGACTGCAGGTGTTCAGGAACCAAGGAGTGGAAGCAGGAGCGGCCTCCCCATCACTTTGAGTGACTACCTGAGGGCCCCACAGGTCTGAATTCTGCAAGGTTAGAGATCCTGATCTTCAAAATGGGTATGCTCTTGTCATGAGATAGCAAAGATCTTACTGGATGATAAGCTACAGCTGCCACTTGGACACTTTGGGCTCTGTGGGGCCAGAAACTAGCAGGCAAGAATAGAAATCACCATCTTGTTAGGGGTAATTACACTAATCAGCAGGAGGAGGCAGGGCTGTTACTTGATGTGAGAGGGGAGCAACGTGCATGGAACTCAGGAGACCGACTGGGTGCCTCTTGGTACTTTCTTGCCTAACTGTGACAGATGTAATGATGTAATGGAAGTAAGGTCAGATAAATGCAGGTAGGGTCACCAGGAGCTCAGACCCCCTCAGGAATGAGGGTTTGGGAAACACCACCATGTGACCACTGAAGCCAACAGAGTGAGGGACTTTAGAGGAGATAGTGGAGAAGGGGACATGATGAGTACCAGTTTTGGCATTGAGACCAATCATAGCTGTGGAGGCTATAGTTTGTCCCTACTTCTTTCTTCAAACCTTCCCCTCAGGAAGAGGGGCCAAACAGAGCTCTGAAGGGACTGCTCCCCAAATGTGTTATGAAGGAGACCCACGGAACACACAAGGTAAACTGTGGCAGATGTGGGGATGTGTCAATTAGATTGTCCTTTAAGAAAGGACTCACGCTGCAGCTGCAAGGAATGTGGTTAGCTAACAGTCTCTCCAGCTGTT
Organism: Hyaena hyaena; assembly: GCF_003009895.1. NCBI lineage: Eukaryota > Metazoa > Chordata > Mammalia > Carnivora > Hyaenidae > Hyaena > Hyaena hyaena. The sequence goes on along the minus strand of NW_024080930.1, from coordinate 1,067,139 downwards.
CTTGTCTTCAGGGTCAACTTGTGCTGTTCTCAGGGTGGTCCCCAGTCAATGAAAAAGGCCTAATCATTTCTCCTCAATGGGGGAAGTTTAAAGAATAATCTTTGCTCTGGAGCTCTGCGTTGGAGTAGCCTGCCTATCCTGCTTCTGCCCCTTTTCTTACTTCCATCTCAACATCCCCCCCCCCCCCCCCCCCCCCCCCCCCCCCCCCCCCCCCCCGCCTAACCCCTGCCATAACTTTTGCATCTGCTTCTGAGAGACTCTAACTGGGACAGATGCATCCATTAGGCCTCTGAACTCGAGTCACTCCCTGTTCCCAATCCTGGGATGTGTGACTCAAGTAATGGAACTGGTGTTTTCTCACATGCTAAACTGAAGACTTATTCCTTTCGTAAGTACATTATATGATTGATATGATGATAAAATTAATATGTGCAGGAAAATGCTATGTAATTTGAAAGTTGCTATGTTAATGATTACAGTCTTTATTAAAAGACCTAAAGAGTTAAATCATTTCCTAGATTACCTAACAATCCTCAATTGTTAAAAAAAAAATTCAAGCCCTTTCAAAGCTGGTAAGGTGATGTGGTTTTCTGTGGTGTTACTTACTCCTAGGGAGTAATTTATATACTCAAAGATCTTGCTTGACAATCCGATGCATACCGAAATAAAGAACTATAGAGTACTACAGTAACCTGCCATGGGAATTTTGGTTTCTTTCTTATCATTTCTAGGATAACAATTACTTCCAGGAAATGAGAAACATTGAAACAATGCTTCTGATCAAACAAAGTGATGAGATCACCTGTGTAACCACAAAACAATTTTCTCCAGCACTACTGTGATCAGACATAATTTAATATCTGTTGGTAAATACTGCAGTTTTAATATACATAAAAATAAAAAGATTTCCTATAAACACATTCTTTTAGTGTTCGTTCTTGGTATTCATACTTATCTGTAATGTACTACAAGAGAGCTAGTGATTATGTCATCCCTTTTTATCAGAAAAACTTTTAGCTGCACCTTTTTAGCAGAAAAGAGGAAAATAATGTGGTATCGTTTGCTTACCTGGTGATACGTATTTGGAATGGGTTTTCTGTCTCTCTTCCTGCCTTTCAAAAGTTATTACCTCTCACTTGCATTTGGGAGTTGGCACATGTTCAGTAACAAGACTTTTGAAAATCTGTGGTTCCACATAAAGAATAGTAAAAAGAAAAGAAAAGAAAAGAAAAAAGAGTTTAAAATAATCTGTCCTTTTCCCTTTTTGTTCATCCTGCCGAAAGTAAACCATCTGCTTTTTGGTCCAAGCAGATCTACAGGTCTACAACGTCCACCTGAGTGATAGGGCTAAAACTTTTGTCTGTTTATTCAGATGTCAGTGTATTGAAGTAATGTAGATAATGATGCACCTTTAATCCAAATGGTTTTGCATAAATGGGGCGCCTGGGTGGCTCAGTGGGTTAAGCCTCTAACTCTTTGCTTCAGCTCGGGTCATGATCTCACAGTCCATGAGCTGGAGCCTCGTGTTCTCCTCTTAGCTGACAGCGCAGAGCCTGCTTGGGATTCTGTTTCCCTCTCTCTCTCTCTCTCTCAAAATAAATAAATAAGCTTTAAAAAATGAAATATAGAAAAAGCAAAAGAATAGTTCCCACGGTACTTTCCTGTAGATGCAGAATACCTGCACTATGAATTGAGTGCTAACACGAAAAAGAATGCCAATAACATAAGGTAGATTATAAGATCCACCAGGCAATTTTAAAAATGTGTTTCATCATAATTCAGCATAAGTAGCAGAATTCTTCAGATTTACACGATTCTTTGGGGGGGGGGTGGTATGTGCATTCTGTGATCTCTGATAATTGAACTCAACTTCAAAAGGCTTAAGCCAGTGACCTCAAAATGAGGTTCACAGAACAGTACCCAATGATGAAATCTGAAGCAGTAAAACACGGCTGAACTGAAACGTAAACATTCATACTCTTAGGACATGACTGACTCTTCATTTAATTAATTTTGTTTTGGAATTCTGGGTTGTCTTCAGACACTTCCTTTTCATATCTTAAACGGTGTTCTCAGGAGTGTTAGGGGAGAATCCAGCGATCTCGGGTGTCTCAGCAAAGTTTAGCACATAGTTCGCGCAATGTTACTAAGTACTTTCTGAATATAGGAGTTACCGCTACCGACTTGCCCCGGGACGAAAGGAAGCACATTTACATTTCAAGGTCCTTTGAGTGACAGGACTTCGAAAAATCTCTGTTCCTCCACCTTTGTTCCTTTTTTTTCGCGACTCAGAAGCCACCTGTACCGCATGGCACAGCTGCCCCTCTCACCGTCTTCAGACCCGACACCCGGCTGCCGACAGCCTGCTCCAGCCGTGGGAGAAGGAGGCTGCACGGAGAGATGGATAGAGTCCTGCGCGCGGCCGCTTTCGGGGAAGGGCGGGGGACGCCGAGGGGCGGAGCCGGCGCGCGCGGGCGGGGTGTGCGCGCCGCCGCCGCGTCACCAGCGTGCGGCACGTGCCCGTGTTTACGTCCCTCGTGGAGCAGCCTACGTCAGCAGCCAAATGGCAACATTGTGGCGATTCTGAAGCTTAGGGTTTAGGAGACGCGTCTCTCCGCCAGGCCGTCTCCGGGCTGTCGGGAAGAGGAGGAGAAGGAGGAGCAGCGGGGAGACCGGCCTGGGAGAGCGGCGGAGACTCCCACGTCGCCGGCCGTGACCGCCTGCCGGCCTGCCTGGCCCCGCGGGACCTGCGCCTCACCTTCAGAGAGCCGAAGACGCAGCACCGCGGCCTCGCGCTGGGGGCGGCCGGGTCGGACGCGAGGCGCTGCCGCAGCGCTGGGCTTGTAAACAGATCCAGCCGCACGTGACCATGTGAACTACCTGCTCCAGGGACGCGTATTGTCTTTCCCGCGAGCCCCGCCACAAAGGAGCGCGGCGGGTTCGAGTGCTGGGGGCCGGGCGAGCGAGCGGGGAGAGCCGGCTGGCGCGCTAAGATGGCCGAAGGCGCCCAGCGAGGGTGAGCAGGGGGCGCGGTGCAGCCAGCCGGTGAGTCTTCGGGCGGGCAGGGCCATCGGCGCCTCCCCCGCGGCCTGGCCTGGCACCGGAGCCACCATGTCTTTCGCGCTGGAGGAGACGCTCGAGTCGGACTGGGTGGCCGTGCGGCCCCATGTGTTCGACGAGCGCGAGAAGCATAAGTTCGTCTTTATAGTGGCCTGGAACGAGATTGAGGGCAAGTTTGCCATAACCTGTCACAACCGGACGGCCCAGAGGCAGAGGAGCGGCTCCCGAGAGCAGGCGGGGGCGCGAGGGGGCGCGGAGCCCGGAGCATCCGCGTCGGACGGGACCCGCGGGCCGGGCAGCCCAGCTGGCAAGGGCCGGTCCGAGGCCACTGCCTCTGCCTCTGCGATTCTGGGCAGGAGCCCGGGACCCCGGAGGAGCCCGGCCTGGGCGGAAGGCGGCTCTCCGCCGAGCGCGCGCAGCCTTCGGGGAGACTCGCTGCTGCGGAGTCCGGCCGGCAAAGCGGTGGAGAGCCCTCTCAGGAGCCCAGTGCGGGCCAAGACCAGCCCGGTTCGAAAGGGATCTGAAGGCAGAGATGTGGCGGGGGCCGCCCCTTCGGCGCCCCGGGAGGCCCCGGTGTCCTCGGTGCGTGTCGTGAGCGCCTGCGGGGCGGTCTCCGAGGAGATCGAGGTTCTGGAAATGGTGAGGGAGGACGAGGTGGCCTCGGGGGCCCTGGCTCTCTCGGACTCAGAGCAGCCGCCGCCCACCGCCGAGCTGGAGTCCCAGGCGGAGGAGTGTAGCTGGGCCGGGCTCTTTTCCTTCCAGGATCTGCGTGCTGTGCACCAGCAGCTGTGTTCTGTGAACTCGCAGCTGGAGCAGTGCCTGCCCGTATTCCCCGAGGAGCCCTCTGGCATGTGGACCGTGCTGTTCGGGGGTGCCCCAGAGATGACCGAGCAGGAGATCGACACTCTGTGTTACCAGCTCCAGGTCTACCTGGGCCATGGCCTGGACACCTGCGGCTGGAAGATCCTCTCCCAGGTACTTTTTACTGAGACCGACGACCCTGAGGAGTATTACGAAAGCCTTAGCGAGCTGCGGCAGAAGGGCTACGAAGAAGTGCTTCAGCGGGCCAGGAAGCGCATCCAGGAGGTAAGGACTCGTCTGGGCTTCAGTCCTTGCTTTTGGTTACTCACTGCCGGAGGCTGAAGCCTCAGTCTGGACCGTGAGCATTTGGGAGACTTGTTCTTCTGGACAAGAGAAGAAGATGATGTGTTCCTTACTAATCTCCCCCTTAATTCCTTTCCATGGTAGGAAAACCGTGGCTTTCCTTAATTGGCCCTCTGAAGGAACTTTAAGTCGTTAGATTTTCTCCTTCTATTTATCAAATAGGTTCTATATAATAGGCATTCGGTTCACTGCTCAGTGCTGGAAATAAAATTAAAGCTACTCAGACCAAAGGCGTCCTGTTAGACACCGACTATTCTTTTCTCTCTTGCCTCTCTTTCCAGCAGTATCTGCCCAGATATTTACTCTTCTTGAAGGTCCTGATCATTTATTCATAATAGTTTATCTTAGGGAGTATATTTGGATTTTTTTTTAAATCCCCATATGTAGTTTGGCAACTTATGCAAATTTTAAATTCATTTTCCTCCAAATGAGTGGCCTGTCTAAATGAAAAAGCACCACTCTCCATTGGATGCAAATGTATTTTTAAAGGTTTATACACACTCTAGGAATCTCTGAAGTCTTGATAGCTGGCTCACGTTTTACATTTTTTTTAGGGAGGAAAAAAAAGTCCTGGGCAGAAGTGTTTATACTTTGTGTCCTTCTAAGTAAAAGTAGTACCCAGCTTTTTCAAACTGTTTCACACTTAAAATATAGGGAATAATGGAAAAAGTCTGCATGGGTATGCACGAGGAGCTCTACAAAGTGTAAGACATGGATAATTTGAGGTAGTGCCTACAAAGCAGCTTCTGCTGAAGGAACTATACTAAAAAAGTGTTCTAAAATATGTTTTAATTTTCGGGTGGCCTGTCTGGTTCAGTCCGTAGAGCATGCAACTCTTGATCTTTGGGTTGAGTTTGAGCCCCAAGTTGAATGTAGAGATTACTTAAAAATAAGACATCTTGGAAAGAAAAGGTATACTTTATTTTTTACTAATGGACACTAACAGATATTTCCTTAAAGCAACTATTTTTAATATTACCAATAGAGGTTAGAGGTGGGTGGGGAAATGCCCCTTTTTATGGTGTTTATATTCCTGACATTGTGTTGTCATCTGTTAACCCTGCCTGTGTTTATGTAATACTTAAATTCTGCTCTGAAGGCTAGGAAGCTTGTGTCTCCAGGTTACTGGTACTATAGTATTTTCCATTACTAGACTGGGGAATTTAGGAAATAATTTCTTTATCCTTATCCCACAGTGCTCTCATACAACTTCCTGAATTCAGGTTTTCACTCCTTCCTGTTGGTTTACTTTGTGCTAAGCATCACCTACCTGGTAATGTGATCCAGGAATTCCAGGGATCTCTTTATTTTCCACATTATCATCTTCTGGAGTCTGGAGTCTGTGTTCTTAAATTCTTTTTGGAAGAGAGTGACAAATTTTAAATGGTCACATATATTCTTCTTAGAGCTTTGTTAATATTTACCTGTATTTTTTTTAATTGCAAGGACAAATTAGTGCTTCTTTCTCTTACACTTTTTTGTTAAACTCTGTAATTATATTTCTAAAGATGGAGGCAGGTCCAGTTTTAATTTTGTTGATATTCAGAAAAAGTTAATTTTGTCTGGATTAACTCAAATAGGGTAAAAAGTGAGAGTTGCCAAAAAATAATTAATTAATTACAGTTATCTGGAACTCTTCCATGGGGGTGGTGCGTTACTTTTTTTTAAAAAGAATTTCTTTTCCCAATTAAGGTTATATTAGCGATAATATTAAATTTTCCTTAAAGGAGAGAAACTTAAAGTTTTAAAAAGTATTTTGTGTTCTGGAAAACAACTCAGATGAAGTTTATTGTAAATTCATGGGACATTAAATACGTACGTGAATTTTTGGTGCTTCATTTCGTTGACTTGAACAGTATTTGGAAAATATGAAGGATAACAAATAGATTCAGTTATAATGCTCACCTTGATAGCTACTGGAAGTTTATATTGAAAGGAATGAGGCTTATTGGGGAAAATAGGTGGTGTGATTAATTAGTGACGTCTGCTGTGTGCTTGAGAATCCTGCTGTGTGCTTGATAATCAGTTTGCGAGCATACCAAGCCTGGTTTTTGTTGTTGTTCCCTAAGTGCTTAAAATTTTTACTATCCTAAGAGGTTGCAATAACTTTTGAAAGTAAAACACTTAAGGAAATTTTGTCAGTTTAGTACTAATGATTTTGTTAAGTTTATTAATTACCACTAATAGAATGGTTTTTTGTTACCGATTCTGAAGCTGACTTAATTTGTGGAAATGGCTATAGGTGTTCAAGCCAGGTATATCTGCTAAATTAAACCTGTTCTTAGATGTTACTTAGAAAGTTGATTCTTTGGTTACGGTTTTCCTCTTTAATGTCTCTAGATCTATTTTCTGCTCTTTTTTCCCCCCCTCTACAGTATTCCTTTTCCTATCTATTTAAAGGCTTCAGCTTAAAGACCACACCTGTTTTTGTTCAAAGTGGTCAGTGGTTCAAAGTGGTAAATTGTTGAACGGAGGTTTTTTTAATTTTTTTTTTTTTGGTTTTTAAAGTAGAACAGTCTGTACTGCTACATTGTATACTTCTCAAGGTCACTGGCCTTGACAGTATCTTGGAGAATTCTCTTTGCCATCCCTGGTTCAGGGTCATACATCTTGTGAGCACTCTTAGTATTTGTGGACTAAGAACATGAGAGGTGTTTTTGTTTTGTTTTGGTTTGGTTTTGTTTTTTTTAGTAGTATGAGAATTGAAAGGATTTGGAAGAAGGATCTTTTTGTTTTAAACTTGTAGGTAAATAAAACTAAAAAAAATTGACAAATGTTAATTCCTTAAGGGACTGTGTAATTCAAGAACTGGGAGTAAAATCTTGTAAAACTGAAAATAGCTTTCTAAATAAGGAGTCTTTATCTGGCATTGATGAATTCACTTTAAATTGAGGGGAGCTATAGATGGATTTTAATGGGGTTCCTTAAGGTAGCATGCTAAGTTTTCTATACACAGACATACTTGGATTTTGGAGAGAAAGGCTTTTGTCAAAGTTTTCAAGGTGTTCTGCAGAAAGAATCTTAAAACTGTAGTTCTGAATTATTTCCTTAGTAAGCTTTGGGCGCAACTCTTGGCATTTAAGTTTTGGAGTACACTTAATGATTTAACATGGGGTTATAAGAAATACTCCTATACTTTTTGTTTTGTGAAATACAGAGGAATGAAATCTTAGGTTTTCTGCTAAAAGTTTTGTTAATGATTCACAAATTTGATAGACTAGAAATAATTTGTGAGGAGCTGCAGTTTACACAGTGCTAATGAAAAAATTTTAGGTGACATAAGAATTGTAAGGTATTCAGTTGACTACAAATGAAATTTGAAATTTATTACACAGTAGGTTTCTCTTGGACTTTTTAAGGGTTTAGTGAAGTAGTGCTATTTATATAGCAGGCACGCAATTCCTGAATGAATCAAGTGCCACCAAGGCCTCTTGGAATGGTTTCACCAGTAGTGTTGGTTGTTGGTCAGAGCTCAGGATCATATTATAGTGTATGTGCTTGGGTAGTCCATACCATGGCTTACTTACCTGTGATGACCTGAATTTTGTCAGTAATGGTTTTTGTGTAAGGACTACTATTGTTGAAATGGTTGTAGTTGTAGTCTTCAAGTTAGTAAACTTTAACCATGATAGTAGGCTTGATTAAGATCTAATAATCATTGTTCTCTTTGGAAGATTACTCAGCTTACTTCTTCCCAGTTGATTTTAATTTATTTCCAGTAAAAAAACAAAACAAAACACTGAGAGCTTCATGTGTTTTCATAAGTAGCCATGTAAGGTATGGTGTAGACAGCCTACCTCCAATGTTTTGAGTCAGAACCTGGCTTACAAATAGGACTTAACACTTCAGTGACCTGCTTAGTTATTTAACCTTGTTAAAACAGGGAAAAGGGGGAGCTGTTTAAAGGATATCTTTTTTATTAAAAATTAAATTAAAATTTAATTAAATAAATATTTAATTAAAAATATTAAAATTATCTTTTAATGTTTTATTTATTTCTGAGAGAGAGAGAGCGCGCGAGCGAGCACTTGCACAAGTAGGGAGGGTCAGAGAGAGAGGGAGACAGAATCTGAAACAGGCTCCAGGCTCTGAGCGGGCTGTTAGACGCTGGGCTCGAACCCAGTATGACCTGAGCCGAAGTCGACGCTTAACTGACTGAGCCACCCAAGCGCCCCATATTTAAAGGATATCTTGAGATTTAAGTAAGCTACTATGAAAAAGTTCTTAAGTGTCTGGCATGTATAAAGAATGCTACAGGAAATGTTAATTTTTTTTTTCCCCCGCGTAATAAGGATTCTCCAGAGTTTTCACCTCAACATTTATTGCAGGGAATGTAACTAGTATTTATTGGGACTCCTGAGATATTGGAGTTTCATGTTTACTATCTCTTCGTTGTCCCCACTCCCTTTTTTGATAAATGGTGTTTCATACCCATTTTACTGAGGCTGAAATTGAGACTTAAAGATGTTGGATTTGGCCAGCCTTAAACAGCTAAGTTGTGATAAAACTCAGATTCAAACCTAGATCTGTCTCAATCTAAACGTGAACTTTTTCTGCAATGTCTTGTTTCCTTGAAAACAATAAAAGGGAGTCAGTCTGTACTCCAGAGAATGAGAGAGTGGTACTATTTAAAAAACTAGTCAGTTCAATAATGTCTTTTAAATAACTCATTTGTTTAATTTCAAGTTAATTTTGATAGGTATGTGTGGGGCAGTCTCTCCATGTTGTGTTACAGAAGAAAGAGGTTCCCTAGGGGTGCAAGGATGGGTTTGTTAGACAAGAGCGCCCAGTTGCTGTTTTCCTTTCTATCTTAAAAGGACTCAGCTATAGATGACTCATGATGTGTGAGGTTTTTTAATGTAAAGGGCCAGGAGCTCTAGGAAGAATGCTTAACCATCCCTTCTCCCAATTATGACTTTTCCTAATTTTTCTGCAAAACTAAGATTACAAAATTCTAGAGCCACACTGAAATCTCAATTATATATAGTCTTTTCAGAGTCTTAGGGTGCTGGCCTTTCATTGGGCTAGTATGCCTTGACCCATGATTAGGTAGAAGTAATAGAAGTAGGCTCAGGAAGGACATGATGTAGTTGCAGTGTAAACACAGTTGAGGAGTAATAAAGCCAAGTGAATTTTGTGGGGTTCTTGAAAGTTATTATGAAAGACTTGAATGGTAGAGGCTATGAAAACTATGACTTAGATACTAATCATTTTCTTCAATCATGTGCCCAAATAAACTTGGCCATTTTTCACATCATTGAAAAAGAAGTATAGAAAAGAGATGAATATATGCTTTTAGGTTAGTGTATCAGTAATGCAGAAACATGGAGGCTGGTGACAGGATAGCAGCAGCCTTCATGATAATTGATTCATGTTTGTTTCATTTTTCTACTTGATGTTAATTAACATCACATGATGCCCAGTCCACCACATATTTCACAGGCATGAAATCAGGCATATTTCCTCCTTGCTAAAAACAAGGCCAGCTTTGACAAACACTTGAGCAGCGTGAGTTCAAGGGTGTGTTTTTCTGGGAAGATAGAAGGGAGAAGGTGAGGGGGAGGTGGGGGGGATTAGTTTGTTAAACACAATTGCTTTGTTTGAATTAGCAATCTTCATTCCCCAGATCTTCACATGTAACTTTAATCAGTCTCTCAGTGTTCTCCATTGCTGCTTTATTTGACCTTTGATTGACTGCGGAATATTGTGGGAAGCGGGAATTGAAAGCAAAAGGTGGCCTTCCATTCATTGATGGTTAAAAGTTTGTGCTTTTTTTTTTTTTTTTGTAATGTAAAGTTTCCCTGGCGGTTTGCACTTTTTAATAGGTCAGGATCTGCTCTCTCTAAATCTGTCCAGTTCCCTCAGTGGTTGATGGGAGAAGATGTAAGTTGCAAGGGTAAGAAAAGGCAATGAAGACTAAATAATAGTTCTTGGCGCTGTTTGGTTTTTGGTAGAGGTAGTGAAGTTCATTTGGCCTTTCAAGCTTCTTGTAGAGGCCTGTTCTTTCTAAGTAGCCTTCACTCCGACAATTATTAACACTCCACGAGGGCAGAGAAGGAATCATTTAGCAAAAACATAGAAAATTTTGTGAGTTTTCTTAAATGTAGAAAATTGCCTTTTTATGCTTGTCCTTGAATTTTAAACTTTTTTTGGTTATAATTGCGTATGATAGACTCTTTTCACCCTGTGATGATTATACTGTAGGCTGTGAAATGAAAATAATCCTGATGATCACAGGAGAATGGTCTTAAGGACAAATATATGAAGTTCCTTTATTTTTAAAAAAGTTTTCTTAAATGTTTATTTGGAGAGCGAGAAAGAAAGTGGGCAGAGAGAGAGAAAATCCCAAGCAGGGTTTGCTTGATTCCATGAACCATGAGATCTTATCTGAAACAAAGAGCTGGATGGTTAACCTGCTGAGGCACCCAAGTGCCCCTGAAATTCTTTTATTAATATGGGGTTTTATTTGTAACTTTAAGGTATGAAGGTGATGGCTAGGGACTTAGTTTATATGATAAATGTTAGTGCATTTAGGTAACAAACATAGGGAGAACACAATGATTAAAAATGGTCATTTCTCAGAAGAAATTTTAAGTATGGTTGGTCACCAAACTGGCCTGCTGCTAGGAATTAGTTGAGGCAGGTTTTTTAGAATGTTTTGTTTATTTTTGAGAGAGAAAAAAAGATACTGAGACATCCCAAGCAAGCTCCACAGTAAAAGCACAGAGCCTGATGTGGGGCTTGAACTCATGAACTGTGAGATCATGATAATGAACAGAAATCAAGAGTTGAATGCCAAACTGACTGAGCCACCCAGGCATCCCAGTGTTTTCATTTTTATTTTATTTTTTAAGGAAATGGTGGGGGAAAGGGAGAGAGGCAAACCATGAGAGACTCTTGAATGCTGACAAAAACTGAGGACTGATGGATGTGGGGGGGAGGGGGGNGAAGAAATGGACAAATTCCTAAACACACACTCACTACCAAAATTCACACGGGAAGAAATAGAAAACCTGAACAGACCCATAACGAGTGAATAAACTATTTGTAAAAAAAAAAAAAAAAAAAGATGCTAAGAATCTCACGGTGAAAAAAAAAAAAAAAAAAAAAAAGTAAAACAAAGACCACAAAAAAAAAAAAAAAAAAAAAAAAGAGGTTCTCACTACACTGTCTTTAATTAGTGCTTAGGGGAAAGAAAACTTACTGAACATGGCTCAGGAAAATATTTTTTGTCCTAATGCTGATACTAGTGGCTTGACCTTAGGGCTGTCACTTGCCCTTCTTTGGTATTAATGTCTGAAGTGAGAGACTGAAGTTAGAGATTAAAGATTAGGATAATTTACAGGCCCAGTGTAGCAAGTGTTGGGACCTGAGCCATTTGTTTTATATGCTTATATCCAGATTTAGGTCCCCTTGCTTTAAGGTAAGTGGTTGGCAGCTTTTTTCATTTTGCTAGAGGTTTTTAGGCTCTGAAAAAAGTCTAATTCATTTTTGGGTGCAGAGAGCATTGGAAGAGGGCATTCCTTCTGTTCTTGTGTTTGTGTTCTTGGGCTCTCTTTTCATTACCTATTATTGAAGGTAGTTTTTTTTTTTTTTCTTCCTTGGGTGCATTTCCCTGTGGTTTCTAGTATTAAACCTGCTTTTCCAATGCCCGGCTAGCGTAGTCTGTATAGCATGAGACGCTTAAAACTGCTTCTCCCAGTTTTTGACAACTCGAAGTTACATTTATAAAAGAAATGTTTGTTTAGAGGGGCCTGGGTGGCTCAGTTGGTTGGGCATCCAACCTTGGCTCAGGTCATGATCTCAAAGTCTGTGACTTTGAGCCCTGCATCGGGCTCTGTGCTGACAGCTTGGACCCTGGAGCCTGTTTCAGATTCTGTGTCTCCCTCTCTATCTGCCCATCCTGTGCTCATGCTCTGTCTCTCTCAAACAAATAAATATTAAAAAAAAAAAAAGAAAGAAAACAAATGTTACTAAAGTTATTTCTTTGAGCTTTTCTTCCTCTTAACCTTCATATCTAGGTGAGTCTCTTTCCTCTTTACTGACAACAATGGGGCCATGACTGGAGTGACCTATGTGTAGTGAAATATGTGAGGTTTTAATTTTCAGTCGTCAAAGTAACCTTTATAGAATGCTTCCTGCTTTCTCTGGCTCAAGCATTGTGCTGAGGTGTTTAAATACATTATCTCAATTAGCATGTAGATAGGAGTTGAGAGGGAAGGTCGGGTTTGAGTTTTTTGTCTTGACTCTTCTAATAGCTTTGTGAATATGGGCCTTACTAATTCCCACTTTTTAGCTGCTGCTTCCATGAAGTGAGGGAATACTGCTGTCTTAAACAGAATATGGCTGTCCTCATCTGTAAAATGAGGAGGCTACTGCTGCCTTTAAAAATAGTTTGTAGGTACACCTGGGTGACTCAAATGGTTAAGAGTCCAACCTCAACTTAGTAAGTATCCAACTTTGGCTCAGGTCATGATCTCCTGTTTTGTGAGTTTGAGCCCCCACATTGGGGCTGTGCTGTCAGCATAGAACCTGCTTCTGAACCTCTGTTTCCCTTTCCCTCTTTGCCCTTTTCTCTTTCTCAAGAATAAATGAATGTTAAGAAAATAAGAAAAATATACAATAAAAAATAAGTTTTATGTAAGTACTTAGAACAGAGCAGTATACCCAGCAAAACACTTGGTAAATGTTAACTCTTAATATTAGTCTTTATATCAAACTAAAAGGTGGGGATTTTACAGTAGAGGAAAAAGATTGAAAGAGACTAGATAAATTTGTCTACGTAGCATCTGACATATAAGTGGACCAGATTCAAATTCAAGCCTGACTGATTCTATACTGCTTTCTTAACCATTGGACTATCTTCTTACCTGTAGTGTAGAACGGGAGTTACACTAACTGATAAATATTGTCAAATTGAAATACGAGGTCAGTGTCTCATCACTGGATAAAAACATTAACAATGCTTAGTTGCTGAGTGTTTTTGGAAAACCTTGATTATGTAGTAGGCTTATTTAAATTTGTGCCTATATGTATGGTACATGAAGCTCAAATGTGAGATAGAATACATAGATTTAAATTTTTTTTTTTTTTTTTACTGATTTATTTCTGAGAGAGAGAGATAGACAGCGTGAGCAGAGGAGGGTCAGAGAGAGAGGGAGATACAAAATCTGAAACGGGCTCCAGGCTCTGAGCTGGCTGTCAGCACAGAGCCCGATGCAGGGCTCGAACCCACAAACCGTGAGATCATGACCTGAGCCGAAGTTGGACACTTAACTGACTGAGCCACCCAGGCGCCTCGCATATATCTTTCTTAAAAGAATCATTTATAAAAATAATTTTTTGGGACACCTGGATGGCTCATTTGGTTAAAGTATCTGACTTCAGCTCAGTTCATGATCTCAGGGTCAGAGTTCTGTTTGTGGGTTCAAGCCTTGTGTTGGACTCTGCTCTCAGCACAGAGCCCACTTCAGATGCTCTCTCTCCTTCTCTCACTGCCCCTCTCCCACTCGCACTCTCTCTCAAAAATAATTAAACATTAAAAATAATTTTTTATAATAGGAAGAATAAATATACTGATAATTAAATATTCTCTTGCAAATTCTTTTCTATATATATAAGCTTGCTAAGGGTGAGTTGGTTTAGGCAGTGTGATGATTTTCCTTTTCAAAAATGTATTTTACATTGAAGATGATTTTTTCTCCCCAGAACATTTTCTAATGCTTTTTCCACCCTCAGTAGAGCTAGAGAATTTCATATAGTCTGAGGTAAGACCTGAAATCTACCTACTTACTATGCAGTTTATTCCCATTTAAGATTTTTTTTTTAATCTTTTTATTTATTTCTAGGGGAGAGAGAGAGAAAGAGACAGTGTGAGCAGGGGAGGGTCAGAGAGAGAGGGAGTCACAGACTGAACCAGGCTCCAGGCTCTGAGCTGGCAGTCAGCACAGAGCCCGACGTGGGGCTCGAACCCACGAACCGCGAGATCATGACCTAAGCAAAAGTCGGACGCTTAACTGACTAAGCCACCCTGGCGCCCCGATTCCCATTTAAATAATTAGTCCATAACATTGAATAATGAGTTTTCTACTCCCTTTCCTTTAACTGCTTATTCCTCTTAATTATCTCATTGGCTAAATTTTTTCTGGCTAGACAGGGGAAGAGGGAAGTTAAGTGTGTTAACCTCTCTTTATTTTTTTGATTGGAAATCCTGCCTCTTTTATATTAGTTGATGTGAATTTTGGTATTAGAGTTGTTAAATGAAAAGGCTATGATGGTAAGGTTAAAGAAATGAAGGATTAAGAGAATCCTTAATCAAGAATTAACTAGCAATATTTAAACTTGAAAAATTAGTGGGAATGGATAACTTTATTTTAGGAAATTATATGTCAGCCCACAGTTGAAGCCTTTGTTGATGTTTGCTTTTGTAAATCATGTGGTCGAAGTCTCTGGCTCCTTGGACGGTTTTGAAATTGGCTTTTGAACAGGTTTTATTTTATATATTATGCCTTTCGAATTTCAAGTAAGACTATTTTATGTATCTTGGTGGAGATTACATAAACAAATTAGAATTAGAGAAAAAAGACTTTATTAGCTCCAGGTATTTAGCATGTTTGTAGGTTTGCTAAGTGAAAACTGAAAGGTATTCCAAAACTGAATTCCAATTTTATTTTCTTTCATTTTGTCTGATTGCCTGACTCCCCACTTAATATTTTTCATTTTCTTCTATTAGTAGGGTCATAAAGGGCAGTGGTTGAGAGCTTGAGTTGGGTTGCTGAGGATCTACCTAACTTAAGGCAAGTTACTAGCATAATAGACCTACATCATAAGATTGTTAGGAAGAATAACGGAGGATGTGTGTAAGGTGTCTAGCACAGTGCCTGGTACTAGAAACCCTCAGTAAACACTAGCTATTATAATTCTTGACTTTTGCCTGAAGCAAACTGATTGATTTCTGGATTCCTCTCAGACTCCAATATTTTATCTAAACCAAAACTGTCAAAATATTAAGAAAAGTGTGAAAGTTTGTTTTTAACCCTCTTATTGTATCCCCAGTAGAAACTCCTAATCCATGGTTCCCAAACTCCTTGTTGCGGTTCATTCATGTGAATTATTATATTTTGGTCAACTTTGCAGGACAGGATGGTCTTTTTACCAGTCAGCTTTTTCTATAGCTCTTCCATTTTTTTTTTATATTCCTTTTCCCTTTCGTTTGTAAGCATCGCAGACAACCCTGATCACAATTGATTTGTAGATACTCTAACTGAAATAATTAAAAAAAAATAGTAAGGATTGGGGTGCCTGTATGGCTCAGTTGGTAAAGTGTCCGACTTATGCTAAGGTCATGATCTTCTGGTTCTTGAGCTCCAGTCCCGCTTCAGGTGAGCTTGAGCCCTGCTTCTGGCTCTGTGGTGACAGTATGGGGTCTGGGTGGGATTCTTTCTCCCCTCTTCTCTATGCCCCCCTCTCACTTGTGCTCCCTCCCTCTCTCAAAAATAAATAAATATTTTTAAAAGAAGATAGTAAGGAGAAGTCCTTACACTCATTAAATCTCCTCATTGGTCATCTATTTAGCGTATTATCCTTTTGTGCCAGGTGCTAGGTGTACCATAGAAAACAAAAACACAGTCCCTTTCTCTAAGCTTCACTGCAAATTCTGTCATTCATTTTTTTTTAAACTTAATTTATTTTGAGTGAGAGAAGAGCGAGAGAGGGAGAGAGAGAATCCCAAGCAGGCTGAGCCCAACACCGGACTCAAGCTCATGAACCTAGATATCATGACCTGAGCCAAAATCAAGAGTCATCTCTAAACTGATTGAGACACCTAGCTGCCTCCAAATCCTGTCATTCTGATTGAACTTATCTTATGTTTTTGTTTTCTTAAAATCTTCATATTTGAGAGAGAGACACACATACACAGAATAAGCAGGAAAGGAATGGAGAGAGAGGGAGAGACAGAATCAGAAGTAGGTTTCAGGCTCTGAGTTGATAGCACAGACCCAATGCAGGGTGCAAACCCATGAATCGCAAGATAATGACCTGAGTTGAAGTTGAATGTCTAACCCACTGAGCCACCCAGGTGCCCCTACTTTTTAAAGATGTGTATATATATTTATTTTTGGGAGAGAGTGCAAGTGAGGGTGGGACAGAGAGATAGAAGGAAACACAGAACCTGAAGCAAGCTCCAGGCTCTGAGTTGTCAGTGAAGAGCCCTGTGCAGGGCCAGAACCCATGAACTGTGAGGTCATGACCTGAGCTAAAGTTGGATGCTTAACTGACTGACCCAACTAGGTGTCACCCCCCCACCCCCCTTTTTTAAACAAGTCAATTTGAGAATTTACTTTCACTTTGGTTGAGAAAGAGTGGTAAATTAATGTGGTTTAGGACAATTGGGTATACCTTTGGTGTTTTCCTTTATTATAAATCATATATTTTATGTTTTTTATTCTACAGATAAAATAAAATTTTTAATTGTTATTACATGGAAGGTCAAGCGTTTTGGATACAGAGTTTAGATGGTAATATAGATTTTGTTTCATCTCACCCTTTAATTGTATATTCATAAACTAGCTAGCTGTACTGATCTCATAATGTTCACTTTTTGAAATGTGAAGCCATTATAGAAAATAATGTACCAACTTTACCCCAGTCATTACAAAAGAACAGTACTGTTGTTGCATTTTTTTTTCCTCCTGGAGATAGTCCTAAACCTCCTTTCTAGCTTAATGACTTGAAAAGTACAGCAGGGCTGGATATATACTGCAGTAATACCTTTAGAGTCAAGTAGCCATCTTGGAAAGGGCAATGGAATAAATTGGTAGAGGGAGGATTACAGCACATCACTGGTGCTACAGGTCAAGGTTTTTGGAGGTAAAGTTTTTGAGTTTTCATAATTTATCAGTTTCTGATGTAGTGTATGAAAAGGTTGTTTTTAAAACTGGTATTTAGGGGCGCCTGGGTGGCTTAGTCGGTTGGGCGTCCGACTTTTGCTTAGGTCATGATCTCGCGGTTCGTGGGTTCGAGCCCCGCGTCGGGCTCTGTGCTGACTGCCAGCTCAGAGCCTGGAGCCTGTTTTAGTCTGTGACTCCCTCTCTCTCTGACCCTCCCCTGCTCACGCTGTCTCTNCTCCCTCTCTCTCTGACCCTCCCCTGCTCACGCTGTCTCTCTCTCTCTCTCCTAGAAATAAATAAAACATTAAAAAAAAAAACAACTGGTATTTAATGTCTGTGTGTGCTCCTGGAATCTTAAGATAATTGGAATTTTATTCTACCCTGTGGTCATCTCTCATCCTAGAGTATTTCCTATTTATTTATTATTTTAGAAAGAGCATGAGTG
Organism: Hyaena hyaena; assembly: GCF_003009895.1. NCBI lineage: Eukaryota > Metazoa > Chordata > Mammalia > Carnivora > Hyaenidae > Hyaena > Hyaena hyaena. The sequence goes on along the minus strand of NW_024080930.1, from coordinate 1,049,580 downwards.
GGAGTGGGGGGGGAGGGAGAGAGAGGGAGAGAGGGAGAGAGAGGGAGGGTGGGAGAGAGAGAGAGAGGGGGAGAGAGAGAGGATCTTAAGCGTGCTCCATGCTCAGTGTAGAACCCAAGATAGGGCTTGGTGGGATCATGACCTAAGCTGAATTCAGGAGTCTGATGTTCAGCTTACTGAGCCACAGAAGTACCTCTCTCATCCCTAGTGTTCTAAGTCTAACATTTCCAGCTTTTCCCTTGATCTGAATGCTCTTCTGAGCTGCTTTTCATTTTCCATTTATCCAGAGCACATCCTCCACCTGCCATCCCTGACTTGGTCTGTGGATCTCTGTGGAACAGTACCTTTAATATGAGTCATTGCTATTTCCGTGGTAATGCCTCCTTCCCCTCAATTCCCAGAAGTATTATTTAGGTTCTTTCAAATCTGGGTGTTGGTTTTAAGAAGCCATTGGTTATGACATATGTTCAATTTTATGACAGATTTTCTCCATTGCGGGGAAAAGAAACACATAGACATTGATTTGTAAATACATTTGATTCAGAAATATTAAATATGAACTTTATAACTAAGGAATAAAACACACATGGGGCACCGGGGTGGCTTGACTAAGCATTGGGCTCTTGATTTCTGCCCAGGTCCTGATCTCGTGGTAGGATTGAGCCTTGTGTCTGTCTCTGTACTGAGCGTGGAGCCTGCTCAGGAGGAGAGATTCCTCTCCCTCTTTCTCTGCCCCTCCTCTGCTCACATGCTCTCTAAAAACAAAACCAACCACACCATGCACACAGAGAACAAATTGCACTCTTCCCTTTGCTTATCTCTGCCCTGTCGACAAAGCCCAGATTCCTGGCATACAGAGCCATCCATGTTTTGGTTAGCCTGCCGCCCACTAATGTCTTCCTTTTTTGGTCTAAATTCTACCCCTTCCTTCCAGGGCCAGATCAGGTGCCCCCTCATAATGAGTCCTTTCTGACCACTGTCCGAGGAATTTCTTTCAGAAATTCAGAGATCAGAGAAGCTTTATTTTACATATGATAACTGCTGCCCTATGTTCTCTTTTTGAGCCACTCCTGCCCTTTAAAGTGCATTATAAGCTAAGAGATAAAGATGGATTTTCTTGTTACTGTTACCTAATGCCTCAAATTCCCCATTGCCTCTGTATAAGAAGGTACTCAGTAAATGTTCTTTTTTAAAATTTTTTAATGTTTTATTTATTTCTGAGAGAGAGAGACAGCGTGAACCAGGGGAGGGTCATAGAGAGAGGGAGATACAGAACCTGAAACAGGCTCCAGGCTCTGAGCTGTCAGCACAGATGTGGAGCTCCAACCCACAAACCATGAGATCATGACCTGAGCCAAAGTCGGACGCTTAACTCACTGAGCCACCCAGGTACCCCTCAGTAAATGTTCTTAAATCTTCAGAAATTTGGCTTCTGTACATGACGTGTGTATGTAGCTAACATTTTGATTAAAGGTATGTGTTTCCCCACGAGTAAAATCAAATTTACCACTTCGCTGAAGTAAAGAATCTATAAATCAATGTTCAAAATACCAGAATGAGTAATTACTGTCAGTAGCCCTTATACTTTATAAAACTGGGTTTCAGCTTTAACAGTTATTAATAATCATTGATAAACATACAAAATAACATAAAAATTATTCAGAAGTTTTACAGAGCAGCAACAGAGTTGAGCAGTGTGCTTTGTGAATGTGGAAAATGTTTGGTTTTAGAATTTAATTACTTTTCACTTGAAACAGTTTTGGTAGAGCTAAAGGGAATTCCAAGGGCCACAAATCCAGTTTCATTACTGGTTAGGCCTCTCCTATCCGAGCGTCCTAGTGCTAGTCCAGAGTCACTTCTTTTCACTAGCAGGTAATTATTTGCATGTCTCAACAATAATCTAATAGTGAAGATATGTGATTTTTATGTTGCTTCTTAAACATCTTTCTAATTAAGAAAAAATAGAAGGAGGCACTTAGTCTTGGGTTTGACAACATTAGATTAGGAAACAAAGTTAGGAAACTATTCAGGGGAGTTTAGTTTCTAAATTTTATATCTAGAACTTCAAAAATTATTCCATGGTCTTCAGGGATAGTAGCAGTCCTATAATCCTGAAGTCAGAAAAAATCCTTGAACAAACTGACTGGTAAGTTACAGTATTGGAAACTCCATAGTTAGACACAGAAGGTGTCTTCTTCTCTCCTTCTCTACTGGTATTGATCACTGGCAAAAAAACCAAGTTGAATAGGACTGAGGAAAAGAGTGGTGCAGGGTTATTTTGTAGTGATTATAGGGAGGCTCTAACTTTTTTTTAACTGTTGTCACTGACTCCTTTAAGAACCCAATAAAAATTCTCAGCCCTTGCCCTAGAAAAATTTTGCAGAGAGCAAAGTTGTATTTCACATATTGGGTAATTGAGATCTCCCAGGTTAAGAGCCTAGTTCTTATCGTTCGATCAGGGGAGGCAAAAATAAAATCTCCAGTAGGGAAGCTAGAAGGAAGGGAAAGACAAAAGTGTTCTTATTAGACTAATATGTTTAATTAATGCTTTATGCAGTTGTGCTTCATTTCTTTTAAGTGTATCAGTAGAGCAAAATAACTTTCTAGAATTTCATGAGATATGTCAGGTCTTGAAGCAGAGCGGAAATCAGCTCAACTTGCTGTTTCTAGGCCCCTGTTCCCTGCTATCTCTTTTCCTATGCATCCTCCTGTGAGCATCTCTATTGTGTTGGCTGCCCTTAAGCCCATTCATCCTTGTGTCCAGCATGTTGTGATTCTCATTCATACCAATCTACATGCTGACTTAGTTTGTGTCCATCAGTGAATCTTTTCACATTTAGCAAACCTGCATTTTCTATATTTTAAATTCAGGCCTTTCCTATACATGCAATCATCCTTTATCCTGAATAATCCAACTGTCTATCCAATTTCTTGGGTACTCTTTTTTTTTTATTATTATTTATAGCATTTTGCACATTTCTCAGTTTATAACCAGCGAATGTCTGCAATTCAGTTTGTTTCCAGAGTTTTGTGAGTTTTGGTTATCAAAATAAAAAAATAGTTATAATAGGACATTGATTATATTGCTTGATCAGTTAAATTCTTTTATCATAGGTTATAGAAAATGGTTTAGCAAAAGTCTAATAATGCTTAGTAAATTGCATCTTTTGAAGTTCTAAAATGCATATACTTTGAGTATTTTCAGATATTTAGATTAAAATAGATTGCTAATTGGAGCTATAATTGGTTTTAAGGTAATCTAATGGAAAAACATGAAACTTTATAGCAAAGAGAACAGATTAATAAATTAGCAGTGTTAGGTGAGATGCCTTGGGCTTCTCTGCAAGAGTATTAAGTTTAGTTGCTGCATAATAGCCTTGTAAAGTACTTTTCTGTTTCAAGATAAAAAGCATGTTGCAAATAATATGTAAATATATTAACATTTGGATGTAATAACTGGTTTTTGTCTTGTCAATTGCACGTATCTCCGTAGAGTGGTATTGCGATTTAAATAACCATATAGTGACTTAACATTTTTGTGTTGGCAGAAAATAGTATCTGTTTGGTATATTACGTTTACTTTAGTGTCTCTGTAAGAAGAGCTCAGAGAAGCCTAGAGTCTGAGGATTGTCTTACTGTTGAATGGTGGTATTTGATCACTGGTAAATGACTCCAGGAACTTTATTATTGAGAGGTGTTCTATAGTTTTGTTTCCTCATTCTGTTAATAGTTTAGCTTTCCTAAAACTTGGTAGAAAATCATTACTCAAAGAAAGTCATCTATTTTCAAGCGGAATAAAAGATACAGGTTGTGAACATACATTTTCTGGCAAGGAGGGAATTAACTGCCTTTACTATAAAAGGGTAGTTTCCAATTCATTGTAAAAATTCATTTAATCCATTCTTTTGTTGCTGTCACACATTTACTGTTTCCCTTAGTTTTCTTATCCTTCCTTAATCTAGTTGTTATATTTCTAATATGCCTCAGCCTTGAGGTGGTAAGCCACGGTGGAGGTGAGCACCTTTGCCACCAGTTAGAACTGGTTTTTTGGGACTTGAGTTCTATGATTAGAAATTGATCTGCTTTTACTTTCATAATTCTACTCTTTAATTGTAGCTTAAAATAGATGATTCAGTACGTGACATAGCTACTTTTGAATAGTAGGTGGATGGGTACAGGAAGAGAAACATGCATCATTTTCATATTTCTCATGCCTCATCCTTTAGAAAAGTTATGTATGTAGCTTTGGATATTGTGGCAAAAGAGGAAATTTAATTTTCCTATTTTTGATGTATAAGCCAGAATACCTTAGAGTTGGGGATGTGGAGGAGAAATAGAGTATAAACCCTTCCTTAAAAAAAAAATAAGTATAGGAGTGCCTGGGTGGCTCAGTCACTTGTGTTTGGCTCTTGATTTTGGCTCAGGTCATGATCTCACAGTTCATGGGTTCCAGCCCCACTTACCACACACTGTCAGTGAAGAGCCTGCCTTGGAATTCTGTCTCCCTCTTTCTCTGCCCTACTCTGCCCATGCTCATTCATTCTCTAAAAAAAACGAAACAAAACAAAAAACCCTTTAAAAATGTATATGTATTTATTTGATAGATCATGACTGAAAGAAGTGTAAATGTAAATCTACTCCCCAGTCACCTCCATTTTCTTGTGTGTGGTTCCCATTCTCAGAGACAATCACTCATACATTTCTTATGTGTCTTTCAGATTTAGTCATATATACAGAGACACATAAGACATACATCCTACCTTTTTAACAACTCACATGGTAGTATACAGTATATACTGTGCTATATATCTTGCGTTTTTTTCTCTTAACAGGCTACATTTTCTTTTTATGGCTAAATAATATTCTGTTGAATGTATTTTTTTGATGCATAGTTGTTTTTTTCCCCTGATCTTTTGCTGTTGCTCTTAAAATAGCTTATCTTTTCCCACATGTGTTAGCATATCTGTGAGATCTGTTTCTGTGAGGGGAATTTCTGGGTCAAAGAGAATGCATTTTGGTTAAAATTGTTTTCTGTAGAGGTATACCAGTTTACTCCCTCTCAAACAAAAGGAGTTTACCTTTTGTTTCTACATCCTTTTCAATAGAAAACTATTTTCATTTTTTTAAAAGAACATATTTTTTAAATAGGTATTTATGAGAGCGCACACACGCAAATGGGAGAGGCAAGAGGGAGAGGAAGACAGAATCCCCAAGTAGGCTGAGCGCCACCACCAGCACAGAGCCTGTTGTGGGGCTCAGACTCATGAACCTTGAAATCATGACCTGAGCCAAAAATAGAGTCAAATGCTTAACCTACTGAGCCACCCAGGCACCCCAAGAGCATATTTTCAAAAGATTTCTGGTCTTTGTTCAGGGGTCATTTCTGTGAATCCATTACATTCTTTATCTATATTTGTATTGTTTGTGGAAATTGTGCTTTGCAAGTATTTTGACTTTTCTAATTTGCCTCTTGATTTTATCTTGTATGCCTTTGTAGCCAGGTTAAAATTTTTTCAGCAAAATTTATTAGTCTGTTTTGATAGTTTCTGGATTTTGAATCATGCTTTAAAAGTCCCTCATGATGTGAGATTATTTAAAGCAAGAACAAACAAACAAAACCATACTTGTCTTCTCCTAGTTTTATAGTTTTATTATTTGCATTAACGTTCTTGATCTAGCTGGGATTTATTTTGGTGTAGGGAGTAAGAAATGTATTCAGCTTATTTTGGGAGTAAGAAATGTATTCAGCTTATTTTATTTCCTGATAAATGAGCTATCACAGTTTATTAAATGACCATATTTATTGTACAGTAAACTTTCATATATCTGAATTCTTTAATATTTGATTGTACTTGATGCTTTTATCAAATACCTGGTGAGGCCATTGCCCCTCTCCACAGTTACTCTTCATAATTTTTTGGTGTGGCTGTTTTGTCCTCTTATTTTACCTGTGAACTTAAAATTGTCCTTTTCGTAGGTCATAAAAAAGTCAAGCTACTTTATTACCATATGAAATTTACAGGTTAATTTAGTAAGAATTGATATTTTTATTATTAGTTTTAAGTTTACATCATCTTCTGGTAACTTTGTACATTTTACATACATGGTTCTTAAGATATTTGAGTTTATTACTATTTTTGTGTTTTTATTGCTGTTTTGTTAATACTAGCTTGCTAACTCTTTTTACTATAACAGGGCCATTAGTTTCTGCATATAAATTATAACTAAGCTTATTGAATGCGTTTTTCTATTGCAATTTTTCAGATTATTCTAAAATGGATTCTTAAATTGCCAGTTTTTTATTTTTTAATATTTTTAAAAGTTTATTATTTTGAGAAGAGAGAGTGGGGGAGGGGCAGAGAACAAGTAGCCCGCCAAGCAGGCCCCCTGCTGTCAGAATGGAGCCTGATGCAGGTCTCAAAGTCACAAACCATTAGATCATGACCCGAGCTGAAATCAAGAGTTGGATGCTTAACTGACTGAACCACACAGGCATCCCTAATTTATTTATTTTTATTGTTTCAAGGCATATTTTTTGAAGTAATCTCTACATTGTGGAGCCTGTGCTTACAACCCCGAGATCAAGAGTTACACACTCCACCAACTGAGCCATCCAGGTGCCCCCCAGAATTATTTACTCTGACTTTATTTAAAAAAATTTTTTAAGCTTATTTATTTTGAGAGAGAGAGAGAGAGAGAGAGAGAATCCTAGGCAGGTTCCACGCTGCTTGATCCCACAGACTGACCAACTGTGAGATCATGAACCTATCTAAAACCAAGAATCGTACACCTGAGCCACTGAGCGCCCCTTATATTTTTTAAGTTTTATTTATTTTTTTGTAATCTCTACATCTAATATGGGGATCTGACTCACTCTCCTGAGGTCAAGAGTTGTATGCTCTACTGACTGAGCCAGCCAGATGCCCCTTAAATTGCCAGTTTTTATTTTTATTATTTTTTTAATGTTTATTATTTGAAAGAGAGAGAACACGAACAGGGGGTGGGGCAGAGAGAGAGGGAGACACAAAATCTGAAGCAGGCTCTGAGCTGTCAGCACAAAGCCCAATGCTGAGCTAGGACCACAAGATTGTGACCTGAACCAAAGTCGGACGCTTAACCAGTTGAGTCACCCAGGTGGCCCTAAGTTGCCAGGAAGATTTCTGTCAAAGAACCAGACTGTCTTTTTTGTTTGTTTGTTTGTTTGTTTGTTTGTTATTTGAGAGAGAGAGAGAGCATGAGCAGTCGAGAGGGAGAGAGAGAATCCCAAGTAGGCTGTAGCACAAGCCCTGATGTGGGACTCAAACTCACTAACTGAGATCATGACCTGAGCTGAAATCAGGAGTGGGATGCTTAACTGATTGAGCCTCCCAAGTGCCCCAGAACCAGAGTATCTTTATGGTCATTTTGTTGTTTGGTTGTAGGAATAAAAAGCTAGATAATAATAAAAACAAGTATCTCCTTAGAATGGAGTTAATTTGAAAATCTCAAATTCAGTGGCCATTGTCTTTAAACTTCTACCTTTTATAGAATGGCTTACATACTGGAGATAAGATCCTGGCCAGTGTTAGAGAAAAAACCAGGCTGATTTTGTCACTCAGAACTTATCTGAATAATGGTCTTTCTGTGATTAACTTCTGATAGCTAAACGTGCTTTTCTTCTTTTTCCCCACCCCCCGAAAAATGCCTCAGTAGAGAACTGAGCCATGAGAAATGGGAGTTTTGGCTGAATTTTATTTAAACATGGGAGTACCTTAGAGATACTGTGGTTTTGGTTCTAGACCACCACAATAAAACAAGTTAAATGAATATTTTGGTTTTCCAGTGCATATAAACATTGTTTCACTCTACTGTAGTCTGTTGAGTGTGCAATAGCATTACATCTAAAACAAAAACAAAACGATGTATGAACCTTAATTTAAAAATAGTTTATTGGTGAAAAATGATAATCATTTTCTGAGCTTTCAGAAGTGAGTTGTAATCTTTTTGCTGATAGAGGGTCTTGCTTTAATATACATATTTTTAAGTTTATTTTGAGGAGGAGAGAGCACATGAGTGTGCCCAGTTGGGTCAGAGAGAAAAGGAGAAGGAGAGACAGAATCTCAAGCAGGCTCCACACTATGAGTACTGAACCCATCCATGAACATGGAATGTTTTTCCATTTCTTTGTGTCTTCTTCAATTTCCTTCATAAGGTTTCTGTAGTTTTCATCATACAGATCTCTTGTATCCTTGGCTAGGTTTATTCCGAGGTATTTTATGGTTTTTTGTGCAATTGTGAATGGGATCCGTTTCTTGGTTTCTCTTTCTGTTGCTTCGTTGTTGGTGTATAAAAATGCAACCGATTTCTGTATGTTGATTTTGTACCCTGCAACTTGGCTGAATTCTTGGATCAGTTCTAGTAGGCTTCTGGTGGAGTATGAGTACTGAACCCAATGTGGGGCTGAAACTCAAGAACCATGAGATCATGACCTGAGCTGAAATCAAGAGTCAGATGCTTAACGGTCTGAGCCACCCAGCACCATGGGTCTTGCCTTAGTATTGGTGATCATTGTTCAGGGTGGTGGTTGCTAAAGGTTGGAGTGACTGTGGCTCTTTCTTAAAATGAGACAACAAGGAAAGTATTCTGCATCAGTTGACTTCCTTTTGTGAACAATTTCTCTGTAATTTGTGATACTGATTGATAGCATTTTACCCATGTTAGAACTTCTTGTATAATTGGAGTTACTTCTCTCAAACACTGCTCCTATTTCATCATCTAAATGTAAGTAATATACTAAATCTTATGTTGTCATTTCAGCAATCATCAGAGCATCTTCCTTAAGGAACCACTTTATTTACTGATCCATAAGATGCAACTCCTCATCTGTTAAAGTGTTATCATGAAATTGCAGCAATTCAATCACATCTTTAGGCTGCACTTCTAATTCTAGTTCTCTTATAATTTCCATCACATCTGCAGTTATTTCCTCCATTAAAGTCTTGAACCTCTCAATTATTCATGAGTTTAGAATCAACTTCTTCCAGACCCCTGCGAATGTTGATATTTTGCTCTCTTTACATGAATCGTGAATGTTCTTAATGGTGTCTAGAATAGTGAATCCTTTCCAGAGGTTTTCACTTGACTTTGCCCAGATTCATAGAGGAATCACTAACTGTGGCCACTATAATCATATGAAATGTAATTCTTAAAGAATAAGACTTGAAAGTCGGAATTACTCCTTAATTCATGGGCTGCAGAATGGATGTAGTGTTAGCAGGCATGAAAACTACATTAATCTCCCTGTTCATCTCCAAGATAACTCATAGGTGACAGGTGCATTGTTCATGTGCTGTATTTTGAAAGGAATAGTTTTTTTCTGAACAGAAGATATTTTAAACAGTGAGGTTAAAATATTCAGTGACTGTATTGTAAATAGATGTGCTGTCATTCAGGCCATGCTTTGGAATTTGCACAGAGTAGATTTACCATAATTCCTAAGAGGCCCTAGGATTTTGGGAATGGTAAGTGAGCATCTGCTTCAATTAGCGGCATTAACCTTAAGAGAATAAATCTGTCTATCCTTTGAAACTTTGAAGCCAGGTGCTAAGTTCTCTTTTCTAGCTGTGAAAGTCCCAGAAGGCATCCTCTTCCAATGTAACCATCTAAGACTGTTTAGTCTGCATAGGAAATCTGTTGTTTAATGTAGCCACCTTCATGAATTACTTTATTTAGCTGCATTTTCTGGACAACTCACTATAGTTTCTGTATCTGTACTTTCTCCTTCACCTTGTACTTATATATTATGATGGAGACTGCTTCTCTCCCTAAAACTCTTGAAAATCATCCTCTGCTAGCTTCAGACTTCTCTTCTGCAGCTTCTACCTCCCTCAGCCTTCACAGAATTGAATAGAGTTTGGGCTTTGGTCTGTATTTAGGCTTTGGCTTAAGGGAATGTTATGGCTGGTTTTATTTGCTCTGGCTACCAAAACTTTTCTGTATATCAATAAGGCCATTTTGCTTTTCATTTGTGTTTTCACTGGAATAGTACTTTTAATTACCTTTCTGTAGTCTTTCTTTACGTAAATTCACAAGTTGACTAACTTGGCATTCAACATGTCTTTTTGACTGAGCTTAATGATTTCTTGCATTTGATTTATTTTATATTTTAAAATTTTTTAAAAATTTATTTCTGAGAGAGAGAGAGAGCAAGCAGGGGAGGGTCAGAGAGAACGGGAGATACAGAATCCGAAGCAGGCCCCAGGCTCTGAGCTGTCAGCACAGAGCCCGACATGGGGCTCGAACTCATGAACTTGAGAGCATGACCTGAGCCAAAGTGGGGCACTTAACCGACTGAGCCACCCAGGCGCCACTTCTTGCCTTTGACTTAAAGTGAGAGATGTGTGACCCTTACTTTCACATGAACATTTTGAAGCCATTGTAGGGTCATTAATTAGGCTAATTTCTGTATTGATATGTCTCAGCGGATAGGGAGGGGACTGAGGAGATGCAGAAAGTTGGGGGATTGGCCAGTTGGTAGAACACTCAGAACATATAACATTTATCAGTTAAGTTTACCATCTTGTGTGGGCATGGTTCATGGTGCCCCAAAAACTATTATAGTAGCAACATCCGAGAGTGCTGATCACTCCTAACAAAGATAATACTAATGAAAAAGCTTGAAATAATGTGAAAATTACTAAAATGTGACAAACACGAGGTAAGCATAAGCTGCTGTAAAAATGGCACTGATAGACTTGCATGATAAAGGAGGGCCACAAACCTTGAATTTGTTAAGAACAAAAATATCTGAAGTACAGTAAAGGGAAGCACAATAAGAGGTATGCCTGTGGTGCTAATTGAACTAATAGTAAACGAGAGGGAAAATTTTTGATTAAAGAAATCTTACGGGGCATCTGGGTGGATCAGTCTGTTGAGTGTCCAACTTTGGCTCAGGTCATAATACTGCGTTCGTGGTTTTGAGCTCTGTGTCAGGCTCTGTGCTGACAGCTCAGCAAAACAACAAAAACAACAACAACAAAAAACAACTTAAAAAAAATTATCTGCCATAGTCTGTATAACTACAGAGACTTTTCACCTCATGCTATTTATTTTTTCATGTATCTCAGTACTTTTAACGTGTGCATGAAATTATTGTAAAAAGATGACTATAAGCAAGATGCAGCCCCTCTATTTTCATGAACAGCACAAAAGATGATAGTTAATTGAGTTTATATTCCACCATCAAGTGTGATTCTCTGATTAGTCCACTTTGTGATGGGTCATTAATATCTTCAAATCCAGTAGTTATCATCATTACCCTTCATAATAGCCAGTGAAAGGTCTGAGCTCAGAAGAAATGGAAGAGGCTGAACCTGCTGCCCTGTCTTGCATTCCATTTGTAATTTTGGTGGAGCAAATAGGCCCAGGATGTTTCTGAGTGTGGAAAAATTAATTTTATCTTGGTTGAGCTGGAAATTTTTTCTGGTAATTCAAGAGGCTAACTGGACAAAAGTTCATTTTTCTCACAAGGAAGATCTTTTTGAAGAAAATCATGACATTAAAAAGGCCCACTTGTGGAAAGCTTGAGTTACTAGAATACTCTTATTTGAGATCTAATTCCTCTGGCGTTCACCTTTAGCTTGCTCTGTGAAGTTAAAGCGCTTTTACCTTCAGCTGGCCCTGTTGCTCACTCTTTCTGCCTCGTGGTGTTAATATGGATATATTAAGGTGTTAACAGGAACAGAGTTTCTCAAACTTTGATGTGCATGCTTGACACGTAGCAAACTTAAAATGCAGATTCTAATTCTGTGGAGTCTGGAGCAGCCCCTGGGGTCTGTATTTCTAAAAAGTTCGCACATGATAGTACTAGTCACAGACCATATTTTGAATACCAAGGTACTAAATGACCATCAATTAAATGCGGTGATTTAGCTAAGTTGAACTCTGCCAAGTAAAAATTAAAAAGGGCAGATTGGTCACATACATCATTCTTTATTCCATTTCTGTAGATGGTTTCACTGCTCATTAGAATGTGCTGCATTTACAGACTCAGTGTGATGCTCTTTTCCCTAGTGTGTACCTTCTAGATAGTCTTAGGGGAATGTGCTACCCTATTCCTCCTACCTGGAATTCGCATCCGAGGTGCTTTTATTCACGATACTTCTCAAATCTGGCTTGTTCTTCTTCACCTACCTGGCACTTCCCATCTTTGAAGACACAGTTCAAATCCTAGCTTTAGAACCCTTTTCCCAACTGCTCTAGCCTACTCTAATCCATCTTTTCTCTAAAATTTTACTGTCTTAACAATCAGTATTTTACAGAGACAGAGCATCAGCAGGGTATGGGAAGAGAGACACAGAATCTGTAGCAGGCTCCAGGCTCTGAGCTCTCAGCACAGATCCCAATGGGGGGGCCTCAACCCACAAACTGACATCATGACCTGAGCCAAAGTTGGATGCCCAACCAACTGAGCCACCCAGGCACCCCTAGATTTTAGACTTCTTAAAGATAGTTTGTCTTGGATGTTGTACATCCCCTATATGACCTCTCGTCTTCTATGTATCTAAAAAACAATTTGGAGGGGCGCCTGGGTGGTTCAGTCAGTTAAGCGTCCGACTTTGGCTCAGGTCGTAATATAGCAGTTCATGGGTTCGAGCCCTGTGTCGGGCTCTGTGCTGAAAGCCAGCTCAGAGCCTGGAGCCTGTTTCGGATTCTGTATCTCCGTCTCTCCCCCTGACCCTCCCCTGTTCACACGATCTCTCTCTCTCTCTCTCAAAAATAAATAAAACAATTTTTAATTAAAAAAAAAAAAACAATTTGGACATAGTGTCTCTGAATCCATTAATCATTGCCTCTAAAAACTTGTCTTTCTTCCTTTGTTCTTTGTCTCAATTAGTGTCAAAAGCCTAGAAGTCATCCTTAAGTCTTTCTATCCTAAAATCTAGTCTTAACATCAAGTACTGTTGATTTTCTCTCCAAAGCATTTCTTGAATCCTTATTTTTCTCTACCCAAAAATCTAAGCTTCCACCAACTTTCATGGACTCACCCCAGGAGCCTGTGATCTGATCTTTCCGCATGCACACTGGTGACCCTTCCAGTATTTTCTCATCACTGTTGTATAACTTAAGGCCAGTTGGGTTTTGTCCCCCTATTCCGTTCTCCAGTTAACCATATTTTATGGTCTCCATGGACATGCCTCATTATCTTTTTCACCCAGTCTTCCGTTTCCACTTTGCCTACATTATGTCTTTTCATCATTCAGAGCACAGATTTAAGATTCTTTCACTTGGGAAAGTATTCCCTGATGTTTTCTTGTAACCAAAGAGGCCTTTAGAGGAAAAATAAAACAAAACCTTTTAATGGTATCTCTGCTTTCAGCATAAAGCAAGATCCCACTTGGCCTGGGTTTTTTCCACATCTGTAAATCATTTATATATTATCAGTTTAATTTTTGAGGCAGGGAGGGGCAGAGAGGGAGAGAGAGATACAGAATCCGAAGCAGGCTCCAGGCTCTGAAGCTGTCAGCACAAAGCCCCACGCGGGGCTTAAATTCATGAACCACAAGATCATTACCTGACCCAAAATTGGATGCTTCCAAAATTCAGCCACCCAGGCGCCCCCATATGTTACCAGTTTAAAGTCACTGATATTTGAGTTGACTCTTTGTTCTATTTGACTTCTATTAAAACCCACAAAACCAAAAAAACAAAAACCACTTAACAAAGCAGAAGACATTGATCTGATCACCTTATAAAATAATAGGACTTATGTTTCAGTCTGTGACTCCCTCTCTCTCTGACCCTCCCCTGCTCACACTGTCTTTCTCTCTCTCCTAGAAATCATAAAAAAAAAAATTAAAAAAAAAAAATAAAACAAAATAATAGGACTTAGCAGAGACAAAGATCAGTGTTAATTGGTTATGAATTTATTTTTAATCTTTTTTTTTGTTTTGGTTTAAAAATAAGCACACAATACGATGAATTAGAAAATTGTCTTTAGGGGTATCTTCGTGGCTTGGTTGGTTGAGAACCCGACTTGATTTTGGCTCTCTGTCTTAAAAAAAAAAAAAAAAAAAAGGTTTGTATCATCAGGTAAAAATTAATAGACTTCGTTCTATATCAGTTTTATGTGTGCAGAAAATACGGAGAATTCTCATTCTCCTCCTGCGAACAATCTCCTCTATTAAGTGCATAGTTTACATTAGGGTTCATTCTTTGTGTTGTGCAATTCTGACAAATGCAGGATGTCTATCAACCACTACAATACTATACAGAACAGTTTCGCTGCTCTAAAAATTCCATATCTCCCTTATACACTGGGCTGTGCCACATCTCCAACCCCAGGCAACTAGTGATTAATATTATTGTTATTTTTTACTATCTCCATGTTTTGCTTTTTCTGGAATGCCATGTAATTAGAATCATACAATATGTAGCCTTTTCATAATGGCTTCTTTTCACTTACCAATATGCATCTAAAATTCCTCCCTGTCTTTGTGATTTGACAGCCCATTTTTTAAAAATTACTAAATGAATATTCCATTGTATGGATGAATCGCAGCTTGTTTACCCACTTACTTATTGGAAGACCTCTCTTCCAAGTTTCCGTTTATGAATAAAGCTCCTATAACAGGTTTTGTTTGGATTTAGGTGTTAACCTCATTTGGGTAAATATCAAGGAACAAGATGGCTGGTTTTTATGGTGAGAGTGTACTTAGTTTTATAAGAAAAACACCATGCTAACACTTATCAAAGGAAAGCTAGAGTAGCTATATTAATTTGAAGTAGCTTTTGAGACAAAGGAGACTTTAGAGCAAGGAAAGTTATCAAGGATAAAGAGAATAATGAAAGGGTTAATTCTCTAAGAAGATCTAATAATTCTTAATGTGCACATGCCTAAAAACATGGTAAGAATATATTACCACCAGCAATGAGTGGGAATTCTGATTGTTCCACCTCCTTGCCAGCATCTGGTATTGTCAAGTGTGTAGTAGCATCTGTTTTAGGTTGTAGATCCCAAATGTTAGTATGATATTGAACATCTCATGCATGCTTGATAGATATCTGTATGTCTTATTCGATAAGATGTCTTTAGATCTTTTTTTTTAAAGATTTTTTGGTAAAATTTGGAAGTTCTTTAGTTTATTTATTTTGTGTGAGAAAGAGACAGTGTGAGTAGGGAAGGGGCAGAGAGAGATAGAGGGAGACAGGGAATCCCAAGCAAGCTCCACAGTGTCAGCACAGAGCCCAACATGGGGTTTGAACCCACAAACTGTGAGATCATGACCTGAGCCAAAACCGAGTCAGACACTTCAACAACTGAGCCACCAGGTGCCCTGAGATGTCTTCAGATCTTTTGCTCATTTTTAAATTGGGTTGCTTTCTTAATGTTGAGTTTGGGAAGTTTTTGTATATCTTGCTTAATAGCCTTTTATCAGAAATGTATTCTTTTTTGAGAGACAGAGCACGAGTGGGGCAGGAGCAGAGAGAGAGGGAGACAAAGCAGGCTCCAGCCGTTGAGCTGTCTGCACAGAGGCAGATGCCGGGCCCAAGCTCATAAACTGCTAGATGATGAACTAAGCTGAAGTCAGATGCTCAGCCTACTGAGCCAGCTAGGTGCCCCATCAGAATTGTATTCCCCAGGTGTTTTCTCCCAGTCTGTAGCGGGTCTTTTCATTCTTACGTTTTTTTAATGTTTTTTTGTTTATTTTTGAGAGATAGAGCATAAGCATGGGAGTGGCAGAGAGAGGTGGAGACACAGAATCTGAAGGAGGCTCCAGACTCTGAGCTGTGAACTCATTAACTGTGTGATCATGACCTGAGCCTCAGTCAGACACTTAACTGACTGAGCCACCCAGGTGCCCCAACACTTGGCCAGGTGCTCTAAGTACTAACGTTCTCCTTCCTTAGTTCTTAAATAAAATCTAAGGTTTAAAAATTTTTTGGTTTGATTCTCCTTTTATGCAGGAGCTCTGCTGATGTAATGATAAGGAATTAGGGGAAGTGCTAATCACAGACTCATGATTACTTTTTAATCTTGTGTCTGTACCCTGGGGCTATTAACTTTCACTAGAGCTCCACAGTATTCCACCTCTCTACCCCCACTCCTTAGGTCAGGCAGGAGTTGAGCATTTCTCTTCACTGGGTCATTTTGGGTCTGGTGAAACCCTAGTATTTTGTTAGGCTATGGTAAAACAGTTTTTCATGAGGGCAGGCCTTGTTAAGATGGAATGATCCCCAAGCATATTGCAGAACAGCCACATTACTCATTCTCTGCCAGAAACACAAGGTTTTTGGCCAATTTTCCCTGAGAATTTGGTAGAGCTCAGGGAGGTAAAACAAAAAAGGTGTAGGGGTGCCTGGATGGCTCAGTTGGTTAAAGGCCCGACTTCAGCTTAGGTCATGATCTCCCCATTCCCAAGTTCAAGCCCCCTGTCGGGTTCTGTGCTGATAGCACAGAGCCTAGAGCCTGCTTTGGGTTCTTTGTCTCCCTCTCTTTCTGCTTCTCTCCCATTCATGCTCTGTCTGTGTATCTCTAAATAAACATTTAAAAAATTAAAGTTTGTGTGTTTTGGGTTCCTTCCTTCCTTCCTTCCTTCCTTCCTTCCTTCCTTCCTTCCTTCCTTCCTTCCCTCCTTCTTTCCTTTTAAGTAATCTCTACACTTAACATGGTGCTCAAAACCAAGACTGTGAGACCGAGGGTCACACACTCCAACAAGTCAGCCAGATGCCTCCAAAGCCAAATTTTAGTCCTTGTAGTAACTTTAGTTACTGTGCTGAGTTAAGTGATGCCAAGAAGGCCAAGACAAATAAAAGGGAGTGAAAAAGAGGAAGGGCAAAGGAAGCATGATGGAGAATGGGACAGGGCCTTTGCTGTTCCTGGAAATTGAATTCTTAGGATTCTCTTCTGCAGTTACCAGTGTGATCTAACTTATTCTGCACAGTAGTCAGTCTTTGTGGAGTGAGTAGTCTAGGAGACTGTCGCCTGAGGCTCTGCAGTTGTAAATGGGATCAATTCCTTGATTTCTCTTTTTCCTGCTTCATTATTGTTGTTTAGAAATGCAACCAATTTCTGTGCATTGATTTTATATCCTGTGACTTTGCTGGCTCTTGTATCAGTTCTACCAGGTTTTTGGTGGACTGTTGGGTTTTCCACATAGAGTATCATGTTCTCTGCGAACAGTGAAAGTTTGACTTCCCTTTGCTGATGTAGATACCTTTTAGTTCTTTGTGTTTGATTGCCGAGGCTAGGACTTCCAAACACTATGTAGAATAATAGTGGCAATAATAATCCCTGTCATGTTCCTGACCTTAGGAGTAAAGTTCTGTTTTTCTCCATTGAGGGTGATATTAGCGGTGGGTCTTTTGTATATAGCTTTTATGATCTTGAGGTATGATCCTCCTATTTCTACTTTCTTGACAGTTTTTGTCAAGAAAGCTTGCTGGGTGGTGCCTGAGTGGCTTAGTTGGTTATGTGTCTGACTTCGGCTCAGATCATGATCTCACGGTTCGTGGGTTCAAGCCCTGCGTCAGAGTCTGTGCTGGCAGCTAGCTCAGAGCCTTGAGGCTGTCTTTGGATTCTGTGTCTCCCTCTCTCTGACCCTCCCCTGCTCATGCTGTCTCTATCTCTCTCTCAAAAATAAATAAAACATTAAAAAAATAAAAAATCTTGCTGTATTTTGTCAAATGCCAGCACTCTAACTATTGAGAGCATCATATGGTTCTTATCATTTGTTTTAATAAATCACATTGATTTGTAGATAATGAGCCAGCCCTGCATGCAAGGAAAGATCCCACTTGATCATGGTGAATGATTCTTTTAATATATTGTTGGGGGGAGGGGGGTGATGCCTGCGTGGCTCAGTTGGTTAAGCGTCCGACTTCGGCTCAGGTCATGATCTCATGGTTCGTGGGTTCGAGCCCCGCGTCGGGCTCTGTGCTGACAGCTCAGAGCCTGGAGCCTGTTTCAGGTTCTGTGTTCCTCTCTCGCTCTGCTCCTTCCCTGCTCATTCTCTGTCTCTCTCACTCTCTCAAGGATAAATAAACATTAAAAAAATTTTTTAAAAAGTATATTGTTGGATCTGGTTTGCTAGTATCTTGTTGAGAATGTTTGCATCCATGTTCATCAAGAAAGTTGGTCTGTAGTTTCCCTTTTTAGTGGGGTCTTTGCTTCTGGAATCAAGGTAATGCTGGTCTTATAGAATGAGTTTGGAAGCTTTCTTTCCATTTCTATTTTTTGGAACAGCTTCAAAAGAATAGGTGTTAATTTCTCTTTAAATTTTTGGTAGAATTTCCCTGGAAAGCCATCTGGCTGTGGACTCATGTTTGGAGATTTACTGATTCAGTTTCTTTACTGGTTCTGGGTCTGTTCAAATTTTCTATTTCTTCCTGTTTTAGTTTTGGTAGTTTATATGTTTCTAGAAATTTGTCCATTTCTTCCATATTACCCAATTTGTTGACATACAATTGCTCACAATCTCTTATTATCATTTGTATTTCTGCAGTATTATCTCTCCTCTTCATTCGTGATATTTATTTGGGTCCTTTACTTTTTCTGTTTGGTCAAACTGGGTAGGGGTTTATCAGTTTTGTTAATTTCAAAGAACTAGCTCCTGGTTTCATAGATCTGTTCTACTATTTTGTTTTGTTATTTGTTTCTGATATCGTTGGTTTCTGATTTTGTCTTTAATTATTTCCCCCTTTCTCCTGGCTTTTTGGCTTTATTTGCCATTCCTTTTCCAGTTTTTAGGTGTAAGGTTAGGTTGTGTATTTGAGACCTTTCTTCCTTCTTTAGGAATGCCTGGATTGCTATGTATTTCCCTCCTAATGCCCACCTTTGCTGCATCCAAGAGGTTTTGGGCTGTCGTGTTTTCTTTTTCATTGGTTTCCATGCAGTTTTTAATTTGCGCTTTAATTTCTTGGTTAGCCTAATCCTTCTTCAGTAGGATGTTCTTTAATACCCAAGTATTTGTGGTTTTCCAAATTTTTCCTGGTAGTTGATTTCATGCTTCATGGCGTTCTGGTCTGAAAATAAGCAAAATATTTTTGTGCTTGTTGAAGGCTAATTTATGTCCTAGTATGTGATCTCTTCTGGAGACTATTCCATGTGCACTCAAACAATGTGCTTTCCTGCTTTAGAATGAAATGTTCTGAATATATCTGTTAAGTCCATATATGGTCCAGTATGTCTTTCAAAGCTATTGTATCCTTGTTGATTTTTGCTTAGATGATCTGTCCATTGCTGGTAACTGGAGTGTTGAAGTCCCCTATTATTACGGTATTATTTTCAAAGAGTTTCTATATGTTTGTGATTAATTGATTTATATATTTGGGTGTTCTGCATTGGGGGCATACATGTTTACAATTGTTAGATCTTCTTGGTGGATAGGTCCCTTGATTATGATATAATGTCCTTCTTAATCTCTTGTTACTGTCTTGTTTTAAAATCTAGTTTATCTGATGTAAATATGGCTATACCAGCCTTTTGACAACCTTTAGCATGATAACTGTTTCTCTATCCACTTACTTTTAATCTACAGGTGTCTTTAGATTGAAAATGAGTCTCTTGTAAGCAGCATATAAATGGGTCTTGTTTTCTTAGTGCATTTTGATACCCTATGTCTTTTCATTGGAGCATTTACTTGGTCCATTTAGGGTGAGTACTGAAAGATAAGAATTTAGTGCCATTTTGTTGCCTGTTGAGTTGGTGTTTCTGATGATGCACTCTGGTCTTTTCTATTCTTTGTTGCTTTTTGTCTTTTTGATTTTTGTCTTCTCCACTCAGAGGGTCCCCCTTAAAATTTCTTTTAGGGCTGCTTTAGTGGTCATGAACTCTTTTAGAATTGTTTTTCTAGGAAACATTTTTATCTCTCTGTTTTGAATGACAGTCTTGCTGGATTAAGAATTCTTGGCTGCATGTTTTTTCAGTTCAGTACTTTGAAGACACCCTGCCACTCTTTCCTGGCCTACCAAGTTTCTGTGGATAGGTCTGCTACAAACCTGATCTGTCTTGGGGCGCCTGGGTGGCTTAGTCGGTTAAGCGTCCGACTTTCGCTTAGGTCATGATCTCGCTGTTCGTGGGTTCGAGCCCCGCTTCTTTTTTTTTTCTGTCAGCTCAGAGCCTGGAGCCTGTTTCAGCCTGTGACTCCCTCTCTCTGACCCTCCCCTGCTCACGCTGTCTCTCTCTCTCTCCTAAAAATAAATAAAACATAAAAAAAAAAAATTTAAAAACCTGATCTGTCTTTTCTTAAAGGTTAAGGACTTTTTTTCCCTTGCTGCCTTCATAACTTTTTCCTTGTCTGTGTATTTCATGAATTTGACTATGATATGCCTTATTGATCATTGGTTTTTGTTGAATCTTAATGGGAGTTCTCTGTGCTTCTTGGGTTTTGATATCTGTGTCCTTCCTCAGATTAGGAAAATTTTCGAGTATAATTTGCTCACATAAACCTTTGGCCTCCTTTTCTCTTTCTTCATCTTCTAGGACTCCTATGATTTGGATGTTATTCCTTTTTAATAAGTCTCTAAGTCTTGTAGTGTATTTTTTTTTTTTTTTTGCATTTCTTTCCCTATTTTGGGCTTCATTATTCTCCATAATTTGACCTTAATATCGCTGATTGGCTTCTCTGCTTTGTCCATTTATGCCGTTGTGGCATCCATTCAAGATCGCATCTTGGTTATAGCATTTTTAATTTCATCCTGATTAGATTTTACTTCTTTTATCTCTACAGAAAGGGATTCTATGCTTTTTTCAACCCCAGCTAGTATTCTTAGTATTGTGGTTTTAAATTCTAGTTCAGAGATCAGCTTATCTGTGATTAAGCCCCTTGCTGTCATGTCTTCTTTCTTTTGGAGTGAATTCCTTCATTTTGTTATTTTGAAGGAAGAAAAAAAAATAATATGACACATAAAAATGAAAACACGGGTGCCTGGGTGGCTTAGTTGGTTAAGCATCCAACTTTAGCACAGGCCATGATCTCACGGCTCGTGAGTTCGAGCCCTGTGTCAGGCTTTGCTCTGACAGCTCAGAGCCTGGACCATGCTTCACATTCTGTTCCGGTGTCTCTTTCTCCCTGCCCTGCTTGTGTGCACTCACATGCTCTCTCTCAAATATAAATAAACATTTAAAATATTTTTTAAAAACCCCAGAAAATCATATAAAGGAAGCTAAATTCTAGATGTGCTTTGGTCTACTTGTTGAAAGAAGCTGGATGGAATACAGTAAAAAGGGAGAGAAGAAAGAAAAAAGTTTAAAATTTAAAAATGAAATAAAACAAAATAGAAAATTGTCAAAAAGAAAAAATTAAAAATTGTCTTTGGAAAAAAATTAAAAACTATGTAGTAGAACAAAGTGAAATAAAACAGAATAGAATAAAACTTAAAAACGTAAACATTAAAAATTAGCAAAATATAAATTTTCCCTTTGAAAATTTTAAAAATGAAACAAAATAGAATAAAAAATGTTTTTAAATAGGTGTGCCTGGGTGACTCAGTTAAGCTTCTGACTTCAGCTTAGGTCATGCTCTCACGGTCTGAGTTCAAGCCCCACTTCGGGCTCTGTGCTGACAGCTCAGAGTCTGGAGCCTGCTTGGCATTGTCTCCCTCTCTCTTATCTCTGCACCCCCCCCCACTCATCTCTCTCTCTCTCTCTCTCTCTCTGTCAAGAATAAACATTAAAAAAACAAACTTTTGAAAAAATTAAAATTTTTAATTTTTTAATTTAATAAAATTTTTTTAAATTGAAATTTTTATTTAAAGAAAAAAAATAAAGGAAGGCAAAAAAAAAAAATCCACAACAAAAACAGAAAAAAAACCTCGAACTAATACATGAACCAACAAACAAAATGAAACCTGAATGAAGTTATATCCATTTCCCCTAGTACTTAAACTGTGAAGCACTCTCTTGTCTGTACACTAAGCAGGTGAAGGGACTTACTTATGTTGTTCCTCTAGGGGATGTGCTTGGAGAGCACAGTTGGAGGGCACAGTTGGTCCGGGCTTGGTGTAATGGCTCTGTTCTCCACTAGGTGGCACTGCTTAGCTTACTGGGGTGAATCTGTGTGGTATACAAGTGCCTAGGTGGAGAGGTGGAAATGGCTTCCACCTCCCTAGTCTCTGGTTTAGGAACTTCAGGTTCTTACCCACCTGCAATCAAGCACCACTCCTCTTTTCTCAGGTCTTTGCCCACTCTCCGCCCCTACCCTGTACATGCCCTAGCCTTCCACCTGCTAGGTAGATGGCTTCTCCTTCCAGTGTTTTATCAGATCAGATTGTGTTTCAAAACCTCAGTATTTGAGACCCTTGCTGCTTGGACTGGCGCTGTCTCTCGGGGGGGGGGGGGGGGGGGGGGCTAGCAAAGACTTCGTGCTGGCTTGCCCCCAAAAAACATTCGTGTGATTGTGCAGTGGCAGAGGTTCAGAGATTTTGGCAAATTGCAACACAGCACCAGTTCTTACTGTACTCTCTTGTCTTTGTCCCAATACCAGCAAACATGGCTACTCTCCAGGGTCTGCTTGGGACCTTTGCCTGTGGTGAGGCCGTATGGCCTCTACCAAATGCTTTCCAACCAGGGGAACTGCTTCTTTAGGAGTGGCACACGAGCCCTGAAAACCTACTGCCTGCTCCTGGGTATTCATTTTGTTTCCTCAATAGAGCACCGCCAGGCACTCAGCCCTGGAACTTCAGACTGTGCTCCACTATTTATTGAATCCTGGTGGTATTGAAACCCTCTCCTTTTCTTCCTGGTTTGGGAAAATGTATTTCTTGTTCATTCCCCTGCAAATGTTTTCACTCTTTGCCTCTTTCTCTCCAGCTACTTTTGGAGGAGTGTTTTTCTTGCACTTTCCCTCTTTCTCTGGCTTCCCCACAAAATGAGCTCCCTACCCTCTGTGGTTTTTCTATCCCCCAGTTTACTCTCCTCACTGTGTACCTGCCAAGTTCTGTGGCTCAAGTTTTGCAGATGGTTGTGTCAGGCCTCAGATCAGTTTCCTAGGTGTGCAAAATGGTTTGGTGGTAATCTAGCTTCATTTCAGGGTCGAGACAACCTGAGAGTCTCCGTGCTGCTCCACCATGTTTTCTCCTCCCTCCTTTTAGATTTTGTATGTTTACTCTTCATGAGCATATTTCCTTTGTGTCCATCAGCATTGTTGTAATAATCACTTTAAAATCTTTGCTAAATCAAAACGTATTTCATTTTATAAGAGGTGTCTGAGTATTGAGTTTTGCTTTCATGTTTCTCATAGGTCTTCTAAATTTGGACTGTATACTGGACATTATAAACGATAACCTTGCAGAGCCTATTTTGTGTGTTACATTTCTCTAGAGGATGTCTTTTTTCTTTCTTTCTTTCTTTTTTTTTTACAATTTTGTTTTAGCAGAGACCATAAATTTGATTGATTCAACTGCAAACTCTGTCTTTCTTGCAGAGAGAGTAGCTAAAAACGTTATTGTCATTAGCTACTATTTTGATAGTGTGTCCTATGCATATATAGTTCCAGTGATTTGAGTAGAATTTAAATACCAATTGGAGATTTCCTCCTTTGGTCTTCTCCTTTTCACATTTCTCCCTCTTTTCTAGGTGCAGTGGTTGTTTTGAAATCTGTCCCCTGACTTTTCTAGCACCAAAGCTATAGTTTTCTGTTTTAGCCAAACTTTCCTATGGTAGCCATGGGGACCTGCCCTCAGGCCAAATGCCATGAATAAAAACTCACTTAGGGTCTTCTTGTCTTCTAAGTATTGATGTCCTCTCCAGTTTTTATTTACTTTACAGGGCCTTCAGATAGTAGTTTTGTAATACTTTGCCCAGGGTTTATAGTTACAATCAATGGGAGAATTGGTCAAAGAGGAACTACTCCGCTGATACTGGAAATGGAAATTCTCCATATTACCAATGAATGTTGGAATTTTAATTGTCTTAAAACAGTAGTAAAACTAGTGTTTATATGATACATCTTTGTCATAAAAGCACTTTAGATTATCTGAGCCATCATGATTGTTAATGATGTAGTAGGCAGAAGACTAATGCATAGGTGCTGCTATATTTAGTGCTAAGAACCAGGGCAGAAAGTGAATTTGGACTCTAATTCAGTATTCATGTAGCACAGTATGGTAACCTAAAGCAAAAAGTTGGGGAGGAAGATAAAAACTTGAGCTATAGAACCAAAAGCGGAATTTTGTCCCTTTTGGAAAATGAGACCATCACTAGGTAAGTGGATGTGAAAAGTAAATAAAATATTGTCTTGCTTACATGATTTGTTCATAAGTTCCTTTTTTTTTCAATTTATTTTTTAAGTTTATTTATTTTGAGAGAGAGAGCACATGTGCACAGGAGGGACAGGGAGAGAGTGATTTCAAGCAAGGTCCCCGCTGTTGGCACAGAACCCAATGCAGAGCTCAAACTCAGGAACCACGAGATCATGACCTGAGCCAAAAGCCACCCAGGTGCCCCTTTCATAGGTTTTTTATCTATCTATCTATCTATCTATCTATCTATCTATCTATCTATCTGTCTGTCTGTCTGTCTGTCTGTCTCATGACCTGAGCCAAAAGCCACCCAGGTGCCCCTTTCATAGGTTTTTTATCTATCTGTCTGTCTGTCTGTCTGCCTGCCTGCCTGCCTGTCTCTGAGAGACGGAGATAGAGACAGTAAGTAGGGGAGGGTCAGAGCTAGAGGAAAATACAGAATCTGAAACAGGCTCCAGGCTCTGAGCTAGCTGTCAGCACAGAGCCCAGTGAGGGGTTCGAACCCACAAACTGTGACATCATAACCTGAGCCGAAGTCCGGCGCTTAACTGACTGAACCACCCAGGTGCCCCATCATAGGTTCTTTAAATTTTAGTGTAAGCTTCCTTGGATCCTTGGAAAAGGATTGCTTATCTTCTTTACCTTTTCTATTCATGGTGACACAGTTTATCACTGTTTCCCTACCTCTTATTCTTTCTCCTGGGATTCATTGTTTCACTGTATTACTTTTACTTTTTAAAACATCACAATTTGTACTTTTAAAAAAACTTTAGTTTCTGATTATTGTACTGTAAGCTTCTTGAAGAGAGTGACCATGTTTTTTGTATGCCCAGCTCTTAAGTCTAGTGTCTAATGTGTTAGATGCTCAGTCTGTATTTGTTGACGTACACGTTAGTATAAAGGGGTGCTAAGAGTTATAAAAATCTGTCATAGTCAGTCTTATCCCCTTTAGTACAGATGAAGTTTTTATCAAACTAGATTTTTGAAGGAAGTGATAGACAGTAGTTAAGTTACTTTGGGAGTGTTCTAAACTGGGAAGAGGAGCAGACTGGCAAGAAGATTTGGGGGAATTAGTAAATATATTGAGAGGAGTTCATCAGTAATGTGTACATTAGCAGTGAAAAAAATTTTTTTAATTTATTTTTGATCAAGAAAGAGAGCAAGTGCGGGGATGGGCAGAGACAGTAGGAGACAGGGGATCCCAAGCCGGCTCTGTACTGACAGCAGAGAGTATGATGTAGGGCTCAAACTCACCAACTTTAAGATCATGACCTGAGCCAAAGTTGGATATGCTTAACTGACTGAGTTTTACATAAATACAGAGAAACCTATGAGATAGGAGGGGAAAATTTTTTAATGGCATAAGACTAGGCAAATCGATAGTATGGAGTACTAGAAAATCCACACAACAAGAGTAGTATAATGAGTTTGAAAGGCTGATTGAGTGGATCATCTTGAGTAGTAAGACACCTCGGGCATGGTGATGAGTTACGAAAAGCATTTAGTCCCTTCCCTTCCATCTGTGTTTCAGTATTCCAAGTTTGTGAGATAAGAGAGGGAGTTAAAAGCAAATATTTATAGGCTTTTATAATCAGATTTCTTTGTTTAAAAAAAAAAAACTTTCTTGTTCCTCAGCTGTTGGACAAGCACAAGAATACAGAAAGCATGGTTGAGCTTCTGGACTTGTATCAAATGGAGGATGAAGCGTATAGCAGCCTTGCGGAAGCCACAACTGAACTGTATCAGTATTTACTACAGCCATTCCGAGACATGAGAGAACTGGCCATGCTACGGAGACAGCAGATCAAGGTATTGTTTTTTTTTTTTTAACCTACATAGTAGCCTCCCTGTTTTATAGTCTCAACTTGGCTAGCCATACATCTTAATTACAAGAAGAGCTTTTCAAAAATGCTGATAGGTGGTTCTTTCTCCCCAAAGATTCTATTTTGCTACATTCAGGTTACATACAGCCTGAGAACCTCATTTTTAAAGTATCTCAAAGGTGATTCTGTTGAATAGCTAGGGATGAGAAGAATCTAGAAAGTAATGTTGTAGATAAATTGAGAAATTCCCATCTTTGTCCCATTTTCTTGTACTTTTCTTCTCCTTTTTGGTATTTTGCGTATTGTGTAGCCCTTGGCTTCTTTACCAGAAGTTATGGGAAAAATTTTTCTGGGAAGACCTTAGTTTAGTTAGTAAGATTTTATTCATCTTGAGAGTGAGAGGAAGAGGCTGAGGCCGAGGGAGAGAGAATCCCAAGGATGCTCCCCCATGTCAATGCAGAGCCCTATGCAGGGCTGGAATGTACAGTCTGTGAGATTGTGATCTGAGCTGAAATCGAGAGTTGGACACTCAAGGGGTGTCTGGGTGGCTAAGTTGGTTGAGTGTCCGTTTTTGGCTCAGGTCATGATCTTGTGAGATGGAGCCCTGTGTTGGGCTCTGTGCTGACAGCTCAGAGCCTAGAGCCTGCTTCAGATCCTAGATCTCCCTCTCTCTCTCTGCCCCTCCCCTACCCATGCACTGTCTCTCTGTCTCTCTCATCTTTTGAGCAAGTGATAAGTTTTTCTTCTCTTTTCTCTTTAAAAAATTTTTTTAATGTTTATTTTTGAGAGAAAGAGATTGAGCATGAGCAGGGGACCGGCAGAGAGAGGGAGACACAGAGTACAGAGCCCAGTGTGGGGCTCCAACCCTCCAACTGAGAGATCATGACCTGAGCCAAAGTTGGATGCTTAACGAATGGGGCCACCAAGGCACCCCATGAATATTTTCTTTTTATGATGTTCTTTTAGCTATTCTTCTATGTCGTTCTGGGAAATGAACAAGTGTACTTAGGTCCATAAAATTTCTTCCTGATCCCTTGGGAAGATATCAAGCAGTGAAGCTAAAGCTGTATTTATGGAGCAATTTATGGTTGTTGGAGAAGCAGGAGGATGTAAAATCAGTCATCTAAACTTTTATCTTAAGAAGCTAGCAAAACCAGGGCACTTGGGTAACTCAATTGGTAAAGTGTCCAACTTCAGCTCAGGTCATGATCTTGCAGTTCATGAGTTTGAGCCCCCCATTATTTTCTGTGCTGACAGCTCAGACCCTGGAGCTTGCTTTGAATTCTGTGTCTCCCTTTCACTCTACTCCTCCCTCTCCTGCTCATGCTCTCTCTCTCTCTGTCCCAAAAATAAACATTTTTTTTAGAAAAGAGTTAGCAAAAGAGAACAAGTTAAACCCCAAAAATTAAATTAATAGAGTGGGGGTCAATGAAAAAGAAACAAACAGGTGAAAAAAAAAATGAGTGAAACCAAAACCTGGTTATTTGGTGTATAAAAATCCCCATATATTTTCTATTTCTAGGTGATTTGATTTTTTAAAAAGAACCACATATTGGGGCACCTGGGTGGCAATGTTGGTTAAGCATCTTATTGTTGGTTTTGGTTCAGGTTGTGATCTCATGATTCATGGGATCTAGTCTGCATCAT
Source organism: Hyaena hyaena (assembly GCF_003009895.1). NCBI lineage: Eukaryota > Metazoa > Chordata > Mammalia > Carnivora > Hyaenidae > Hyaena > Hyaena hyaena. The sequence continues at coordinate 1,021,891 of NW_024080930.1, read as the reverse complement.
GCTCTGTGCTGACAGCGCTTGGGAGCCTGCTAGGGATTCTCTCTCACCCTGCTGCTCCCTCCTTTTCTGCATGTGTGTGCCCTCTGACTCTCTCTAAATAAACATTAAAAAAAAAAATGTTAAACACACATCTGTTAGGTCATTACTCCAGTTCTATAGTTGTTAAAAGTTTGTACAGAAATAGGAACAAATTGTTACCAATAAATTACAGAACTTACATTTCTTAGAAGAAATACAAATTATCAAAATAAATTCAAGGAGAAACTGAAGAATATTGATAGTTATATATTAACAGTTGAAGTCATAGTTAAACACCTTCCTGCAAAGAAATCTAAAGGTTCAGATGACATCCTTTGAGATTCATCAAACATTATTTAAGGAAGAAATGATGCCAGTTCTACAAAAACTCAGAAAATAAAGGCAGGAGTACTTCCCATCTTATTTTTTTAGGCCAGCATTATTCTGATATTAAAATCAAATGACATTATAGAAAGGGGTGTTTGGAGGTAAGTTAAGCATCAGGTCATGATTTCAAGGTTGGGCTCAATGCCAACAACAAGGAACTTGCTTGGGATTCTCTCCCACCCCACCCCATATCCCTTGTGTGTGTGTGAGTGCATGTGCTCTCTCACTCTCAATAAAGATGATACAGTATATATGATTAGGGCTTATCTTAAATGCAAGGTTGGCAAAAATAAACCAGTATAGAGGCATCTGGGTGACTTAGTTGGCTGAGTGACTGTTGGTCTTTGCTCTGGTCATGATTTCATGGCTCATGAGTTCTGGGCTCTGAGCTGGCACTGTAGAGCCTGCTTGGGATCCTCTCTCTGCCCCTCCCCTGCATGCTTGCTGCTTATGTGTCCCTCTCTCCTGGTTGTGTGTGTGTGTGTGTGTGTGTGTGTGTGTGTGTGTCTTCCTCCCTCTCCCTGTTCCTCTCCCTCCCTTTCTCTTCAGTAAAATACATATTTTAAAAAATAAACCAAGGGTGCCTGGATGGCTCAGTTGGTTAAGCATCTTACTTTGGCTCAGGTCATGATCTCTGAGTTTGTGATTTAGAGCCCCATGTTGGGATCTGTGCTGATGGCTCAGAGCCTGGAGCCTGCTTTGGCTTCTGTGTCTCTCACTCTCTCAAAAAACGAACAAACAGTTTTTAAAAATTAAAAAAAAAAAAAAAAAAAAAAAAATTAACCAGTGTAAGTTACCGCATTAAAGGAGGAAAATCAAAAGAAAAGCATTTAACAAAGGTCCCTTGCCATTCACGATAAAAGCTTAGCACAGTAGGAGGAAACAAATTTTCTCAACTTGATGGTATATTTGAAAAGCCTAACTTGCATCATACGTGCTGGTGAATGACTAAATTTTATTCCTCAGTTCTTGGGAACAAGGTAAGATTGTTTACTCTCTACACTTTTATTCTGTATTGTTCTGAAGTTTGTAGCCAGAAAAAAATAAAAGGCATATATAAATTGAAGGGGCAAAATAAAGCATTCTGTACTTCTACATCACATAATTATATATATAAAATACTCTAAAGAATCTTATAAAAACAAAGCTGTTGCAAATTATTCGTAAATTTGGTTACAAGGTCAATATTAAAAGCTTTTTCTGTCTTCTTGAAACTAAAGATTTTTAAATGTCATTATTAGCATCTCTGAACATGAAGTCTTTAAGAAGAAGTTTTACAAAATATGTGAAAGTTCTTTATACTAAAAATTAAAAATTTTGCTGAAGAACATGAAGTGTACCTAAAGAAATGAGAAGATCAAGTTAATGGTTTGAAAGACTATGTTTAGATGCCAGTTTTTGGTTGAAATGTACATTCAAGCTAAAATATAGTAGGTTTTTCTTTTTTTATGGCAACTCACTAGCTAATTACAAAATGTTAATGGAAAGACAAGGGAACTAGAGTAGCATTAACAATTTTGGAAAAGATAAAATTGGAGGGCTTATTGCCTGATTTTTTAAGAAATATTTTTTCCTATTATTTTTCAGTGTTTATTTTTGAGAAAGAGTGTGAGCAGGGGAGGGACAGAGAGAGAGAGAGGGAGACACAGAATCCGAAGAGTGCTCCAGGCTCTGAGCTGTCAACACACAGCCTGACGTGGGGCTTAAACTCAACCAGTATTAAGATCATGACCTGGCTTGAAGTCAGACACTTAAAAAACGAAGCCATATAGGTGCCCCCTTTTAATTTCTTTTTAATGTTTGTTTATTTTTGAGAGAGAGACAGGCAGAGCTGTGTGGGGGTGGGGTAAAGAGAGGAACGGAGACACAAAACACTAAGCAGGCTCCAGGCTCTGAGGTTAAGTTAGTACAGAGCCCAACCTGGGGCTTGAACTCAGGAACCATGAGATTCTGACCTGAGCTGAAGTCAGATGCTTAACCAAGTGAGCCACCCAGGTGCCCCTAAAATTCCTTTTTAAAAGTATTTTTAAAATGTATTTATTTTTAGAGAGACAGAATGAGCAGGGAAGAGAAAGAAAGAATCCAAGCAGGTTCTACACTTCAAGCGTGGCCCTAGTAGTGGGGCTTTAGCTTATGAACTACAAGATAATGACCTAAGCCAAAACCAAGTGTCTGATGCTTAACCCACTGAGCCACTCAGGGGCCTCTATTACCTGATTTAAACACTTAGTAAAAAGCTAGAGAATTCCAAACCTAAAGAAAAAGACAAAAAACAAAACAAAAGAAAACTTAAAAAACTACAGAATTCCAGACATTGTAGTATTGGTTTAAGATAGAAATATAGATCAACAGAATAAAATAGAATCCAGAAATAGATGCATAGTTATATAATAAATTTTCCATCAGATGAGAGAGCAGTTTGAGAGGGCGGGGGAAGAATCCTCATTCCAACAAATGGTTACTAGAACTGAATACCCATATATAAAAATCAATCTCAATTCTTATACCATATACAAAAATTAACTTGAAAGCTATCTTAAACCTGATTTACTTATCAAGTTACTTATTAAAAAAAAAAAAAGACACATGAAGTAATAGCTGAGTACACCCAGGGAAGCTTAAAATTGTCATCATGGAAATTCAAGTGAAAGCCATAATGAGTTACGCATCCATTAGAATAAATAACAATTAAAAATTCTGGGGTGTCTGGTTGAATCAGTTAAATGTCTGACTCTTGATTTTCGCTCAGGTCATGATCTCACAGTTCATGACATCAAGACCCGTGTTGGGCACTGCTGTCAGCGCAGTCGCTTGGAATTTTCTCTTGGCTCTATGTGACTCCCCCTCCCCCACAATGGGTCCATGGGAGGGCTGCCTCTCTCTCAAAATAAACATTTTGAAAGGGCTGCTGAGGATGTAGAGCAACTAGAATTTTTACATTGCTAGCACATTTTATATTGTTATAACTACTTTGGTAAACAGGCTGTTTCTTCAAAACTTAAATGTATACATATCTTACTACTCACCTGTTCAAATAATAGTTATTTATACAAGAGAAATGAAAACCTCTGTTCATAAAGAAGGCTTATAGACTAATACTCATGCCACCTTTCTTCTCAGCCTCTACGGGACAAGTCCAGATAATGATCAACAGGTGAATGAATAAGCAAACTGTGGTTTTTCCATACTAGAGCAACTCAGCAACACAAAGTAATTAACTATTGATAGGCACAGCAACATGGATAAATCTCAGATATTGCTAAGTCAAAGAAGCCAGATTCAAAGGAGTCTATACTTGTGTGAAGGGATGCATGGCAAAGGGGCACGGACAATCTTTGGGAGGTGATAGAAGAAATGTTCTTCATCTCAATTGTGGTGCTGATTTCTTGGGTGTACAGAGAACTCATCAGATTGAACACTTTTAAAATGGATTCATTTGTACATAAATTAAAGTTTAATAAAATAGTTGACAAAATTATGCTCAACAGAAGACATAGTGTAAACTGTATGAATTCATTTACATGAAATTCTAGAGATGATGGTTCTGATCTTTATCAACAAAAAGCTTACTGTTTGTTGCCTGGGTTGGGGTATTAGAGATTGATTGAGAGGGAACGGATAGAGTAGCATCCTTTGGGTGATTGATAGCCTCTAAATTTTGATTGCAGTGGTTCCATGGACATATAAACTTGTCAAAATTCATAAAAATTTACACTTAAATCAGGAACATTTTGTTGTATGTAAATTATAAATTCATAAAGTTGATTTTTTCAAATAGGAAAATGAATGAGCACTGTGTAGAGTTGTAGAGGCACACAAACTGGAGTGATAAACACTACCTAAAGATATAATGAAAAAGATTATAGAGAACTTCACTATTGAGGAATAATAATTCAATAAGAAGGGGGTACATACGTATGCATTGCACATTGGAATAGACACTATTCCAGATAAAAACAGGAATGGTACAGTGTGAATAGGCAGGTGTTTGGACTTTTAGTCGAAATTAATTATGAACAAATTACCAAAGCCTCACTACCACCTGGCACCATTGGTGGATGCCAGTAAATAACATGGCTGAGATTGAAACACATGTCTGTTTGACTGCAAAGCTTGCTGTTTTAGTTACACCACAGGGTGTAAGTTGTTTGCTGTGTCCCGGGTCTAAGCATTTGAAGGAAATTAGAGGAACGGTGGTCAGGGGCTAGCACACTAAAGGATCCTGTGGAGTTTGACCTTTGCTCTCTAGATTATTTATTAAAAACTTTTTTTTTTTTTAAATGTTTATCTCTGAGAAAGACCACACAAGCAGGACAGGGGCATAGAGAGAAGAGGACAGAGAATCCAAAGTGGGCTCTGTGCTGACAGCAGAGAGCCTGATGTGGGGCTTGGACTCAAAATAGTGAGATCACCACATGAGTCCAAGTCAATTGCTTAATTGACTGAGCACCCAGGTGTCCCCCCTAGATTCTTTATAAAGAATGTAATTTCCAGTGCTTTCATTAACTTAGATATTAAAGTATGATAGGAAAGAAGTTAACTTGGCACCCCGAATGTCTAATGCATTTTTATTTTTATGTTTAATATCTTATGATAATAGTTATATATTTTATATTAGATATACTTTAGTATATAGTTTCAATTGTATTTACATAAATGGCAGTTAATAGAGATTTTTCACTAATCTTCTTACTCCACAAAGCATCTAGAACCTATTCATGAAGCATACTCAATAAATAGGATTTGGAGTGCCAGAGGGGCTCAGTTGGTTAAGCATCTGACTTTGGCTCAGGTTATGATCCAGAGTTTGAACCCCACATTGGGCTCTGTCATGAAAGTGTGGAACCTGCTTGGAATTCTCATTCTGTCTCTCTCCCCGTCTCTGTGCCCTTCTCTAGCTCTCACTCTTTCTCTGAATGAATAAACTTAAAAGCATTAGTTCTCAAAAATGTAACCCACAGACTAGTCGCATCAGTACCACCTGGAACCTTGTTACAGAATACAGATTCCTGTTTTTAGGTCATATCTCTACTGAAACTCTACTGAGGGGCTCAGCAATCTTTAACAAGCCTTCCAGGTGATTAAAATGCATACTAAAGTTTAAGAAACATATGTTTAAAAGAACTATAAACAGCCAAGGGAAGGAACACACTGAACTCAAAATTAAAATCTCTCTGGGCCTTAGTTTATCTGCATCGGCAGAGTGAGATTCAAACTAGATGATTCTATATAGATTTTTAAACCATGCATAATAGTGAGTCAGGGTCAGTTACTGAGTTGGCCTACTGATTATCTTTGTGAGTTAGCTAAAAGCATTTCAAACACATTGGCCAACTTTTATTTTATATTTCCTTCTGTAAAAATTTGTTTAATGTTTATTTTTGAGAGAGTGAGAGTGAGCACACCAGCGCACACGAGCGAGCGGGGGAGGGGCAGAGAGACAGACGAAGAATCTGAAGCAGGCTCCAGGCTCCTAGCTGTGAACTGTCAACACAGAGCCTGACAGGGCTCGAACTTACAAGAAGTAAGATCATGCCGTGAAGTGAATTTGGACGCTCAACCACTTGAGCCACCCAGGTGCCCCTTGGCCAACTTACTTGTTGAAAGTGAATAAACTAGGATCTTGAAGGCATCCTCCATGCTTCTCTCTCCTTTGTAGCCAGGCACCTTATTTTGCCAATTATCTCCTACTTGAATCTTAAATATGCTCTTCCCCCACTTCCTCTCCTCCAGGACCAAGCAAATCTGTAGATGTCTTCATGTAAAATACTTTCCCCAGCTCCTATTCTAGCAAATGAGAAAAGGGCCCTCTTCTGGGAATATGCAGCAGTATACATGGGTTTGCAAAAAGATGTGCTGAATTTGTGGAGTCTCCACTCTCTGCCCTCTTGACCGGTTGCTTTTGTGTAGGGTGCAGTTTTTATACTAGTGGACAATCATATACTGTAAGCATGTGAACTGTGAACTATATAGTGTCATCAGTATACATTAGGTTACTTATCTCTTACCTGAGCTGTTTTTTCTTTGGGTTCATTGCCTTTAAATTTCTCTCACATTGAAAGCATTATTTCATACTTTTCCTTGAATGTCACATTTAGCATTTATGTTGTATATAAAAATGAATGAGCAGTTGCTTCCAAATCTAATCATCTCATTATTTTTGAGAGAGAAAGAGACAGAGCACTAGCAGGGGGAGGGGCAGAGAGAGAGGGAGACCTAGAATCCAAAGTAGGATCCAGCCTCTGAGTTGTCAGCACAGAGCTGGAGGTGGGGCTCGAACCCATGACTCATGAGATCATGACCTGAGCTGACACTTAACCAACTAAGCCACCCAGGTTCCCTCATTTTGTTAATCTTAGTCACCTTCACATGATTCCTGGGCCTGGAAAATTTGTATTTAAGGTACTACTACATCAGTATTTATACAGACTGATCTTGATCTTGGCATATGATTCATCTGAGAATTGGAGGTTTTGTTTTATTTCTTTTTGACCTCTTCTTCAGTCACTAACTCAACAGTAGACAGGAGTAACACTTAAATTTCTCATATAAAACCCAGTATCCAAGGAAGTGATGTACTTCATAGTAAGTAATTGATACCAAGAAACTTGTATTTATAAGTTAGTCTCACTATAGCTACCTAAACTGATACATAATTCCCCCCTCCCCCCATTTTAAAAACAGGCACTGTTTTCTTTCTAGCCATGAAACTGAAAACAGAGATGTCATTGTTTTTAGCACATGGTCCAGCTGACCAATGCTGTACATTTTCAAACTTGCCAAGTTAGGAAAAGAACTTAGTAACCTGGCATAATGTCTTCAGAAAAATAAACTATAATATTTTTTAAAAGTTGGCTGCAGTATTAATTAACTACTGAGTTTCAGAAGGCATTTAAAAAGCATAGTGAGCATGTTTGTGTTGTGTATATTTGAATATACCTGTATAGTAAAGTTGAAGATGGTTCAACGTCAAAGTATAAGCTGTCTTCAAATAATTACCAACAGATTTAAGAAGTTTTTCTCTTTAAAAAGCCATGATGCAAGTTTCCTCACTTCTGTACAGTAGTTAGCCATGCAAGTAAAAAGGTTTCTGTTTAATTCTAGATTTTAAAATTTTGAACACTGTTCTGTTTATTAAATTTATACCCCATAGCTTTGTCTTGGGAGGTTTGATTGCAAAAGTATATCAGTTATTTGACCAGAGGGTACTTGATAGGAATAATTAACTTGGTATAAAGTTGTTAACCAGATAGTTAAGAAGATCACTCTAAGATATGAGAGCTAACAGTTGCAAAAACAGCCACTACTCGTGGCTTTTGCACACAGAAAAGAGATATGTTTTAAAACTTTAGCATGGAAAATGGGCTGTGTGGAGTTGAAGACTGAGGGAGGTAGTATTACTTGTCAAGTGCTCATGTATCTGAGCTCAGTGGAGAGACCCAGATTTTAAGAATAGGGCACACTGGTGCTAGATGACCTTAGGGGCCACAAAGTGAGGCTCGTTCTACTAAGGCTGAAAAACTATAAACTGGATTCTGTTAACTGCTTCAGGAACTAATTGCAGATGTTGGAATGAAGAAGTGAGTCAGTGGTGATGCTCAGGAGAATAATAGCAAATAAGAAAGTCAAGCGATACACATAGGAAGAAGCATATGTCTTTTCCCTCCTTCAACCCTTCATATTGATAAAGCCTAAATGTGGTTTGCAGAGCCCTAACCCCAGCACACACACGACAAGGCATTAGGAATGAACTCTGAACTGATAGAGAAGAATTTACATATACTTCAAACTTTCAAAGTTAAGGGAAAAAAAAAAAAACCCTAATAACCTAGCTAATGGCCTTACATACAATAAACCAAGTCCGTTAAAGGGCCCAAAGCTTAATCATGTCCTTGAAAAGAATTTCTAGGGACTCAGTTGGTTAAGCATTCAACTTAGGCTCAGTTCATGATCTCACAGGTTCATGAGTGTGAGCCCCGTGTCAGGCTCTGTGCTGACAGCTCAGAGCCTGGAGCCTTTTGGATTCTCTGTCTTCCTCTCTCTCTACCCTCTCCCATTCACTCTTCCTGCCTCCCTTTTTCACGCTCGCAAAAATAAACATCAAAAAAAGTTTTTTAAAAAGAAAGAAAATGACTTCCAATGTAATATGCTGAGTGCAGTATTCAATATAGTAAATCTCTATTCCAGTCTTGTGAATGTTAATCTTAAGCCTTTTAACTTGAGTGTTTTAAAATCAGAGATAATCATAACAAAGCACAACCTTGATGGTTTTGTTAGATACAAAACAAGTCTTTCTGGGACCCCCACCGTTTTAAATTAATTATTTTAGAGGGAAAGTGTGTGCCCCCATGCCAGTGAGGGAGGGGCAGAGACTCCCAAGCTGGCCATGTGCCATCGGCTGAGAGCTTGATATAGGGCTTGATCCCATGAACTGTGAGGTCATGACCTGAGCCAAAATCAAGAGTTGGACGCTTAATCTACCGAGTTCCCCACGTACCCCTTTCTGGGACCCATTATGTGAGCTGATGTGTAAATATGCTACTTATTGCTTAGAATCCCACAATGGTTTTCTGTTGTCTGTCAAACTACCTATAACTTCCTTTGGCTGACATTTAAAGGCCTCCTAATAGTGATCACAACCTCCTTTACTAGTCTTATCTCCTATTATCTTTATTTTACCTAAACTCAAGCCATGCTGAACTGTCTCTTACCATACACTGAACTTCAACCACCTGTAGGCTTTTGCTGAGGTTTATTCTTTCCTCCAGCAGTCCCTTTGGGTGGTCCTCCTTCCCTATGTATATTCTGTATGTATGTGTCAAAATCATACCCCTCCTTCAAAACGCTCTCTGTAGTTTTGAACCTCAGTAAAGTATATCCTCATCGAAGCAGCTAAATGAGTCCTCTCATTCCAAACCTTTGATTTTTCGTAAAGTTCTTAAAATAACTTTATTCTTTTTACACAGAGACACCCTTCACTGTTTTACATACTTGTATAAAATTCTACTTATTATTTTAAGAATTTACTTACTCCTTGTTCCCTTTAGAAATTTTCTTCCCAGACTAGTACTGAAACATCCATAGCTGGTGCTACCTATGGTATCTTAGGTATACTTTATCATGATATTTTTCATACTCTGTTATTGTTTATTTTGGTACCTCTTGCCTTCAACTAGGCTGAATATATTGCTGTCCTAAGTGCCTAGTACTAAGCTGTCACTGAGAAAATAGTATGTCTTCATTTTGAATGAATAATTGAATGTTAAGTGATTTTGTTAAAGGTCTATTTAATAAGTATCACTGCCAGGTATCTTAATTTGAAAACAGATTTCTACATCACATATGTCTTTGTTTACCCTCCAATTAGATGGTTAAATTTCTTAGTAGATTATGTGCCTTACAGTATATCCCCTGAGGTACCCAGTACAGTGGGTTCTTTTATCAATTTATATAATTGAATGAATCCAAATATTATCCATGGTAAAGTCTAAAAAGGAGAAGAATAGCAGCCATATCCAGTAGCATCATAAAAGTTTATATGATTGGAGATGAGTAAATTGTCTTCTGAAACTTAAAACAAAAAAATTCTAGTCCAGGTGAGTAGGGAATCCAGTATCAAGAATCTAAACTTCTGCTCCTGAGTTAATTATCTTTAACTATTGGCACTATTTTTGTAGTTCCAGAAATGGAGCTCACATAATTCTGTTTTCCAACTTTTAAAGAAGACATTTAGGTTCTGATCATATCTCCACTTCCCCTCCCTCCCATACACACTGGAAAAAAAGAGGTAAGTCTAATAATTTGCCTCTTGCTGGTCCTCATATATGAAAACAGGAGCTCATTGTTTGCTTGACCAGAAACAGGAAACCTCTGGGATTATATGTCTTCAACTTGTCTAGTTGGTATGGTTTTTGAACCTGAGAAGAAATAAAGCATTTTTTTAAGTTTATGATTATAAAAGCAACACATATACAATAGAGATTTGGAAAGTACAACTTTTAAACAGGAAGAAAAATAGTCACCCACATTCAGACAAAAAATGACATCATTAATACGTTCTATATATTTTCTTTTTTCCCTTGACATTATGTAGTTGAAATCATGTTCATGATTTGATTTCTTAATATTATATTCATTTGCCTTTATTAAAAACTTCATAAGCATTATTTTTGTATAGAATTATACTTTATAGGTGTATCATAAGTAACATTCTCTATTCTTAGATATTTGGAACACATTTTTCTTTATTTTGAACAGCATTGCAGTTAACATTTTTGGTTATTATTCTTTGAATATTTTCTTAAATAGGTAAGAAAATGGTATTAAAAAAATACAAAGAGTATGGTATCATAAAATACTTCCCAGAAAAGTTTTTCATGAGTTTATAGTTGGTCCAGCAGTATGTGAGTTTGTGCCTGTTTCACCATGACCACACTAACCATGGCCACTTTTTGAAAAATATTTACTTAGTGAGTCTTTCTGAATGGTTTGTCATCCTACTGTCTAAAAGCAATCATGTTGTGTCTTCTCTCCTCCCCTCTCCTGTACCAACCTTTTATCTGGATTCTTTCTTCAGAGGGGAAAACTCATCCTTCTATCAAATCCAAAACCTGCCTTACTTTATGTCCATGGAGGAACTATTCCAACATTTACCAAGAGCAAATCACTACACCAGTACTCTGAATCCTATCCCTTCCCATGGTGCATAATTAGCCCCATTTTCCCCTTGGCATCTTTGTTTTCCCTCTGCTGGATACTTGTTAACAATGACTCATCCTGCTCCATGATCTCTCATTAGAAGAAAACAGAAAGCAAAGGGTCCACCCTTAAGTTTTGTCCTCTTGTAGCAACACCCTTTTTTCTCTGTTTACTCAGACTAATTGTCAAAAGAGTATTATTTATACTCATGTCTGCATCTTTCTCCTCCTCAAAAACAGGTGTAGGGGTGCCTGGGTGGCTCAGTTGATTACGCGTCTGACTTTGGCTCAGGTCATGATCTCATGGTTCGTGGGTTTGAGCCCTGCATCGGGCTCTGTGCTGACAGCTAGCTCAGAGCCTGGAGCCTGTTTCAGATTCTGTGTCTCCCTCTCTCTCTGACCCTCCCCTTGCTCACGTGCTCGCTCGCTCTCTCTCTCTCTCTCTCTCAGAAATAAATAAAACATTAAGAAAAAAATATTTTTAAATAAACAGGTGTAGAGTGAATTTTTATTTACTCATTCATTTGATTGTATGGTTTGTACCAGGCTGTGTGCTAGTGAAAAGCAAAAAATAAACATTAAGGGGGAAAGCAGTTAATATTTAAAATTTACAAGGGGTGACTGTGTGGCTTAACTGGTCAAGCATCCAGCTTTGGCTTAGGTCATGATCTTGCAGTTTGTGAATTCAAGCCATCGAGCTCTGTGCTGACAGCTCAGAGCCTGGAGCCTGCTTCAGGTTATGTGTCTCCCTCTCTGACCCTCACTGCCTTCTACTGTCTTTCTCAAAAACAAATAAAAATAAAATATTTAAAGTTCCCAAGCATATAAAGTGGAATTGTGCCAGCGCTATGAGGGAAAGTTAAATGTGTCGCACTGAAGAGGTTATAACGGGGAGTCAGGGAAAACTTCCATGAACCCAGTAATTGAACTGAGATATAAGGATGTGATGGGAGTTAATAGGCAAAGGAAGTTTGTCTATACTCCAGAACCTATGTTGCTAAGTTCAGTGATCCTATTGCTGTTAGATCTTGGATCCTAGTTGACATCCTACTTGACCCCTAAGCAGTGTTGGACAGGGTTAATTTCTCTTACTTTGAATCTTGCTTGCTTCTTGATTCCACCCTTTCCTGGTGTCTCCATTCCCTCTGGCTTGGTTTTTGTAGGCTGTTCACCCAGCTTTACTATGTTAGAATTCCTAAGGGTCAGTCATGAGGCTTTTCCTCCTGACTAACTTAGATAACCTCATCTACTCTCATGGCTATAAATATTATCTGTCAAATTTATATCTCTAGCCATGACCTTTGCAAAATCAAACTTAACATATGTAAAGTGAAATCCTTGATCTGCTCCCCTTTGAAATCGGCTAGTCCCCCATTGTTCTACTTTTTGAGGAAGTGGCAGTTCCACATACAGATTTTTTTCATTATTCTTGATCCTTCCTTATGCCTTGCCATTCATAACACTGCTAATAAATTACTGAGTGTGTGCTGTGCTCTATAATATATGCTCTTGCATATATTTCCCCTTCTATTCCAGAGTAAAACCAGGTGTTAACCTTCCATTCTGGTGATTAAAATTTTATTTTGGGTTTAGGCTAGTCTTTTAATTTGTTTATTGTACTGTGTAGAGAATATGGCTTGTGTTAATCCACTTCTGAATTTTTTCAAGCTAATTTTTTGGTGGCTTATAATTGATTAGTTTTTCAGAATTCTGCCGAGGATGGGTTTATATCTTTCTGTGTTTTCATCCTCCTAATAAGGTGTTAACTAATTTCATATTTAATTTTTTAAAGTTTATCTAGGGGAGGGGTGGGGGGAGAGAGAGAGAGAGAGAGAATGAATCCTAAGCAGATTCCACTCAGTCAACATAGAGCCCAGTGTGGGACCCAAACCTGCAAACTGAGATATGACCTGAGCCAAAGGCTGACACTTAACCAACTGAGCCACTGAGATGATCCTCATTCCACCTCGCGCCAGCCCCTGTGCCTCCCATTTTTTAAAGCAGTCTTTTCTCACTATATGATAAAGCAGGATGGAGAGCACAAAGACTTCACTGCTAGTCTTGCTGGATTTCACCTTTATTACCTGTTAAACATACCTTTATAGTATTCTAATATTAATATTGTTACCTCTGTGATTTTACTTTAGCGTTTACCTGGTACCTTCCTGTCCATAATTCAGCTTTCAACTTTCATTTGTCCTTTTGTTTTAGGTGTAACTCTTGAAAACAGTAGTTAATTTTTGTCTATTGTTTCTGACCCGGGATTGTTAGTAGATAGATGGGCTAATATATTTATTATCAGTCTTAACAACTTGGAGTTTTCAATTATTTTATATATGTCAGTTAGAAGTATTTCAGTGGCAGAAATCTTTAAAAAAAATTTTTTTTAACATTTATTCACCTTAGACAGAAAGCGATCGAGCATGAATGGGAGAGGGACAGAGAGACATAGAATTGGAAGCAGGCTCTTGATTCTGAGTTGTCAGCACAGAGCTTGACGTGGTCTCACGGACTGTGAGATCATGACCTGAGCCAAAGTCTCAGCTGAGTCACCCAGGTGCCCTTATTGGCAATAATAGTTCTTAACCTGAAAATGTAACTACCGTAAAGAAGGAAATACATTTTTTGTTATCTTAGCACCCCAAAATAACATCTTACCATTTTGCTGTAATTCCGTTGCTTATATTTGGAGGAGTGGAAGGATGAAAAAGAAGACAAAGAGGAATGGGAAACAGATTTCTGTGTTAAATATCTTTAGGGGCACCTGGGTGGCTCAGTCTATTAAGCATCTGACTCTTGGTTTCAGTTCAGGTCATGATTTCATGGTTTATGGATTCAAGCCCCAAATCAGGATCTGTGGTGACATTGATGAGCCTGCTTTGGAGTCTTTCTCTGCCTCTCCCCTGCTCTCTCTCATTCCTCTCTCAAAATAAATAAAATAAACATTAAAAAAATGTATCTTTAACATGGTGGTTAATTTACTTGTTTTGTAAATTTATAGCTTGTACTCTAGAGCAAGGAAATATAAGTATCCTTTGTTTTGGCACCAGGTCCAATGCCTGATATGTAAATATTCAGTAATATTTATGGAGTGAGTAAAGAAATAGATTTCTTAATTTTTCTTTTTTTTTTTCCCCTGTAAAGATTTCCATGGAGAATGACTATCTGGGTCCTCGAAGAATTGAAAGTCTACAAAAAGAAGATGCTGATTGGCAGCGAAAAGCTCACATGGCTGTGCTGTCTATTCAGGATCTTACTGTCAAATATTTTGAAATAACAGCTAAAGCACAAAAAGGTGAGTTTCCTACTAAAGTTATTCTTGTTAGATATTTTTGAAAAGGAGTGGTTTAAATAGTTTGTTTGCAGCAGGCTTGTAGAAAAGTGTATAAAGACCACTCATAGTCCTAGCAGTTGAAAAAGATCACTATCAACCAATTAAGGTATATCTTTTCATTCTTTTCTGGACATGTATTTACACATACTCCACATGAAAACATAGTAATGGAGTGGTAGTATAACATAATTAAATTCTGATTAACCAGTTACCCCACAGCTTAACGGCAGAGTTCCCGACAAGACTTCTCACGTTTAAGACACAACTTGGAATTTTAGACGATCCCCAGGTCATTTGCTCTTCTCACCAACTGCTACAAATTTGGGGGTTCATACAGACTTTTTAGGTTTATTAAAAAAAAAAAAAAAAAAAGAAAACTGAAACTTCCATAAGAAAAATACGAAAAATCCTTAATCTAGAGAGGTAGGCAGAGTTTGTAGCAGTGACACTACAAATACAAACTGTTAAAGTTTAAAAGTGAAAAGTGAAGAGTATGAACCATAAAAGAAAAAAATTGATAAAATGAATTTCACCAAAGTTAAGAACTTTGCCTCTGCCATGTACCAGAGGGTATTCAAGAGAAAATATTTGCAAATAAAATCTGACAAAGGACTTGTATCCAGACTATATATAAAGAACACTTAAAAATGAAACAGGAAACAGTTCAGTTAATAAATGGGGAAAGGACTTGAACTGAGGATAAAGATGGCAAATGAGCACTTGAAAAGATGGGTGAGACTATTAGTCATTAGCATAATGCAAATTAAAACCACGATGAGATACCAACACATGCTTATAAGAATCCCAAAAAAAAAAAAAGGGTACTAAAAATACCAAGGGCAGACAAGGATGCAGAGTAACAAGAACCCTTCCTGTATTGCTGGTGGTAATGCAAAATTGTACAGGCAATCTGCAAAATGAATGCAGTTTTGTAGGTAAGTTAGAGATATGCTTACCATATGATCCAGCAGTCCACTCCTGAGTATTTACCTTAGAGCATTAGGATAATTTTAAAGCCTAAATTAAAATTTAATTCTACAAAAGTAAGAGAACAATACATTAAAATGTTGACAATATGTTAAAAGCTGTCATTTCTTACTGTAAACTATTTTTATAAATTGTTTTATGTAAATCATTTGGTTTAGAGTCTGCTTTCCAGACGCACTTTTTAATATTTAAAAAACCTTGTATTAAGATTGAAAATATATAACCATTACAGAAAATTTAGAATATTAGAGGGACCCCCTCCAACATCGGTAATTCTACTGCCAATGTAGCCACTTTGTGTGCTTATCAATTTTTTAATATATGGCTTGTTACATAATTGAAATGATTATATGACCTATAGTTTGTTGGTTTTGGTCCTTTACAGTTTTGATGATTGTTCTTATTGTATACTTTGTTTCTCTAGTTTTAATCAAAACTTTTTTTTTATGTATGATGAACATCATTCTAGGGTTCCAAATGATTCATCAGAGTCACTGTAGACTTCTTTATACCTCACTCCTAGTGACTTTTTCCTAGCAGGAAGCCCTTGAACCCAAACAGATATTTGCCTGGCCTTTTACTTTTGCTTTCTTGTGTCTGTTTCCTGCGTGCCCCCCCCCCCGCCCCCCCCCCAATGTTAGAGAAGCGGAATGAAGATCTCTCTTTTGCTTTATGCTGCTGAGAGTAAAAGCCCTCCTTTATGTTTCCATTCAGAATGGTAACCTTCTAATTTCACTTTTTAAAGGAAGAGTTAAACAGCCCCCTTTTCTCTTTTCTTTATTATACAGAGCCAGATGTAACTTAATTTTGATATACTATTGCTTAGCTTTTTAAAAATGTTTGTTGGTTGAGTAAGAGTGAGACAGAGCCTGAGTAGGGGAGGGCCAGAGAGAGGGGGAGACACAGGCTCCTAAGCAGGATCCAGGCTGTGAACTGTCTCCACAGAGCCCGATGCAGCTCTCGAATCCATGGACTGTGAGATCAAGACCTGAGCCAAAGTCGAATGCTTGCCCTACTGAACCACCCAGGCGCCCCTATTGCAGAGCTTTTAAAAACATCTTAAATTGGATCATTTCTGACAAGTATACATGTTAACTCATTAAACTTTTTTTTTTTTAACATAATTTGTGAACACCAGAACTGCATGGCCTTCAGAGTTTTGTTTTCCACATTGACTGATTATCATAGACCATTATTATAGAGTTGTTATCCTGATAATGTAAATGGTCTACTTAGAAAAAAATCTTTATTCTTGCCACCAGAGGGAAAGAAGAATCTATTGGCGAGAAACCCCTATACTGTTCTAGGGGTATTCCAAACATTGTACACTGATGATTTTCTTTATTACTGTCATATTTTGAGCTGTTGGAAAATAATTCTAAGTGAAGTGAGTTAACAGCGAACTGTAAGAATATGTTTTATCCAAGGTATTGGAAGACTAAATGTAGACTAGCTCTTATGGTAGGTAACAACATGGAACTGAATTAGGACAGGGAGCTACCCCCCAGACTAAAGTAGAGAACAAGGAAGTGACGGTGCCATGTGAAGTGGAAGAGACATTTTGATAACTGTAATTCTCTCACTTAAATCCTACAAAGCCTTTTAGACTAGGTACTATATTTCATTTCTCATCAAGGGAATTGAGTCCAAGAACAATTAAATCTCTTACCAAAAGTTATGTGTCATTTATAGATAGAATTGGGAATTTAACTCAATTATTTCACTCCAAATCATTTAGGGTTTTTTTTTTCTTTTTATTACCCTACATTGTACTACTGTATTGATCTTATGGTTGTAGAAATATTAAAATACAGTTTTAAAAGAAAGGCAGAAATTTAAAATTGCAGAATTATTTGTTCAACCAAAATGAATAGATTTTACTTGTTAGCCTAAAGTTGAAATTCAGTGCAAGGTTGTGCATTAAAAACTTAAGTCTTTTCATTAGCACTTGAAGGTCACAGAAAAACAAATAGAAAGAATTAATATATTGAAAGGAGACTGTAAGTCAGCAAAATTTCATCTGTTATAATAGGAACTCAAAAGATAGTTTTTAAAGTAAATTGAGAAACAGCAGCATTTTTTTATTGAAGTAACCACCAGAAACAGTGAAAAGCAGTGGGCACTGAAACTAGGGGATAGGGAAGAGCTGAGCCTGAAAAACTGCTCTTTTTGGTTACAAGCCTGCCTCTACAGTTTAAATTTTTACTGTGACTTGTGTTAGTCTAAAAAAATTAAGATTTCATAAAAATCAGCCAGAGGCAAAGATTACTGAGATATATTTCCTTGCACAAGATGGTTAGGAGACTGTGGCAGTACAAAATTATTTATCACTTAACTCTGGACATATAAAAGATACTACTAGTGAATGTGTACTCATTTAAAGATCTTCCGTACTATTCAAATTGCCTACCTCTTTTATGATGAGTGTGTCTCTAACCTGTTAAAGTGGGTGGGCATAAGGATGGTTGGTTTTATTATGTAAGAACCCAGGATAAGCCACTACTGTACTATACTGTAAGTGATAAAGTTCTGTAACTAGAAGATAGTAGCTATTTGATTGTCAAGAAGTATCTCTCTCTCTCTTTTTTTTAATGTTTTATTTATTTCTAGGAGAGAGAGAGAGAGAGAGACAGCGTGAGCAGGGGAGGGTCAGAGAGAGAGGGAGTCACAGACTGAAACAGGCTCCAGGCTCTGAGCTGGCAGTCAGCACAGAGCCCGACGCGGGGCTCGAACCCACGAACCGTGAGATCATGACCTAAGCGAAAGTCGGACGCTTAACCGACTAAGCCACCCAGGCGCCCCAAGAAGTATCTCTTAAAGTTGGGCTCTGTTGTGGCAAATAAAAAATTCCCTTTGTGGGGAAGGTGCAAGATGCAGCTAGAGGTTTTCCTTGGGGTTTGGTTGTGCCCTTCCAACTCTAACCTCTGAATAAGTTCCATGCTAACATTTAGGAGTTATTTTTTGCTCCATCAGGTTTTTGTAGTATTTTTGGAGGACTCAGAATGATAAAAACTTAACACATGGGTTTCAGTAATTTCAAATAATCTTAAATAGTTATGACTGATTTCAGTTAGCATACTCGGGAAAAAGTGTAAACCTTTTAAAAATAAAGTATATGAACTTAGAATTTATTAACGAACATGTGGAAGAATATTGGCTCATTCGGTTAAGTGTCCAACTCTGAATCTTGATTTGCGCTTGGGTCATGATCTCAACAGTTCATTGGATCGAGCCCCATGTCCTGCTCCCTGCTGACAGTGCAGTGTCTGCTTGGGATTCTCACGCCGCCCCCCCCCCCCCGCCCTCTCTCCCCCTTTTGTGTGCCTACAACTTTCTCAAATATTTTATTAAAAAAGTTTTAAAATCTGTCATCAGTTTTGTTTTTATTTTTTTATTGTTTTATTTATTTCTGAGAGAGAGAACAGCGGTAGCAGGGGAGGGTCAGAGAGAGAAGGAGATACAGAATCTGAAGCTGACTCCAGGCTCTGAGCTAGCTGTCAGCACAGAGCCTGACGCGGGGCTCGAACCCACGAACTGTGAGATCAGGACCTGAGCCGAAGTCAGACGCTCAACCGACTGAGCCATCCAGGCACCCTGTGTCATCAGTTTTATCTTCACAATTTTCTGAGGATGATTATTTAGAATTATTAGTGAGGACATTAGAATCTAAGATATTGGATATTGTTGAGTTTTGTTATAGAGCTGCTATATAGGAAACCTAAGGGACTGAGATTTGTATCTTTAAGTGTATGGTTATTGAGAACAAAAACTTTGAAATTATTCAGAATCAAGTTGTCTTATATCTTAATGTCTCTTTAAAATATTATTATTAATAGCTGTGTACGATCGAATGCGAGCAGATCAGAAGAAATTTGGTAAAGCGTCGTGGGCAGCAGCTGCAGAAAGAATGGAAAAACTTCAGTATGCAGTTTCTAAGGAGACTTTGCAGATGATGAGAGCAAAAGAGATCTGTTTGGAACAAAGAAAACATGCGCTAAAAGAAGAGGTAACAAAAACCATCAGAAAATAAATAAAACCTAAAATAAGATTTGCTATTTGATTTTTATATTTTTATAGGACTGGAATTTTCTGAATCTGTAGGCAGTTAATTTTGCATTGTTTCCATGAGGTAATACTCATGATGGTCCTCTGATTTGAGTTTCCAGTAGTAGAAGAGGTAGACATGTAAGGTATTCTCATAAGCATCACAGTGTGACTGTCAGCAGCGGTACACTATTTAAAGAGGTGACATTAGAATTTCATTGTTGTCTTTTTGTACTATAAGTTTCAAAGCTCTGACAGTTATTTCTTAAATATATATATATTTTTAGTTTTATTTGTTTAGGGAGGCAGACTTTGCGATTGGGGGAGGGGCAGAGATGGAGGGAGACGAGAATCCCAAGCGGGGGACTTGAACTCATGAAACCAGGAGTTCATGACCTGAGCTGAAACCGAGAGTCAATACTTAATCAACTGAGCCATCCAGGTGCCCCTCAAAGCTCTGACAATTATTTAAAAGTTTCACTGTCCAGAGAAATAATAGAAAAATCCTAAGGCAGAAGAATTTTATTTGGTTATATTATGTTTAAACCAGTATCTCTTAGAATTTCCCATTTTATTCTTACTAGAACACAAAACAAGGTTAACAGAGGTCCAGTTTTCTTGACTGTGCTTAATTAAGACCTGTTCATGAATCCCCCCCCCCAAAGAATAGTTTTACAAATCCTTGAAAAGGTTGCTAATAGACATATTTAAAATTTATTAACTACTCTTTTTCATCATCATTCTGTTGATGAGTGGTTTTAGTATAGTTATACTGTCCAGTGCAACGTAGAATAACTCCCAAGCCTTGCTTGAAAATATTGAACCCATTAATTATACTGTTTTTATTACCTTCGAGACTATTTTTTTTTTTAAACATTATTAAACACTTTGTTTTATTATTAAATTGCATCAGGACACATGGCTTCTATTTTAATTTTTTATAATTTACATCCAGGTTAGTATATGGTGCAACAATGATTTCAGGAGTAGATTCCTTAATGACCTTTTCCCATTTAGTCCCCCCCCACCCCCACAACCCCTCCAGTAACTCTCTGTATTTAAAAGTCTCTTATGTTTTTGTCACTCTCCCTGTTCTCATATTATTTTTGCTTCCCTTCCCTTATGTTCATCTGTTTTCCATCTTAAAGTCCTTATATGAGTGAAGTCATATGATATTTGCCTTTCTCTGACTAATTTCGCTTACCCTCAGGTTCCACAAACATAGTTGCAAATGGCAAGATTTCATTCTTTTTGACTGCTGAGTAATACTCTGCAATACAGATCACGTCTTTATCCATTCATCCATCAATGGACATTTGGACTCTTTTCATACTGTTTGGCTCTTGTCGATAGCATTGCTATAAACATTGGTGTGCATGTGCCTCTTTGTAACAGCATACCCATATCCCTTGGATAAATACCTAGTAGTGCAATTGCTGGGTCAGAAGTTAGCTCTATTTTTAGTTTTTTTGAGGAAACTTCATACTGTTTTCCAGATTGGCTGTACCAGTTGGCCATCTGGATGTCTTCTTTGGAGAAGTGTCTGTCTTCTCATGACTTTTGCCCATTTCTTCACTGGATTATTTGTTTTTTGGGTGTTGAGTTTGATAGATTTATAGATTTTGGATACTAATGTAACCCTTTATCTGATATGTTGTTTGCAAATATCTTCTCCCATTCCGTCAGTTGTCTTTTGGTTTTGCTGATTGTTTCTTTTGCTGTGCAGATGCTTTTTATTTTGATGAGGTCTCAATAGGTCATTTTTGTTTCCATTGCCACCAGAGACGTGTTGAGTAAGAAGTTGCTGTGGTCGAGGTCAAAGAGGTTTTTCCCTGCTTTCTCCTCGAGGATTTTGATGGCTTCTTGTCTCACCTTTAGTACTTTCATCCATTTTCAGTTTATTTTTGTGTATAGTCTAAGAAGGTGGTCCAGGTTCATTTTTCTGCATGTCACTGTCCAGTTTTCCCAGCACCACTTGCTGAAAAGACTGTCTTTATTAATATTCTTTCCTGCTTTGTCAAAGATGAGTTGGCTTTGCATTTGTGGGTTCATTTCTGGGTTCTCTATTCTGTTCAATTGTTTTTGTGCCAGTACTATATTGTCTTGATGATTACAGCTTTGTAATACAGCTTGATGTCTGGGATTGTGATGCCTCCAGCTTTAGTTTTCTTTTTCAAGATTGCTTTGGCCTTCAGGGTCTTCACTGGTTCCATACTAATTTTAAGATTATAGATAGATTTTGTGTTGAATATGTAGGTTGCTTTGGGGAGTATTAACATTTTAATAATATTTGTTCTTCCTATCCAGGAGCATGGAATACTTTTCCATCTTTTTGTGTCTTCACTTGTTTCGTAAGCTTTCTATAGTTTGCAGTGCATCAATTTTTCACCTCTGGTTAGATTTATTCCTAGGTATTTTGTGGTTTTTGGTGCAATTGTAAATAGGATCAATTCCTTGTTTTCTCTTTCTGTTGCCTCATTGTTGGTGTATAGGAATGCAGCCAATTTCTGTGCATGGATTTTGTATCCTGTGACTTTGCTAAATTCATGGATTAGTTCTGGCAGTTTTTTTGTGGAATCTTTTTGGTTTTCCATATAGAGTATCATGTCATCTGCGAAGAGTGAAAGCTTGCCCTCCTCCTGCCTGATTTGGATGCCTTTTATTTCTTTATGTTGTCTGATTGCTGAGGCTAAGACTTCCAATACTGTGTTGAATAAGAGGGGCAAGAGTGTACATCTTTGTCTTGTTCCTGACCTTAGGGAGAAGGGAGAAAGCTCTCAGTTTTCCCCCATTGCGAATGATGTTAGTGTTGGGTCTTTCATATATGGCTTTTATGATCTTGAGGTGTATGATCGTTCTATCCCTATTTTCTTGAGGGTTTTCATCGAGAAAGGATGCTGTATTTTCTCAAATGCTTTCACCACATATATTGAGAGGATCATGTGGTTCTTGTCCTTTCTTTTATTGATGGGATGAATCACGTTGATTGTTTTGTAGATACTGAAACAGCACTGCATCCCAGGTATAAATCCCACTTGATTGTGATGAATAATTCTTTTAATGTATTGTTGAATTCGGCTGGCTACTATCTTGTTGAGGATTTTTGTATCCATGTTCATCAGGGACAGGTGGCTTCTTATGAAAGGGTAATAAAGTATCGACATTGGTTATTTGCTAATAGTTTTCCTAACTATTAGAATAAGCAAATCTCCATGTTGTTCAAAGGTCACCTGTAGTTTTAAAAAATGAATGAAGATTAAAGCTCATGTTAGGGATGAACCTAAGAGGGTGTTGTAAATGGTATATAGTGAGACATCATGGTTTAGGCACAACTGTTCAAGTTTGTGCCCCCCCCCCAATGTTTATTTATTTTGAGAGAGCACAAGCAGAGGAGGGGCAGAGAGAGGAAGTAGAGAATCCACACAGGCTCCACGCTTTCAGCAATGTATTGTATCATACATTATTTCATTAAGCCATTTTTGGAAAAACTTGAAGTCATTTTCTTTTCGCCAATAGCCCATACATGAAATATATATATTCTTTAACTTTTTAAATTTACTTTTTGAGAGAGAGAGAGTACGCGAGTGGGTGAGCAGCAGAGAGAGAGGGGGACAGAGGATCCAAACCAGGCTCTGTGTTGACACCAGAGAGCCCAATGCAGGGCTCAAAACTTATGAACTGGGAGATCATGACCTGAGTCGAAGTCCGATGCTCAACTGACTGAGCCACTCAGGCGCCCCACATTCATTCCTTAGTAATATATTCTTTAACTTCCATGTTAATTGTGGTCTATCCAATTCATTTTTTTCTTCTGGTTGACTTCAAGTTTATATTATTGTGGTGTGAAAATATGCATGGTATGGTCTCGATCTTTTTGTACTTGTTGAGGGCTTATTTGTGACCCAGTAGGAGATCTTTAAGGAGAATGTTCTTTGTGCTCTCAAAAAGAACGTGTATTCTGCTGCTTTAGGATGGAATGTTCTGGATATACCTTAAGTCCATCTGGTCCTATGTGTTATTCAAAGCCATGGTTTTGGGGTGCTTGGGTGGCTCATTTAGTTAAGCATCTGACTGCAGCTCAGGTCATGATCTTCTGGTTTATGAGTTTGTTCCATCCCCCCGTCCCCCCCGCCCCCATTGGTCTCTCTGCTGTTAGCAGCACTCAGCCTGTTTTGGATCCTTTGTCCTGTTCTCTGTTCCTCCTCCACTCATTCATATCCATATCCATATATCCCCTCCCTCCCTCCCTCCCTCCCTCCTCCCCCCCCTCAATAAATTAAAAAAAAAAAAAAGGAATTGCTTTTTGATTTTTCTGCTGAGGTGATGTGTTCATTGCTGTATATGGGGGTGTCAAATTCCCTACTGCTATTGTATTATTATCAATGAGTTTCTTTATGTTTGTTATTAATTGATTTATATATTTGGGTGCTTTCACATTGGGGGCATAAATAATTGATCTTATTCATGGATAGGCTTCTTAATTCTGATATAGTACCTCTTTTCATCTCTTTTTACAGTGTTTGGTTTAAAATCTAGTTGTCTCAGTATGGCTATTCTGGCTTTCTTTTGATGTGCATTTGCAAGCTAGATGGTTCTTCGTTCCTTCATTTACAATCTGCTAGTGTCTTTAGGTCTAAAATGAGTCTCTTATAGGCAACATATAGATGGATCAAGTTTTTATTTATCCATTTTGACATCGTGTGTCTTTTGATAGGAGCATTTAGTCCAGTTACATTTGGAGTGATTATTGATACGAATTTAGAGTCTTTGTTATGAATAAAGTTGGTGTTTCTGGTGATGCTCTCTTTTCCTTTCTAGTCTTTGTTGCTTTTGGTCTTTTTTTGTCTTGTCTTTTCTCCACTCAGAGGGTCTCCCTTAAAATTTCTTGTAACGCTTGTTCATTGGTCACAAACCCATTTAGTTTTTGTTTGAGAAACTATGCATGCTTGCTTACTTTAGTTTTTTTGATAGAATGATCTTTATATTGTTAATACCACATTTTATGCATTTCCCAGTTGATGAATATTTGGGCTCTTTCTGCATTTGGAGCTATTATGAACCATGTTGCTATGAAAGAACAGTCATGTAATCTTGGTATATGCCTACGAGAAAACTGCTTTTTAACTTTTTGAGGAACTGTCAGACTGTTTTCCTAAGCAGCTGTTCCCACCAGCACTGTACAACGGTTAGAATTTCTGCACATCTTTCTCTACACAATCATTAATATTTAAAATTTGTCTTATTTATTATAGCATCTTGGTTGAGTGTGAATTGTTATCTCATTTTGTTTTTAGATTGATTTCCCTCATGGTATTAATATTGAGTATCTCATTTGCCTATTGGTTACTTATTTATCTTCTTTGGAGAAACCTCTGTTCATATGTTTTACATTTTAAAATTGGGGTTTTCTTTATTGCTAAGTTGAAAGAGTTCTTTATATATTCTACATACAAGTCTTTTATAGGATTCATAATTTGAAAATATTTTGCTCCCATTCAATGGATTGACTGTATTGGTTTTTAGAACATTGGCTATATGCGAAAGTATATTTATAGTCTCTGAGAAAAAACAAAACCTCTCCGCTTTTATCAGGACAGCTCTGATTTTTTTTTTTTTTTGGCTTAGAGGTCCCTACTGACCTTTAAAAAGTGCATACGCTTATCTTCTCCTGTTTAAAAAGTAGTACGGACAGCTTATAATGTATAATGGCTGTGATCTAGAAAGAAATCTTTTTGTTAATGGCGTTAAATTGTGATTTTTTTCCCTTATATTTTATTTGCTGCTAGTGTTAAAGGTAAAATTGTAACTTGTGTCATCCTGGTTTTTTCACCCTATATTCAGAAATTATTTGCAACAATTTCACTCCTACTCATGTTCCCCTAAAGCATTTCTGCTGTAATCTCCTTTTCCTAGTAAGCCTTCTCATTTATGTCACAAGCTGTCTGAAATATTAAGTTTCAGAACTTTTAAAACTTAAAATCCTATTAATTTTATTTCATTTTTAAATCCTAGCATTTTATTGCCCAGGAAGTTGAGTACTATTCTCTGTCTTTATCACATGTGCTAGCTTTGTTGTTCTAACCAGGCTGACAGTGAATTACAGAGTGCCTAAAAGAGCTGCTCAGGGTAAGATCTCTGACCATTTGCTATTGTAAAAACATTGTTCTTACTGGAGTTGGTCTAGGGGTTGTAGAGGAAGGGCTGAGCTAAAGTGGGCCCCAAGAGTCTAAGATAATTATATGTGGGGTCATTTTCCCTGGGACCACCCCATTACCTTAATGGTCTCCTTCTTAAAGTTCTGGATTGTGTTTGAATTCTTCAAAGCATTTGCTAAACCTAACCAGTCATTCTTGCCATGTTTTTGCTTGAGCGTATATAATGTACGTATTGTGTTTTTATGTATATCTATGATGTACTACACCAGTTTTATTAGCATTAATTTAAGGTGACCACATTACTCATGAGAAACAGCAAATATAAATTATTAAGCCCATCCCAAACAAATGGTTTGCCATTGAAGACTTCATAATACAGTACCACTCTGTTATTTAAATTATGGGGAGACTTTTGTTGCTTAAAAAATACAGTATATTGTGTCTTGGATTTTTTTTTAGAAGCAAACTTCTTCCTGATGTGACAATATAAAGCACTTTAAAAAACAAAATCAGAAATTAAAAACTATTTAGTAATACTTGACATGAGTGTAGTGCTGAACTTGTAAATTCTTGCATTTCTCTCTGTCCCTCTGCCCTGCTCTCCCACTTGCATACATGTTTGCTCGCTCTCTCTCTAAAATAAAGTAAAAATAATAAAAATAATAATAAATAGAATTAGAAAGTTAGGTACTCTGTACTGAGAGAAATATGCATATACACACAGTTCTGCAGACAAATTTAACAGGTTTGTCTGTACCTAAACTTTTGAAACCAAACTGCCCTTGGTGTTCACATTTTCCCATCAAAAACTCCTGAAAACATTGATGTCTCTTTAGCTCAATACCTTTGAAAGAACCCAGGGTGAGTTTAATTAGTCACAGCCACAGAACAAGACAAAAATACATATAATCACACAGGGTTAGGAGTATATGTAAGAAGTGTTATTAAAAGAAGGATTATTAATAAGGGATTCTGTTTGTAGTTATTAACTGAAATAGGAGATCTCAAAATCAAGATGCTAGCATGAAACATCAGAAAATACAATCACATCTCATTTAGTATGTTTCTTCTTATCTTCTGGTTAACTCTGTTCTCTCCTTCGTGGAATTAACCAGAAAATTCTTTGGATGATGGGTCCTTTTTGAATGTTCTCAAAAGATATCAGTGTACTTTCTTGTCTTGGCAGAGAATTCTAACCATTCCCCATACATTTTTTAGAAACTTTGGCTTCTTGAGGTCCTCTCTATGAACATACATAAGCTGCTAGAATATTGAGCTTAATATATACCAATCCTGAGGCTACATCCTCACAATCCATAATTTTGTTTTTCTCCTAAAATCATACAGCTAAACGGTTTTTAAGGTTATATTCCCCATGTCAGTTTTCTTAAATCCACAAGTATTTATTGAGCATTTACAGTATACCTTAGGAGATCTAAGCTTAGGGTCTAGACAGTATTCAGTAGAACTTCCAGCATCAATGGATATGTTTTATATTTGCACTTTCCAGTAATGTACCTACTGCCCGGATATCTACTGAGCTCTTGAAAAGTGATTTATGTGACAGAGGAACAGAATTTTAATTAATCTATATTTAAATAGCCACTTGCAGCTTCTGGCTACCATATTTGGATAAAATAATCATGTAGATACTGGTTCTGCAAAATTATTACTTATATAACCTTGGGTGAATTACTTAACCTCTCTATAAAATATGATTAATGGATACCTTTTAGGAAAGTTATGATTCCATTGGTTAATGTATATAAGGTATTTAGCATAATGTCTGGTGCATAGAGTAGAACTCCATAAATCTTAGACATAACTAATCTGTGTAAGGTATTATGCAAGTATCAAGGAAGGGAATACAAAGATGGGAAAAATCCAGCTCCCATGCTTCAGACAGCTGCATTTCAAATGGATCTTGGCAAAAAAGATTCAACAGCAAGAAGCTTTCCTGTGTTGGACACAGTCTGAACAGGGCCAGGGCAGCTAGGGTGCTAGTCCAGGCAGAGAAGCTGTTTTTTGTTTAACACGTATGTAGTTTGTTCTGAATCTGCACAGTAGAAATTTCAAAGTCTTTAAGTACAAATAGGTTCTACTCTAAAAGTTTTAATTTATATTACTTATGAAATTCTATTTTAGTCACCTTAATTATATTTTGATATTGATTATAAAAATAAATAGAAAATTTCTGGCTTTATCTTTAGTGTTTTATGTATATTATCTCTTAAATCTCAAACATAACCCTTTGTGCTATGAGCCAGTAAACCATTGTCTGAAATCTGTCAGGCAATAATCTCTCAGATATGTTTTATTAGAGTTATAAGTTTTTCAGACAGATTAAGACATAAAACTTCCATACAAATGTTATTATTCTGTTAATGAAACATTCTTACATTAAATGGAATAAATTATGATTCACATAATTTCTGATAGCTTCCTACAAAATGGATTACGGGATTAGGTTTTGATATCAGAGAAATTATGACTGCTTTTAATTTTCAGAGATTTCTGAAATGTGGAATTCTAGATAATTCCT
Source organism: Hyaena hyaena (assembly GCF_003009895.1). Classification (NCBI taxonomy): domain Eukaryota; kingdom Metazoa; phylum Chordata; class Mammalia; order Carnivora; family Hyaenidae; genus Hyaena; species Hyaena hyaena. The sequence goes on along the minus strand of NW_024080930.1, from coordinate 993,727 downwards.
TCTGTTTACATGCATTCTCCATATTTGTGTAGCTGTTATTGGTAGAACCTCATATACTTAAGGTTTGTTTGGTACTCAGTCTCATGTACTTTCCGTCTTTGCCACATAAAAAAAGGGCTAGTCTTAACTGACAGCTTGCCAAGCTTGCCTTTAATGTTGTCTCTTGTGCTGTACATGGTTTTCATGATGACTTTTTGAACCCTCACTTCATTTATTGCTAACTGCCATACTTTCTGTAACTCAAACAGCCAGCAGGTGCCCAGTCAGTATTTGTTGAAAGAATGGCTCCACACACAGATACTCTGAAAGCTCTATTTTTCATAGCTCTTGACATGTCATGGGGTTTTTCTTGCGTAGTAGAGTGGAAAGCAGGATAGGGGCATCATTAGTTTGTATAAATTGCTTGTTTCATGGTATAGTATAGTCAAAATAGGTACAAGAAAACTTGTTGTGCATGGTAGGAATGATCATCAGTGGGGTCAGTAATGTAGGATTTCCTATTGGGACGTTTGGATGTTGATTGGCGTTTCATTGGGTATACTTCATTTCCTTGCTAGATTTACTGTAAAAACAGTTTGCTTGTCTTCTTTTCCATATTTATTAGAATGGTGGTCCCTACTTATGTCTAGTGGAAAGGCCGTTCTTTTAGGAATTGGCAAAATTGGATCAGGCACAGCATTGCTGGTATTACCTGGGTTACACTGGGAAAGCAGTTTATTCTGGGGGTCTTGATATCCTAATACCAAAAAGTTTGCTCAGAAGGTAAAAGTTGAGCTGAGTAAAATTTCAAGATAGCAAAGTGTGAAAACTTTAATTTGATCATCTCCTTTAAGCACTTATCCTAATTGCTAGGCTTCTTTATTGCCCAGAGAAGCAGTGCCCACAGGCATAACAAAGGTGCTCCAACTGTGGCACCTACCTTCTCTGCACTGTTCAATGTCCTGAATTAGTATTCCTTATACTCTTGATTCCTATTCCCCTAGTTCTGTGCCTGTCCACTGAATGAATTAGGTATCAGGAGAAAATCAGTTTGAGAATTAAAGACACTATAGGGAAGGGATTTAGAGCAGCATAGTCTTCCCTTACCTCTGCATGTCTTTCATTGCCCCCATGTCAAAGTTTAAACAAACGTTAGAGCAAGTTTTACCCTCTCCAAATCCCTTACTTGTCTGTTACTTGTGATGATGCCTACCATTGCTTTATTGTTTATTCTTCAGAGGTTGGGATGCAACAGATCCTCTGTCTGCACTTCTGACTCTGATGAGATTTAAAAAAATAATTTTTTAATGTTCATTTAACTTGAGAGAGAGCGAGCACGACCTGGGAAGGGGCAGAAAGAGAGGGAGACAGAGACTCTGAAGCAGGCTCCAGGCTCTGAGTTGCCAGCTCACAACCCGAAGCGGGCCTCGAACTCCAAACTGTGAGATCATGACCCCAACTAAGTGAGATGCTTAACCGTCTGAGCCACCAGGTGCCCCTAGGTTTTTTTCATTTTGAACCTTGTGATGGCAGATCTACCTCTTGACCTTTTTTTTTTTTTTTTTTTTTTTTTGCTTTGAATGGAACTCAGTAAACCAGGGGGATGAGATTGTTTCTTATAAGAAAACATCCCTTACTTTCTCAGTTTGATATTTGATATTGATTGACAATGTAAAAGTATGTCAACAAGGGGCTTTAAGCTTTCTGTCCTTAGCCAAAGTATTGGACAAGAGTAAAACTTAAAGAGTATAGGGGAAGCCTTAGCACAGTGATATAAACATGGCAGATAAATGGTTGCTCCTAGCTGGAGAGAACTGGAGATAGTGAAGGTGGAACGACTAGCCCTAGACCTTGAAGGTTTTAGACTGATATACAGTAAGGTTTTATCTTAACTGATCATAGTTTTCCTGAGAATAAAGCCTTTAACATTATGTATTTTATTTATTCTTTTTTAAAGCTTTATCTTCTTACTAGTTTTTTTAAGTTTGTTTATTTTTCAGAGTGTGTGAACAGAGGAAGGACAGAGAGAGAGGAAGAGAGAATCCCAAATAGGCTCTGTGCTGTCAGTGCAGACTGACATTGGACTCCATGTCAGAAACTGTGAGATAATGACCTGAGCCAAAACTAAGAGTTGGATGCTTACCAGATGAGCCACCCAGGCACCCCAACATTATCTGGGTGCTGATAACAGGAATACACATTCTGGATCTGTGGTCTTCAGAGCTAGATAAGAAGCCCCAAGACAGTATGCAAAAGGATGTTTATAATTTAAAGTGAAACTGAGAGTCTCAGAAAAGAAATGACACCTACGTTCACATTTTATGACTTAGTACCAAAACACCAGGATTTCATTTTGTCAGTATTCTCCTCCATGAGCCACTGTAATGGAATTCTTTGTGGTTTATTTCATATTTACTGTTTTTTCTTTAATGTTTTATTTATTTTTGAGAGAGAGAGAGAGAGAGAGACAGTGTGAGCAGGAGAGGGACAGAAAGAAGGAGACACAGAATCCAAAGACAGGCTCCAGGCTCTGAGCTAGCTGTCAGCACAGAGCCCGATACGGGGCTTGAACCCACAAACCGCAAGATCATGACCTGAGCTGAAGCCGGACGCTTAACCAACTGAGCCACCCAGGTGCCCCTGTTTCATATTTACTGTTGGACACTCAAAATAATTCCTAATGCAGCGGGATTGTTGGCCTACAATTCATTAAATATCTAATGTAAATTTTTTATAACATTTATTAAAGAGCAGTGTACATAATTAACTTGATTATTTTTAAGTGTCTACCATTGCACATTTAGATCACAGACTAAGTGTTGTTGCTTTGTAGTTCACAAGGAACTTGAGGGGCACCTGAGTGGCTAAGTTGATTAAGCATCCAACTCTTGATTTCAACTCTGGTCATGATCTCACGGTTCATAGGATTGGCTTGTGGGATTGAGCCCTGCGCTGGGCTCTGCACTGACAGCATGGAGCCTGTTTGGGATTCTGTCATATTCTCTCTCGCTGTCTCTCTCTCTCTTTCTCTCTCAAAATAAATCAACTTTAAAAAACAATTCTAATCTTCAGGCAAGATTTTGTTGCATATCTAAAATTTAAAGGAAAGGCTGAACTCTTGTATAGTCTTTTCTTTCTTTCTTTCTTTTTTTTAAGTTTATTATTTTGAGAGAGAGAGGGAACAGAGGGTCTGAAGTGGGCTCCACCCTGACAGCAGAGAACCAGCGCAGGGCTCGAACTCACAAACAGTGAGATCATGACCTGACCCAAAGGCCAACACTTAACTGACCCACCCAGGTGCCCCAGGCTGGACTCTTGTTTAAAACATACTCTGTTTATGTGCTAACATGATTCACCAACCTCACCAGACAGGAGCTTTTTGCAATAATAAGAATTTACTGTCTGCTGTCAAGCCTGTCCCAAGAGTACCAGGCAGGTATCTCCTTGGTACTCTGGGAGTCCCAGGTCACCCCTCAAAGGAGCTCACAAACATTTCCCTTCTTTTCCTCTGTTGCTCCTCCACCCCCATTGGTAGTCATTCACTGGATGCCCCTTGAGGCCATGGCCTCCTCACCACTGCTGCTTGTTCCAGAGCACACGATACCTGTGACAGTCTTCTGGAGTTCTAAGCATGAACATTTAAACTGCTAAAGTGTAGCACTGTATTCTTAGATGAAATATCCTGAGAGGAATGCTTTACTGTCTCACATGCCTGTCCGTCACAGACTCCTGAAAAGCCATTCTGTCATCTCCTCCTTACAGCCATCTTTCTTGACAGCCCCAAGTAGGAATCCATGGAAATAAATGCGCTTAGGGACTAGTATCTGAAGCATACTTTGCTTATAGTAATTTCCTTCTGATGCTTGGCAAAATCTCTTCTCCATCCCTTTTCTGGACCAAAAACTAATGAACCAACCAAGCAAACTTCATGCAAGGACACCTACCACTTCATGAGACATGCCTAGAAACATTTGAATCTCACCGTAAGTTGGATGTAGGATCCTAACTGCATTTTCGTAATGATACTAGTAGTTATCATCATCAGCAGTTTGCAGGGACTTTCATGCAGTCATTTCTGTTCTGCTGTTCTGCTCACACCCACTCACCTTGCTTCCCCACTAACCAGATCCTAGAAGCTAGCAAGGCTTTGTCAGTGGAGCAAAACACAGCTCTGGATGTATAAGGTGACCAGACTTCTACTCCTTGGCTGTAACTATCTGAGCATGGCTGAATATTACTTACATATCTTGTTCTTTCATATATAATCTCATTCATATATGGAAGGGATAACTGCATGGGTTAGTAATCTACTTTTGAGAGGAAAGAACACTATTAATAATTATATCAGAATAACTAGAATAATATCCTAAATATAAGCTGTGATATGAATAAAATTTAATTAAAAATACTATTTTTACCATGTTTGCCTAGTTATTTCCAAAACTGTATGTTTCGATTATTGCTGTTTTTCTGTCTTTTAAAATAAGCTTCAATTCTTGTTTGTAGGATTCTTTCCTGTAACAGTTGCTTCTTGGATTTATGCTATATGATTGGTATTCATTTCTAATCCTAACTTCATTTTTTTCCCTTGTCCCAACCAATTAGAAATGTTCTTATTTTTATTTTCGATGCAGATGCAGAGTTTGCAGGGTGGTACAGAAGCTATAGCCCGATTGGATCAGTTAGAAGCTGATTATTATGACCTGCAACTCCAGCTGTATGAAGTACAGTTTGAAATCTTGAAGTGTGAAGAGTTACTCTTGACAGCACAACTGGAAAGCATCAAAAGACTCATATCGGGTATGGTGTGCATTCAGCCACATAAATCCAGAAAAAGATGAATACACAGGAGAAAGACAGATAGTCATCAGCTGGTTCTTCCTTTGAGACTAAGAAAATCTTAATGTCAAGACTTTTAAAGGAGCTCTGAAGCTCAAGTTACTTAGTAGACTCAGCAATGCAACTATATTATTACTTTGTAAAATACTCACTTTGTAAGGTTGTTTCGGCCAGAAAAATTTCCAGGTTGGGGGATGATACTTAACATTTATTGAGCACTTAACTGTGTGCCACACATTGCTGAGCACCTTGTACACATACCCTAGAAGGTGTATTTCCTAATAATCAGTGTTCTACAAAGAAGCTCAAGAGGTAACAGCTTTGCCTGAGGTCACAGAGCTAATGAGTGGCTTAGAACTCTGTTCTGTCTTGCTGCATGCACTCCTGCTCTTAACCACTACCCCTCGCTGCTATTTTGTTACAGAAAAGAGAGATGAGGTGGTATATTACGACACTTATGAAAGCATGGAGGCCATGCTGGAAAAGGAGGAGCTGGCGGCATCTGTGCACTTACAGAGAGAAGAGCTACAGAAACTTCAGCAGAAAGCACGCCAGCTGGAAGCAAGACGAGGACGGGTTTCAGCCAAGAAAGCCTACCTCAGAAATAAAAAGGTATGATAGCGTAGGCTATGTACTCAGGCCGTTGCATCAGCAGTATAGAGTTTTCTGAGGACTGCCACGTGAAACACGTTAGAACAGCCAGTGATGATGCGGTTTTCTTATCCCTTGCACCCTGAAAGTGACTCTGGTGAAGGACAAGATTGTAGGATCCCATGGCTCCTGATTACTTAAGGAGGCCAGTGATGTTCTGTAATTATGTTTTGGTTCTGGCCTCAGTCTTGAATGAACTTTTATATATAAAAAAATTAATCCATATTCTTTATACTCTTTTATTAATCTAAATTTGAGTTAGGGAAGTTCCTTCCTGGAGAATCTGCCCATTTACACCAGCAGCCTCAGACCTCCTGCAACCCAACATATCACACAGGGTCAGGGGCTCTAAATGGTCTTGCTCTTCCCGCACACCTACCCCCAGCCCTCATGCATCACCTGAGGTGGTAGGAGTGATAAAAGATGGCTGGAAAGAGAGGAAACTAGAAAAGTCCTAAAAAGAAAGATAATGAGATCATCTATTTGATACAAAAAATGAAAATATGCTTTTCCATGTAACATGGGTCTATATTCCTTGTCTGCATTTCAGCATGTTCACAGTCTCAGGGTGTTTGGTTTACCCAGCATCCACAATAGGATTTCATATCCAGGGGACTACTTGTGACTTTAAGTCTTGAAATAATTACGGTCTCTGGCTATTCCATGAGGACTTGAAGTCTATACTCTGTGACTAGTTTCTTTTTTCTTTTAACTTTATTTATTTATTTATTTATTTATTTATTTATTTATTTATTTATTTATTTTTAAGAAATAAGAAAGACAGAGACTGAGCAGGGGAGGTGCAGAGGGAGAGAAAGACTCTTAAGAAGGCACCAGGCCCATTGCAGTGCCAGACTCGTGTCTCATTCTCAAAACTGTGAGATCATGACAGGAGCCAAAATTAAGAGTTGGATGTTTAACTGACTGAGCCACCCAGGTGCCACTGTGAATACACTTTTAAAGAAGAATATTCTTTATGCATTTTTATCTTCTTTAATATCAGTAGTCAAATGAGTTAATACTCTTTTGCCTAAACTTGACAAAGCTCCAAAAATAAAAAACATTCTTATACTTGATTTGGTGAGAAACCCAAGTCGAAAGGAAGTTGTCTATTTTATACTCTTACTTTGACTATTCATATGTTTCACTGCAACAGTGTTAGTCTTACTTATGGGGTGTTACTTCAGACCTTGCTGTAGTTACTGTGTAATGTATATGCAACATATCATCTTTTTAAAAATCTGAAAATAAGGGATTGTGGGCCTGTATCCTCATTTTATACTCAAGGGAATCAAAGCTACTGGTAGATAAATAAATTATGCAAGGAAAAGCAGCTAATATGGGGTAGAGGTAGGATGCTATGTTAGGTTTGAGTGACATAGAAGCCTGAGGCATTGTATCATTCTATCATGTTACTTCTATATAATACTACCTTTGTTAACCCCCTGGAGACTGCCCCAAACACGTTAATTTCACCATTCATACTGGTTAGGCAACAGAGTCAACCCAGTGTGGGTGAAAAATACAATATACTTGCTTTAAACTCTAGTTCACTGGCTTAAAAGATCATTCATTAAAAAAAAAGGGGGGGGGGCGCCTGGGTGGCTTAGTCGGTTAAGCGTCCGACTTTCGCTTAGGTCATGATCTCGTGGTTCGTGGGTTCGAGCCCAGCGTCGGGCTCTGTGCTGACTGCCAGCTCAGAGCCTGGAGCCTATTTCAGAGTCTGTATCTCCCCCTCTCTCTGCCCATCCCCTGCTCACGCTGTCTCTCCCTCTCTCTCTCCTAGAAATAAATTAAAAAACATTAAAAAAAATTAAAAAAAAAAAAAAAGATCATTCATTATATCACTTTTCTCTGGTTAAAAGTTTGTATAGATTTGAGAGTGTTAAAAACTAATGGGCATCTTTTTACCTAGAGGACTTCTCCAGGAAGACCCAGGGAAAATGAAGACTTAACATGATGCTGCTAAAAAGTTTCCAGATAATAGTGCATTATTTCCTAGTTTATTATTATGTTTTTATTTATTTTGAGAGAGAGAGAGTGCTGTCAGGTGAGGAGCAGAGAGAGAATCTGAAGAAGTAGGGCTCAGTCTCTGGAACTGTGAGAGGTCATGACCTGCACCAAAATCAAGAGTCAGACGCGTGACTGAACCACCAGGCTCCCCTCTTTTTTTCTTTTTTAAACCTATATTTACTTTAAGAGTGAGCATGTGCAGGGCAGGGGTGGAGAGGGAGTGAGAATCCCAAGCAGGTTCTGCTCTGTCAGCACAGAGACTGATGTAGGTCTCCATCTCCCTAACATGCGATCATGACCTGAGCCAAAATGACGATTTGGATGCTTATCTGGACAGTCTCTTTTTGTTCTTAATTCTCTAACCATAAGATACAGATTGCATGATATTTAAAGCACTCCAGGCAAAGTCATGTTGTTTAACTCATCAGAGTTTAAAATCCAGCGTTTAAGAGAAATGTTGTAAGACTACAATAAGGGCCACCTTGCTGGCTCAGTGGTTAGAGCATGAGACTTTTTTTTTTTTTTTTTATAACATTTATTTATTTATTTTTTTTTTTTACAAATAGTTTATTGTAAAGTTGGTTTCCATATAACACCCGGTGCACATCCCCACATGTGCCCTCCTCCTGCCCATCCCCCCCCCCACACCCATGAGTCCTCAGTTTGTTCTCAGCATTCAAGAGTCTGTTAACTATTTTTTTTAACCCTTCTCTCTCTTTTTTAAATTTTATTTATTTATTTTTTTAACAAATACTTTATTGTCAAATTGGTTTCCATATAACACCCAGTGTAGAGCATGAGACTCTTGATCTTGGGGTTGTGAGTTTGAGCCACACACTGAGTGCAGAGATAACTTAAAAACAATAAAACTACAGGGGAAACTTGCAATCTTTTGGCCACAGACTTCAGAACTAAAAGAGACCCGTGAGATTATCTCAGTACACCCTCTTCCGCTCTATCTTGCCCCATCACTCCTCATTGTGGGGGGGGGGGGGGAATGGAAAAATGAGTTTTAGAGGAGTTAAATGATATTGATGATTTCCCTCATGCTGCTTCAGTACTCCAGATGAGCATCAGAGGTGGCTTATTACTTGGTGTTTTCCTGTGTAGATACATGTGAAGATTGAGTCTTTCAGGTTTCACTTATGTTAAAACACATTTTATGTATTTATAGGAAATTTGTATTGCAAAACACAATGAAAAGTTCCAACAACGCCTTCGGAGTGAAGATGAATACAGAACTCATCACACAGTACAACTAGTAAGTTTGGACTCAGGGAGACTTAGAACAAAGCTGATTTTTTTTTTTTTTTTAATGTTTTTATTTAGTTCTGAGAGAGAGAGAGCGACAGCATGAGTAGGGGAGGATAAGATTGCTCCATGCATTTTCATGGCTTGATAGCTCATTTCTTCTTAGCACTGAATAGTAATCCATTGTCTGGATAACCACACTTTTATTTATTTTTAAAATTTGCATTATGTAGGCTCCACTCCCAGTGTGGAGCTTGAACTCAGGGCCGTGAGATGAAGAGGCACAACTGTATTAACTGAGCCAGCCAGGTGCCCCGGTATCACCGTTTATTTATCTTTTCACCTACTGAGACATGCTGGTGGTTTCCAAGTTTTGGCAATTATGAATAATGTTGCTATAAACATTGATACAGGTTTTTGTATGCACATTAGTTTTCATCTCTTGGGTAAATACTGAGGAGCACAGTTGCTGAATCACAGTGTTAAGAGTTTCTTTAATTTTGTAGGAAACTGCCAAACTGTCTTCCGGAGTGGCTGTAGTGTTTTGCATTGCTGTCAGCAACAAACAATATGAATTCGTATTGTTCTTCATCGCTACCAGCATTTGGTATTGCCAGTGTTTTGTATTTTAGCCGTAAATAGGTGTGTGGTATGTGATGGTTATTTAGTTTGCAATTTCCTAGTGGCGTATGATAATGAGCATCTTTTAATAATGCTTTTTTGTCATCTATCTTTTTTGCTGAGGTTATGTCCAGATCTTTTGCTCTTTTTTAAATTAGGTTGTTTTCTTATTATTGAGATTTAAGAACTTTGTATATTTTGGACGTTGCAAGTATTTTTCCTCAATCTCTGGCTTTGTGTTTTCATTCTCTTGACAACATCTCGTGCACAACAGAGGTTTTTAATTTTAATGTTAATGAAGTCCAACTCATCAGTTCTTTGTTTTATGAGTTGTACTTTGGGTGCTGTATCTAACGTCCTCACTAAACCCAGGATCATCTATAATTTCTCCTGTGTTATGTTGCCAGAGCTTTATAGTTTCACATGTTACATTTAGGTCTGTGATCGGTTTTGAGTTAATGTACATAAAAGGGTGTAAAGTCTGTGGCTAAACTTGTTTTTTTTTTTTAATGTGAATGTCTAGTAGTTCCAACACTACTTGTTTAAAAAGCTGTCATTTCTGTTTATTGGATTGCCTTTGCTACTTTTTTAAAAGATCGGTTGATTGAATTTGTTTGGGTCTCTTGTGCTCTCTGTACTGTAAGTCTTTTTGCCTCTCCAAAGAAACCTTAGAATCAGCTTGTTAGTATCCTTAAAGTAATTAAGTGAAATATTGATTACGATTATGTCAAATCTGTAGATCAAGTCTGGGAATAATTGACAGCTTAACAACATTGCGTCTTCCTATTTGTAAACAAGGAATAGCTCCCCATTTAGATCTTTGGCTTCTTTAAGTTTTGTAGTTTGCCTTATTTAGGTCTTACATATATTTTATTAGATTTGTACCTAAATTATTAGATTTATGCCTAAAATCTTTTTTTTTTTTTTGATGGTAATATAGGTTTTAATATCAAACTCTAGCTGTTCCTTGCTGGTATATTAGCAAAGAGTTGACTTTCAAATGTCAACGTTGTATCCTGCAACCTATAGCTACCATTTGTTACCACACAACACCATTACAGTACCATTGACAATGTTCCCTATGCTGTACCTTTTATTCCCGTGAGTTATTCATTTCATAACTGGAAGCCTGTACCTCCCATTCCCCTTCAACCCCTTTTGCCCACCCACTCACTTCCCTCTCTTCTGGAAACCACTAGGTTGTAGTTTGTTCTTTGTATTAATAGGTCGTTTTATGCCTTGTTTGTGTTATTGGTTTGTTTTTTAAATTCCACACTTTTGAAATCAAACCCTCTAGGTCTGTCCATGTTACTACAAATGGTAAAATCTTAATCTTTTTATGGCTGAGTAGTATTCCATTGTATACACCCATACTCATCCATTCATCTTTCAGTATACACTTATGTTGCTTCCATATTTTTGTCTATTATAAATAATGCTGCAATAAATACAGGGGTGCATGTATCTTTTGGAATTAGTATTTTTGTATTCTTTGGGTAAATATCCAAAAGTGGAATTACTGAATCATAGGGTATTTAAAAATTTTTTTAAACTTCATTTTGAGACAAAGAGAGAAAGCACAAAGTTTGGGGTGGGGAGCAGAGAAACCCAAGCAGTCTCTGCACTGCAGCATAGAGCCCAATGTGGGGCTTGAACTCATGAACCATAAAATCATGATCTTAGCCAAAGTTGGATGCTCAGTTGATTGAGCCACCCAGGTGCCCCAGTGTATTTTTAGTTTTAGTTTTTGGGGGAACCTCCATATTATTTTCCACAGTGGCTGTACCATTTTACATTCCCACCAACAGTATATAATAGTTCCTTTTGTCCACATCCTTGCCACCATTTGCTATTTGTCTTTTTGATTCTAGCCATTCTGACAGGTGTGAGGTGATATGTCATTATGCTTTGGATTTGTATTTTCCTGATGATTAATGATGTTGAGGATGTTTTCATGTGTCTGTTGGCCATTGCGTGTACTCTGCCCATTTTTAAAGCAGATTACTATTTTCTTTGGTGTTGAGTTGTATAAGTTCTTTATATATTTTGGTTATTAACTCCATATTGGACATATCATTTGCAAATATTATTCTTCCATTCAGTAGGATGTCTTTTTGCTCTGTTGATGGTTGTGCCAGAACTTTTTTATATTGGTGTAGCCCCAGTCGTTTATTTTTTATTTTGTTTCCTTTGCCTTAGGAGACCAATCTAGAAAAATGTTGCTAAGACCAATGTCCAAGAGATTACTACCTGTGCTGTCTCCTAGGAACTATCCTCCTTTTCACCTCCCCCTCTTCCAGTAGGATCATTTTCTTCCTGGGTGCTTGACAGCTAAACCTCCCTGTTTCTCTTGTAGGGCTTAATATAGGGCCTGGCTGATAGATAATTGGTAAGCATTTTATAGAAAAATGGAATTTCCTTACCTTAATCAGTTTTCCCCTACCATATTACTCTCTTAGATGGTATATTTTTAAATACTTAGAGAGTGCCAAGTAGGGGAGGGGCAGAGAGGGAAAGAGAATTACAAGCACTGTCAGCACAGAGCCTGGTGCAGGGCTTGATCCCACGAACCACAAGTTCATGACCTGAGCCGAAATCAAGGATCAGACACTTAACCAACTGGGGGAACCAGGTGCCTCTTTCTTGCATGGTATTTTTACATGCTATCCTTTTGTGATCTTAAAGTTTTCTTTTTACTTAGTATTTTATAATATTGTCCTATTAGCTAGACAAGGTGAATTTTTTCCTGAGTAATTGAGTATTTTGCTGTTTTTAAAAAAAAAATCATCGTAAACTTCTTGACTGCCACTTGAAAAATTTTATTATGAGCAGTTTTATTATTTAAAAAAAAATTTATATGTTTATTTTTGAGAAAGAGAAAAAGAGTGCAAGCAGGGGAGGGGCAGAGACTGGGAGACACAGAAATCAAAGCAGGCTCCAGGCTCCAAGTTGTTAGCACAGAACCTGAGGCGGGGCTTAAACTCATGAACCCCAAGATCATGACCAGAGCCGAAGTCAGATGCTCAACTGACTGAGCCATCCAGGCGCCCCTATGAGCAGTTTTAATTAGTGGCTTGCAAAAATGCTTCTCAACCATTCCATTTTTTAAAAGAAAACTCAATGTGTTTATAAAGAGACCTACATCATCATTATAAAAGATTAAAGCAAAACAGGAAAAAGTCAGAAGAAGAAAATCAGTACCAAAATAGATTATCACACCTTTTCTATTCCTGAGTTTATTTTGATTTATCTTGGAGTTAGTTAACTTTTATGAAGGTACTATTTTCAGGAACGTTTCATGTTTACCATACCATGTTTTTTTTTTTTTTTTTTTTTATATTTAGAGAAAATGTAGAAGCAGGGTAGAGGAGCTGAAACTGAGTTAGATGTGTAGTATCTAAATTCCTGGCCAGGTGGTTGCTGATTTTATTTTTAAGGTCAACTATTTAATTTAGCAGAATATAGCAGCCACAAGTATTTTACACTTAAGATTGTATAAGTCACAACCCCAAAGGAACACTTTTTAGTTCAGAGAAGATTTGATTTTATTTCAGAGTAAACATCTCTAGTTGTGGGTAAATGCAAAAATGAAACAGTATTGTTTTTGTCAGCATATCATTCTGGATTTTAAAATTATGATTTATATTTAAAACTGGTAGTTTCAGGTCATATACACTGTTTAATGAATCATTCTTTGGAGTTACCCATTTTATTTACTGGGAGAGCTCTCTTTATTTCCCCCCATTAATAATAAAAATGAGTGGGACACATCATAATGGAATTACTGTTAATTTTTTATCAGAAGAGAGAAAAATTACATGATGAAGAAGAAAAAAAAAGTGCCTGGGTCAGCCAAGAGAGACAAAGAACATTGGATAGACTTCGAACTTTTAAACAGGTAATAAAAGTATGGCAAGTATATTTTGTATTGCTTTCTAAACAGAGCTGCATACACACTCCTATTAGAAGATTATGAGAAAAACTTGATTTTCTCTTTTATTATTTAGAAGATAAAATTATTTTAAATTAATGTTTGATTACAGGGTTACCTTTCTTCCACTTGTATCCAGAATTGATATTCTTGGGCCATTGACCTAGCACTTTAGTAGTGTAGGAGGAGTGGTCAGGACCTCTGGCAAACTGGAATTCTCCTTGAGTTTTATAACATTAATTAGTTCACAGCTGATTATCCATTTCAGGCATGAACTTGTTAGCAGCACAACATTCAGTAATCTCATGGTGGTGATCTATAGGTGAAGGAAGCTTTTGATGAAATCCTCTTAGTATTATAGTGAAGAGTATATGGGGGTTGTGGACAGTATAAACCTTGTGTCAAGTAAATGCTGTTCACAAAATCCGTTAATAGTAGGTTTTATTATAGTAAAAGAATGAGAGTTGTGTATATCAATACTTGTAAAATTTTATTCCCTCTCTTTCCATCATAAAATGTACATATTGTTTTGAGAGTTTTTAGATGCCAAGAAAGTTTTTAAAAAGATTAATTTTTTTGATCTGTAAGCATTTGAAAATACAAGTAAGAAACTAATAGGTTTCATAGCTTTGTATATACCAATAGCATTTATTTTAAAAAATTTTTTTAATGTTTGATGTTGAGAGTGCAAATGGGGGAGGGACACAGAGAGAAGGAGACACAGGATTGAAGTAGGCTCCAGGCTCTGAGCTGTATGAACAGAGCCAGATATGGGGCTCAAACTCAGAGACAATGAGATCATGGCCTGAGCCAAAATCAGATGATTAACAAACTGGGCCACCCAGATGCACCGATAGCATTTAAGCTTGATATTTTATATTGCTATTATTTTTCCACTTAAGTTAGTAATTTCAGTCATTAAAGATTTTTATTTTTAATCCCATGGCAATTTTGAATAGTTGACTTCTTAAGTCGATAAGAGGGAATAGAGCCTTGATCAAGGATTTGATAAGCAAATAGTTGATGCCAGTTGTTGAAAGGAGTTAGGCATTGGTATTCTGGTCTTCTGTATAACTTGATCAAAGAATTTCCAGTGAAAATCACAAAAGCTCTAAAATAACCTGTAGGAGAAAATAGCCATTTATTCATAAATTGTTTTAAAATAATTTGACCAGTTATAATCACTTCTCATTTTTTAGAGGTACCCTGGCCAAGTCATACTTAAATCAACAAGATTGCGACTGGCTCATGCAAGAAGAAGAAGCACTGCCAGTCCTGTGCCCTGTGAGGACCAGTGTGACTCTCCGCCAGGACCACTACAGGTAGAAGAGAAAAGTGGAAAAGTAGAGGAAGGAATAGGCAAGCTTGGGTCATCACAGAAAACAGAAGCCCAAAGCCTCACACAACTTGAAGATACTTCATTAGCACAACTTGAAGCCACTTCATTACCTCTCAGTGGTGTTACCTCTGAACTGCCTCCCACTGTTTCTCTTCCACTTTTGAATAACATTGACCTTGAACCAGGTTCTGTTACCATAGATCCAATCCCCCCACCTCTTCCTCCAACACCTCCTCCCCCACCACCACCTCCTCCCCCTCCCCCACCACCACCACCTCTGCCTGTTGCTAAAGACAGCTCCCCAGAGACACTGGAGAAAGGTCTGCCTAGAACAGAGGCGAATGAAAAGAGGATCCCCAAGTCTGCGAGTGCCCCCTCAGCACATCTCTTTGACAGCAGTCAGCTGGTCAGTGCCAGGAAGAAGCTCAAAAAGACTGCCGAAGGTTTGCAGAGGAGGAGAGGTAAGTTAAAAAGACATTTTTGATCTGTTGAATAAAGTGAGGCATAATCAAAAGATCTTTTATTTCATAGGACCCAGCAAAGCTTAAAACATTATTTTATTTTGGACATTATTTGATAGCAAATAGGTTTTCAAGGTCACAGCCTGGCAGAATTCTACCAACCCACAGCAACAAATGTGCATAGACACAAATGTGTACCCTCCTGACCTCCTCGGGATGTTTTAAAAATTATATTCTGAAATGATACTTGATCGATCTATCTGGTAATACATAGTTAAGTGCGCTCCTTTTGTGTTAAAAAGAAAATCTGACTTTATTTTTAAAATATTTTTAAAATGTTTATTTTTGAGAGAGAGTCTGCATGTACATAAGCAGTGGAGGGGCAGGGCGGTGGGGGGGGGGGGTGTAGAAAATCCTAAGCAGGCTCTGTGCTGTCAACATAGACCCTGATGTGGGGCTCGATCTCACCAACCATGAATGAGATCATAACTTGAGTCAGAATCAAGAGTTGGATGCTTAACCAGCTGAGCCACCTATGTGCCCCAAAAATCTGATTTTAAACCCAGGAAATACAAGAACAGTAGTCACATCAGAAAAAGTAAGACAATTGGGCACAGCTGTCACACTAAGATGGCATTGGCAGGACCATGCAATATTTGGGTCACATATTTATTTATTGAGGGCCTTGATACACTCATTGTATAAAACAAGGAAGGATAGAGAGTAATATAGACACTTTATTGCATGTCCAATATGCCTTATAAAGCTTTTTTTAAGATAAGAACAGAGAATAATTATATAAAACAATTTGCATACTACATTTTACTCTGGGAGATAATTCAGTAAAATATTTCTTACCATAACTGGAGTAGAATTTCATATATAAAACAACTAAATGGTAATACAGAATGATCACCATAGTGGGGGCACCTGGATGGCTTAGTCAGTAGAGCATGTGACTCTTGATCTCAGTGTCTTGCATTTGAGCCTCACATTGGGGGTAGAGTTTACTTACAAAAATAAAATAGAATCTCTTAAAAAAAAAAAAAACCATAGCATATGAAAACTTATTTAAAATTATATTTGTAACTCATATTGCTCTCTGAATTTAGATTTTGCTGACTCCTTGGGGTCTCACCCATGGAATTCCTAAAGACCACCTTCCAGGTCCCAATCTTGTTTACTTCTCTCACGTGGGAAGTACTAGAAATAATAATTGGGAAGTTGATTCTGGCTTTTGCACGTGCGCACGTGTGTTTATTTTTGAGAGAGACAGACTGAGTGGGGGACGGGCAGAGAGAGAGGGAGGGAGGGAGAGACACAGAGTCCAAAGCAGGCTCCAGGTTCTCAGCTGTCAGCACAGAGCCTGACCCGGGTCTCAGACTCACGAACTGTGAGATCATGACCTGAGTCGAAGTTGGACACTTAAACCAGTTGAGCCACCCAGGCTTGCCCTGGCTTGTTTGTTTTAAAACAAGCATAATTGGTGTCGCATGTGTTATTGGCAAACCTGTCCATGGCTCGTGGTCCATTTTGTTTTCAGTGTCCTTGGCTATCACAGTCCTTAAGTCTAGAGGTTACCAATTTGAACTCTAATTGTGATCCTCACTGTCATTCTTCTCTTCATTTTGTAAAGTGAGCTCACCCATGGATGAGGTGCTAGCTTCCTTGAAGCGTGGTAGTTTTCATCTGAAAAAGGTTGAACAGCGAACTCTCCCTCCTTTTCCTGATGAAGATGATAGTAATAATATCTTGGCACAAATAAGGAAAGGGGTGAAATTGAAGAAGGTACAGAAGGAAGTTTTGAGAGAATCCTTCACACTTCTGCCTGATACAGACCCTCTAACACGGAGCATCCATGAAGCTCTTAGAAGAATCAAAGAAGCATCTCCTGAGTCAGAGGATGAAGAGGAGGCTTTACCCTGCACAGAATGGGAAAACTAACAAGTAAATGGTCTTAATTTCTTTAGTCGCATTCATTAATAGTAGATGATGAAGTCTGTTACATTTTATTGATTAGGTTTATTTATTATATATAGCTCACCTATACCACTGACCATATAGATCTGTAAACTTCAGGTTTTGTGTAGTTTCTAGAAACCTAACAAACAGTAAAGCACTTTTCAAAGCTACTGTTTAGTAAATGCCATATCTTGGTCATTAAAAATTTCTACAGTACAGCCCAAATAAAGAGGATAGTTTAAGTCCAGTAAAGTGACAGGCTTATTCATACACTAAAAATGAAAAGCCCTTTCCCAACTTAAGTATTCTAGGTACAAAGTGTTACGTATATTGAATTTTGGTATCTTTTTTTTTTTTTAATTAAAAAAAAAAAAATGTTCATTTTTCAGAGAGAAAAAGAATATGAGCAGGGGAGGGGCAGAGAGAGAGAGACACAGAATCTGAAGCAGGCTCCAGGCTCTGAGCTGTCAGCACAGAGCCTGACATGGGGCTTAGACTCCCAAACCGTCAGATGACCTGAGCCAATGTGAAAAACCCAACCTACAGATCCACCCAGGCGCCACCTTGAATTTTGGTATCTTAGCTGCCCGGAAAAGAACTGTCTGAGATTAGTATAGAAAGATTATTTCATTGGTTATTTAGCTTTTTTTTTTTTTTTTAATGTTTTATTTATTTCTGAGAGAGAGAGAGGGAGACACAGAATCTGAAATAGGCTCCAGGCTCTGAGCTGTCAGCACAGAACCTGACGCAGGGCTTAAACCCACAAACCATGAGTTAATGACCTGAGCCGAAGTTGTACGCTTAATCAACTGAGGCACCCAGGAACCCCTATTTAGCTTTCTAAGCCTTTAAAATTAAGGTTTATCATTTTAAAGCTTATTGTAGCTACTTCATTTTCCAGATAAAATTGCAGCTAATAAAACATGTAATATGTGTATGCGTATCTTATTAAGTACATCTGTGGTATTGGTTACACGTCGGACATTCCCCGAAAGTAACTCTCTACCGCATTTACTCTACCACATTTTAGTAAGATGATTACATAGTACAAATACAGCACAAATTCTGCTGAAAATAGTAAAGATTACATATGCTGTAAATAGTAGAGAATTGATAGTAGTCATAACTAAAATTATATAATTTGTGCAAACTGTTATGCAACTATGCAGATATATTCTATTAAGCATTAATTGCCTTCTTGATGGACTGTGTTTCTATGGACTTCACATATTCATCAAACTGGGGAAGACTGAGTCATGGAGGAAGAATAGGTAAAGGAATAATAAACTTACTATTTAGCTCAATGATTCTAAAACATGCCTGACAGTAAGAATTACTTAGGAGATTAAAAATGCAGATTCCTGGCTTTCACTCTGATGGATTCTGAGTAGATCTGATATATATGCAGGCATACATGTGGATTTTGAATACTTCATACTATGTCATTAATTTTTTTATATTGATTACATGTTGGAAGATACTGTTTTGGATATATCAAATAAAATACTACTACAGACAGTCTTACTTGTTCCATTGGGAATGGGTCCATTAGGAAAATTTAGATGTTCCTGTGCTGTCCTCCCATCCATACCCCTCCCCTCCAGCATCTGCTCTGTCCATAGCTCTAACAACATGGGGGTGAAAAATTGCGTTCCCCTCAATAAGTGGTTATGCCCCAGACATCATTTGATAGCACCAGTGTTCTGCCATGGGTATTGGACTATTGGTATCTTTTCCCCCTGTTATTTATAGAGCCCCTAATTATCATTTTATATGATTCACTGTTTTTGGATCCGAAAATAATTTCAAACCATTTATGCTTAACCAATGTACACCGCGCTTTGTAGAAGATGGCAGATATATTACTGTGTATACCCTGTGAGAATATCTAGACACTCAGGGCATCTGACTAGTCTTTTTCACATTGGATACTTGTAGATTCTCTCCCACTTTACAGTGCTTGTTACCTGTCACCTTGTCTCCTATTTGGAGCTTCTCAGTGAGCTGCTGAGCCTATGCCTAAAACTACCATCTTAGCACTGATTGGTTAATCCCACAGTTGGGCCTTCACATGAGTGTGCCCATTTGGGATATGTGACTCACCAGCTGTTGTTCAGGTCAGCTCATCATTTCCGTTTCCCCCCTTCTTCACCAGATCCTGCCCAAGACATAGACATTGCAGCAGCATCTCGTATGTTCAAGTGCCCACCTGGTTATTTGTAGCTTTGGGCTGCTAATTTATGCTTATAGCAGATGTTAAGAATATGCTGAGGATGAGTATCACTTTGAAAATTCCCTAAAATTTCTTCTTTTGGTTGATTATTTATAACTATTGTATGTGTTAGCATGTTGAGAGAAACAATGGTCCCAGAAAATGTATGAACTCAGATATCTGAGCTCTGGTGTATCCTACAACAGAAGCATACCATAGACTAGTTATAATCCCCACTAGTTTGAACAGGTAGCGATAAAGGAGCTCTTCTCCCTGCCTTGTGTTTTGGTCTTGGAAATCATTTCTAAAGACTGAACTTTTAAATGGCTTCTCTACATATGGCTAAGAAGGCTATAATTTGCATTTCCTATTAGTAATCAGTTTCTTGTAGATTTTGAATATTTTTTTTAAGTTTATTTTTAAAATAGAGAGACAGGGAGATAGAATCAATCCTGAACAGGCTCCAGGCTGCCAATGCGGTGCCCAGTGGCAGGGCTTGAACTCACAGACTGTGAGATTATGACCCGAGCTGAAACCAAGAGTCGGACGCTTAACTGGTCAATCCACCCAGACACCCCGACTTTGTTGTAGATTTTAAACCATTCATTAGCTCTTCAACGGAAATAATTTCTTGGGGTGCCTGGCTGGTATAGTTGATTGAGCTTCTGACTTCAGCTCAGGTGATGATCTCAGGTTCGTGGGTTTGAGCCCAGCAACAGGCCCTGTGTTGACAGCTCAGAGCCTGGAGCCTGCTTCAGATTCTGTGTCTCCCTCTCTCTGACTCTCCCCTGCTCACGCTGTCTCTCTCTCTCTCGCTCGCTCTGAAATAAATAAAACATTAAAAAAAAATTTTTTTTAATTCTCAAAACTTCATGAAATAAAAAGTAAAGATATCCTGTTCTCCCTTGTCTTCCTTTAAAACTCTTCTTGGGATAGCCAGAGGTAATAGTGTCCTTGAGGGAAATTTCTGAACATAAGGAAATATATATATAGGCTTTTTATTTTCTAATTTGTTTTCTGTGGGTTCCTTCATAAAGTTATGAACTAACTACAATGATACTGTCTGATAGAAATACAGTATGAGGGACAGATGGAGTTTAAACAGTTCTCAGAGTCACATTAAAAAGATAAAAGAAATTGATTTCACTAATACTTATTTAAATGATGTATCCAAAATCGTATGTTTCAACGTTACACTATAAAAAAATTCATGAGGTGTAGTTCACATTGTTTTGTACTGAATCTTCAAAATCCAGTATTTTACCCTTACTAGTAGCACATCTCAGTTTGGATGCTAAGTATTCAGTGGTTGAAGTGGAAATGTCCTACCTAAACAATAAAATTATATTTAATGAACAAATATTTTATACTGCTTCAGATTTTACTTTAAGTCACATTAATCATCCATTTTCTCAGACTAGCCAGCCACATTTCAAGCGCTCAAAAGCCACATGTGCTACAATATTAAATAACGTAGAACTAATAACAGGTCTGTTTTTACCTGACAAGTAGGCATTTAATATAAACGCTCCTGTGTCACATGTAAGCCATGGATCTCAAACACAACTACTTTGAAACTAGAACGTCCTGCCACAGTACCCCAAAAGACCAGTACTAATCCTGTCCTCCAAATGCCAGTAACAAAAACTCACTTTCTAGTGAATTTTTAAGTATCATTTAGTAATTCTTAATACACTAGCAGTAGGAGGCCAGTGTTTTAGATTGTATTGTATTTTCCTTTTTACTGCTTAGTTTTGACATAGAATGTTAGAGTAAAAGAAATACAAGTGAATCTACCATACAGTCTTATATCTTATAAAATCCATATACAAATTTTGTCATTTTTCTTTACGAATACAAATGTGTCCTTAAAAAAAAAATGTCTCCTGTATACTATCTCTACAAATGGGCGTTTATAAGAAAAAAACCATCATTGTTCATCCAGATACTGCAAAAGTTGTGTGGGAACACACACACACACACACACACACACACACACACACACACACACTGTCCTTAAGAGCTCGTTTTTTAACATACTGTATTATTTTGTTTATAAACAGGTGACTCAGCAGAAAGAAAAGATACAGTTGAAGATTGGTTCTTCTTGTTTTGGAAAACAAAATTTTAAACACGCGATTTCCCAATTGGATTTCATTAGACACAAAGTGGATTGGCTCAGTGGTGTGAAAGAATGGAGGCACAGCTGGCAAGTTATCGCTTTTCCAGTCATTCCAGTAGTTGGTGGCTAAGATGAATTGTAGATGTGCAATGCTCCTGATGCAGTGAAGAAAAGGCCTTGTGGAGATGCCTGGGTTTTTTAAAGCACCTTTCCCTCTTGTCCACCCATTTACACCCTTGTAGTGGCCAGTAAACCTGGGGGCACTCTGAGTCGGAAGAACACTGGGTTGACAGAGATCTACTGTGAGCTGTATTGAATCTGCTTTGAAATCCTTTAAGTTCACTGAATAGTCCTCTGCTTGAAAAGACAGAGCTTCTTCCATATCAGCTTGTATAAATAGTGCAACACTCTACAAAAGTTTATCATGATAGCTGTAGGACAGGAATTGGAAAGAATCCGATGGAAATGCACTGAAAATTTTCACATTTTAAAGATGTTCAACATCTGAAAAGATAACCACGGAGATACATTTAATGTGTTTACCACAGTGTGATACATTTACCATGGCATATTTTTAAAAGACCACACACTCTTACACTTTGTAAGGTTTTGAAGTAAAAATTTCCATGCTTTTAAATAGCTCTTCATAATGGTGAATTTATAATAGTTTGAATTTCATGTGCAGCTTTGTTTATGAAAAGCAATACTTTGTAACTTGATAATATTTCAGATTATTTTTAGTCTTTTTGTTTGAATGATTGCTTGATTAGGGTAACTCAACACAACTTTCCTATTGAGAATCAAAAACTGAGGATTCAGTAATAGGGATGCTGATCTTAAATCTTTGTAATGGGCACCATTTAAGTTTCTCTTTTTATGCTTCGCAGTGAAATGTGCTCTACAAATGCACAAAGTCGACAGGCAGAAAAGCCTTCCGGGCTGACATTTCACTGACTTCACATGTTTTGAGTGGGATTTCGGGAGAGAGCCTTTGTTAAATGTCAGACTTTTAAAAACATGTATGTAGTTCTAGGTGATTTTGCTGTATTGGAGTCCTGAAGGATGCATTTATATGAAAGGAGCCATTGTGAATTCTCCACAGGACCATTGCAGGCTTGACTGAAGGTGGATATGTTGGACCCAGTTTACAGTATTCTGTAGAGTGTATTTCTGTATAAGACGCATGTTGGCCTTTATATAAAGGGAGTTAAGGACTGAGGAACCAAAAAGAACTTTTGTTTCTTCTGAGGCATTTCTCTGGTCTAGACCCAGGAAGCAATCCTAGAGTAAAAATCCTCAAATGTGTATAAAGTGGTTTTCATGGAGAGGGGAAAAAAATGCTCACAGCTTTGTCCCTTTAAGATGCTATTTCCTTTCAAATAATTATGGAGAAAACTTCCTACTTACTGATGATAGTAGGAGCTTTTTGCACAGCATTTTCACAATGCATTGACTTTATTCACGTTTTATTCCCACCTTGGAATATTAAAATACAGATCTCGTGTAGAGATGTACTGTTCGTCTCACTGTGGCGAGGTATGTGTGGGGACCCCCCCCCCATTTCCTTCAGTAAAGCATTGAAGCATTCTTTTCAACCAAAGAATGATTGGTTTCGTTTCTTTAAACCAGATTTGCAAGCCTTTAAAAAAGAACTATCCATTTCAAGCCTTTGGATGCTTATGAATCTGTTTTTTCATCCATTGAAATTGAGAAAAATACAGGAGAACCTAACATTAAACTTAGAGCAAAAACACTGGGATATTTATGTGACGGGAATGCTCATCATTTAGTGTTAGAGCTGGGATTCCATCATAAGACAGGCTCACTTAGAAATAGGTCCTGTGACTTGTCTCCCAGAACCATGTTCTAGTAAGTGTCCGGCAAATATTGGAGGGGTACAGACCCCTGTGAATCCTTTTGGATTTCATCCACAGGTCTGAGCACATCCCACTGCACTCCATGAAGGGTGTCTCATTTGATGATGAGCATGCTGAAGCAGAGTCTCCTTAGCAACCAGCCAAGCTACTCTCTATTGAGTAACTTTTCCAGTAAATGTACCTTCTGTCCTTAAGAATCATATTCCTCTTTCTACAGAAGTACAACTTAACTGCAGATTGTTATCCTTTGGAGTTCTCCTAAATGTTAAAATTTCAAATAACTCCAGTCCACTTGTCCAAGGTGAGATTATCAGTTGATTCCTTATGGTCGTTTTAAAGAAGTTTCGGAACCAGTCAACAATTATGTGAGCATGGTTAAATTCTCCTTTTCTCCACCTGCCCTCAAAAAAACGAGCATTTTAGCTCTTTAAAGTCTTATGTATTATTTATAGGTTTAAAAAATTGGATAGTTATATCTCGGTGTACCAATTTCTTGTAAGAATTCACAAACAGCTGCTTGCTTATACCGAATCAGTGTAGAAGTTGACGTATCAATCTAGTCTCGACTACAATATATTTTGAATAGGGAAACAGATAACTTGGGAATATTTTAAGGTTAGTATTACTGCTCCCTTGAGTGCCAGTTTTAAGTAGTTCTCCCACTTAATACTCAAACTGTTGTATATATAACCAGTGTGGCACACAGAGAAAACATATTCCTAACCATCTCCAGTCTGAGTGGTGCTGTGGGTAGCAGTATGACAAAATGCCTAGCTAAAGAGGATTTTAAAAAGATGAGCAGCTTGCTCTGGTCTTGCTTGCTCTATGTTTTATAGGTTTTGAGTTTGTGAGCAGCATTGAAACAATCATTCCCTAGTTCTTCATTGTGGAGCTAAAAGATTTTTTAATGTGTATTTTTAAAACAAGGGGCACGGCTGTAAGAGTTGATCAGGTGTAGTATTTCCATAGCAGGAAGGTGGAGTTTTTCTCATTATGTAAAAATTTTCAGTACTTTCATTTATTTTGTATAATGAGGGGGGAAAATCCTTATTTCTACGAAGCTGAACTGTGTAGCAATCTTAGGTAACATGGCATGACCACTTTGCGATAAAAACGTGTTAAGTTGTAAAGCACACTTAGGTCGGAGCAGGCACTAAGAATTAAAACACAGTGGACAAGAATGGGCAGCATCCTCTGTTTGGAATGGGACCAGTATACACTTAACATAGTTTAATTTTATACATTCCCTAAGATGTCATTTTATAAGTGCATTCACTGAGTTTGTGTATAAATGTAAGTCCGTGCTTTTAGCCTAAGGAAAGTTATTTCTTTCACTAAGAACAAGTTTTTTTTTTTTTTTTTTTTTTAAAAAAAAAAACAAAAACCTTTGTAATTAATATGCACATATCAGGAGATACCAATCTGTAAAGTACTAAGTAGGTCCATGAAGGCCTTATCAGGGAGTTGAAATTGCATATGCTTTACCAGGCTTATTTGTAAGAGATATTATTGAACAGCTGTAAAACGTTTAAAAATTGTGGCAGATCCATTGTTAACATGCAACCATTTGATAAGAAAGAACAGACACCTTAAGTTTTACCCGACTCTTGCACTGAATTTAAGTGATAATATAAAGTTAAATGTGCATTATAAACAGATTTTATTTCACCTTTATTGCTTAGAAGAGCTATGCCTAGTTCTAGAGGACTGACCAGCAAGATTGATTTCTGATGGAAGAGGTAAAGTAAAAGCACCTTACTGTTGAAGCCTGTTGCATTGATTTAGTGCTGCTGAGCAATCAGTGGTTACTTGTGAACTTTGCTACAAAGTGCTCTTTAGTTAAAGCACATGAAGAGGAATCTCTGCTTAAACTGCTTTGTAAAATCAAGCAGTGGTATTTTTTATCCTATAAATAGTCTAATTTAAAGTTTTTCTTACAAAATGAGTTTATATTGCTGCCTAAACTATCATGTATGTAAACAGAGGTTTTTTAAAGGTGAGAGGTAATCTGGAATGAGTGAGTGTGTGTGTGTGTGTGTGTGTGTTAAATGTTTGCCCATTGGGTTATTTTGAAGATGTGTTCATTCTAAAATGTTCTGTTTTGCCCACAGTAAATATACAGCTTGGTATTTGAGGAATTTAATTTAGAATTCAAATTTATAAATGTTTCTTCCCTTCCCTACTTTTATTATGCCACTAAGGTGCATGTACAGAAAATACCTCTGAGGTTGACATGTTAAATATTTTATCAACGCTCTTTCACACTCAATCTCAAAGCAGTCATTTGTTTTGAGAGGTAAGGGAAAGTTTTTTTGTTGGTTTTTTTAAAAGTCAGTTATAACTAAGTGGCTCAATTTGGGGGAATTAAGAGTGGATAGAAAGGCCATGCAAAGTGATTTTTAGATGTATACAAAAAGGTAATAGGTGCTGGTTGTAGAGCTGAATTTTAACAAGGGAAGTTTTGGGTGTTTTTTTTCCTTGCATGTTCTATGGTTAACTATCAAAGAGTGTAACAAGTTATTCTAGCTTTTCCCAATACTAATTGCATTGGTTTTAACAAGTAGTCATGATCACAAGATGGCATTTTCCCTTCGATTGTAACCCAAGAGGGGTAGACGATGCAACCCAGACAGTGACTTCTGACTTCTTTTGACTCAGACAGAATCCTCACTGTCTCACTGAGTCTCTTACTGTACTGTGTGTCTTGCCAAGTGTGAAATCATAATATATATATTGTTTGTGAAACATTGAAGGCTACAGATCATTTTGCATGATTAAAGCCCATGAGGGCTGATGAAACTGACATGTTTTTTAGCCTTTCTGGTTAAGTGAAAATTACAGTGGCAGACCAATTCACTATTTACTAGCTTTGTGCAATATTATAATGGTAGAAGCAAAACACTAGCACATTGTGCCTGGCTTTTAAAGATGGCTTTAACACCGTACATTAAACGGAAGTGTGCACAGTGTATTGTAAATGCCAACTCTTGCAAATTTACAGTACTTAAATATGCTCCATTAATATTTTAAAGTATTAAAAGTACAAAGAAAAAACTAAGCAGGCAGTTATAGCAATACTCTGAAATCTCCAATAATTGTTTTGACCGTTGCCTTTTGCTCTTTAGTGCAACTTTTCTGCATTGTAATTATTGCTTTGTATTTCATTTTTTACACTCATGACTTCAGAGTTAAGTACTTGTACAGCAGGTATTGCAGTCACCTTCTCATGTACATGCAATGTAACAACATACGGTTTTGGTGCTTAACAATATTCTTTTTTTCTTTAATAAAAGATATTTATTGAGTTAAGTTCATTTTGTTTGTTTAAAACAGCACTGGTGGGGCGCCTTGGTGCCTTGGTTGGCTGAGCATCTGACTTGATTTCTGTTCAGGTCACCATCTCACAGTCTGTGAGCTCGAGCACCATATCAGGCTCTCTCTCTCCTTCTCTCAAAATAAGAAAACTTAAAAATAAATAAAACAGCATTGTCAGTATCTACTGTCACTTCATTTCAAATAGGGCACAGTGAGTTGTGCATTTGCTAGAACATGATAAACAGACGTCTGAGATGGTCTACTCCTGTTCTCCTGCCTCTTCCTATTTATAATGAGGTATTTTAACAATAGCTAAATTTCTGCTAGTAACAGCCTTACCTTATTTATGTTGTCTGTGTAGCTATCCACATAGTTTGGCAGTGTCGACTTTCAAAGTTGGAAGGTCTTGGGGTGCCTGGGTGGCTCAGTCGCTCAAGCCTCTAACTTTGGCTCAGGTCATAATCTCACAGTTCGTGGGTTCGAGCCCCACACGGACTCTGTGCTGACAGCTCAGAGCCAGGAGCCTGTTTCAGATTCTGTGTCTCCCTCTCTCTCTGACCCTCCCCTGCTCACACTGTCTCTTTCAGAAATAAAAAACATTAAAAAAAGTTTTTAAAACCCCCCACAAAGTTGGAAGGTCTTTACATGTCTTTCATTTTAGCAAGCAGATTGTAACCATTTAAATTGAATTTATTGGCTTTACATTTAACCATAGGACTGACCTAACTGGAACCTGGCGCATGCCCTCATCCAGTGCCAAGTGCTGTCAGCCTCCTACATACACAAGGCACACATTTCAGGGCAGGCATCCTTTAAGGGACTCAGAAAATTTTTATTGCTGACTTTTTACTACTAGGGCTATCTTGTCAAAAGGTTCACAGGCTTGTATCAAGTAATTTATTTGTTCCTTCCCCAAGCTATCAGTTATTAAATGGCAGGTTCAACACAGTACAGTTTGGTACTTCTTCCAGCTTCAAGATTAAGTAGTGAGAAATTTCAAGGAAGGGGCCTTAATTCCATGTGTTCTCTATGCACATACATCTGAAACTAGCCAGAAGGGTTTGGTTACTAGAGGAGGTCTAACCAAACTGACAAACTATCACCTCTGCCTCTTGAATTACTCTTAACAGGTACTTCAGAAGAATCCTAGTACCCAGTTCATCCTTAGGAAAGCCATGGTTTGGTGGCTTAGGGGTAGCCTCAGTGGATGACCTCCCTGTTGGACTAGCCACCTTTACTACGATAGGCAAAAACCACAAAGCATGTCATCCTGGACTGATAGAATTCCTCAGTTCTTTCCAACTGTCATTCATCCTGACCTTGAATTCCATAAGTTGGTTGAAAACCTTGTGAATTCTTTGCACCAGGAAGATGTTTAGGAGAGGTTTAAAATTCTTTGGTGCAATAATAGCAACATTCTTTCACATGCTAACAGTTACTGATGGATAATGAAGTTTGATCGAATTTCCCAAGCCTTCTGTCCCCTTCTGTCTGTCTGCCAAGTTACTACATGGATACCATTTCCACAGATACCCATCAATTCTGTTGCTAACCAGAAACTTTGTTCTCCGTTTATAAGATCATCTTGCTTGAGCTCAAACTCTGCTCCATGCTCTGCGCTCGCTCTGTCCCTCACTCACCTGGGTGCACGCACACTCTCAAAAATCAATCAGTTCACGTGGGTCTCCAAATCACAGTTCCCTCCTATTACTCATTCTCATTCTCGCCTCCTCCATCTGCTCTTAGCTGTTGCTATGAATCACTCCATATACTCAGGCCATTAAGCATCTTTCTGAGCTCACATTCATCCCTGTCACTAATTCCAATGGCCAGGCTTGCAGGACAGTCAATATAGTCCTACACCTCCTGCCTCTGCACTGGCTAGGAAAACATACACCAAGATACTAGGCTTTCAGTGTCTTCGTCTCCTTTCCAAGCCTTTAGCTGTAGTATTTCCATTTAAGATGCTCATCTCCTGCCTTTCCACCTGTACATGTGCCTGCCTAAAATGTTTCTCTTACCTCAAAACCCATCTAAATTCCATCCATTGTTAACTTGGAAAGCATGTGGGCAAATATGACCATCCCTATGTGTCAACATTCTTAGAACATTGGGAGTAGGGGAATAAAGTTGAGATGTGGGGCACCTGGGTGGTGGTCGGTTGAGCATCCAGCTTCGGCTCAGGTCAGGATCTCACAGTTGATGAGTTTGAGCCCCGACCTGGGCTCTCTGCTGTCTGTGCAGAATCGCTTTGTATCCTCTCTCCCTCTCTGCTCTTCCCCTGCTCACCCGCACATTGTCTTAAAACTATTGGGGGAGGGGGGTGTAAGAGGAAGAATTAGAGATTCCAATATAACCTTCACAATTCTACAAATCCTACAAATTATTTGAGGCACAAAGTAATCAAAAGTTTACTGTTCACAGTGACTAAGTGGCAGCTTTGGTTTAACCCTCCATTATTCCCCACAGCAACTTCTAACTTCCTTCTTAATCCAGTAAGGTTCCACGAGGGCTCAGCTGTAGTTTTAGACTTTTTGAAAAGAGCTCATGCTAAGCTAATACTAGTCCTGAGTCTCCTATTTTGAGATGTGCTAGGAAAAAGTCCATGAAAATTTTCAAGAGGTAGAAAAAAGTATCAAAGGCATCAAGATGTGACTTCAAATAGAGGCAGTCTCAGATTATAATTATGGTTGGTCATTGGGGTAATAGGCAGTGCAGAGGTAGGAAACTTGTTCCCCACAACAGCTTCTACAAGGGGAGTCACAGGAGCATCCATATCCCCACATCTGTATGACTGCATGGTTCTCTCACGTCCATCCAGTGATGTCCCCAAGCTGCAGATGCTGACACTCTTAGTCTCAGCAACTTATTTCTATCCACATGCTTCTAGAGCTACAACATCCCCAGTGGGGCCAATATGAGCTCTTTGAAACTTCAGTAAATGTCTTGCATGTTATCTCTCTCTGATCTGGAGCTGCTTTATATTGAAATAATCTTAAAGCTTTAATCAAGGCATTGCAAGTCTATGGATATGATGGTTTTTGACAAAAAGCCTGAACAGCAATTAAACCCGCTAGTGAATTTCTGTTGGAATAGTTTACTGCCACGAACAATTATTTATCCCCTAGGGCACTGAACTCCATCAACAGAGGTTTTGTATAAGCAGTGATGGTGAGAAATGGTCAAACTACAAAAAACCTTATGTTGTTTGTAACCATTTTTTTTAATGGAAGGAAAACGAAGTCTGGCAGGAATCGATCAAATATTTATTCCTAAAACTTCTAAAGCTTCCTAAAACATATTATTCCTAAAAGTTCTGAAAGATTTAGAATAAGCCCTACTCTCAAGTTTTAAAATTTTGTGTATGTGGTACAGTGTATGAATATATACTTAAGGTAGAAGAATAAATTAACACCATTAAGTGAGTTGGGAGAGAAATAAGAAAATAGGAAGAAACTTATTACCACATGTAGCCATTATGAGCATATTGTGACATAATCTTTTTCAAAATTACATTATGCAGGGCACCTGGTGGGTGAGTAAGTTAAGCTTCCAACTCTGGATTTCGGCTCAGGTCATGATTTCCCCAGTTCATGAAGTTGTACCCTCAATTAGGCTCCAGGCTGCCAGAGTGGAGTGTGCTTGAGATTCTTGCTCTAGTCTCTCCTCTCTCTGCCCCTCCCCCACGTGAACATGTGTGTGCTCTCAAAAATAAACCACACACATGCAAAATTCCATTACGCAAAAGGCATACTACGGTTCTCTGGTGGAAGACGTCCATTTGGCACCAACATCCCAGACATGCTGTAGGCCAAAGTAATCTTTTTCATGCTTCAAGAAAAACCAACACCTGTGGGATCTTCTTTGAGTAAATGTTCAGGTGTTTCAGTGGTTCAGATCTACTTTTAAAAGTCACTTTTTAAAATAACTATCGCTGGGGCGCCTGGGTGGCTCAGTCGGTTAAGTGTCCGACTTCAGTTCAGGTCATGATCTCATGGTTCGTGGGTTCGAGCCCCACCTCGGGCTCTGTGCTGACAGCTAGCTCAGAGCCTGGAGCCTTCTTCTGATTCTGTGTCTCCCTCTCTCTCTGACCCTCCCCTGCTCATGCTGTCTCTGTCTCTCAAAAATAAATAAAAAATAACTATCGCCGTGACCCACCTCTTTTTAGAAATGGGATGGCCTACCTGGGCAGATATGTGGGTCAATTCCACAGTATTTGGGGTGATATTAACTCTGTTGCCTGAGAACCATCATAAAATGCAACCGTAAGCTTACTGTGACCCAGCACTTGCTGAAAGGTTTTCTATTGTCAACTATAAACTCCGCTCATGTTACTTCAGCTGTGGTATCATATTATGTGGAATCCTCAGCAGGTGGATAACTAGACATTACCTGACCAGCCCCAGCACTGATTCACTGCGTTAGATTCACGCACTATGACTTTCTACTTTGGCTTTCAAGAAGGTCGATAGGAAGACAAACCTATTTCTAAATGTTTGCAGACCTTCTTCATAACTCTTTTCCTAGTTAGCCTTGCTTGTTCCGTGGTTCTAAATGACGTGTCATGATGATTCCCAATTTTTTCTTTTCTGATCTGTACCTCTTCACAGAACACCAGCTCTTAAGTATTCAGTTGCCTAATGGTCTTTTCATTTGGATGCCCCATGCATATCTCAAATGTAACATGTCCAGAACGGTGCCCTTGACCTCTGTCCCATCAAAACCTGAGCCAAACCCCTGCCAGGTTTGCCCATCATCCAATCCTGCAAATAAGAACCTGCAACTTCTCGGTGCTGCCTTTCTAACCCTCCACTCGAATTCTCCAACAAGTCCTATAAAGCCTAGCTCCAAATTCTATCTGGCTGCTCTTCGTTGCTTTCTCTGTCCCTTTCTACCCTCATCTGTCGTCACCCTCTGTCCAGACCGCCTTCATCTCTCAGCTGACCTGCACTGGCCCCCCAACTGCTCCCGTTGCCACTGTTGTCACCTTCCAGGACTCTCCACCCGTAAAACGGTGAGATCACGTCTCTCTCCACAAAGTCCTCCCGTTACTTGCTGTTGCACTTAGAACGGAACTGCAAGTCTTCCTATGGAATGCCATCAAGGCTGGCTGTGACTTGGCCCTTCCTACCAGCCCCATGTCTTACTGGGCTCGAGCCACATGAATGATCGGTTGTTTATCTTAGGACCTAGGCAAACTCTTCTTCTTCCTAGAAGTGTTCTCCTCCCTCTCTTCTTTTAGTGTGACCAATTTATCGGTCTCCTCGGAGTTCATGTGTTGAACTCCTGACCCTCAGAAGGTGGAGATAGGGTATTTACAGCAGTGGTCAAGTTAAAGTGGGCACCAAGCCACGAGAGCATCTGGGTAAGTGGGGAAATTTAGATACGAATGTGCATAGAGGGAAGATGAAGTGGAGAGACATCACAGAAAAGATGGCCGTGTACACGGTGAGGTGAGAGGCCTCGACAGATTCTTCCCTCATCTCCCTTCTCAGAAGGAACCACCCCTGCTGACACCTTGCTTTTGGACTTCTGACATCTAAATACCATAGAGGAGACAATACATTTCTCCTGGTTAAGACACCCTGTCTGAGGCGCTCTGTCACAGCGGTCCTAGGAAATGAATCTATCATCCTTCTGGTTCCCACAAAGATACCATCTCATGAGGAAGTCCCACCTTCCCTGAGTAGGTCCCCCCTTATCCTCTGTCAGAGTCCTGCTAACCAGGTAGTGAACAGATTCTCCCTACATCTGCTAGCACCCATGCAGTTAGAAGAGCTACCTGACTAGTCCTGTCCAATGAAATCAAAGAAGCAGTAATAAGCATCACTTACAGCCTGAAGCAGCGTAAAGTCCATCAAGACTGCTCCACGATTTCTCTTTTCTAGTGCCGAACAGGTCTCACGCACCACCAGACAATGGAGCCTCCGTTTCGGATTGTGAGGAAGACAAGGATGGCCTCTGTCACTGCTTCCTTTTGCCACCAGGTCAGGGGTACTGACAGTGCAGTCACGAGACAGTGCACGAGAAAGAACAGGTGAAGGATTGGAAAGAAAGACAATGACAGCGTTGGGCAGTTTTACGGTTATGTATGCAGGAAACCCATAAATATCCACTGAATTGAGAGAGTTTTAGTAAGAAGTATTGGGTACGCTTCAAACTTTGAGTATGAGCAGAATTTCTATATACTGGTATCAGTTAAAAATTAAACTTCTAAAAGCTATCACGGTTTAAAAACCGATAAATTAAGAAAACAATGTGGTAGAAACCTGGGCATGAGGCTTGAGAAGGCAGTTAGTTCACAGAAGAGATTCAAAAGGTGAACACACACACAAAAAACAAGTCTACCTCACTAGTAAGAAGGAGAACACTAAACCAAATAAGATACGGTTACACCCTTAAGAATGGTTAAAATTTTAAAGACTCAATTTCAAGTGTTCTCAGTAATTTAGAAAAGAGGGGTGCCAGGGTAGCTCAGTCGGTTGAATGTACAGCTTTGGCTCTGGTCATGACCTCACGGTTCAAGCCCCGCATCAGGCTCTGTGCTGACAGCTCAGAGCCTGGAGCCCTGCTTCGGATTCTGTGTCTCCCTCTCTCTATATGCTCTTCCCCTGCTCACACCCTGTCTGTCTCTCAAGAATAAATAAAGATTAAAAACAAAATTCAGAAAAGAACCTTCATACACTCCTAGTGGTGGTTTCAATGGTACAACCATTTGGGAAGAACCCCCTAGGCGTCATCTACACAAGTGGGATCTGTGGTCGGCCTGGGACCCGGCTGAAAAATGCAGACACTTCAGTCAGGAGACACACACAGAATGCGCACAGCAGCATTCTCCGTAGTAGTCAACAACCAAAAGAACCCAAATGTCCACCACTAATGAGTAGACAAATTGTGGCAGAGTCCTAAAATGTTGTACAGCCATACAGTCAAGTAACACAGGACAATAAAAATGGTTATGGCTACAGAGACCAGTTTGCATGAATCTCATGGACTTAAAGTTGAGCAAAAGAAACCAAAAAGAGTAATACATGATTCCAATCATGTCAAGCTAAAAAAACAGGCACAAATACAGTGTTGAGGCTACTTAGGTAGTAAAACTTTTTTTAAAAAATAGCAAAGAGATGATTGTCATAAAAATGATGTGAATGGCCATGGTGGGAAAGGACAGGTTCTTTGACCAGGGTGTGGGGGGGAGGCGGTGTCTCCCTTTACAGTAATTCAGTCAGCTGTACCTTTATGTTTATGTATTTTTCTGAATAAGTATTACATTTCACAATAAAACGATTTTTTAAAAACCGTAATATAGAATTCTTTTATTAGAATTCTAGAAATTGCTTCTAGAATTCAGTTGCCAAATCTTTTCTCTGCAAAATAATTTGCATGTTTGCTCCACAAAACAATGAGAACCATATAATCTAACATTTCACTTTTCTTTCCATTAGTTGCCAGGATATCAGAGCAAATTTAGTGCTCCAATGGAAAAAACAACTCATCTCAAACTTCTGGTCTACACAGTTCTCTTTTCCTTTTAATTTGCTGTGTGGGGGGGGGGGGGTGGGAGAGAGAGAGAGAGAGAGCACGAGCAAGAGTGAGAGAGAGATTCCTTGGTGTTTTAATACTGTGAGTCCTTTGAAGAAGAAGGCGGGAAGATCTTCAAGTTCATTACATAAATAGATGTCACAGCATTGTTGTTGTTAACAGCAACGACTCAGGACACCTAGTTGTGCTGTGTCGAATTTGGACAAATTACTTCTCCATGCTTCAGTTTGTTCATCTGTAAAATGGCGGCAGTAATATCTACTTCATTTGGTGGCTACATGGATCCAATAGAAGAGTGCCTGGCACATAAGTAAATGTTAGCTATTATTATACCCCTGAAAACAGGATCCCAAAATTTCTCGCAAACAACCACAAAGATTTGACTAATTTAGAAGCAGGAACATCTGAGATTAGAAGTAGATTGCTCCTGGACAACCTGAAAGGCAGCAATAATCCTATATATTTCCTAATTTAATAGAACATAATTTCATTCACATGTCACAAAAGGAGTA
Source organism: Hyaena hyaena (assembly GCF_003009895.1). Taxonomy (NCBI): domain Eukaryota; kingdom Metazoa; phylum Chordata; class Mammalia; order Carnivora; family Hyaenidae; genus Hyaena; species Hyaena hyaena. The sequence goes on along the minus strand of NW_024080930.1, from coordinate 959,100 downwards.
TTCTGCAGTAGGCAACATATTAACAATAAAAAACACCTTACCTTCATGTTTAGTTTTTGGAGAGTGAATTGGGTATTATAACTGAAAAATGCAGAATTTCTATTTTCTGATGTTCTGTGGGAATGCTATCCTAAAGAATGAAAACATCCAAAAATATAAAGAATGCCAACCAAGAACTTCTGGTTAAATATGGTGGACTGGAACATGCTTTTATCGATACCCCCTCTGAAATCCCTAACATGGCAGTCAAGGAATCAAGAGCAAAAGACGAGAACATTATGGGCAAGGAACATCGGTGCCTGTAGAAGGCACGGGAAGGAGGCACGGGACTTGCCAGCGGCGGGAGCTGCCGGGGAGGCTGCAGTGGTCCTGGCACGTGTGCCAAGAGCTGAGGGGCCTGGCACTTGGAGGTGCCGTGTTCCCTGCAGGGCGGGGATGACGTCCAGGGTGCAGAGAGTGGTGACACGTCTCAGCACGAGCAACAGATCCCCCGCCCCCTGCAACCTCCCCCCATCCCCCCCAGACACTAGAGCTTCATTCTCTGGAATAAACGAGCCAGAAAAGACCTGGAATCTAAGGGCAAGTACAAGAGGAGGGCAGGGGTGGTGCTGAACACTGGGGATTAAGTTACCATCTACCTTCAGAGCCAGGAGGCCCCTGGCTGCTTTCTCCTGCCCATTTCGGAAATGGGCCTCAAGTGGGCATCTACAGCCCCTAGAGTCGTCTGGAAGATCCCCTTAAGGAGGAACTAAATGGCTGCAGAGAAACGACCACCACATGTTGATATGTGTATGTGGGGATGGGTGGAGGGTGACCAAATGGCAAAGCTGGCCTCTGACCCATCAATGTCCCCCCACAGCTACCAGTCTGCTCCACCCTCCCTCCCTCCCTCACCCCGCAGCCCCAGGGGTTCACGGTACAACGTGAACACACTGCTTAGAATCACAGAGACGGTTTCGGAACATCTCCACACAATGAAGAGAGACCAAAACAAAGTAAAGAGAGTAACTCTTGGAAAAGAGACAATTCAGAGACTGGGGGGAAAAGTTACTTCTTGCAGAGAAAGGTCAAAAACTACACCCATGAAACAACAATGTGTTGCAATAAAAAGGAGTACCCTGAGAACAACGAATGACACTTAGAAACAAGAACTGTGACACGTGATAGTACAAATTCAATACAAGGTTTAAAAACTAGAGGCCAGGACTCGACCCAAATAAACAGCTAAAGAGATGAACAGGAGAAAATATAATTAGGGTTCAGTTAAGCCAATATCTGACTGGTGCTGGGAAGGAGAGATAAGTGGAGAGGAGAAAATTATTTGAAAAACAGTACAAGAGGGGCACATGGGTGACTCAGTTGGTTAAATGTCTGACTCTTGATTTCAGCACACGTCATGATCTCATGGTTCTTGAGTTTGAGCCCTGAGTCGGGCTCTGCGCTGACAGGTCAGAGCCTGGAGCCTTCTTGGGATTCTCTTCCTCTCTTTTACCCCTCCCCTGCTCACGCTTTCTCTCTCTCTCAAAATAAAGAAAGAATGAAAACCAGTACAAGAAACTTACTCTCTTCCTCGCGACAATTTCCGTCAGGTCTCCTTTCCTGTACAAGAGGAAGGATGCTCGATGGTCCTGCGAGGTGCGTGCCAGGTAGAGGAGGCGACAGAGATGCCCTTGGCACAGGCAGGCCAGAGGTTCCTCGTGAGCTTGGAGAGAACGATTTGGGGGGAGCCTGAGGGGCAGAGGCCACAATGGAGGAGTCTGAAGAGCAAATGAAAAGTTAGGAAGGGGAACTAATTCATGAGGCACAGCTTTTTCAGAGTTTTTCAGTGAAAAAGAAGAAATCAACTGAAAGGTCTGAGGATTAAAGGTAAACTTTGAAGAGACACAATAGTGTGCTTGTACGCTCGTTAAGACAATAGTAAATAGGGGGACCTGGGTGGCTCAGGTGATTAAACATGACACTCTTGATTTCAGCTCAGTTCATGATCTCACAGTTTGTGGGATCAAGCTCCACAATGGGCTCTGTGCTGACAACTTAGGATTCTCCCTCTCTCTCTCAAAATTAATAAATAAAATTTTAAAAAGTAGTACAGAAAAAGTGACTTGAAATAACAGGTAATATAAGTAAAAGACCACATTTATAATTAATAAAGAGAAAATGGAGGAGAAAATAAATTAGCCAGTTCAGGTGCCTCAAATATCCTGGACCCCAATGATGGCAATGATTTCAAATCAAAGGATTAGAGGTGAAGTAAAAAGTACTCGCCTCAACTGTCCATGGTTATCTACTGCACATGAAAAAAGCCATACATCTTTTCTGGTCGTTAGTGGATTTTCTGGAAGAAGGTTCAGTTCTTCTCCCACGGTGTCTTCTGTGATTTTTTGTATCACTAGTACACTGATGAGTCTGCATTTAAGGTCAGGTACTTTCATTATCCGCTTGCTCAACAGGTCATTCTGTCTGTCCTTCGACAGGATTTACTACACACTGCTGATGTGTCCTTGCGAACATTCAGGTGCTGCAGTGTGAGGGGGTGGAGTTGGTTGCAAGGAAGAGCAAGTCTCTGGCCCCCTCCCCCTACCGGGTACTCAGTGGTGGGAGGGATTGGACACTGGGGTGAATTGTCCATGCTGCCCGTCATGTCCGAAACACAAAAGGTTTTCGTTGCACGGCCACAACACAGCATGGCCACTGGAGCAACACCAACTGGCACAGAAAATACTATCTTTGGGAAGGACAGGCCTCACCACTGCCGACACCTTGGGAAGTGCTGCTGTGTGGCAATCTGGGAGTCCCCTGGTGGAAGCAGGGGGTACTCATGCTGCTTCTTCAGCTAAGGGCGGTGTGGGGCGGGGGGTGTCCTAACAACCTGAAGTCTTCTTCCTAAAGTTTCCACCCTAGTCATTCTGCCAAATTCTGCAACTTCTATTCTGGGGAATCTGCATGAAGAACAAAACATGTCACCAGCAGAGCAAGCAATGCAAAGGTCTGAGGCCACTGGTAACCACCCAGCTGTCATCTCTGACCGCCCCCCCCTCCGCCAAACCAGCACCAGCATCGAGGGTGCTACTGGGATTCCATGGGAAAGGCGGCACGACCCCCAAGGAACCCTCAGCCGTCTGTACCCCCTGCTCCTGCCCAGGTGCTGATGGGCCAGATGTGAGAGGAGAAGGCTGAGGACACAGAGACCTGGAGCCACCAGTGGAGCTTCCAGTGGCCACTTCACTGGAAGAATCAGATTCAACTTCCAGAATCTCCCATGATGAATGTTCTCTCTGTATAAAATATCTGCTATTTGAATAGCCATTAAGGGAAATTATATGAAGAGTGACAGGAGCAATAATGACCAAGAAGCATTTCCCAATCGCAGAGGCTGTTCCTATCCAAGAAATACTTTTATTTTACTCTTAGAAATGCAAATAAGAATGGAAATTTAACACGGTCATTTCCACCACCGAACAGGCTCTTGTAACTGCTGCCAAGTTTGACAATAATCATAAATGCCTCTCATTCATTCCCAACTTGGGGTCTGATCCTTATGTTTCCTCATAAGAGGTCAGACCTGACTTTTTGCTGCCTTTCTCTCCAGCTGGAAGACAACCATTTTGCAACTTTCTTTCTTTTTTTTTTTTTTTAAAGTGCCACAGACTCAAGTAGAGCTTGGGTTTAGGACCTAGCTTTTGCCAGCCAGAGATGCTGGGCTGCACCTTCTCCGCAAGTCAGAACCCAGCATAATGAAGCAGAGAGACCTTGGGACACAGGGATTGCCAGTCCTGCTCTGTGTGAGATTATGCCAGTCACGTAACTTCTCTGTGCTTCAGTTTCCTCCTTTGGGAAGTTGGCCAGGACAACCTCTCAAGTTGTTTCTAAGTCTCACATCCTGTGATTCTGCAAGTGGAGCCAACTAAAATAGGCCGCTCCAGGTGGCTTATAAAGGAAGAATGAGGCCTACAGATTTCTAGTTTCAAAAAAGCAGAACGGAATTTCTACAGGTGGACACAGACCACCTCAGGCAGCAGGAAGGAAAATCGGTATTAAGAAGCCTGACAGGCTAAAAAGGCAGGAGACTGCCTGCCACCAAGCCCTTGCCTTTGTTTGCGGGGCCAGCCAGCTCTGGGAATCCAGAGAAGGCTGGAGAAACAGTGAGCGTGGCTCAAACAGCCCAAGGCCCTCCTAGGTCCTCAAGGCAGTCCTTCTTCTGGGATTTACCGGAAACCAGACGGTAAGATTTTTACATGACAAATTCATATGTGCTGCCCAGAAATTAAAGCACTTTCTGGAATGTTTATTGACCCTTTTTTTGGATATCATAGCCCCACCAAACTTGCCCATTGCCCATTATGTATTTTCTTCAAGGCTCAGATTTAACAGTCAAGAACTTATGAAAAAATTTCCTCAGGACCTTCGAGAAATGATTTGCATATAAGTTCTGTTCATTTAAAGTCTCCAATTTTGATGAATGTTGGCAGTTGTGGATACGCATGAAATTACCATCATAGTCAGAGCACAGAACATTTCCCTCACCACCAAAAGAGCCCTTGTCTTCTGCAGTCCACAGGCAGCCAGTGAAATACTTTTTGTCTCTGTAATAGTTTGCATTCTCTAGAATTTTACACAAATGGATTCATACAGCCTGTATCCTTGTGTCTGGCTTCTTTCATTGGGTATAATGAGATCCATTCACGTTGCATATATCAGTAGTTGTTCCTTTTTGTTGCAAAATAGTAATATATCGTATGGATACGCTACATTTTGTTTATTCATTCATCTGTTAATGGGCATTTAGGTTACTTCCCATTTGGGGCTATTGTGAGTAAATATTAATGCACAAGTTCAGCAAAGGAAGCTGTCAACAAAATGAAAAGGGAACCTAATGAATAGGAGAAGGCATCTGCAAATGACGTATCTGCAGAATGATTAATATCCAAGATATATGAAGAACTTACACAACTTAACACTGACCCACCCCCAAATAATCCAGTTAAAAATGGGCCAAGGACCTGCATACATATTTTTCTAAAGAAGATATACAGATGGCCAAGAGAAACATGAAAAAACGTCCAACATCAGCAGTTACCAAGGCAATGCAAATGCAAAACACAGTAAGTTACCACCTCACACTGGTCAGAATGGCTAAAATAAAAAACACAAGAAACAACAAGTGCTGGCAAGGAAGAAGAGGAAAAGGAGTCCCTGTGCGCTGTTGGTGGGAATGTAAGTTGATGCAGCCACTGGTGGGAAAAGTATGTAGGTGCCTCAAGAACTTAAAAATAGAAATACCAATGAGCCAGCAATTCCACTATGAGGTATCTGCCCAAAGAATACAAGAGCACTAATCTGAAAAGATATATGCACCCCATGATCATTGCAACATTTACTATAGCCAAGACATGGAAGGAACCCAAGTGTCCACTGATAGATGAATGGATAAAGATACTGCGCACACACACACACGCACACATATTCATTCATTCAAATACGCACAACAGAATATCGTGCAACCATAACAAAGGAAGAGATCTTGCCATTTGAGACAACAAGGACGAACCTAGAGGGTATTACGCTAAATGAAATAAGTCAAAGACAAATACCATATGATTTCACTTATACATAGACTCTAAAACACAAATGAACAAAAAGCAGACACAAACCCATAAAAAACAGAATAAACTGACTGGTAGCCAGAAGGGAAGGGGTGAGGGATGAAGACCATGGATGACAGGAAGTGGGAGATACAGGCTTCCAGTTATGGCATAAGTCACGAGAGTAAATGGCGCAGCACAGGGAATATAGTCGATGATACTGTAATAGCGTGGAGTCAGATGGTGGGTACACTTGTGGCGAGCACAGCACTGACACGCAGACCTACGGAATCACTATGTCGTACGACTGAAAGTAACGTAACTGTGTTAACTGGACTTCAATAAAAAAGTGAATAGATAATATTAGCATAAAGAAAGATTCATGTCCAGGTCTTTGTGTGGCTATGTTTTTATTTCTCTGGAGTCAATAACTAGGAGAAGAAAGGCAGGGAACATATGGTAGGTGTATGTTTAAAAGTTCACAAAATTTTGAGACGACAGACAATGATTGCCAAGCACCCCTTAGCCCCCAGATGAGAGAAAATTCCAAGTTTCTTTAAAGGTATTCTTTTTTATTTTTAATTTTTTTAATGCTTTATTTATTTCTGAGAGAGAGAGAGAGAGAGACAGCACGAGCAGGGGAAGGTCAGAGAGAGAGGGAGACACGGAAACTGAAAAAGGCTCCAGGCTCTGAGCTGGCTGTCAGCACAGAGCCCGACGTGGGGCTCGAACCCATGAACCATGAGATCATGACCTGAGTTGAGGTTGGACACCTAACCGACTGAGCCACCAGGCGCCCCTTTAAAGGCATTCTTAACTCAGCCCTTCTCTTAATATACTAAATATTCTAGAGAGAGAAGAAGAGGTTGGAACAAGTCACAGGTCATACCCCTCATTTGCAGAGGAGGAACCTGGGGCCTGGGGAGATAAACGGACCCGCCAAAAACAGAGCTGCAAGGCAGGGTGAAGATTCTGGCAGGTCACAGTGTCAAGATCACTACCGGGCAAACACAAGTACATAGGGTTCCTCAGGGAAGGAAATGTCAAGAAGAGCTGCAGAGATGCGGGCTGGCTCACATTGTTAGGCTTATGGACTGTCAATTAGAAATGATCTATGGGATGCCTGGGTGGCTTAGTCGGTTAGGTGTACAACTTTGGCTCAGGTCATGGTCTCACAGTTTGTGAGTTCAAGCCCCGCATCGGGCTCGGTACTGACAGCTGGGGGCCTGAGCCTGTTTCAGATTCTGTGCCTCCGTCTCTCTCTCTGCTCCACCCCCACTAACGCTGTCTCTCTCTCTCTTTCAAAAATAAATATTAAAAAACTTTTCAGAAGTTATCCAGTCATCTACACTGGATGACAGTTTCTCTGCCTAGAATCTGGTGGGAAAAAATAGTGTTTGACACAACCTCTAAAGTCCCTGGGACTTACCAGACATGTACCGATACTCCCCCTGAGGCCAGCACTGCACATTCAAAGGGCCTGTTCCTCACCTCTGTGGGTGCAATCTCACACTTTTACCAAATGCAAAACTACTTTGCATTTTTTCATTTTGATGGAATTTTGCTTGAATTCATTCAAGAAGAATCCACTGTGGAAATATTTGTTCCCTTTTTCAGTCTTGTTTGCAATAAACGTGGAATAAAATCATTAATTGACCACATCTCTTTCTTGATCCAAAACATAAGCCAACCAAAATTCTAATTAAAACATGAATGCATGGGGGCCCCTGGAGGGCTTGGTTAGAGCGGAATGCAACTCCTGCTCTCAGGGTTATGAGTTCAAGCCCCACATTAGGTGTAGAGGTTACTTAAATCAATAAAATTTAAAAAAAAAATAAATTCATGTTTACTTTTTTATTGTCATTATTATGCATGACGCATAGAAGGATATTTATAAAATCTTCTTTAGCATAACAGCAAGTCTTATTTTAGATGGGACACTACTGACATTTTAAGTGTTGCAATCAGGTAGGTCAAAAATGCATACTTATAGGAAAAATGTCATTAGAAAGAACTTGAATAACCCACCAGTAAATAAAAGTATTTTTATTCCTCTCAGAAAAAACAACTTTGAGAATTTGTTATACCAGAAGAATATACTAGTCAAGTTTTTCTTGGTGTGATTGTTTTTTTCACAAAGCGAAAAGAATTGGAATGGAATTTTAGAATCCTTTGAACCAAATAATGAAGAAGGAAGAAATAAAAGCTTATTGAAAATGTTATCTTTGCAGCATTCGCAAATTTGTCAGTTTTCTCAAAGGAAGCCTGGGCTACTCAGAGAAAACAAAAGCCCCATCATTATCGCAGTTGGTTTTACAGCCTGAAGATTAACTTGAATTTCAGCAGCAGTTCTGTGGATTTCATATTTGCTCCATGCTGCTTGTTTTTAAGGAACCCGACATCTTCTGGCACCGAAGTTACACTGCCTGCTTTTGGCCTGCAACAAAAAGGGCCTCAGTAATGACACAGGATGGAACCAAAATCTTCATCTTGAGATCTGTGGATTCTAGCAAGGCCTACAGGGAAGGCAGTTCTTTACCGGAGAAAGTGTTTTGGGAAGGCTTAGAAGGTTCTCTAGGTGGAGGAATGGGAGTATGTCATCCTCTTTATCTTCACTGACCCCCCCGCCCCCCCATTTGATCCAATTCCAACACACCCTGGGTCTCTCTTCAGAGACAGCAATGGGAGGAGGACTCCAGATCGGGAGCACCAAGTACTATCATTACTGCCAGCACTTTTAGTTTCCCGAACTCCAGGTTCTGGTTTTTCTAAACCTCATCCCGAGGTTCTTGAGTCCGCATGAATTAGCCTCCCCAGGCCCAGGCAGCAGGTTGTATTCTGAATTTAGCTGAGCCACCGCACACAGCTTTCTTGCAGGCGTCCCCTTGTTATGCGTGAAGTAGGCATCTCAGAAATGAAGGCATTAGATGCGAGGTTTGAGTACTACATAGATTCTTAGCTCTTCTTTTTTTCCACCCCAAAAGTTATAGCACAGTCTTGGGAGCAGATAATAAGCCAGGCAATAGAAAGGAAGGAGTCATGGCCAGCTATTCAGGAATTTTTCCGAGGACACTGCCCTAGAGACTCCAACAACAGGCCCCTGGCTCCAATCTTGTTACAGGCTCCTCAGGGCAGTCAACTCCATGTTTTCCATGATCTTTCAATCTTTCATTGCTGAGGTTGGCCCAGAAAAATAGGAGCCCAGTGGACTTCAAACTAGCTTCCATCCTTCATCAGTTATATGCTGCTGGGTGACCACTGGTTTCCTGGAGTCTCTGAGCCCTATTCTACTCATTCTTCTAGGGCTGCTGTATGGACTCACTGTGGATCTTGTACGTGCTCTGCCCAATACACGCTCGGTGGTTAATAAAAATTCTCGTTCTCCCCTGTAGCTATGGCTCTTTCAAGGAGAATGAACTCAATTGAGAAATCAATTAAAACTAGAATTATAGGTTTGAGACATTTCAGTTTGATGAAGAAATCATCAGACAAAAGGAGAGTTTGGACCTTTTCTTTTTCTTGGAACCCAAGCTAGTATTTAGCAGGCACTGGCCAAAAACCAAGGCTACATTGAGTCCTGCAATGAGTTTTATTTAAAGGAGAGTTTTATCCAACTTTCAAATCAGGTGGCTCAGGGCCATCTAAAGGGGGAGAGTTAAAGCAATGGTGACAGGTAACTCCATTCTAACCTGGTAAATGTGGCTCTATGATTACTTTTAATTAAAAAAAATTTTTTTTGTTTATTTATTTTTGAGAAACAGAGAGCATGAGCAGGGGAGGGGCAGAGAAAGACAGAGACACAGAATATGAAGTGGGCTCCAGGCTCTGGGCTGTCAGCACAGAGCCCGATGTGGGGCTCGAACCCATGAACCATGAGATCATGAACGGAGCCAAAGTCAGACGCTCAACCGACTGAGTCACCCAGGTGCCCCTCTATGATTACTTTTGACACCAGTTGAGGGAAAGGAATATCACATGGTAGTACACACTTCACCATCTGATAGAGGCTGCATGTGGCCCAGTGGGCAATCTCTGGCAGAGGTCTTGAGGAAATATTTGGTCTTAACCAAGTGCCACTCAATCGTTCCTTCTTCACTTTGGAGGGATGCCATTTATCTTCTGGGATGGTGATGGTAAATGTAGATCCTGGCACCGAAAGAAGATCTGATAGTCCCGAAGATGTGGCAAGTGAAAGCATGTCCAAGGTTATAAACCAAGCACATTACAGGGGAACACATTATTTTTGCTGAGTTCTTGCCCATGATACTTCAACAGTCAGAGCAAGAAGCTTGCTATCAGCTCTCACAAGGGATTTGGAAAAGGCAAATTTTATATGAGTGACTTAAAAGATTATCAGCCACATGGCCATGATAGATAAGCCGGGCTAAGAGATGAGAGAGGAAAGATTTCTGATGTAACTTCACTGGGGTTACCTTGTTTCCTTAAATAACCTCTATCATCAGGCAATCAAATGTTTCATTTTTGCTACTGCTGTTGATAAACAGGATGACTATGGAGCGTGAGGTGGGGGAAGCTTCTCTGACTTATTCATCAGAATGAACTTTGCATCTGAGGCAGCAGTTACTACCGTAGACCAATGGTCAGCCTTAGAGACACAGGTCAAAAAAGAAACTGCAAAATTATGACATGTCCTTTATTTTTAAATTAGTTATTTTGTTTCTTGCCAAACTCACAAAAGATTTTAGGTAGCTTATAAAAATATTCGTACTATCAGACTAGTACAAGGCCAAATGATTGATCAAAAAATAGGAACAGGAAAATATAAAGAAGGACCAAAAGGAAGGAAAAAAAAAGGAGACTTCTAAGAGAACTCCTAGCTGAGGAACATGATAGCAATTAAGCCTAAAACCTGATCATGAGCTTCCTAGTAGCCAGGGTAAGGAAATGATGGATTTATGTAGTTTCATATGTAGTTGCCCAAAATAAGAAGCATAGGCTCCCCCCAAAGTGGCTTAGTCTTAATCTTTGAAAACAAGTTGTGATGGAGAACTTTTCTTGAAAGGGTAACTGGGTTTTATACCCAAACAGAAAAAAAATTTAAAAATCCCGGCAGTATATTGATGTAATGTACATGAACTTCAATCTATCTTGCAGGAACACTAGGAAGGTGAGGTTGCACTGTATTAACACAAATTAGGCCCTGGTACTCAGAATCCCAGAATCCTCAGGCAACTGGAACATGATCTAAAGTTCGAAAATGAAGTAGATAATTTCCTGGTCAATAAGGAGAGATGTCACAAAGAATTTTAGTTTAGGGGTGCCTGAGTGGCAAGCATTCGACTTCAGCTCAGGTCATGATTTCGTGGTTCATGGGTTTGAGCCCCACGTCAGGCTCTGTGCTGAGAGCTTGGAGCCTGGAGCCTGCTTCAGATTCAGTGCCTCCTTCTTTCTCTGCCCCTGCCCTGCTCATGTTCTGTCTCTTTCTCTCAAATAAATAAATAAATAAATAAATAAAGGGGCGCCTGGGTGGCTTAGTCGGTTAAGCGTCTGACTTTCGCTTAGGTCATGATCTCGCGGTTCGTGGGTTCGAGCCCCGCGTCGGGCTCTGTGCTGACTGCCGGCTCAGGGCCTGGAGCCTGTTTCAGTCTGTGACTCCCTCTCTCTCTGACCCTCCCCTGCTCACGCTGTCTCTCTCTCTCCTAGAAATAAATAAAAAAATAAAAAAATAAAGGTTAAAAAAATTTTTTTAAGTAGCATTTAAAAAAAAAAGCAAAACCAAAGAATTTTAGTTTATAACTATCGTCTGTTCTTGCAATTAGATCCCACTCAGCAGAAAACTAAATAACAGCTATCAACTTGATTACCTGGTGTCACCTGCTAGTTCTTCTCTAGGTCACTTGGGCCTTTCTTCACAGGTTCTTTCCTAATTCCATTTCCTCTGCACGCCCCTGTAAATGTCAGCGGTTTCTATGGCTCTGGGCCTGTCTTTTCTTTTTTTCTTCTTCTTCTTTTTTTTTTTTTAAGTTAAGAGACACAGAATCCAAGGAGGCTCCAGGCTGCCAGCTCAGAGCCCTATGCGGAGCTTGAACTAACGAACTCTGAGATCATGACCCAAAGTGAAATCAAGAATCAGATGTTCAACCGACTGAGCCACCCAGGCACTCCTCTGGGCCTGTCTTCTTTATGTTCTATTTGAGCTCTGTGCTGACAGCCTGGAGCCTGGAGCCTGCTTCTGATTCTGTCTCCCTCTCTCTCTGTGCCTCCCCTACTCATGGTCTCTCTTTATCTCAAAAATAAATAAACACTAAAAAAAATTTGTTTTAAAGAAAGAAATGACTGTCATTACTGCAGTAACAACTCAATCCTGAAGGCCAGGAAATAGAAGGCATTTGCTTGCCTGAATTGAGGGCTGGGAGGAAGGGAAATAAGGCAATAAATGCCACAAAAGCAGCAGGAATTTCGAATTTCAAAATATCTTCCCATTAGATACCTCTTGAGTCTCTCTCATATTCAGCTCAGCCTTTTTTGGCATCATTTCCAGTTTTTGTTTTGTCTCTTACCTGGATTTGTACAATTAAAAAAAGAAGTCATTGTGAATTCTGATTTTGGTCTTGCAGAACCCTTTAATCCACTTTCCCCAGCTTTACTGAAATATAATTTACATTCATTGTGTAATTATGAAATTACACATAACATTGTGTAAGTTTAAGGTGTGCAATGTGACGATTTGATTTATGTATTTATTGTGAAATGATTACCACAATAAGGTTAACACCTCCTTCATCTCACACAGTTTTAAATTTATTCTTGATCCTGTGGCCAGAGTGGTTTACTCTCTCTAAAGTGTAAATCTAGTCATCACATTACTTTCCTCCTCCAAGGTTTCAGTGGCCGCCCACTCCCTTTAGAAGTCAGAACTGCTGAGGACCCAAGCAAGGCTGCAGTCTGGAACGTACCCACCTCGTCTGCTCTGGATCCCTTGCTAAGCCACTGATGGGCCCGCCAGGGTGTCAGGCTGAATTGGCGTGTGTGGCTCTTTGTGACGTGCCCTTTCCCCTAGACTACTCACACATTTGCCTGGGTCTTCGTCAAAGTGGACATCTCTTCATCTTTATCTCAGCTCAAATGCCACCTCTTTAATGGTCAATGGTCAATGACCATTGCCTAACTCCTCCTGTCTACTCACCACAAGCTATGACTTTGCAAAGCCACCATCAAGGTGACAAAAGGCTCTTGGCCTAAGAGGGAGGCATTGCCTGGAAATAACCAGTTTAAGTATCTCCCTATTTCTCCTTTCCTTTTCAGTCCTGTCCCCTTCCTCCCCACTTTGAGGATGACAAAGCACAGCACCTTGCATTTTGAACTCTCCTATATGCCCCTGATGGTCCTGCAGGCACTCCAGATGGGGACACTGTACAAGAGCTAGTGGACGGAGTCATTAAGCAAAGATTAGTTTCTGTGAGGCGTCCCTTCTTTTCTAAGAGAGTAAGCATGTTTAGTCATTTCACACATTTACTGAGTGACTGCTACGTTCTAAGCATATTGCCTGGTGTTGCTTGCAGTGTAATTCAGAAAAAGTTTTATCAGACCAGTTAAAAGTCTTTTTTTTTGAGTTTTCATTTTTAGGAAACTTTATTAATCTAAAGTTCATTTTCATTGGGGCTATAAAAGGCACTATGGGACATTCAGTAACTGCGTACTAATTAATCTTGAATACCTCTAATACTGTGCTTAACAAAATAGCCTTAAGGTCAAGAGGAAGATAGCATGAAAAAGAAAAAATATGGAAAAGCTTAAACTGTGATATATCCATAAAATGGAACACTCTGAAGGAGTTAAAAACAATACATACTAACTTGGATGGAGCTTCCAAAGAGATTAAGTTAAAAAAAAAAAACAAAAACCCAGCAAATTATAGAGCAAGACGCACTGTAATAGAATTTATATACCCTTTACCCCCAAAACAATTAGATATTTCTATAAACCATAAATATTTTATATAAATCTATAAATATTATATATAAATTTAGTATAAATCATATAAATATGCTAAGAAGACATGCTTTCTAGGGAAGGAATTGATAGATCAAGGTTCTACTGTTATTAAGAATGTCATTTTCGGTTATGTGGAAACTAATTTGACAATAAACTATTTGTAAAAAAAAAAAATAGATAAAACATTTTTTAAAAATTAAAAAAAAAATGTCATTTTCGTTCTTTTTCTTTTTCTACTGTACTATTAGGAATGTTTGCAAAAAGAAAGTACATATGAATGAGTAGCATACATTTTTTTTTTCCCCAAAAAAGGAGAAAGCAGAGACATAAATACTCAGAGACATTGGACCATTGTGAAATGGAAAATGAATGATTTTTCTCATTAAGTGACAGGCTGTTAAATATTGGAAATTGATAAACTTTTGTACCTGTCTTCTTAAAAAAGGTCTGCAGTTCACAGTTTGGGCGTGATGGAATGGGAAGGTTACAGGGTTAGCAGGCATAGGGCCTATGTTCTACTCCTTGGTGGCCTTTGACCTGGCCAATCACTTCATCTTGCTGAATCTCAGATTCTGTAAAATCTACAAAGTGGGGAGAACAGTGACATTTAGGTCATGACATTGTCATGAAAATTTGTCATCGACTGTTGTGAGACGGTCATGTGCCACAGACCATGAAGTTCTACGCTTTCTACTTTGACATATACCATGGGATTTCAATGCAGAGTATACTCTAAAATTAGGGCTCTGTTAAAAGAGACCAAGATTAATCACTAAATAGAAAAATATGAACAAAAATGGTTTAATAGTTAAGAATTTATTTGACAATTCACAAATGATTTGCAAATTTTATGGAATCCTTGGAGCTGTATGTGAAAACCAGTAGCTCCTCTTTTCTTCCTGGAATGTCTAACATGCTCTCATTTGTTGCCCAAGCAGTGCAAGTTGTGTCTACCCAAAAAATTCAAGCTAATTTTAACTTAAACAAGAAGCAAAAATCAAATACCATACAGCAATCTGAAACCAAATACAAGGAGTGTTGTTCTTGTCACTGTTTAAGATCATTTCTACCAGAGATAATCTGCATACAGTTATTTATGAATCAATATGAAAGAAGAATAAAGGACATTTAAGATAACACAAGTATTAACTCTCTAAACTTCCCAAAGCAACGCAAACACTGTTCCTAGTAATAAGTATCCAAATAATATGTTAGAAAAGTGTAGGAAATGCAATTCAGCCCCTAGAACTTGACTTTGAGGAGAAACAAGTGAGTCACAGAAAAATAAGCCAAGTTCTACTAGGAAAGTGTCAATCTTCTTTTATCTGCGGCCCTCTATTGTGACAACCCCTCAGAAACAACAGCTGCGTGGAAAAACCACACACTAACAGAAAGGGTGGTGCGTGACATTTAATAAATAAGTAAGAAAAGTGACGTTATTTTCATAAATAACAAAACATTTGAAACTGGGTTTACAGAAGACTGATGTTAGCTTAGGTAGACCCTATTTCTGTATTTGTTTCAGTTGCAAAGTATCAAAAAGTCCTAATTCTGAGTAGGAAAATTGAGTTATTTAGTAACTCCCCTTGAAATACAAAGATGCTCTTCAGGGACAGCCTCATCTGGCCTCTGCACAGAAACAATTATCCTGGTCCTGATGTCTGCTGGATTTCCATGTGCTCACGTTATAAGCAGCATATTTGAGTTGGTTGGCTTTTAATTTTTCCAGTTAAAATATATTTAAGAGGCAAATGTTAACAAAGGGTCTGAACACACTTCAAATATCAATGTCTTCAGACAGGAGTTGCTTTGTTTTTGTGTGAAATTTGACTCTTTGAAACTCTGCTCTAGGCTTCCGTGAGTCCCTACTCTCTGTGTATCTACTCCCCACATTGGCCATTCCTTGTCTCTTTCACAAACTTTTGTGCTGCACCTGCCCCAAAGTGCCATTTCTATCTTGTGTTCTCATTTCTCATGCCCTCAATTACCATCACGCATACTGACGGTTCCCAAGTATGGATCTCCAGGTCATATTTTTCTTCTAAGCTCCATCCAGACTCACATCTCCATTTGGCTAGTCCATAGGCACCTTAAACTCAAAACAATATTAACTCATCATTCATCTTGCTTTGTCTTGCCTCCTAGCCTCCACCAGAACTAAACCCCTCCCCATCTTGAATTTATGCTCAGTAAATGAGATTGTTCACCTGACTGTCCAACTCGAGAGATCTAGGAATCACCCTGTATTCTTTTCTTCTCTTTACCATCTACATTAGCCAAGATGTTCTATTGATTCTACCTCCTAACTGACCTCTGAATCCATTCCATCTTCTCTATTTCCACTGTCACTGCCATAATGCAGCCTTTCAAGAGAATGCTGTGATTTGTATAACTGCCTAGACTTACAGAACATAAATGTTAAATAAATATATATGTATATATATTTAATGTTTATTTATTTGAGAGAGAGAACCCACACAAGTGGGGAAGGGGTAGAAAGAGAGGGAGAGAGAATCTCATCAGCACAGAGCCCGAGTGAGGCTTGATCTCACAATGGTGAGATCATGACCTGAGCCAAAATCAAGAGTTGAACGCTTAACAGAGTGAGCTACCCAGATACCCTCAGAATATACGGTTTTTTATTAAATCACTTCCTTATAAAAAAATCCTTCACATTCTCTGCTACTTTCAGAATAAAACCTGCGCCTTCCATACGACTTACAAAGACTTTACTGATCTACCCTTTACCTCCTTTTCTATCTATCACCATCTTGTGCTATATCCCCTTGCCTAACGTCCTGTGTTTCAGTGCACTAACCCATTCTAATTTTCTAAATGTCTCAATGCTTTCATCTCTCTGGGCCTTTGTATATGACATATTCTGCAATTCTCTGAAATTTCACCCCTTCTTCAACCAGCTGGCTCCTCCTCCAAGATTCAGTGGAGAATCTTCAATCTTCTGGGAAAGACTTCACAACTCCTCTTCCCTCTGGGCTGCCTCATGCTAGTGCTCTCCTATATGACAGTACTTATATACTGTGAAATAACTGTCTGTATCTTACACTAGATTAGGAGATTTTCTCTCTGGTCTCTATTTAAAATGGGGACTGGGACATAGCCTGTACTCAATAAATATTCTAGGTAAGAGAGTAAAAGGCTTAGGTTTGATACTGATGGATCAATTACAAGTCTGTTAACAAACATTGAGCCCGCAGCTGGAATCTGAGTGAGATGGCATTTTGCTCTGTGAATCTTATTCCATTCCTATGTATATACCCAAATAAATGAAAGCAAGGGCCCAAACAAATATTTGTACATGAAGGTCATTGAAGAATTATTTACAGCAGCCAAAAGGTAGAAATGACCCAAGAGTCCATCAACAGATGAATGGAAACAAAATGTGGTATATTCCTACAATAGAGTGAAATTCTGATATATGCCACAATTTGGATAAACCTTGCAAAGCTTATGCCAAATGAAATAAACAAGCCAGACACCAAAAGACAAATATCATATGATTTCATCTATATGAGGGGTATCGCCTAAGATCTGGGCCATGAGATACTTCTGCAGCTGATCTGATGATGTGATCAACCTGGAGAAGCCTTCTGGTGCAACCAGAATTGACCACAGTCACCTAACTAACACTGACTGCAAAACCCACATCCTGCTGAACTATTGTTTCGTCTTAGGGGGTGAGTTTTACAGGTTTACAGCTTATTTCACTAGGGAATTTAAGAAATGAATGGTCCTCCCAAGGTCTTTATAAATACTTCCTACTTAAATTTTATTGACTCAAATTCTGAAATAACAAGTGCACTGTCCTTGGATTATCTGAAGATTCTAAGTTAAAAAAAAAAAAATGGAACTAAAGCACACTGCATAAATATGATCTGCAAACAAAGCACCATTTGCAACCAAATGATAACAAGCACTGTAAACACCAAAGGAGGCTGAAGGACAAAGTTCAAAAAGAGGAAATACAAAATCTATAGTTAAGAAGGACCCTAACAGATATTCTAGAAGCAAAGCAGTCAAGCTAGAGGGAGAAACTGTACCAGAAACATGAGCAAGATCTCCTCCACCTTCTGACTGGCGCACTGGATGACCACACTGATCCCTGTAGCAACACAGCAGGTGAAATCATTTGAGCCTCTTCCCTTCCTTTCCCTCATCCCCCTCGCAAAGGAGCACCCCTGCGCAGGCCCCTATACATAGAAATGAAACGTCAAACAGTTAGTACAATGTCTGTCACGCGGCAGAGATTCAACAAACACTCCTTTCTGTTCCACTTCGTACTGAAGTTGTCGAGAAATCATTTACTTCAAGAGCATCTGCTTTCTGGCCATGTTTTATGAAACAGTCATTCCATTTAAGGTATAACAATCAAATAAGTACTACACACAAGTCATTTAAGAAATTACTATACATGCATATATAGTAACAGTTATAAAACACAAATAACAAGATAAAATCTTGACTTTTGGTGGAAAGAAGACAGAAGACATTTCCTAAGAAATGGGCTTAACTCTGCATTTATTAGGGACTCATTATCATCTTAATTTGGTGTTACTAGGAGAAAATAGACCAATATTTCTATCCCTGGTAGAGCTGATGTGACAAGAACTGGAAAAAATTGGTCAGAATTCCACAGAATGGGGTGTTCTGAACATCAGGTGTCTTCTATTAGGTTATAAATCCTGACAAGACAAATGACAGGATCTTCTGAAAGCCTTTAAACTTCATTAAGGCAATCCCAGCTTGTTCAGTGAAAAGCAACAGGTGTCTCTAGCTAGTCTGAGCTGCCAAAGATGAAGACTGAGGGCAGCGCGCTCTCACTCGGTGCTGGCCCTGCTTTCACAAAAAAATACCCTCTCCTCCTCCAGATAAGCTCCTGCCATCTGCTGAAATGTGTTCTTTCATCCAAAGGACAGAAAGGACCTTAATGAGATCAGAGAATTGACCAGAAATCTACAGGGAGCTCGTGGCCTTTTCCCTATTCTAGTCTAGATGCAACTTCTCTTCCTGGGTCACCTGTTTTGGGTAAAAATAACCTCAAATGTTTCTTTTCTGTCTAGGGTACTAAGCAGAAATCACTAGGTAGTGCAGTGCTGATTGGGTTTTTGAGGTTTTTTTCTTGGATAAAAGCATCAGCTATTTTATTATGTAACATATGGACAACAAACCATTAATTAATAGTACTGCTTATATTTCTGTGACATCTACATATCAATTTCCCATAAAGAAAAACTATTGTCAAAATATAAGGTTCAATTTTAGATGGGGAAAAACCCATTTTCACAATTTCAAGTAGGGTGAATGATTCGCCTGCTTGCGTTCTAAAATTATCTTTTTCTAGTAGTTTAAAATATACTCTTACATGAAAATTATCTTCTCAAACAATACTTACTATAGCATAGTATCCTACTTGAGAAAAATTTTAAACGTGTCATTCTGAACTACTTCTTACCTGAAAGCTTCCTCAATATTTCATATAAATTAATTTACCTCATGAATGATAAAGGAACAGAGCTAAACATGTAAAAGACAAAAATTCAGTGAAGACTATTCCAGGACTTCACGCACATCAAATCGGGAATGGTAAAATCATTTGATACCCCAAAAATGACAGGATTTCTTATAAAACAAAACAATGCCACCAAACAAGTTTTCCCTCTGGTCGGCGTCCCTTCCAGAACAGACAGAAAACCAGGTCTCCAGGGAGAGAGATGAGATGCTCACTCCACAGTTAAACACAAATATGGAGAGCCAGAGCACACGTGTGAGAGAATACATTTAATTTCAACAGGGCAGAAAATGAGTTTTAAAAGGTAGTGGTTTAATTTCAAGTGTCCCTTTTATTTCCATTTGGAAAAAACCTGCCAGCTTTTCCTCTAACTGCTTCCCAGCAGTTAAATAAGAGCAAAACATGACATCCACAACAGGGCTGAAGCTCTTCTATGGGGATGGAGGGAGGGGGGGAGAGGAATGCAACTTCATTAACTGTTTTTTAATCTGCAGAAAGAAAGGGAGAAAAAAGAGAGCACAAGAGAAGGAGCGAGAGAGAAAGGGAGAGAAGGAGAGAGAGGAGAAACAAAAACTAATTTTCCAGGCAGGAAAATACTTTTAAAACCTTTTATGTCAAAGTTAGGATTTCACAACATAACACACTAAAGGTGAAATCCAGTAGCACCTGTAGGAATTGAGCGAATGCTGCCATCACTTAAATGCTTAGGATCTGTAAAAGACTGAAGGAAAAAGAAGATAAAGTACATTCTCCAGAGAAACAACAAATGTATTTCAAAATAAAAATTGTATTTTTGTTTTTCCTTTTTTTCAGTTGTTTTTTTGTACAAGAATTCATAATTATCATATAGTAACTTATACACAATGGGCTCGATCTCTGCTCTCCTTTTCTGTGTCACTTCAAGTCCACATGTTCAGGCTATAGTCCCCCAGCATCATTTTCTGATCAATATATTACCACAGTTTGATCTAAATATAGATACATCATATAATACTCGTCTCTGGGAAAAATCATGTTAATATGCAAACTTTTATTTCTATAATACAGAAATGGAGAAAACTACAGTAGGCACACAACCTAATTATGACTCATAGATGATGATTTCTAGCTACTCTCCTACTGTAAATGAACACTGAAAATAGTCTTACTAAGAAGATTTTATTTATATGTGCACTTGTGTCCACCTTCTCCCATATACTGTACACGTCTAATGACAATCTGGGAATTTAAAGGTGCAGCCCTCAAGTTGTTAAATCCCTAAGAAAAGAAAAAAATTTAGGCCCTATTGGACAAGGAAAAAACTCACAAAATTTCCAATTTTAAATGTCTTATCAGTAGGAAAATATTAAAAATAATTTTCTGTATATACATATGGTTATATGTATATATTGAATGACACACATCTCACCTATCAGTACAATTCAGGTGGAGACATTTTGTTGAGTACTTTTCCCATTAAACGACAACTATGTCAAAATTTAAAAATATCACATCATTAAAATAATTCACTTACCATTTCAACAGCTTATACTGGTTTGCTTTTTAATTTTTAACTCTTCATAACTAAATTCCCTGATCCCTAGTGTTCACGTCCCCTATTTAAATTAAAATCTGGTGCTCTCTACTACTCAGAAACTGATGGATAAAAGCACATCTACTTCAAAATTCCATCAACAAATAAATTTTATTACCTGATTTATCAGAGAAATATCTCAGCTCTGAGCTTGTGTACCTAAATTATCCTCCCTATAATAAATAGGTAAGGAAAGTATCCTAAAATAGATGGAGGTAACTTACATGATGTTATAGGACATATAATACACGATGAGTAAGTGTCTGATATAAACTTTTCAGAGACACCTGAAAACTCACTTTAGAAACTAACTTTAGAAACAAACCATTTATTTTTCACTCTAATATAAATTAATATGTATGTATTTACATACATACACATACATATATAAAACAAAATTGTCTAGTGTTGCGTTGCTGTTTGTGAGTGAAAAAATGGTTACAAATCGATTAATCAGCTTAATTTTGTACTTAACAATTCAGTCGTTTCGGGGTACAAAGTCAGTGCATTTGCAGACTCCACGGAGTCAGATACTCAAGCATACACTTTAAAAAAGAACCCTCCTCAACATCACAGGCATTGTACAGCAAAGATATATGGACTCTGAGGCATTCCTAACTTCATAAGCAGACTAGACAGCACTTGGCTTACTTTTAAAATAGCTTCTTCAAAGAAATATAGAAAGAAATGCATGTTTGCTAAAAGTCTTTTAAAATTACATCAAAACAACATTAAAACTTGTTCATTGAGAAGAGCCTATTGAATTGAATTCCTGTTGTGAAATGCCTAGTTAACAGTTCAGAATATTGCCTTGTGAGGTTTGACTAGAGATGTGGGTGATGTGAAGACCCAGACAGAGTACACGGCTCCAACCCCAATAGTCCTCTGATCGGCTGTTTGATGGAAATGGATCCCCTTTAAAATTGCTATACACCTTAAAATGATCTATAATAAACAGTTCCCCGATAACCATTATTATTTGTAAATTGAAATGCATTGATCATTCAGAAAAGATTTCTTGCAAAATATATAAATAAATGTAACTGCATATTCTGTAAATATACGTAACATTGCTAGACCAGCCCGTCAATGACGGGCTGCTGTGTTTCAGTACTGTGTGTCAAATTTATTAGAAATTTAAAAAGAAAAATTTCTGAGGGACTCAGCTGCCTTCGTTAGTTGGCTTTAAAATGTGTAATAAAATGGGAGACAGTTTCTTCTCATAAATACATGGAATCAATGTGGAAAAGTAAACTATACAGCAGACAAGATTAAAGAACACCAGAGTGTACCAGAGTGGTCACCGAGTGAAATATCTTCCAGTATAAAAAAAGGGAAGAACTCTATACACCCAGTTCTAGTAAGTATGTTTCAGTTAAAGATACAGCTCTCTCTCACTCCTGGCAAGAATTAATTGGTAATGGCACTGCTTCTCAGCAGTGCAAAAATATCCTGAGAAATTATTCAGATTACAACAGAAGACAGGGCTTTCATCACTAAGTTTTTGCACAAAACACAGCTTTAGATATCATAAATAAATTTAAAAAGCAGATAACCTTCACTGTGTTGAACACAAAAAGGGGATGTGACCCAGACATTGGTAATTCTCCCATTAGCTAATATCAGAAAAAAAAAAAAAAAAGATTGCATTAAGTGTCTATTTATATCTTTCTAGTTAACTATGGCCAATAATATACATGGAGGTAATTTGTAGTTCAAGTTTTTCATCTTTTTTCCCCAACTAGCTACAAGCTGGATTCTAAAATTTACACTGAAATATACAATTCCAATTTTCAAAAGATCAGCCTCCTGGAGGAGGAGTGATATTCAAATTTTTTGTGCGATCTTGATGCAGAGCCCGAACAGTCCTAGGAAGAGAGACAGTGTATTTTTTAATCAATTGGCACTGAAATTTAACCTTCCTTAGCTGCATTCTAGTAGCTTGGCCAAGTTATCTCGTAACTCCGTTAGTTCAAATATTTTTCCGTCAAGAATTTCTAAGAGCGTCTTCAGGTTATTGCGAAAAGCTTCTTGTTCATTCTGACTTTTCTCCAGACGTTGCTCTAAGTCAGACAGCTGTCCCTCCAGGTCTTTGTTCCGAATTTCTACTTCCTTTAGAAACAAAAGTGTGATACATATACACAGGTCAGTTCAGGACAGAAAGAAACAGAACTTTTGTTATTACTAATATTGTGGTAGTTAATGCACTTTGACGAGTAGGAGATGAGTTTCTGACTCTCAAGTTAAAACCATTCACTCATTCATTCATTCACTCATTCATTTATTTAAAATGTTTTTATTTATTTCTGAGAGACAGAGAGAGAGACAGCGTGAACAGGGGAGGGTCAGAGAGAGAGGGAGACACAGAATCTGAAACAGCTCCAGGCTCTGAGCTGGCAGTCAGCACAGAGCCCGACGTGGGGCTTGAACCCACGAACTGCAAGATCATGACCTGAGCCGAAGTCAGATGCTTAACCGACTGAGCCACCCAGGCACCTCAAGTTAACACCATTTAAATAGATTTTGATAACTTTGCCATCTGAGAAATCCATGTGGTTTTCATGACAGGCTTGTTCATGAACCCATGTGTCCGCCCAACAAAAACTTGCTGGTTGCTTACTTCATGCCAGGTAACCCTACAGGCACTTCAAATACCAAGACAGGCTTAAAGATCCGTTCTGTGGATTAGCTGCATCTCATGTCAATTTCTGCCCACCTTTTTTTCCTATTACACAACTGTGAGCACTCTCAGGTGAAAGGAAACAGAGAAAAAGAGAGAATACTTTTTGCCTCCTTATTGGGAATTCCAGAGAAAGACTGTGGGAAGACAACACTCTCTAAAATGAGGTTTTAGGAACCTCTGAGGATGTTCATTATTCTTGTGCCTCACTATCAAATGGATATGGACAGCAGAGGAAACAGCTCAAAGGCTAAAAACTATAGTCAAGACATGTAGTAAGTGTACATATAAGAGAATTAGAAAGCTGATAATTCTAATATACTGCAAATCATGGAAAGAAGAAAAAATGACAAAAGGGAAGTGAAAGTTCCTGACAAAATATTATTTTTAAAAAACAGAATAAAGTCCAGCACACTTAAAAATTAGAAGTTATTACTGCTCTAAAAATGTTTCTAAGCATGATGAATTTAACAAGTGATTCTAAAAAATAAAAGGATATAATCAGTAAGAGATGTAATTTTGATTAAAAGTTCTAATTACACTTTAGGGGCACCTGGGTGGCTTAGTCAGTTAGGCGTCTGACTTTCGCTTAGGTCATGATCTCGCGGTTCGTGGTTTCGAGCCCCGCGTCGGGCTCTGTGCTGACTGCCAGTTCAGAGCCTGGAGCCTGTTTCAGAGTCTGTGACCCCTCTCTCTCTGACCCTCCCCTGCTCACGCTGTCTCTCTCTCTCTCTCTCCTAGAAATAAATATTTTTTTAAAAAAAGGTTCTATTTACATTTTAAAGTGTAAAACTATTACACTTTAAACAAGCTATTCAGATAAGCAATTAACAGAAAGTTACTTGTCCTGTTTGGAAAGCTCACTTTAACTTTTAAGTAGGCGCCACGCCCAGTGTGGTGTCCAACGCAGGGCTTCAACTCACACCCCAGAGATCAAGAATCGGAAGCTTAAGTGACTAAGTCACTTAGGCGCCCCAGGAAAGCTCACTTTTTAAATTTTTTTTAAAAATGTTATTTACTTTTGAGAGAGAGAGAAAGAGAGAGAGCACAAGCAGGGGAGGGACAGAGAGAGAGAGAGACAGAGAGACAGAGAGGAATACACAGACTCCAAAGCAGGCTCCAGGCTCAGAGCTGTCAGCACAAAGCCTGATGTGGGGCTCAAATCCACAAACTGTGAGACTGTGACCTGAGCCAAATCAAACATTTAACCACTGAGCTACCTAAGTGCCCCTTAAATTTTTTTAAGTTTATTTATTTTTGAGAGAGAGAGAGAGACAGAGCATGAGTGGGAGACGGACAGAGATAGAGGCAGACACAGAATCTGAAGCAGGCTCCAGGCTCTGAGTTGTCAGCACAGAGCCCAACGTGGGGCGCAAACCCACAAGCCGTCAGATCATGACCTGAGCCAAAGTATGATGCTTAACCAACTGAGACACCCAGGTGTCCCCAAGAAAGCTCACTTTTACATCTGAGAGGAATTAAATGATTGACATACACATATATACATACTTTATATATACATATATAAATTATATGGGACAAAGACAAAATTTTGGTGTTAATAAGAATATGAATCAGCCTCAGAAAATATTAGGTTTCAAATGTTAATGTATCATTTAAATGTAAAAAATTATAGCAAGTCTACAAAATTATAGTAAGCCTAAAAAATTATAGCAAGTGTAAAGGTGTCAGAACTTTTTTTTTTAATTTTTGAAAGACAATCTGGTAAATGTTAAATGAGAACAACACAATATGAAGCAGCACAGTGCAAATAGGCAACAATTGGTGCGTGTGAGGACAAGCACCAGAAATTATTGTACAAAACAGGAAACGGTGGCAGTTGTCAGGATTATGGGTAGTTTTACTTTTAATATTTACTTTTCTTACAATACCTGTAAAAATTAGACTTTTGAGAAAAAATAATTGGGAAAATGGCTTGAATACATATAAGAAAGTAACTCTCATCTAGGATTCTGAACATAAATGTTGACTTGCTCTCACAGAAATAACTAAGAGAAAGGCTTAAGCAAGAATGTCACAGAGGAGCTTCAAGAACCTGGAAAAATATAAAAAAGTTATATGGCAGCTCTAATGAGTTATAAATGAAGAATTTAAGAAATCCCAATCTAATATTAAAGCATTTACTGACGGGCGGTGCCTGGGGGGCTCAGTTGGTTAAGCGTCTGACTTTGGCTCATGTCATAATCTTGTGGTTTGTGGGTTTGAGCCCCGCGTCGGGCTCTGTGCTGACAGCTGGGAGCCTGGAGCCTGCCTCAGATTCCTTGTCTCCCTGTCTCTCTGCCCCTCCCCTGCTCCTGCTTTGTCTCTCTCAAACATTAAAAAAATACTTTTAAAGCATTTACTGTTAGATATTTCCCAGTATGTTTCTAATCTCTTTCCTGTGAATAATCCATAAAGGGAAGTAAACTGAGAGCAGGATCTGAAACCAATAAAATACTTATAAATTCACAGGCACATTCATGGAGGCTCCCAGCTATGAGAAAGAAAAAAGACCCTGGGATCAAATGTAAAAATTCCACTCATGACTGCACAGTATGCTCTCTTGCCTGCTTAAACAATAAGCTTAAGAGTAGAATGTTTCCAACTATAAAAATAGACCAAATGTCACTCACTAGAAAACACCCACTTCACCAGGCACCACCCAGTATGCCCTCTAAAGCCTTCCTTAAAATGAAAGGCTTCTTTGTTCTCCTTGCTAATCAATGAAACATCCAAACATTTTCAATGGAAGCATGCAAAACACCAAATTTCCTCAGCTACTAAAATTGTATTGTTCTCTCTAGACAGAGTTTCATACTCACAGCCATTTCTCTGATTGGAGGAATTTTAGGAGGCAGGTAACAAAAGGGATCCAATACAGTGCTGACAGTGCGGGTCTACTTTGAGGCAGAGAATATAATCCTAGAGCACGGATGGCCAACTCTGTGCACACGGGCCAAGACAAGGCAACTGAAGCCCTGGTTGGTGGGCACTTCCTAGAAGTACACCTTATGTCCGTATTTTCCAAGCCTCTTCTTGCCTTTTATTTTCGCTCCTAACTCATTCTTCTACTTATAACCACTTGTGTGCTACTAATTTCCTCTTCTCCTTCCTTGATATGGAACCATGAGCCAGAGGCACCCAGAGACCCGGTTCAGTCCTAATAAAGCAACAGAGGTGAGGAGCTAATTCCCCTTTGAATGTTTTGAAAGGCAATAATTCAGGGCGCCTGGGTGGCTTAGTCGGTTAAGCGTCCGACTTTCGCTTAGGTCATGATCTCGCAGTTTGTAAGTTCGAGCCCCGTGTCGGGCTCTGTGCTGACTGCCAGCTCAGAGCCTGAAGCCTGTTTCGGTCTGTGACTCCCTCTCTCTGACCCTCCCCTGCTCACGTTGTCTCTCTCTCTCTCCCTCCTAGAAATAAATAAAACATTTAAAAAAATTTTTTTTAAAAAAATAAAAATAAAAGGCAATAATTCAAAGTATAAAGGGGCATCTGGGTGGCTCAAGTGGTTAAGCATCTGGTCCTTGATTCCAGCTTAGGTTATGATCTCACTGTTGGTAAGTTTGAACGCCACGCTGGGCTCGGCGCTGATAGTGCAGAGTCTCCTTCAGATTCGGTGTCTCCCTCTCTCTCTTACCCTCCCTTGCTCACACTGTCTCTCTCAAAAATAAATGAACATTAAAAAATTTACATAATTAATACCATCATCAATGGGACCATATCAGGTTCATTTTCTACCAGTTTAAATCCTGCATTTTTAGTCTAATAGTCTAATAAAAGTTACAGGAAAATGTCTTGGACATCTGATTCACATCTTAAGCTGATATACCTAAGATATATTGCTCTATTAGATTATCAACCTTCAGATGTAACAAGACATATATAAATCATCAAAACAAAAATTAATATTTCAACAGAAAAACAGGCAAAAAATACACATTTTGAAGAAGAACTGTATAACATTCACTAAGCATCTTCCACGTACTAGAAATAGAGATAAAGCAAAAATAAACAAAGATGGTTCTTGTTCTAATGCAGCATGCAATCTAGACTGAGGATGCTGGCAACAAAAAGCAAACAGAAAAGACTTCCAGGAAGCTGAGGAAATGGTGACTGTGCACACTGAAATCTCCTAACCATCCTCCCAAACTAAATAAATTAATAATAAGAATAAATCCACACAAACTTCACAACTTCAAAGTTACTAGAAGAAATGGAACAATACAAATATCTGCCAACTTCCAAAAAAGACATTTCCCAAGCTGTCTCTCTAACCCTGTGCAGAGGGCAAGGCAGGGTCCTGGGGCAGGTACAGCAGAGGGAAGAGGAGAAAGAACAAAGACTTAAGGCTGAACTCTAACAACCTGATAAAGACCACTCAAAGTGCCAAGATACTGGAAAACTAACCAAATTAACAACAACAAAAGCCCTTGAAGATCAGAGCAGGCTACCCCAAAGGGACTTAACTAGTGTACACAAGACAGGAGGCAATCTTGAAAAGGTAACACTTCCAAGGAGAAATGGGCAGAAAGAACAGAGAAAGGAGCCTGCTGGCCTACTAAGGTGAAAGGGAAGAAGCAGCAACAGGGAAATTTAGAATCGTCCATGACAAAAGTAAAACACTGAAGGACACAAAGCCTTACCCCGACTGTCTCCCAAAGAGAGCATGGTTTTTAACTAAGAATTAGTAAACCACCAAAAACTGCCACTCAATCCACAAAACACAAAGGTGTGAGCTATCTTCATCTATGGAAACTATAATAAGATGAAAACAGAAAATGAAACTCTAGACACTTCAGTGAATGAAAATACAAGTTCCCCCTAAAAAACCCAATTATGAAGCACAAGAAAACACAAGACTCCACTCAAAATTAAACACCGTTGAACAGAGTACTTGGCTGGCTTAGTCAGAAAAGCATGGGACACTTAGGGCACAAGGGTGGCTCAGCTGGTTAAGTGTCCAACTCTTGATTTCAATTCAGGTCATGATCTGATGCTTTTAGAGTTCAAGCCCCGAGTTGGGCTCTGTGCTAACAGCACGGAACCTGCTTGAGATTCTGTCTCTGCCTCTTCCTGGCTTGTGCGCTTGCTCTCTCTTTCTCTCAAAATAAGTAAATAAACTTAAAAAATATATATATGTATATAAAAGGAAGAGCGTGGGACTCTTGATCTCAGGGTCCTGAGTTTGAGCCGCATGTTGGGTACAGAGATTACTAAAAAATAAACTTTAATACTGTCTAACAAGCATTCAAAATAGAGCCTGAGTCAAATATTAAACACTAAAAACAGAAATGGGCCCCAAAAAACCTAAAAAACAGAGGAGTGATTAAAGCTTGATAGAGACAGAAGAAACAGGCAAAATCATATCAGAAATAAAGACTGAATTATAAAATAAAAAATACATTTGCAAAAAAATTTTATTTTATTCAATTATTATTTTTAAAAATTCAAGGGAATTGGGGTGGCTAGGTGGATCAAGTCAGTTAAGTGTTCAACTCCGGCTCAGGTCATGATCTCATGGTTCGTGAGCTCAAGCTCCAACACTGGGCTGTCCACTGTCAGTTTGGAGCCTGGAGCCTGCTTCAGATCCTCTGTCCCTCTCTCTCTCTCCCTCTCAAAAATAAACATTTATATAAAAAAATTCAAGGGACTGCAAGTGAGATAAAGTAGGAGAAATGGTCAGAGAGAAAGTGGTGGTTGAAACAGAATTCAAAAAAATCCAATCCAGTTACATATCCCTGGAGCTCCTGAAGAAAAAAACACCCCAGTAGGACAAAGCTAATATTTAAAACTTTTATACAAGAAAACTTCCTGGAAATAAAGGAAGATCTGAATCTACAAATTAAAAGGGCCCACCAAGTACCTGAGAAAACTGACCCTCAACAACCAATTCTCAGAAATATCTGAGTAAAACGATTAGACTTTAAAAACAAAGGAAAAATCCTCAAGGCTTACAAACAGAATGGGCTCCAAACTTCCAAGGCCTGACATCTAGACTGGAATAGATTTCTCAAAAGAGACATAAAAACAAGGTAATAATAGAGTGGCATTTTCAAGAAACTCAAAGAAACAAAATTAGAAACCGAAGATTTTACACCCTACCTGTCACCCAAGTACTAAGTCTTAAAAAAACACAACAGCTTAAAACCATGAACTCTTCTGGAACCATCAACTAGAGGATAACCTTCATCCAACCAGCAGATTACTGTAGAAACTTCAGAGTAAGGACTGATGGTGACCATGTACTGTATGTAATATATATCAAAGAATAAAACAAAGGTGGGTGATGCTTAAAAAATAATATAAAAATATTACTAGGGGCTCCTTGGTGGCCCAGTAGGTTAGGTGTCCAACTCTAGATTTAGGATTAGGTCATGATCTTGTGGTTTGTGGGTTCAAGCCCTGTATCAGCCTCTCAGCTGATGACACAGAGCCTGCTTGGGATTCTCTCTCTCTGCCCTTCCCCTGCTTATGTGAGTGAGCATACACTCTCTCTCAAAGTAAATACATAAACTTAAATAAATAAATAAATAAATAAATAAATAAATAAAACAAAATGTTATTTGTTCTGACAAAGTAAAAATAATGCAGTTAGAAACTAGGAGAAAAAAAAAAAGAAAAAAAAAGAAACTAGGAGAAAACAGGAAAGAAAAAGAGAAAAGAATAATTGCAATTACTGAATATATAATATATATTAGTTCAAAGTCAGAATAATTGCAATTGCAATTAATGAATAAGTAATATATAACAGTTCAAAGTCAGACAGCATTAAAAACTAACAAACCAGATTGTGAAAGTTTCAATATGAACACAAGTGACTAGTAATGTTTTAAAAAGGTATAAATCTAAAGGTACTACAACAAAGTTAAGATGATCTTAAACATCAAAGACATAAAAGGGCAAAGAACACATATAAAGAAAATTCAAATTAACATAATATATATAAACTATTATATAAAATAATGACAAGTTGAAACCAAACATAAAAATCATATCAATAAGGGGTGCCTGGGTGTCTCAGTTGGTTGAGTGTCCAACTTCGGCTCAGGTCATGATCTTACAGTTTGTGGGTTTGAGCCCCACGCTGGGCTCAGTGCTGACGGCTCAGAGCCCAGAGCCTGCTTCAGATTCTGTGTCTCCCTTTTTCTGCCCCTCCCCCACTCACATTCTAACTTTCTCTCACAAAAATAAACATTAAAAAAATTTTTTTTAAAAACTCCTATCAGTATATATGAATGAGTTACCTAGTAAAAGAAAAAAATATATAGTTTGGCTCACGAAGTACCATCTAACTATATGTACACAACACACAAGAAGCAGTCACAAAAACTGACTTTATTACACTCTGGTTTCTCTTCAGGTCGCATAAATCTTTCGCCTTTTACAAAAACTGGCTTTATATTAGGTCATGAAAAAGTAGTATTACGTTACAATAAGTATAAATGTTACAAAAAATATTCTGTGATGACAGAAATATGATGATTAGTGTGTTCCTTTCTTCACTGTCCTGATTCCAGGTATGTTTCCAAGTTTATAATAATCACAGTATTTTCTAAGACTTGTTTGCATTGAGAAATTAACCCCAATGGGTTTTTCTGTTTTTGTTTATGTCAGGGGCGAGTAGTCCTTTAGTACCAATGTAACTAAATAAGTTGTCTAGTCACTGTACATATTTACCTGTCATTTTTGACAGACTGGGGCCAACTTGATGTTTTAAATCTTTAGCCCAATATGAAAACTTAAAAGCTCATTAAACTTTTTACAATTACAGTAAAAATATTTACAACTTGTTTCTACAGTTTTATTGGTAATATGTGCCATGAAATTTAAAGACCACCAAAAATCCAGGGAAATTTTGTATTCAGTTCCTTTTTTGGTGTAATGTTAAAGTTGTATAGATTATTAATGCATGTCCAGTTAATATAACCCTGGTTTTGTGATATGATTGCTTAGATTTTATTGATATTAAATTAGTGGTTGCATTAAATAACAAAATTCCCACTGTGATTAATTTAAAAAAGAAAAGCTGTGTGATCACAATGCAGTAAGACTAGTAATTCAAAACAAAATAATAAAATAGAAAAGTCCTGCCACTGAGCAATTCATTTAGGGAAGCCCAAAAAATTGAAGATGGGCTCAGAATAATGAGGAATTGTGATACTGGTAGAAAAAGTGGCAAAGGAAATATTTTAAGGCTAAAAGTCAAAACTCACAATAAAGATATACTCATTATGTTTATGTATCAAGAAACACAGCAACTGGGGCGCCTGGGTGGCTTAGTCGGTTAAGTGTCCGACTTTCGCTTAGGTCATGATCTCGCGGTTCGTGGGTTAGAGCCCGGCGTCGGGCTCTGTGCTGACTGCCAGCTCAGAGCCTGGAGCCTTTTTCAGAGTCTGTGTCTCCCTCTCTCTCTGACCCTCCCCTGCTCACGCTGTCTCTCTCTCTCTCTCTCCTAGAAATAAATAAAACACTAAAAAATTAAAAAAAAAAAAACACAGCAACTACTTTCACAGTAAGTATAAATTACAGGAGTTGTAAGAACACAGGGATAAAAACACACTGAAAAGAGACTTTACTATGCCACTCTCAATATAGGACAGATTAAGTGGAAGAAAGAAAAGGTAAGAATAAAAGACATAAATTACAAAATCAACAAGGAACATTAACAAAAACTGACCATATATAAGAACATACAACAAAGTGTAGTAAATTACATAAAACAGAAATTATATATGGGTGCCTGGATGGCTCAGTTGGAAGAGCCACAGTTTGTGGTTCAAGCCCCATGTTGGGTATAAAGATTACTTAAATAAATAAACAAACCTTAAAAGAAAAAAAATCATACAAACCCTTGTGATTACAATGCAATAAAACTACTACTTAATAACTCAATAAAAAAAAATAAAAAGGTCCTTCCACCAGGAAATTGAACAACCTTCTTTCGTTTACTTTTTATTTTTCTTAAAGTGTATTTATTTATTTTGGGGGCTGGGGGGAGGGGCAGAGAGACAGAATCCAAAAGACTCTGCACAAAGCCCAACATGGGGCTCAAACTCATTAACTGTGAGATTATGACCTGAACTGACATCAAGAGTTGGACACTTAACCGACTGAACCACCCAGGTGCCCTTTTATTTCCTGTAATGTTTATTTATTTATAAAGAGATAGAGTGTGTGCACAAGTGAGCACTGTGTGTGTGGTGGGGGAGGACACAGAGAAAGGAGGGAGAGAATCCCAAGCAGAGGGATTCTTGGGATCCACTTTCATTCAGCACAGAGTCTGATGTGGGGCTTGAATTCACAAACTGTGAGATCATGACCTGTGCTGAAATCAAGAGTCTAATGCTTAACCAACTGATTCACCCAGGCACCCCTAAAGCACCTTCTTTTAAACATCTCTTGCATACAAGGTAAATAAAACCAAAATTACAGAATATCAGGAAATCATGATAATGAAAACATTAAATATCAGAATCTATGAAATATACTTTAAAGCAACAACCAGAGGAAAATCTATAGCCTAAACACATATAAATAAAAGTGAAAGAATAAAAACAAAGGAATTAAATTCTCTTCTTTTTAAATTTTTTTTTTTAATGTTTTTATTTATTTCTAGGAGAGAGAGAGAGAGACAGTGTGAGCAGGGGAGGGTCAGAGAGAGAGGGAGTCACAGACTGAAACAGGCTCCAGGCTCTGAGCTGGCAGTCAGCACAGAGCCCGACGCGGGGCCCGAACCCACGAACCGCGAGATCATGACCTAAGCGAAAGTCGGACGCTTAACCGACTAAGCCACCCAGGCGCCCCTTAAATTCTCTTCTTAAAGTGCTAGAAAAAGAATAAAAAGTAAACCAAAATAAAGCACGAGGAAGGAATGGTAAAGATAAAAGGAGAAATTCCTTTTATAATAAGGATATCTTTTTATTTAAAATGATAAAAGGTAGAGGGTAGAAAAAAGGTGGCACTGATGAACAAAGCAAAATCTTTTAAAAATAATTTAACAAAATAGGGACGCCTGGATGGTTCAGTCAGTTAAGCATCTGACTTATGCTCAGGTCATGATCTCACAGTTCATGAGTTTAAGCCCCGCATCGGGCTCTGTGCTGACAGCTCGGAGCCTGGAGCCTGCTTCCGATTCTGTGTCTCCCTCTCTCTCTGACCCTCCCCTGCTCACACTCTGTCTTTCCTTCCCTAACATTAAAAAAAAAAAATTGTTTTAATTTAACAAAATAACTTAATCAAAAAAGAAAAGGATAATGGACAACTATATAAAACAAGCATTCTCCCTGAATATGTGAAAGATAGATGCAAAACTTAAACAGTCTAACAGCTACAGAAGACAGAACAGTCCAGGAACTACACAAAACCGCACCAGGCTCCGATGGTGTTAAAGCGGAGTTTTATTAAATGCTCAAAGATATGACTGTTCCAATATGACATCCATGACTCCACAGCACAGAAAATGAAGAAAGTGTATGAAGTATAATTGAACTTTAAAAAAAAATGTTTTTTAAGTGGCACCTGGGGTGGCTCAGTCAGTTAAGCGTCTGACCCTGGGATTGTGATCTGAGCCAAAATCAAGAATCAGATGCTCAACCAACTGAGCCACCCAGGCTCTCCTGAAGTAGAATTTTGTATAAAGTAGAATGCTTGATACCTAAATCTTATAAATACAGCTCCCCCACCAAAGAAGAAAATTACAGACCAATATTACAAATGAATATCATGTAAAAATTATAAATAATAAAAGATGAAAACCTAACACCACATTAAGAAAATAATTTACCATAGTTAAATGGTACTTATTCCAGTAATGCAAAGGTGGTTCGGTATTAGAAAATCTATTAATAAAACAAAACATATCAATAGATATAGTGAGGAAATTATGATTATCTCCAAAGATACTATAAAAAAAGCCATTAACAAAATTCTTGATAAAAACACTCAAGAAAACCAGGAATGAAAGACACTCTCATAACATGATAAAATATATTTTAGTGTTAAAGCCAGCATTTTAATTAATGGAAAAATACTAGAGAAATTTTCACTAAGATAAGGGACAAGAAAAGCCCATAATCTCCATTACTGTTTAACATTATACTAGTGTGTTTTATTTTTAATGTTTATTTATTTATTTTGAGAGAGAGAGAAAGCATGTGAACAAGCATGTGAGTGGGGAAGGGACACAGAAAGAGAATCCTAACCAGGTTCTGTGCTGACAGCACTGATGTGGGGCTCAATCCCATGACCCTGAGATCATGACCCCAGCCCATATCAAGAGTCAGACACTCAATCGACTGAGTCACACAGGTGACCCTGTACTGGTGTCCTTTTTTTTTTTTTTTAAATGTTTTATTTATTTTTGAGAGCGAGATAGAGATAGCATGAGCAGGGGAGGGTCAGAGAGAGAGGGAGACAAGAATCCAAAGACAGGCTCCAGGCTCTGAGCTAGCTGTCAGCACAGAGCCCAACGCAGGGCTCAAACCCACCAACTGTGAGATCAAGACCTGAAATGAAGTCAGACAATTAACCGACAGAGCCACCCAGGCAACTCTACTGGTGTCTTTAACAGGTGTAATTCGACAAGAAAAATCAACAGATACATAAAAATTGAAGAAATAAAGTAAAATTACCTCTGTTTGCAGATTATGTATTACCATACCTTAAAAAATCTTACCTAATCAAGGCAATAAATGACAAAACTAGCTCAAATAATAAAATAATTTAGTGAGGTAGCAGGATATAAAATAAGTATTCAGAATTCAACATATACACACAATAATCAAATACAATGACAGAGAAAGTTCCGTTTGAAACAGAAAAAAAGATAAAATATGGATAAACAAGAAATATGCAAAAACACATGAAAACCATAAATTTTAAGCAATCCCAATAAAATTCTTCTATAGAGCTACATTTTTTAGTTGACACAAAAATTGTTATTGAAGTTAATACTGAAGTTCATATGATAAAATAAATATGTAAGAATATTTAGAAGAACAATGAAGAAGAAAACACTGTGAGGATTAACGGCCCACCCAGACATTAAGGCTTCCACAATTAATGCACTGTGGTACTGACACATGAATAGAGTGACCAGTGGGCTGGAACAGGAAATCCAGAAATAGATCAAAATACATATAGAAATCGAGTATCTCTAATCTCTGGAAAAAAGAATGATGTTTTAAATAAATGGTAATGAAATAACTGGATAGGCATTTAGAAAAAGATGGAATTGGATCCCCATCTCATACCATACACACAAAAATATAAACCCCAAATACTCAAAGATCCAAAGGTAAAAAATAAAACCAAGTAAGTACTAGAGGGAAATATGGATGAATTCCTGTATCATCTGAGTTTAGAAAAGAGCTATCTAACTATATGATTCACAAGCCACAAGCAAGAAAAGAGTAACTCTGACTATTACATAAAGCAACACCATCGTGGGCAAGGTCAAAAAACAACAGACTGGGACAAAATATTTGTAACATGTAATCAGATATATAAAGAACTCCTGAATATAAAGAACCCTTTGAAAAGGACCAAAAATCCTATCAAGAAAAGGCAAAAGACATGAATACCCAATCCATACATGTACAAAAAGATCCTGAAAAGACCTTTAAGCTTATGAAAGGAGTTCATGTCACTCATAATAATAGGAGACACACGAGAGATAGCATTTCTTACCTATCACACAATTAAGAAGTATTACAACTTTTGTTGGTGAGGCTATGGAGACACATACACTCATGCTGGTGGTATAAGTGAGCAGTGGCACAATCCATTATGGAAGGAAAATGGACAATATTTAACAAAACTACTTTTGTGTTTATCTTTTCACTTAGAAATCTTGCTTCTAAGAATCTATCCTGTGGGTGGCTTGGCTGGAAGACCATGTGACTTTTCTTTAAGTGAAGGTATCTTTTTTTTAATGTTTACTTATTTCTGAGAGAAAGAGAGAGAAAGACAGAGTGTAAGCAGGGGAGGAGCAGAGAGAGAAGGAGACACGGGATCCAAAGCAGCTTCTAGGCTCTGAGCGGTCAGCACAGAGCCTGACGTTGGACTTGAAATCACAAACCACGGGATCATGACCTGAGCTGAAGTCGGACACTTAACCGACTGAGCCACTCAGGCACCCCAATCATGAGATTCTTGATCTTGGGGTCATGATGAGCTCAAACCCCATGATGAGTGTACAGGTTACTAAAAAAATAAAATAAAATAAAACAAACCAAAAAAAGAATCTACCCTGAAGATACACCTCCAACAATAACAAAATACCTATGCATAATATTACCTATTGTAGTATTATGGCAGAACACTGAAAACAGGCTAAATACCCATATAAAGGAGTGGCTAAATAAACTATCAACACCCAGAAATGAAGTACTATACAGCTGTAACAAACATGAACAAGATCTCTATGAACTGACTGAGTGATCTCCAGAAAATGTTCTAAGTTAAAGAAGCAAAGTCCAGAAGAATAATCTAGTAGATGTTATCATTTTAAAAAGGGCAGGAGAGGGTAAACAAATAGATCTATCTGTTTATTTGCATAAAAAGAAACAGAAAGGATAAACCAGAAACCAATGTGATCGGTTACCCATGGGAGGCAGATGGAAATGGGGTGGGAAGAACAGGGCAGAAACTAGGGTAGTCCGGACTAGAGGGGATGACACTTTTCTAAAGACATCTTTCTGAATAGTTCTGATTTTTGGAAACATACTAATGTTTCATATACTCAGTAAATGCATGCTATAAAATGAAGAAGAATGGGGGGCGCCTGAGTGGCTCAGTCGGTTGAGTGTCCAGCTTCGGCTCAGGTCATGATCTCACAGTTTGTGGGTTCGAGCCCCCTGTCAGTCTCTGTGCTGACAGCTCAGAGCCTGGAGCCTGCTTTAGATTCTGTGTCTCCCTCTCTCTCTGCCCTTCCCCTGCTCATGCTCTGTCTCTATCTGTCTCAAAAATAAAGTATAAAAATTTTAAAAAATTTTAAAAAATAACAAAAAAATGAATGGGAAAAATACATTTAAAATGGAATATGATATGATATATGATAGAAATGAACATAAATGTGTTTCAAATGAACAACCTAGCCAGTTGCAGAGGAGTGGAAGAACTCACCCAATGAACTTCTGAATACAAGGACAAAAAGAATTATACTGATCTCTAGTTGGAAAGGTTTTGTTTATATTTTTTTGGCAGTGGTTTGAATTATTAATTTAAAAACTATTTTCCGTGCTAAGATTAAAAAATGAAGTGAATATAGTGTGGGTAATAAAATCTTAGTATATTTTTAACTAAGTTTGTTTGTTTGTTTGTTTATTTAGAGGGACAGAGACAGTGTGAAGACGAGAGGGGCAGAAAGAAAGGGAGAGAGAGAAAATCCCAAGCAGGCTCCAAATTGTCCACGTGGAGCCTGACACAGGGCTTGAACTCAAGAACTGTGAGATCATGACCGAAGCCAAAATCAAGAGTCAAGTGCTTAACTGACTGAGCCACCCAGGTACCCCCCAGGTTTCTTGGTGTTGGGTAAAGGAAATATAGATACGGATATGGGGAAAGCTAAAATGAACTTCACAGTATTAGACTACAATGGGAGGTTTGAGTAAGAATTCAGTTTAAGATACATACATTCATATATATGTATATATGGCTAGTGAAATGGACATAATGTGGCATGTGCGTACTTCTAGCTCTGTTCATTAAGATGGCAAAGAAATACTGTCAACTCAATAGCAAGAAGCTTATCTAGTACTCAGATTTTGTCTTCTAAATATCAATCTTTGCTAAAAGAAATTTCTCCTTGAAGAAATACCTAATTCCAAGGCTAAAGGTGAAAAAATAGAAGATGACCCTGGATTATGTGTTGTGCTAAAACATGAAGAAATTCTTTAAAGAATAACAGTGTCACATCAAAAGGAAATAGAAGCTGCTTGGAAAGGATTTCCAGTGGTTAAATCTGGGACAATTCAAACATTAAAATAAATACACGTGACAACTAAACACAAGATGTGATCCTGGAATAAATGGAATAAATCCTGGACCAGGAAAAGAATTTTTAAATTTTGTTATAAAGGAGATTATTAAGACAATTATGGGAATTTGAATAAGGTCTGTAGATAGGTAATTTCTTGGCTTTAATGGTTATGTAAGAGAATGTCCTTATTCTTAGAAAATACACACTGAAATATTTAGAGGTAAAGACATACTGTTACCTTCAACTTACTCTCAAAGATTTCAGGAAAAACACGCATACACAGAGTTCTAGACTGGTAAAACAAATATGGCAAAAAAAATGTTAACATTTGAGAAAGGTGAGTGAAAGATATATAAAAAATTTTTTTGTATTATTCTTGCAAGTTTTCTGAAAATCTGAAATCATTTCAAAATAAAGTTTAAAAATAAACAAAATCATTTCAGATAATGCTACCAGGAAAATAAAACATGGTAAATATTACAAAGAGTACCTGGGGTCCTCTGCAGGGAGGACCTTGCAGAGCAGTGCTTAAATTGAGAAATTGGAGAAATTAGCATGTGATCCAAGACCTAAAACAAGTAGGAGCCAGCCCATCTGAAGGTCTGAAAGCTTCCCTGTCCTGTTCCATGTATGTTGTTTTGATAAGCATTTTTGATACTCGGTAAAAGAATAGGTAAGAACTGATACTCACTATTCCAGGAGCCAGCTTTAAAATGCAATTACTGCTCAGTCAGTGATGAAATACATTTAGAAGTCTGATACGGAAAATCACCCCTTGGTTTATCTGGGACAATGTAAATGTGTATGTAACTGGAAAAACGTTTTTAAAGAATTGTCAGGGAGGTCTAAGCTGCTTGGCTGCCTG
Organism: Hyaena hyaena; assembly: GCF_003009895.1. Classification (NCBI taxonomy): domain Eukaryota; kingdom Metazoa; phylum Chordata; class Mammalia; order Carnivora; family Hyaenidae; genus Hyaena; species Hyaena hyaena. The sequence continues at coordinate 919,937 of NW_024080930.1, read as the reverse complement.
GAACAGCGTGGTGCTAATACAGAAGGAAGAGAGGCTTTGGAATCAAAATGAATTTAGGCCTTACTACTTTCTAGCTCAGTGTTTTCTCAACTTGTTAACACCTCCGAACTGCTGCCTTCTCTTTGAAAATGGGGATACCAACTTGTCAGTGTGAGAATTAGTTGAGAATTAGAGCGAAGGTATACAAGTGCTTAGCAAATGCCCGAATCATAGCAAGTACTCAGACAATGACAGCCCGAAACAAACGAACAAATGGCAAAGCTACACTGATTTCCTCCACTTCCTCTAGCCCTGATTACACACTTCATCTTTTAGTTCTATACCAGGCTTTCTCAACCCTGACACTATTGACATTTTGGGCCAGATAATTGGATGTTTAGCAGCATCCTTGACTTCCATCTACTAGATGTCAATAGTAGCATCCCAGTTGTGAAAATGAAAACTGTGTCCACACATTGCTAAATGTCCCCTGCGGCACAGTTGAGAACCACTAATTGACACAGATCATTAAAATGGAGGAACAACATTTAATAGGGCTAACCAAAACAAACCACCTCATTTTCCTCAGACTGCTGAAAAGTCAAATGACAGGAGAGGCAGAGGGAAATAGTTCATGCCCTATAAAGAACCTGTTACCACTGTCACAGAATTTGGCCTATTTATTTATTTATTTTTAATGTTTTTTTTTGTTTTGTTTTGTTTTTTATTTCTAGGAGAGAGAGAGAGAGACAGCGTGAGCAGGGGAGGGTCAGAGAGAGAGGGAGTCACAGACTCTGAAACAGACTCCAGGCTCTGAGCTGGCAGTCAGCACAGAGCCCGATGCAGGGCTCGAACCCACGAACCGCGAGATCATGGCCTAAGTGAAAGTCAGATGCTTAACCAACTAAGCCACCCAGGCGCCCCAAATCTGGCCTATTTAAAGAGAGATTGGACAAGTTAACCTATACAAGCCTCAGTTTCCTCATATGACTGTTATATGGAATAAATGCACAATATAAGTGCTTAACACAGTGTCTGGCACAAGTGAGCACTCAGTGCAGGGCATTCTCATTATAATTATGGTACTCCTTCTAATCCTGGGCTTTTAGGTCCCACTCATCACCCCTTATTCCAAATTCCTCACTCTGTACATACATTTATTTCTACTCCCAACTCTAAAGTGCCTTAATCTCTCTTTATAGACACAGCTAACCACTGGGACATAAAAGTACCTGAGATGCCAGGGCACTCTGATAATAAATTCTAAAATCCTTCCCTAACCACTTACACAGAATATACGCATGTAAATTAGAGCCCAGAAACATATTACTTATGTGAAAAACCTGAGTAAAATTAATGAGAATAAAAGAAGAAAAACAGCACTAACTTGATTCCATTAGGGCACAACTACTTCTGTAATTCATACTAATTAGTTCAGTGTTAAAAAAATGAGAACTCCTCAAGTAAAGGAAATCCATTTGAGAAATTCTCCTTAAATCCGGGTTATTTTTTATGTTGCAAAGTAGAAATTTCTAAAATAACTTACTAAAGACAATTTATAAATGACCATCTATGATGATCACATGCTACCTAGATAAAGTTATCAGGTAATTTATGACAAATCCAAGATTACACCTGAACCAGAAGTCCTGGAAAAGAAAAATGACTGAGAAGTTACGAAATGAAGTTTCAGAGAAAAAGTCATTACTGTGTAAAAGAATGAGTGATGCCCTGCTGTGCCGAAATGCATCAAAATGTCATTACAGCTCACCTGGAGTTTCTGAGTCAAAGAGTCTCTCTGTTCTTGTAGTTCTCTGGCGTTATCAATTTCTTGTTTCAATCTTTCTATTTCCTAGAAAAAGTACAGCAATGTCTTTAGCAACCATATTTACACTAAATCAAGGAAAGAGAAGGTCTTATTTTTCCCTGAAATTATCGTCCCAGTCCCTAGAAAAAAAAATAATTAAAAAAAAAACCCATTCCTTTCTACTGACTAAATTTGAGAGGGGTGATTTGTCTTTATGAGTGTGTCGTCTAGTCCGTGATAATCTTAAGCAACAAGTGTATTTGGTGGCTTTGATACAGCACTGCTTAGAAACCACCATCAGAATATATTTTGAAGTTGTGGATATAATTCTTTCCTGGGACATTAAATCTTCTGACTGGAAACCAGAGAAAGCAACAGCTTGTAAAATTCACTTAATCTCTCCTGGTTTTCTGTTGATTTTATAAATGCTACTCTCATACAGAAGGCAAGAAGCAGTGTCTCAGTCTGATTGCCTTGCCATCGTTCATAACAGCAGAAACAAGAAAGGAGAAAATATGAACAAGCTAAATATTAATCAGAAAAACATTTCATGCCCCCAAACAGCATCCCACGACCTTACATTATTCCATAAAATACCTGTAAATCTGACATACGCTCAAATATTTTGTACACATATGTTAGCCACATCACAGATGAATAAAAAGTAGCACATACCTCTTCCTTCACTTTCAGTGTCTCTTCTAGTTCTTGGATTGTCTGATTTAATTCTGTCTTATGGGTATGCACTGCATTTGCTTGGCTGCTAACACATTCAAGCTCAGTCACCTAGAACGAAATGAGAACACAGGGTAAGTTATATGACTACTTCAAAGGATTTCTTGCTGAATATATAATAGCTCCTGATAGGTAAATCACAAATTCTAAAGCAACATATGAAAATCAATTTTGAGAAATATTAAGACACTTATGGTAGAATGAATACATTCTTTAAAGACATGAATCTAAGACAAAGGAAGAAGATTAGGGAAATAATTATTTATATGGCGTGGTCCTAGAAAAAGTCAGTAAAATTTAAATTAAGTGACTAATGATAGTAGAGAACCCCTCTAATGCAAGTCTTCTTTAAAAATGTCCTATGAAAACATATTCAAAATCAGATATAGCCATCTGCCTTCCATCTGTAGCTTTCAAATTAGACATGGCTTCTGAAAACTGGCCTTGCAGAAGTGAGAAAATTTTCAAATACATTTCCAAAATGTTAAGAGAATCTGGAAGAAAAGATATGCTTAAAAATACAACTTGAATCATTCGATTACTAGAATGACTTCATATCAATAGTGTCTCTGTGGCAAAAGATAACATTCTTTAGTCAATAAGAATGTACTGAGGGCCTGAAAAGCTACGTAACTTTTAATGAGCACTTGGTATTTTCTGAGAGAACAGAGAAAGGCAGAGTTCCTAAAAGTTATACTACCCAACAACAATGTTGGATTCAACCATCAAATGGGACAGAAGTCAACGTAAAAACATACATACGCTCCCAATAATAGCTCTTTACACACATCAGGAGCTCAGACATTTTGGGTGACTACAATGCAGTGAATTTTAGACTGTTAAGGAAACATACCAAATTCTTCTTCACATTTTCCAAACACCTAATCACCCTCCACAAATATCACTTTACCTTTCCTAACACTTTCGTCCTTTCTAGTCATGTACTAACAGCCTTGTGCAGACCCTTACCATCCAGGCATAAAGAACAGCAAAGGCTTGCCAGAAGACTTAACTATAATCTATTTTTATCTCTCTGACAAACTAACATTCATCCATCATCTGTAATTCCCTCATTCAAAGCCTTTCAAAGGCTCATTTTTTTTTTTTTTACAACATCAAATCTAAACCCTTAGCTCTTGCATATACCAGCCCTAAACTACTTAACCATCCTCATCATCCAAGACATTCACACTATGTGATATATCACTTTTCCAACTAAAAGCAGGCAAGTCTCCTTGTTCTAAGAATAAACCACTCTCAGGGTGCCAGAGTGGTTTAGTCAGTTAAGCATCCTACTCTTGATTTTAGCTCAGGTCATGGCCTCATGGTTCATGAGATCAAGCTCCATGTCAGGCTCTGTGCTGACAGCCAGTAGCCTACTTGGGATTCTCTCTCTCCCCCTCTCTGCCCCTCCCTGGCTTGTGTGCACTCTCTCTAAAAATAAGTAAATAAAACTTTAAGAAGGAATAAACCACTCTCACTCCCCCAATAAACGCCCCCCCCCCAAAAGCATACAGACTTTCTTCAAGTCTTTGGCCAACCCTTGAACTAAACATGCACAGGTAAGAATTCAAAGAGTCCAGTATGGTGGGGTGTGGGGAGCTAGAAGGCTGAAAGGGCTAAGGTGGTAGTGCTCACCCCAAAGGAAACAGTTTGAAGTTTGAGTTCCACCAAATTAGAGGACACTGGTCATCACCTCAAGCTTTCCAGTGAAGTACCAGAAGGGTTATGCCTTAGAAATAAAGATTTCTCAGGACTAGGGTATTAACCATAGGGTTAAGGGCAAAATTAAAATAAAACAACTCTAACAATGAAGCATAAGTCCACACTTCCACAAATTCTAGGAAATCTGTAAGTCATTTAATTACTTGCTCAAATAAAAACACCAGAGTAAGATCAGAGAACCTATAGCCTATATAGCATCTAATGTTCAATGTCTAACACACAACTGAAAATGACTACACAAGTGAAAAAATAGGAAAATGCAACCAGTAATGTCAAAAATCTGTCCTTATACCCCACTGGCCCAAGGTGCAAAGTAAGTTTATTCAGGCTAACTGGAAATGACACCTGATGGAAATTCAGATCTATAAAAAGGAATAAAGAGCACTGAAAATTATAAATACGTGAATAAATAGAAAGATTTTCTTAACTCTGTAAAATTCAATTGAAACTATATTTTAACCAAAAATTCCTTACGGGCAAGGATCATTCAATAAGGAGATATGATAGTTTTTCAATGAATAGTTATTGGCTCATGAGTTAACAGTTGTGAGTTCATTTTTCGTAACTGTGGTAAAGAACACATAACTAAATTGATCATCTTTACCATTTTTAAGTGTACAATTCAGTAGTATTAAGTATATTCAGACTCTTGTGGAAAAGATCTCCAGAACTTTTTTCATCTTGCTAAATGGAAATTCTATACTCATTAAACAACTTTCTTCTTCCTACTCCTAAGTTAACCTTTATACACGCAATAGGATGGCATTTATTCTGTTTTCTTCCTTTCCCTGTGTCTATTCCATTTCTATATTACTTCCCTTGTCATCCTGGTCCTATTACATCCCTTAAACTGTGCTCTGGTAGTAAGACAATTTCCTACTGTCTTTGAAGTTCACTTGTTTGGCATTCTTTCTTTTTTTTAATGTTTATTTTTAAAGGAGAGAAAGGCAGGGGATGAGCTGGGGAGGGGCAGAGAGAGAAAGGGAGACACAGAATCCGAAGCAGGCTCCAGGCTCAGAGCTGTCAGCACAGAGCCTGACATGGGGCTCGAACTCACAAACCGTAAGATCATGACCTGAGCCGAAGTCGGACGCTTAACCGACTGAGCCACCCAGGTGCCGCTGGCATTATTTCTAAAAAAGGAAATTAGTGGCATCTACTTCCTGTTGGGTAAATGTAAATGCTTTGAGAACAAAAAAAAAAAAAAATTCTTCACAAGTAATTGTGTGGGCTTCTGATATTACTTATACTGGGGTTTCTGATTTTCTTTTCTTTTATGAAATTTCAAATACAGGTGCTCCCCCACTTTCTGAGAGCTTGTATTTATGCCATTTCACTTCTGTGAAAGACATGTATTAGTATTTTTTGGTAAAAGTGAAAATCATCTTCAAATTTCTGTCAAGTAGCAAAAGCAGGTATTAGTGTAGGTCTTTTGTAAAAATGAAGTGACATAATGTGAACTTTCAAGCAGGGGATATTCTTTTCTTTATGCCGCTTCAGCTTAGGAAAGGTTTCACAGGAATGCTTTACTTTTGGATAGTGGAGGAAACCTGTATAACTATTTTTTCTTAAATTTTTTTTATGTTTATTTTTGAGAGAGAGACAGAGAGAGAGAGAGAGAGAAGAGAGCATGAGTTGTTGAGGGGAACAGAGAATCTGAAGTGGGCTCTGTGCTGTCAGTAAAGAGCTGGATGAGGGGCTTGAAAAAATGAACCTTGAGATCATGCCTTAAGCTGAAGTTGGCCTCTTAACCAAGTGAGTCACCCAGGCACCACTCTCCCCAACTTTTATAAAGAATTTCCTACCTGTATATTTTAAGTTGATCCTTTAAAAAAAAAAAACCTTTTTTCAATGTTTTTATTTAATTTTGAGAGAGAGAGAGACAGAGTATGATTTGGGGAGGAGTAGACAGAGAGGGAGAGACAGAATTTGGAGCAGGCTTCAGGCTCTGAGCTGTCAGCACAGAGCCCAGTGTGGGGCTCAAACTCAAAACTGAGATCATGACCTGAGCTGAAGTCAGATGCTTAATTGACTGAGCCACTCAGGCTCCCCTGGTTCCTTTTTTAAAAAGTAAAAATAAAATAATAAAAGCATCTATCATGAACTCACTGCAACTAAATGTCAACTCACCTTCTCCATTGATTTTCAGGAATTCTACAAAGTATAAATTGTTATTTCTAGGGGCGCCTGGGTGGCTTAGTCGGTTAAGCATCCGACTTTCGCTTAGGTCATGACCTCGCGGTTTGTGGGATCGAGCCCTGCATTGGGCTCTGTGCTGGCTGCCAGCTCAGAGCCTGGAGCCTGTTTCAGAGTCTGTGACTCCCTCTCTCTATGACCCTCCCTTGCTCAGGCTGTCTCTCTCTCTCTCTCTCTCTCCCCTAGAAATAAATAAAACATTTTTTAAAAATGGTTATTTCTGGGGCGCCTGGGTGGCTTAGTCGGTTAAGCGTCCGACTTTCGCTTAGGTCATGATCTCGCGGTTCGTGGGTTCGAGCCCCGCGTCGGGCTCTGTGCTGACTGCCAGCTCAGAGCCTGGAGCCTGTTTCAGTCTGTGACTCACTCTCTCTCTGGCCCTCCCCTGCTCACGCTGTCTCTCTCTCTCTCTCCTAGAAATAAAAAAAAAAAAAAAAAAAAAAAATGGTTATTTCTATTTTATAGATGAAATTACTGAGCAGAAACAAAGAGATAACTTACCAAGGGTCTCACAGGTAATGGCAGAATAGAAAACTATTTTTCTTAACTAAGTAAACCCACATATACTACCATCTATCTATATGTTCTGACAACCAATGATGATCTCCAAAAGGTGTCCTTGAGCTGAGTACGTTTCTGCTGAACTGCGATGTCTGTTGGGCCAGAAATCCCTATGGACGGCAGCAGCTCTGAACTTACTCGCTTGTGTAGACGTTCTGCTTCCTCTTGATACGCAGCAAGTTGCTGTTTCCATTGTTTCACATTGGCAGTAGACTCCAACAGGGCTGCAGTCAATTTGGCATTATTTCCTTTGAGGGTAGCCAGTTCAGCCTCCCAATGTTTGCTGATTGCTGAACTAAAAGAAAAGAAAATTCTATCAATTCCGTTGAATGTTGTTACTCTGAAGGGACAGCAGGATTCAGTTCTATAAAACTACTAGTTTTATAGTTCATGAATGTTTCAAAGATAATCCAAAAAGTATAAAACTAAATATTTCAATGAAATGTTCCTAGTGAAGAAAACCTAACAAATGAAGAAATACAAAAAATGCCAAAGTAGTAAGCTTAATGTGGACTAGTTCCCACTTTCATTAGTAGGGCAGGTAACAGACATCTACAGAGGGGTTTCTACCTATTCTCTTTTGAGGAATAAACATTATAACCTGAAAAACATCTATCAGCAAAACCTAACAATCTACTATACATTTGAAGTAGATATCGTTAAAAAATTTTATTTCATAAAAATATAGTTTTGACCTACAATACTAGTTTCTGGTGTATAACATAGTGATTTGATGATTATACACACCACAAAATGCTCAAAATGGTAAGTGTCTCTGTGTATTACTATACAAACCTATAATATCATTTACTGTATTTCCTACTCTGTACTTTTCATCCTTGTTATTTACTTTATAACTACAAGTTTGCATCTCTTAATCCCCCTAATTGCCTACCTACCCTCACTTCCCTTTTAGCTGGCAGCCACCAGTTTGTTCTCTGTATTTATGAGTCTATTTCTGTTTGTTCTGTTTTTTAATTTTTTTATTAAGTTTATTTGAGGGAGTGAGAGAGCACGTGTGGGGTAGGGGTAGAGAGAGGGGGGAGAATGAATCTCAAGCAGGCTCTGCAATGTAAGTGCACATCCCAATATGGGGCTCGAACTCACGAAACATGAGATCATGACCTGAGCAGAAATGAAGAGTCAGATGCTTAACTGACTGAGCCACCCAGGCATCCCAAGTTTGTTTTGTTTTTTAAATTCCACACATAAGTGAAATCCTATGGTATTTCTGTCTTTCTCTGACTTATTTTAAACAGCAAAATACTTTCTAGGTCCAAACATGTTGTGGCAAGTGGTAAGATTTCATTCTTTTTTATGGCTAAGATTCCATTTTGTGTATATATTATACCACATTTTCTTCATCCATATCCATTCATCTATTGATGGACCTTGGGTTATTCCTATATCTTGGCTATTGGTGAAAACATGCAATAAACAACATAAAGATGCATATATCATTTAGAATTAGAATTTTCATTTTCTTTGGGTAAATACCCAGAAATGAAATTACCGGATCATATGTATTTCTATTTTTAATTTTTGAGGAACCTCTAATACTGTTTTCCATAGAGGCTACACCAAATGCACTCTGTTTTTTTAAGTGCATCAAAGCCTGAAGTACAATTTCATTCCTTTCTGAAACATATGAGGATGCTTCAATGTCAGTAAAGTTTGGGACATGTAATGTAGTATTTCTTCTGAAATTATTGTTGATTTATTTCATGCTTTTCACAATTTTGAAATGCCCAAAACACAAAAAATTTGTTGCAATAAATTTATTTCAGATATGATGATAGGTTATACCCAGAAATTGGTCTTAATGACTTAATTTCTGACAGAATTCCAGTGTTACATGTAAAACAAAAAAAACCTAAAAGCAATCACCTATTTTCTCATTTATTGTTTTACTTGATAGGTTATCCAAAGTTAATTGCCTCAACCAAAACAATTTTTCTACTATAGAGTCAAGAGTCAATTCTATTAATTGGAAAGATTCCTCTCTTGATAATTTCCTTTGTTAACTGCCTAATGAAGAAAGAATTGCCTCATGTGAAAGAAAAAGGTGTTTCTTCTTCTTATTGAACAATTTACTTATCTTAGTGAAATTCTACAGACCCCATCCCATTAACTAACTAGTGATAACAGCTTTCCCTAACCTGCATTTTGGTTTTTGGTAAGTTATCTGCATTACAGAGCAAATGCTTTGATGGACTATTTTTAATAATAATTTAAAATTTTTTAAATGTTTTATTATTTATTTTTGAGAATGAGACACAGCACGAGCAGGGAAGGGGCAGAGAGAGAGGGAGACAAAGATTCTGAAACAGGCTCCAGGCTCTCAGCTGTCAGCACAAAACCCAACACAGGGTATGAAGTCACGAACCACGTGATCATGACCTGAGCCTAAGTTGGATGCTTAACGAACTGAGCCACCCAGGTGCCCCCTTAATAATAATTTTAATATGTATTATATAAAAGAAATCATAGCTCCTATCATCAAGAATTTCTAAAGCTCTTCACCAATAATAAAATGTATCAGTATCATCAACTCTCTGATATGATGCACAGGGAAAGATACAAGATAATTTCTGTGGTATTCTTGCCAAAAATGCATAACCTTATTCTAATCATGAGGAAATATTATAAACCCAAATTGAGGAACATTCTACAAGATAACTGGTTGGGACTCTTCAGAAGTGTCAAGAAAAGGTAAGACTGAGAAAAAGAATGGTGGAGAATAAGAAGAAATAATTAAATGCAAAATGTGATCATGGATAGGTTCTTAGAAGAGGAAAGGACAATAGTGAAAAGAGGTTTGCAGTTCAGTCAATAGTACTGTATCTATATTAATTTGATAATCATTATGGTTATGTAAGATGCTATAATTAAGAGAAGCTGGGTGAGGGGTACATGGAGATTCTCTACATAGTTTTTTAACTTTTCTTTAGGTCTAAAATTAGCTTCAAATAAAATGTTTTTAAAATTTTCTAAAGTTTAGTGAGAAAATTTCATCAAAACATGAAGCAAATAAAACAATAAGCTATTAATTTAACAGCCCACTTGTAGCCTTGAAAAGAAAACTCTTCTATTCTGTCTTTTGTGGAATGATTTTCCAAATTCAGGTTTCCTGAGGAAAGCAGGCACCTGTTCTAACTTAATTACAGATTTTTTTTTCAAACCACCTACATTTTTTCCCTAGAGAGATAAGTTTTACTTAAACAGATAATCTGACAACTAAAATCTTACTGAATTAATTTAAACACTAGATATATGCAAATATCAAACACCTGGGGGCATCTTTTGTTATATTCGGTCTTTAGTCCTCAGCCCCAGAAATCACTAAATTTAGAGGCATAAAGGTGAAATGGATGTCCTGTTATTCAGAAGCCCCTTTCAACCACAACTGAGTTTATGTTAATGAGGTGACTTTTAGAAACCCCCTAAAGATGTGAGGGATGGTGGCAAGAACTAACCCTGGTTAGTGGGTTAAAACTTTCACTCCTACCCTCTGACCTCCAGGGAGAGAGAGGGGCTGAAAGTTTAATCAGTCATCAAAGGCCAAAGAATTTATCAATCATGTCTGTGTAACGAAGCCTCCAAAAAACCCCAGAAGAGTTGCCATGCTGGTGACCCCAAAAGCATTCAAGTGCTAGGCCCCAAATTCCACAGGGGAAATAGCTCCTGTTATCATAATCTTGCTCTATGTATTATTTCAACTGGCTGTTCATTCACATCCTTTCATATCCTTTGTAATAAACTGGTAATCTGGTAAGTAAAGCCAGTTTCTGGAGTTCTGTGAACCACTCTAGCAAATTAACTAACTAGGGAGGGAGTTGTAGGAACCCCTAATTTACAGCTAGTCAATCAAAAGCATAGGCAACAACCTGGACTTGGAACTGGCATCTGAAGAGGAAGCAGTCTCACCAGAGTATCTAAGACATTGAGTGTGTGCGGGGGGGGGGGGGGGGGGGGGGGGGGGGGGGGGGGGGATGAACGAACAATATAATACTGTCTAACAAATGTGTAACTAGCATCCCAGAAAGGGAAAAGAGAAGAAAGCAGAAGAAATATCTGAAGAGGCAAAGGCTGAGAATTAACTACAAACCCAAAAAAAACTAAAAAACACTGTGTATAAAGGAACAAAAGTAACAATTATAGTAGTTTCTCCTCACAAACTAAGCAGTCCATAAGAAACCAGTGGGAGAATATCAAAAGAAAACAATTCTCAACCCAGAATTCTAGACACAGGGATGATACTTCTCTAAATGAAGGTGAAATAACAAAAGCGGAGGGAATTCATTACCAGACAACAACATACTACAGGAAATATAAAGGAAGTTCTTACATTATAACAGACAAGAACTTGGATCCTCACAAAGAAATGAAAGTATCTGGAAGTGATTAAAATGAAGATTATTATAGGGGCTCAGTCAGTTAAGTACCTGACTTTGGCTTTGGTCATGATCTCACAGTTCATGAGTTCAAGCCCCACATCAGGCTCTTTGCTAACAGCTTGGAGCCTGAAGCCTGCTTCAGATTCTGTGTCTCCCTCTCCCTCTCCCTCTCTCTCTGCCCCTGCCCAAACTTTGTCTCCCTCTCTCAAAAATAAACATTAAAAAAATTGAAAAATGGAAAAATTAAATGAAAATGATTATTAAAAAATCCCAAGGTAATTCAAAGGAGAATGAATAGTCTTTTAAACAAATACTGCCTAAACAACGAGATAACCACACACACATACACACAGAGTGAGAGCGAGAGTGAGAAGAAAATCTTGAGTCATATCTCCTATCCTAATATAAAAATGAATAAAACTGTTATAAAATATAAAACTTCAAGAAGAAACCACAGGAGAAAATCCTTGTCAATATGGGTTAGCCAGAAACTTCTTGGATAGAGCATCAAAAGCCATTAACCATTAAAAATTGATAAAAGGGATTTCATAACAATTACAAATTTCTCTTTGAAAGACACAATTTTTAAAAAAAATGATGAGATTCTGAGATGCAAGGAAAGTTCAACATACAAAAGTCAATCAACGTAATATACCACATTAATAGAATAAACAGTTTAGAAAAAACACATGATCATTTCAAATGATATAGAAAACCATTTGACAAAATTCAATACCCTTTTATGATAAAAACATTCAATAAATGAGGACTAGAAGGAAACCACCTGAATATAATAAAGGCCATATAGGAAAATCACACAGCTAATGTCAGAGTCAAAAGGGAAAGACTGAAACCTTTTCCTTTGAGATCAGAAACCAGACAAGGATGCTCACTTTCACCACTCTAAATTCAACATAGTACTCGAAGTCTAAGCTAGCACAGGGAGGCACCAAAATGAATGAAGTGTGTCTAAATTGGAAAGAAATAAGTAAAATTATCTGTTTGCAAGTGACATAATTTATATGTGGGAAGCCCTAAAGATTTCACAAACAGGCTGTTAACAAATGAACTCAGCAAAGTTTTATCAATACACAAAACCAGATGTAATTTTAATACACAACAAATAATCAGAGAAGGAAATTAATAAAACAACTCCATTTATAATAGTATCCAACAGAATAAAACTCTCATAAAATTCTTAGTAATGAACTTAAACAAAGGGGTAAAAAATTTGCATACTGAAAACTATAAAATGTCACTGAAAGAAAGTACAGAAGACACAAATGAACAGAAAGACGTTCCATGTACATGGACTGGAAGACCTAAAACTGTGAAGATGTCAATACTACTCCAAGTGATCTATAGATTCAATGTAGTCCCCATCAAAATCCCAACAGTGTAATCTGAGAAAATTACCATTAAGATGGAAAAATCCATCTTAAAATTCATATGGCATCTCAGAGGACTCCAAATTGCAAAACAATCTTTAAAAAAAAAAAAAAAAAAAGAACACAGTTGGAGCTCACATGTCCTGATGTTAAAACTTACACAAAACTACAATAATCAAAACTGTGGTGCTGACATAAAGACAGACATATAAACCAATGGAATAGAACATGAAGGCCAGATATAAACCTTTGCAAATATGGTCAGTTGAGGTTCACATATGATTGCCATGATCATTCAATGGTAAACGATGGTCTTTAAAACAAATGATGCTGGGAAAACTGAATAGCAACATGCAAAATAAAGAAGCTGGGTCTCTGTCTTATGCCATATATGAAAAGTAACTAAAAATGGATGTGAGACCTAAATGTAAGAGTTAAACTATAAATCTCTTAAAAAGAAAACATACGGGTAAAGCTCCAGGACAAAGACAATGATTTCTTGGATATAATATAAAAAAACACAGGCAATTAACAAAAGATAAATTAGGACCATGGCAAAATTTAAAACTTTTGTGCATCAGGAACACCTGGGTGGCTCAGTTGGTTGAGGGCTCAATTTTAGGCTCAGATCATGATCTCACGATTCATGAATTCAAACCCCACATTGGGCTCTGTGCTGACAGCACAGAGCTAGCTTCAGATCCCCTGTCCCTCTCTCTCGCTCTCGCTCTCTTCTCTCTCTCTCAAAAATAAACATTAAAGAGGGGTGCCTATGTGGCTCAGTCGGTTGGGCGTTTGACTTCAACTCAGGTCATGATCTCACGATTCATGGGTTCGAGCCCTACATCAGGCTCTGTGCTGAGGGCTCAGAGCCTGGAACCTGCTTTGGATTCTATGTCTGTCTGTCTGTCTCTCTCTCTCTCTCTCTCTCTCTGCTCCTCCCCTGCTCACGCTGTCTCTCTCAAAAATAAATAAAAAATTTTAAAAAACCATTAAAGAAACAAAAAACTAAAAGTACCTTCTGTGCATCAAGATAAAATTAGCAGAATGAGAAGACAACCTACATAATCGTAAAAAGTATTTCCAAATCATAGAGTCAATATGCAGAATATATAAAGAACTCATACAAGTTAACAACAAAAACCAAATAATCTCATTAGAAAATGGGCAAAGGACTTGAACAGATGTCTCTCCAAAGATATCCAAGTGGCCAATAAGAGCTTGAAAAGATGCTCAACATCACCAGTCATTAGAGAAATGCACATCAAACACATGATGAGATATCATTTCATATCCATTAGGATGCCTACTATCAAAAAAACAAAGGACAAGTGTTGGTGAGGATTCAGAGAAATTGGAACCCTTGTACACTGTTGGTAGGAATATAAAATGGTGCATCTGCTCTGAAAAACAGTTTGGCAGTTCCTCAAAAAATTAAGAATGAAATTACCATGTGATCTAGTAATTCTACTTCTCAGCATATATTTAAAAGACATTTGCAAAACAATGCTCACAGTAGCATTATTCACAATAGTCAAAAGAGAGAAGCAACCCAAGTGTCCAGTGGCAGATGGATAAATAAAATGTGATGTACATGCAATGGAGTACTATTAAGCCTTAAAACAGAAAAAAAATTGTGACACATGCTACAACATGGATGAACCTTGAGGATATTATGCTAAGTGAACTAAGCCAGTCACAAAAAGACAAATATTATACACTTCCACTTAAAAAGTTACCTAGAGTAGTCAAATTCAGAGACAGAAAGTAGAAGGGTGGTTGCCAGGTGCTGGAGGGAAGAAAGGAATGGACAGTTGCTGTTTAATTGGAACAGAGCTTTAGTTTTGCAAGATGAAAAATCTATAGATTGATTCTGCAACAATGCAAATATACTTTACACTACTGAACTGTACACATAAAAATAGTTATGATGATATACTTTATGCTATATATATATTCTACCATAACTATTTTAAAAGGGGAAAAAAAGGCTACGTATCATATGATTTCCACTTATATGACATTAGGGAAAAGACAAAACTATAGGGATAGAAAAGTGACCCTTGGTTGCCAGTGGCTGGGGGGTAGGGACAGAAGTTGACTATACCAAAGAGGAGAAGAGGATTCTGGGGGCTACAGAACTCTACTTTGTGTTGGTATCTACACAACTATACGAATGTGTCAGAAGTGACTAAAGCTGTACAGTAGAAAGGGTGAATTTTACTGTAGTATATAATTATGTACTATATGTGTACATAGGTACTAAAGTGTACATAAATTACACCTCCATGTAAAAATTATCACATTACCAAAAGAAAAAAGAAGCTTTCTAATCACTCTTAAATACACTTTCTGTGACTGTAGGATTACCAACAGTAAGAGCTGGGAAGGTCTGAAACTGGTAGAATGGTCTCTAAGCTGCTCCAATCATGTCTGTATTTGTTGGCATGGGAAGAGACTGGGTGGGCAGGAAACACATAATAAAGGAACCAAAAATACAAAGGAAGGAGGTGAGTAGGCATCTGTAGGTGGTGATAAGAAGTAGACAGGAGAAGCAGGATTATAGAGGCAGGGGTACAGCTAGGGAAGGAATAGGACATAGACGAGGCATAATAAACACTGGTGTTGGGCAGTAAGATATTAAAACAATGCCTCTGGAACAGGATAGAAAAAGGTGAAGGTACCAAGTTTCAATATGCTACAAAACTTGTCTACTTCATTTCCCTAAACATGTCTTGAGCCTCTAGTATATTGAGTGGTGAGATCTGGCCACAGATGAGCCGTCCAGTGGACTCTCATTAACCTTTTTCTTCTTAGCAGAGCTCCAAAATTCTGCTGACTGTGCTTAAACAGAAAGGTAAATGTTGGAGGAACTGGTCATACCAAATACACTGAAGCATATTGCATGAGAGTACAATAAACCATAACAATGTGAGACTTAATAACCTTTAAGTGACTACTAGAGGGGAGAGCAGTTCCATGTCATTTCTGCATGGTCTTATACTTGGTTCCAAAGTAAATGTGCGTTTTTAAGGCTATTTTGCAATATCAACCAAAATCTTAACTTTGTTGGTAAATCTGAATCTTTCAGAACATTCTGGCTTCCTCTACTTTACAAGCCACTCCTTCAATAATCTAGCTTCCTAAAGCACAGTGTGAAACACAATTTAGGAAATATAATGTTTTTCATTTTTGCCCATCTGCCCTGTTTTCTCTTTATAGCTTTTTTGTATATTCCCTTCACCATCTCGTATATTAGAATACCCTGCACAATTTCAACGTGCAATAAATTCCAAGAAGTCTCCCAAAGGAAGTCCTACACATGGGCTATCTCAGTTGCCTCAGAAGTGCTCAGCCCTCATGTATAACTTTAAATACATACTTTTCAAATTTTTAAAAAAGTGTTATTTTCTTACAGCTTTAAGATAGCCCATTCGTTCCCCATTAGACGGATTTAGCAGTAATGAATACCTTGGGATTAATGCTGATACCAAAATATTAAGCTAGCATCTTACATTTCAGGAATACTTACTTTAAGAAAATGTTAGGGTTCTAGCTTTGGCTGCTAATTTGGTCCTTTTTTACAGGTACAGTTTTGATAGTTCCACATTAAGTAAACTGTTCACAAAGAAACCACTAAATTGTTTAGCTGGAGACACCAGTGAGTCAGAAGAGATATTGAAATACCACTATGATCTCATGTCTGTTTGCTGGAATAAGGGCAAAATAATTCTTTATTCCTGTGACTGGTAAGATTTCCCTTCAAAAGGGACCAGCTGGTTTCCTGTTGGCTTCAGATCTACAAGTCAGATGAGAGAGTTCAAAACACGCCCAAGACACCATTTAAAAGGCTCTTTAAACTGTAATTTTACAAGTTTCCTTGAACTAAAGTAAAATTCTACAAGAAAGTGGTAAACTTCATTAAATTAGTTATGTGAGACCTAGAAGAAAAAGTCCTATCTAATTAGTAGTTAGACTAATCTAACAGAGTAAGAGTCTAATGCATGAGCTATGCACTTATTTAACCTTTGAAGTAAATCTTGTATGTGAATGGTCAGTTGTAGAATTTAAGAAAGATGCCTCTCCCCCTGCCTCCAGGGCCCAGGTCCACCAACAGTCTCTAGAATGGTAGCGCTATGCATATACTTCTTAAGCATGCTCATTACATAGAAATATAAATAGTATCCAGATAAGCTTTTTTTTTTTTTTTAATGTTTATCTATTTATTTGGAGAGAAAGAGAGAGCTGGGGAGGGGCAGAGTAAGAGAGAGACAGAGAGAGAATCCCAAGTGGGCCCCATGCTGTCAGCCCTAAGCCTGATGGGACTCAGTCTCACAAACCATGAGATCATGACCTGAGCTAAAATCAAGGGTGGGATGCTTAACCGACTGAGCCACCCAGGCACCCCCCCCAGAAAACCTTTCGGAATGGGATTTAAAAATAGGCTGCAATAGAATTACTTCTGGATACAATTCTCAGTAATGCTACTGAGGTCATTCCCTCACTATGAAAGTAACAGGGTGACTCAGGTATCCCCAATACTGCCCTATGGATGGCCTGTCGCTTTATCTCCTTACTCTTGCATACCTGTGGGTGCAAAAACAACCTGGACTTCAACACACATGTGTGCCACTTTCTTGAACAAGGTGCTCTCATCCTGACCTATTGCCACAACCAAGTTCCACTTAAAAACTAATGCTTTCTGGGCTGCCTGGGTGGCTCAGTCTGTTAAGCATCTGACTTCAGTTCAAATCATGATCTCACAGTTTGTGGGTTCTAGCCCCACATCAGCACTGTGCTGACAGCTTGGAGCCTGGAACCTGCCTCAGATTCTGTGCCTCCCTCTCTTTCTGCCCCTACCCAGGTCATACTCTGTTTCTCTCTCTGTCTCTCAAAAATAGTAAAAAATTTTTAAAGTTTCAAAAAAAGAACTAATGCTTTCTTCAACAGTTTAGGGTCTAAATTGTGTTTCTTAATAAATTTAAGCTATCCTCTTACAGAAAGGAAGTATCCCTCTAAAGGAAAGAGAGTAACTTTGCATTCTTTATAAGCATTATTTATTATGAAAAATACTTCCATGAGTAAGGACTTCAGATTCTGCCAAGCAAATAATTTATTACATTAAAGGATTATTCTACCAGATACAGCTGCAAACCTCAAAGTGCCTGAATGCTTAAGAAGGTGTCTCTCAAAGCTTACTATAATTCATTTCCTTGTCCTTGGGTGCTCTTATCAGATGTTCCCATTGTTCTGTTCCTTATCCGTCTAGTGGCACCTGCTTCTACATGGCGCCTCTTCTGACCCTTGCTGTCAATGTAATGCCTTGATAATCCCTCAAATCTTACTTTCCAGCTCAGATTCCTTCCTAATTTACAATCCATCATCTTTTTAAAAATTTTTTTAATATTTTATTTATTTTTGAGAAAGAAAGCATAAGCAGGTAAGGGGCAGAGAGACAGAGGGCAGAGGATCCAAAGCAGGTCCTGCTGACATCAAGGAGCCCAATGCGGGGCTCAAACCCATGAACCACAAACAAGATCATAGCCTGAGCTGAAGTCAGATGCTCAACTGAGCCTCCCACGTGCCCAACAATCCATCAGCTTTGCACATACCCTACCACATCTGGATAACATACAAAACAGAAACTGATGGCTACTGGTAAAGAGATGAAGACATGTTTGGTGATAAAATTGTAAAAACAGTCTTGGTGGCTCAGTCAGGTAAGCAAGCATCTGACTCTTGATATGGGCTCAGGTTATGATCTCACAGTTCATGCGTTCAAGCATCAGAACTCTCTGTGCCTCCTCTGCTCTCTCTCTCTCAAGATAAATAAATAAACATTTAAAAAATAAATGAACTCCTAAAAAGAATCCCTGTACTGAAATGGAAATCTCATGCCAGAAAACATGTTTAGAATTGAAATGGATTATGTATTAAAAATTTTAATAAACAGTGGATTAGTAGAAACTCTCAGAGACTAGAGTGACATAGTTTTTAAAGACACACTATCTCTCCAATATTACTGATAGCCCAAAAGGGGTTGAAAAATGTGGACATACAGTCAAAAAGTGAATCAGGAGAGTTGGACTCTGAATATGATGAAAGCATAGGAACCTCTTAAACCATTTATTCTACATATTAATTACCTAAGTATAAAACTGTTATAGATATATTGATATCTGTGTCTAAATAGACGTCTGAAAGAGCTGTTATAGTCAGTTCAATTTACAATGTTTTTTCTTGGTAGTATATAAAATAATGATGTGTCTTATCATCAAAGGCATCTGAAATTAGGTAAAATACAGAATTTTACTTAGCTCTGGTAAAGAAAATAAGATGGACTTTTCTGAGGAGGTTTTATAATTAATCTGAAACAAATTACTTTAAAATATATAACTCATGCCTTTATCAGTCTTTAAAGAGAAAAGAAGAATTTTGTTAAATGTGTACATTAAATAAGAGCCAGTGTGATAAAGTGGTTATAAACATAGGCTCAGGGAGCTCCTGGGTGGCTCAGTCGGCTAAGCATCTGACTTCAGTTCAGGTCATGATCTCATGGTTTGTGGGTTCAAGCCCCACGTCGGACTCTGTGCTGATAGCTCAGAGCCTGGAGTCTGCTTCGGATTCTGTGTCTCCCTCTCTCTCTGCCCCTCCCCGTTTGCACTCTGTATCTCTCTCTCTCTCTCTCTCAAAAAAAATAAACACTAAAAAAATTTTTTTAAATATACAGTCTCAGGTGTACCTAAAACTAATATAATAATATAATGTTATACGTCAACTGTATCTCCAAAAAAAAAAAAGGGGTGGGGGGAGGAAAAAAAGCACAAGCTGAGGAGTTGACTTGGTTGATGTGTGGCTCCAGCCACTTGCTAGTTATGGGACTTTAGGTACGTTATCTAAACTCATTAGGCCTCAGCTTCCTCATCTGTAAATTTACGATTAATACTAACTATGCTTACAGGGTGATTCTGAGGAACAAACACCCCATATAAAAGCACCCTTGAAGAAAGCATATAATAGACACTCACATATTAGTACCTTCTGTATATGCACATGCAAAAAGGAATCTTCAAAGAATCTTTAGTAAGCTATGAAAAAGCTAAAAGATTTAATTATTAAATATTTTAAGGTAGATGTTTTTGTCTAGTGATGTAAATGACTTAAATAGGTGTCATTTAAATCAAAACCACTTCAAGCATATATTCAGTGAGTTGTCATCATCCTTAGGTATTACAGATGTATTATTCATAGTAAGTTTAAATCTCTGATGTAGACCTTAAAATAAATTTTGCAAGTTAATAGGGGAGTGAGAAAACAAACAGCAATGGTTCTCATAAAGTGGTACGGTTAGCTTTGATTATGTGAGTAGAGAAAGGAAGATGAAATCTGAATCTGAACTATGTCAGGTTTCCCACTTAATTTTGGTAGGCACAAAATGTCTAGCTCTACCCCATTTTTATTCACTAAAATGGAGGAACCCATAAACCCATTAACTAAAAGGAGGCCCCTAGAAATCTCTAGGCTCCCCTAACTGTGCTCCTAGCAGAAACAGAAGCATGTCTACATGCTAGAGGTGCACTCACTAACAAGGCTCTGTAACATCCACGGCACTGCCTGCCTGGCACAGTGACTTCTGTGTCCTGTCATGCCTTAAGGGAGCTGCGGCCAAGGAATGAAGAGACAAGGTGAAGGGGGCACAGAAGGCCCCAGTATTATGGCCACTTTTCATTCTTGCTCCCAGTCCCTACCCACAGTGTTCTAAAACCTCTGAAAAGATTCCCTATGAAAATTTAAAGCAGCCCATTCTTGTTATGGTAGGAGATGTGGACACTACCTCCTTGCTCTAAGTTATTTGTGAAAGGTTTAAACTACTTTACAAGCATGTTAAATATTCTACTGTAAATAATACTTTATATCTGTGAATTTGGAGGGTTGGGCACTGGATATAAGAGTAGAGAGAAAAAAAGCTATTTAATGAGCCTACTGCTAGTCTGTGAGAAAAGAACTTACTCAAGGTGAGTTATGTATTTGATACTTTCATACAAGTTAATATTTGTGTGGGTTTCCCTTTTATAAAAACTGATCAGTCACTAAAAGTTTCTTTAGAAATTTATTCAGAGCACAAGGTTAGTCTATTCTATTGGGGAGATGTTGTCAGGGAAACAGCCTTACATAGTAAGTAAAGAATTATGTTTCTGTCATCTCTTATGAATACGCATCTATCTTCTCCAGTTTGTAAAGGGTACAATTATTTTAAGCCTGTCCTTTTATTTACAGGGTAATAGCATTATAATCATTATACTGTATTCGAGACAGAAATGAGTATTTTTATTTGTCCATCCATAATTTGATTTCTAAGATGTCTGTTTCCTTGCAAAGTACGTCATGTATGGAAAATCTATTCCAAAAATTGTTTAGCACAATATTTAGTATTGTTGAGGGGAAATATTATAAATAAAATAATACAAATCACTTTCAGTATTGGAAGAATGAAAAAGATACTATTAACAGATTTTGCCAAAGCTAAAATTGGGCAGAAATATATGAATAATTTTACAGTTAAAATCTCTATTTTCCAATTTCTTGGCATAAAAACTTTTCATTCTTTAAAAAAAAAAAATAGTTGTGACCAAGAATCTACTCACTATCTGATAACTCAGAATCAGAGACCTTTTGGATTTCAGCTTAAATTTTTTTAAAAGAGAAGGCCAGGATCAGAGGATAAAACTGCAAATTACTTAAATGTTTGAGTACTAGCATGAACAAAATTTTACTTGCAACTGTTATTATGTTAGTTGAAGCAGACATCATACTAAACTTCATTTATTTAATGCATATATGTACTATATAAATAATTTGTACAAGGGCCCTGATCAAAATGGATTATGCAAATGAACCATAAGGAGGGCAATATATAAGAATATAGCCCAGAATTAATAATATGTTAATCCACTACCATTCGCAACAGAGGCTTTTTTTTTCCCTTTGGCTTTCCCTCTAAAGCCTGCTTGATTAACCTGCATGGAAGCAAAAGGTTATATTTTGCTTTATATATTATATATATATATATAATATATGTTATATATTATAACTCTGGGAACCAACTTTGCTAGCTAGCCACAGTAATCAAGACTGGCCGTACTACAGCTCCAGATTATTTCTCCAAGAGTCATCACATTACCTATAAGAAGATGATATAACTGCCGTCTCTGTCAGCAGGATATTTGCTTTGTGTTGTTTTTCTACTAACAGTGACAGACTTGACCCTATCCATCCCAATTTAGTTCTCCTTGATCGAATATCTTCTTTTGTAATCTGTGACTTTAAAAGTTCCTTGTGTGAAGCTATCATATATGATTCAAGACCAACGACTTGGGTTTCATTTATACCATGCTTAAGCAACTAATTAATTAACCTGAGTTAAATAACTCAGATAATAATCCAAATGCTATAACAGATGGAAACTTTTTGTCTTCCATATAACAACAATAGAGCTACGACCAGAATTAAGATTCCTGCCTTAAGGTTTTTCCAACAAGGGGTGCCTGGGTAGCTCAGTTGGTTAAGCATCTGACTCTTAATTTCGGCTCAGGTCACAATCACATGGTTCATGAGATTGCGCCCCATGTCAGGCTCTAGCACTGACAGCATGGAGCCTGCTTGGGATTCTCTCTCTACTTTCACTCTGCTCCTCCCTCCATGCTCTATCAAAATAAATAGACAAACATTGAAAAAAAGATTTTTCCAAACTATACTGTCTTTTCTTACATGTTCTATTCCTCTGCTCTATTACCTTATAAATAATCTGCAATTGACTATGCAGTCATATATAATGGTGTTGAGAATGCTAGGCAAAGATCACTGAAAATAAGTGATTGCTTTTCAATAGCTTAGAATATTAATAAAAGTCAGTGATAATCAGATTATATTGATCAGAGATGAAAATGTCAAAGTTGGTTTCAAATCCTTCAACAGTCTGGTGAAGTACAAAACTGAACAGATTTAAGCTGTTGCTCCAAAGGCCTTCAACATTATAGCAAAATGTGCAAAACATATTTCAAAGTGGAGAAAAATTACAAATAAGGATGGAATAAAGTAGGCTCTCTGGGGGTGCCTGGGTGACTCAGTCGGTTAAGTGTCTAACTTCGGCTCAGGTCATTATCTCATAGCTTGTGAGTTCAAGCCCTGCATTGGGCTCTGTGCTGACCGCTCAGAGCCTGGAGCCTGCTTTAGATTCTGTCTCTCTCTGCTCCTCCCCGACATATGCTCTGTTTCTCTCTCTCAAACATTTTAAAAAGTGAAAAAACACCTTCAAAAAAATAAAGTGGAGTCTCTGTATCTCTTTTTGAGGGTATGAAAATAATAGATATTCATGCCACGAAATACTCAAAACCAAAGACTTTACATTACAGAGATGGATGACCTCATGCTTTGCTTACTTTTACATGAAAAGTAAATAATTTTATAACAGATAAATGTGAATATCTATGGAACTACTTCACACCCTTCTATTAATACCTGCTAAGCTGTTTTCTAGAAATGAATGCACATTCCACTAAAACTAAGCTCTTAGTACTAGAACAGCCTCTAAGGTTTACTGGGTTTACTAACAGCTTTCAGAAAACCACCTCAACAAGACATATGCCAAGCTTGAGAGTTTTTATCAGATACATTATGTTTGCCCATAACAGTGAACTCCTTATGTAACCGCTTCATTTTATGAGCTTGTAATGACTGGTGATATTTTTTTCACCATTCAACCAGTTAAATTATATCTGTGGTCATCATGGACTTATACAAAAGAAGTGTATGTTAGTGTATGTTCATTGAAGGACTATTCACAACAGCCAACATACGGACAAAACTTAAGTGGCTATCAGTGGCTGAATGGACAAAGACATGTTATATGTGCACAATGGAATATTACTCAGCCTTGAGAAAGGAGGAAATCCTTCCTGCAACAACATGGATGGGCTCTGAGGGTGTTGTGATAAGTGGATTAAGTCAGACAGAGAAAGACAAATGCTGTATGATACCATTTATATGTGGAATCAAAAAAAATAAAAAGAATAGAAATAGACTATAATAGTGGTTAATGACAGGCAGGGGGAAAAGGGATTGAGATGATGGCTAAAGGGTACAAACTTCTAGTTATTCAATGAATAAATTCTGTGGATCTAATATATTGCATAGTGATTACAGTTAATAATACGGTATTCTATATTTGAAAGTTCTTACCAGTATTATCTTAAATGTTCTCATCACAAAAAAGAAATGGTGATTATGTGACAAAACACAGGTTAAGTAGCTAATGCTATGGTGGTAATCATGTTGCAATATGGAAGTGCATCAAGTTGACACACTGTATACCTTATACAATGCTGTATTCAAACATGTCTCAAACTAGAAAAAAAAAATACTTTGGAGTTACTCTGTGTAAATACAGATCTGGAAAGCTAGCTTCTAAGTTTTTTGAAGAATTACATTACAGTGACATGACTTGTGGCAACTACATGTGCAAGTTAAAAATGGTGATCTTTTTTCCCCTAAATGGTTATTTGTTTATTTGGGGAGGGGGAGAGAAAGAGAGAGAGAGAGAGCAAGAGCGAGCATAAGCGTGCAGGGGAGGGGCAGAGAGAGAGAGAAAGAGAGAATCCCCAAGCAGGCTCCACACTCAACAGAGCCTGATGTGGGACTTGATACCATGACCCTGGGATCATGACCTGAGATGACATCAAGAGTTGGATATTTAATTGACTGAGCCACCCAGACACCCCTATAAGACATTTCTCTTATCCTCCAAGGAATTTCTACCCTAACTGTAAAAAAAAAAAAAAAAAAAAAAAATCAAATATATAAGGAACAATTAACCAGTCACCTGATTCAATAAATGTTCATTGCACACCTATGTATCAAGCACTCTATCAGATAGTGTCAAGGATGAATAAGCATGGTTCTTATTCTCAAAAGACTTATAAGCTAGTGAACTAGAAACATCTTGATTTCTATCCCTTTGCTCTCAAAGCTACAAAGTGAAACGTTTCTCCTCTTTCTTCCAGTCCAGTCTTTCTCTAGCTTTTTATCTTTAAGTTTATTTATTTATTTGTTTTGAGGAGGGGGGGGTGGAGAGCAGAAGGACAGACAAAGGGAGAGAGAGAAACACAAGCAGGCTCTGCAGTGTCAGCACAGAGCCCAAGGCGGGGCTTAAACCCCTTAACTGTGAGATCATGACCTGAGCTGAAATCCAGAGTCAGATACTCAACTGACTGAGCCATTCAGGCTCCCCTTCCTCTAACATATCTTTCCAGTGTCATTACCATGACCTGAGATGAGATCACTAATCATCTAGGAGCTTTAAGGCCCAAGCAGATGACCCTCCCTCTCTCTTAGGCCAGCTTCTATTCTCTGCAAGAATGAGTGATGTGTGGTCTTCAAGGAGACCTACCTACTCTTCTGAACCAGCCATACCACTACCGGTCCCCTCCTTTTCCCTTTGATCTCTTCCTTCATGATACTTTTCATAATAGTAATTATGCTGTTATTTAAGTAATTATTTTTCTTACTCCCCTACTACTCAAGTTTAAATACCATGAGAAGTGAAACACTTTCTTATTCAATGACATACCCATAGTGCCTGTCACTCAAATAGGCCAAAAGAAGGTGAAGTGTGAGATCAGACAGCAGAGAGAGTTTTTAGTAGCAATGGAGAGAGATGGGGCTCTCCATGGCTTCCAGGGCACCCCATGAGTCATTACCATACTGTTTATATTTCTGCCTCACAAAGTGCTTCAAGGGCAATCTTATTCACTTTGTCCTGGCACACAGACATGCTCAATAAATTCCTGATTTTGAACAAATAAGTATTAAAGTGAACCTATATGTGGATAACTGCCAGAAACAGCTGGTCCGGCTTAGTCTGACCACAGATTGCTTTTGTGTGTGGCTCATGGTGATTTTACACATGTAACTTAGCATTTAATGATTTCGAATCCAGGTGATTATACATGTATATACACATACATATAAAAACACTTCACAAAGGTAATTGTGCCTTCCTGGTGCTCCCATCTTCTGGATGGAATCACCGGTTTATAGTAGAGCTACTTTTAACCTCTTCACCTTCAAATAAAATTTAGAGCTGATTTTTGAACTATTCAGAGACTATAGTCATATTCTGCAAATTATCTTTGAAGCCATTTACACATTTCATCTAGATATTCTCAAGCAGTGACTCCTGTTATGAGGCACTCTCTAGTTGTCAGGACCATTACATGCAGGTCTGAGAACTCTTGGGACAAGGATCTCAAATGTTTGTTCACACCATGACGGTTCTGGAAACATAAAGCTTAACTCTAAGCAGAATTAAAACTGTTAGCCAGCTACTTGGTAAACACTCAGACTGTACTCTTAACTACATCACTAGATCAACAGACTAAAGAGCAAAGAAAACATATAATGTATATGTATACAGTAAATACACAAATTCCTGTACAAATTACAAATACAAATTATTCCAATCTGATTACCTAAATGTTTTCCCTTCCTGTAGCCTCTACAAACAAGAATTCTATGACTACACACACAAGCATACACACTAAACCCTGTTAAGATGGTAATCAATGCAAATAATTACAATATCAACATGACCACAGTGACTTAACCTCAATACATAACATGTTCTCAAATAAATGAAATGCCTGCAAAGCTACTGGTTATTGGTGAATTTCAACCACACATTTAAAGATTCATAAGTTGTTTTTGTACCAAATAATAAATCAATTTTGTCAATTACCCTCTCTTCCAATTTTGGTCTCCATATGGAAACTAAAATGTCTTCAAGACAGATTAGAGGAAGACTGGGGCAGAAAAGCCAAAGGTTTGAGTCAAGTTCTAATTCTGGTGTCTTAGGTCTTAGAAAAATTCCCTAACCTCCTGACACCTCAAGTTTGTTCTCTGAAAATGGCAGAATTATATCTGTTCATCTACTTGTGAGACAGTTGTAAAAGAAAATAGATTAAAAAATAAAAAATTATAGAACATAAAGTATAAAGCTATCTAGCCCCTTTAATGAATAGATTTCCATATATACTATACCGTCTAATCTTTAGAAGTACTAAGAATAGTGCACACAGCCTTGCATTCAGAGTTCTGAACTGAAATAAACAGACTACCACAAGGTGATCTCTTCAGGAAGAAAAATGAACACAAAAGAACAAAGATGAATCTTTCTCTCTCAACTGGTATCACTGAACTTCAGTGAGTTAAACCTAAGTAGTAGTCTACACTGGTTTTTTGGAGTACAATGCTTTCTTTCTATAAATTAGAACTTCTGTTAGACTGGGAGTTGTGACTCACAGGTAGGACATCCAACACTATTTGAGGTGCTAAACGCCTGTGCTATTATTTCCAGGTACAGCAACAGCAATCTATCACTTATTAAATTCTTACATTTTGCTTTGCCAAGATAGCATATGAGACGACACCATTTTACTGTGGTTGATACCAGGTTTCAAAGTGAGTGACTACATATAGCAAGTTTCTTTCATCTTGGTGTTTATGACTTAATACTGCTCAATTCCATTCCCAACTACAGAAGGTTTAATTATCATTATGGGTTTCAATCTAAGCCTACTTATTAGATGACGTTACAGTTCAGAAATGTATCCAATTATAATAATCCATGCTATGACATTATGATACGGATATCTCCTGTGCTAGTGCTCTAATTTTAAATGAATCTACTGTTGATAAGTAATAACTGATGGAATGATCACATATTTTGAATCTATAATGCCATCTGGAAAGGAAGTTAGATAATGTCAAATATGTGTGCACATAATGCAAAAGCACTGGATACTATAACTGCTTTTTCCTAATGTTCTGCTTAGGACAGAGATGGCTAATGTGACTTATAGAATAGATTCTTTTATGTAGCACAGTAACATTATCAATGTCTTTAATCATTATAAACTTGGTACTAAACCTCATGCCCAGCCAAAGGAGATCACAAGAGGACATCTTTCACATTTCCTGGACTAAGGCAAGATGATTTAAGATAATCAAGAGAAAGGGCCTAAGAAATCATTACTTGCTCTTCTCTTTCACTCCAAAGATGAGGAAACCAGCTTAGAGAGTTGATGTAGTTTGCCTAAAATAAGTAGTGCTGGTGGGATAGTCAGGAAAATTCAAGTTCACCCCTTTATTTTTGAGAGGGACAGGATAATAACAATGTATTTTATTTTTAGAAACCAATGCAATGAACTCAAAACCATTATATTATTCATATTTCCTCCCAGGAAATTATTCTCTCTTGAATTAAATCAAGCTCAGGATGCATTCACTCCGTAAACTGTCCCCATAACACAATGACGCTGATACAACATAGCCCTTCTAAATTTTAAAGATCAGGTAAGTAATAATACTGTTAAGGTAATGACTAATACTGTTATATTTCTTCATTATTTCTGTAGCACATGTTCACCAACTTTTAATATGTGCTTTCTATGACAGATTGCTTAGAGCAGTAGACATATTATATTACATGCTATCATATCAGTATTAGATTTTATTTTTGGTGTCAAAAAATAAGTAAGGGTAATAGAAACGAGGTTTGGAATTATAATTACTAATTTTAGTTTTCTTATTTTTAAAAAAATTTTAACATTTTTATTTATTATTGAGAGACAGAGAGAGACGGAACATGCGGCTGGGAGGGTCAGAGACAGGGAGACACAGAATCTGAAGGAGGCTCCAGGCTCTAAGCTGTCAGCACAGAGCCTGACGTGGGGCTCTAACTCACAAACCATGAAATCATGACCTGAGCAGAAGTCGGATGCTTAACCGACTGAGCCACCCAGGTGTCCCTCTTGTTTGTTTGTTTGTTTGTTTGAATTCATTTATTTTGAAAGATTGAGAGTGAGAGCGAGCACACGAGCGGACAGGACAGGGGCAAAGAGAGGGGGAGAGAGAATCCCATGCAAGTTCCACACTTTCAGTGCAGAGCCCAATGCAGGACTTGAACCGATGAACCATGAGATTATGATCTGAGCTGAAGTTGGGACGCTTAACTGACTGAGACACACAGATGTTCCCAGAATTATTTTGAAATGAGCTCTATTTTTATAAATGCTTATCCATAAAATTTTATCAATAATTTCATTATTACCCTCAAACTAGTTCATTGTTCACATCGAATTTTTCTCATTATTCTGAGGTTAGAACTCTCAAAGTATTATTCTTGCTGCACTAATCAAACATATGAGCATTAAACTAGACAAAGAATAATACACTATATACCATCACTCAATAATACATGATGGACCAATATGTATCATTCATATCGGTATATATGAATGCATGCATAGAACTCTTAAATGAAAGCAAACTATGAAACTATTCAAAAAGGGAACAATTATAGGGACAAACTGAGTTAGCTAAAGAAAAGTCCCAGAGTGCCTGAGTAGCTCAGTTGGTTGGGCATTCGACTTTGGCTCAGGTCATGATCTCACAGTGAGTTTGAGCCCCACACTGGGCTCTACATATATTGACAGCTCAGAGCCTGAAGCCTGCTTCAGATTCTGTCTCCCTCTCTCTCTGCCCCTCCCCTGCTCACCCTCTGTCTCTCTCAGAAATAAACAAACATTTAAAAAAAATTTTTAAGTCCCTTGTATAGTTCCCACCCCTACAGAAGTTAACTCTGTGGTACATATGACCTGAGGGAACAGATTGGTAGAGACAAGTATGCAAGGCTCATCTAAAGCTATTACATTTTTTAGAAGTGAGGCATATAAAAATAAAACATTGTGATGTCAAGTGCTTTCTTGATCCCAACACTTTTAACCTAGGACTATATATCCATTCTCCTTTTTAAAACATATACAGTAAGTTATAAAACAAGCATTTATATAATATTTCCTAAGTTATTTGTTTACAAATATAGATTATAAGCCTGAATCCTCAACTCACTTCAAATTGACTTGTCTTTTAGTTCTATGACAGTAAGAACAAAGCAGAAGTAGACCTTTGATAGCTATTTGAAACCTTCACTCTAGGAGCCATTAACTGATAATTCATGTGCTGTAACTAAGCTTTGGCTTGCAAAGCTTCATTTATGTGAAAGAGAAAACATTATATAGTTACTCCCCAAAATATGTTATGAAAACAGAATTGTACAGATGAAACCAAATTCTACAGGCTATCAAGAATTTTCTATGCATGAATTTTAACTCATTTTCCTTTATGCAAATTTTCTTTCTGACTCTTTTGCTGTCATCTGAATCAAGTGCTTATCAAATTTCTATTATCACAATAATCTCATTTTTAATCAAAGTGTTACTAAGATTTCACCTCTATCTAGTAACACATAGCTTCATCAGCTTTTATCAAAGATAAATTCTAGGCATCTCTAAGCTTGAGCTTTGTTTCAAGATTTTCACTTTTTTCTCTAATTTGTATCTATTTCATTGTAGTTTTCATTTTCTTTCATTAGAATTCAATGAATTGGGTTACCTTTTTTCTAAGAGGTATGCATAATTAAATCTCAATTAAATAAAAGGGGAAGCCAGACACTTACTTTAGCTTTTTCTTTAATTATAATTATATAAAAGCTCTTTTAAAAGTAAAATCAGTGCAACATTTCATGCATTAAAATCATACAAGGATGCTCATTAAAAAATCAATTACAATTTCATTATCTTACTTCCATTTTAATATACCTACTATCTATTTTATAACTACAAAAAACACTTGTAAATTGAAAAATAAAATTCTGTAATTATAGAAACTACCAACAAAGAAACAGTCAAGAGTTATTAATTCTACTTTTCTTAGGAACATTGAAAATTTGCCTCACAACATCCCTGTGAGGTGAGGAGTTAAGTTCTCATATATGACAACACAAAAAAAAGGATCAAGATAGAAGTAACAGATTACATGAAGGAAAATGGCCATGTGAAGTCTTAAGGAAATAACATGTATAAACAGCTGCACTTTTTAAATTAGGCTATTTATTTTCCACAATTTTTTATCAGGAATAGTAGCTATTGTGATTCTCAAGAAACAGTAATTCTTCCTCACGAAGGCCTCTTAAGTCTTCAGAGAATTCAGTAGAGCAAAGGACAGGCATACCCTGGAGTTGCTGAGGGTTCGATTCCAGACCACCGCAATCAAGTGACTATCACAGTATGAGTCAAATGAGTTTTTTAATGTGTGTCCAACGGCATATAAAAGTTATGTTTATACTATACTATAGTCTGTTAAGTGCACCATAGCAGTATGTCTTAAAAAAAAAAATGTATGTATCTCAATCAAAAAACACTTTATTGCTAAAAAATGCTAACCATCATCTGAGCTTTCAGCCAATTGCAATCTTTTTGCTGGCAGGTCTTGCCTCAATGTTGATGGCTGCTGACTGATCAGGGTAGTGGGTGCTGAAGGTTGGGGTGGCTGTGGCAATTTCTTAAAATGAGACATCAAGGAAGTCAGATGCAGTAAGTGACTCTTCCTTTCACCAACAAATTCTCTGGAGCACGTGATGCTGTTTGGTAGCATTTTACCCACAGAACTTCTTTCAAAATTGGAGTCAGCCCTCTCAAACCCTGCTGCTGGGGGGTTTATCACTTAAGTTTATGTCATATTCTAAATCCTCTGGTGTCACTTTAATAATCTTCACAGCATCTTCATCAGGAGTAGATTCCATCTCAAGAAACCACTTTCTTTACTCTCCGTAAGAAGCAACTCCTCAACCATTAAAATTTGATCATGAGATTGCAGCAATTCAAATATAATAATGATGATGAAGTATCATCATTGAAATATTGAGAGAATTACCAAAATATTACCGAGAGGCATGATGTGAGCAAATGCTGTTGGAAAAACAGCATCACCAGACTTGTTCAATTAGGGTTGCCACAGACTTTCAATTTGTAAAAAAAAAAAAAAAAAATTATCTAGTAAGTGCAATAAAGCAAACTCCAATAAAACAAGGTATGCCTGTATAATAGGATTTTGCCAAAAGAAAAAACGTTTCTTTCTTCCACTACATGGAAATATCTTAAATGCTATCTAGAAATAAAAAGGAATTCTAATAATTAAGTATCTTCTTTAAAGGTTCCACTTCTTTGGACTCTTCAAAGTTACAACTGTGAAGATTAGAGATCTTAAAGTTGTCACGTTTCTTCCATGTTAGTTAGCTCTCTCAGTCAGAGGCTCTTTGCATCATTTCTGTTACAATAAAGTCCAGAACTTCTTCCACAGGAAATGGTGGCTCCACTAAGCTCCAAAACTAAAGATGGCCACAGAAATTATCAGTTAGCCAAGGAAAATCGGCTCTCTTCACAGGAGAAAAAAAATCCAACTTGGAGAATTGATCTTTTCTGACTTCACAAAGAAACTATCCAGCAGGCATATTATTTAACATCAGTACTCCTTGGACTCAGATAATACCCAGTGATACAGTTCTTCACATAATTTAACAAATATCAATATTCTTTTTCTTTTTTATAAAATTTTTAATGTTTTTTATTTATTTTTTTAAGAGAGACAGTGCAAGCAGGGGAGGCAGAGAGGGAGAGACACAATCTGAAGACAGGCTCCAGGCCCTGGGCTGTCAGCAGAGAGCCCAACACGGGGCTCAAACCCATGAACCGTGAGATCATGATTTGAGCCGAAGTCAGACGCTCAACCGACTGAGCCACCCAGAAGCCCCTCAATACTCATTTTCTATATATTTTTAGGAAAAAAAAATCCATTATTTCGTAGAGCCAGAGAGACCTTAGGTGGTCTCTTTAATAGAAACTTAGTTTGTGAGTAAAGCATACCCTAGAATGATCTAATTACAAAAAACTATTGAGCCAAAGGATTGAATATACTTTCTAAAGACTCTTTTACTAAATGCTTTACCATTAATTGCATGTTATAGACTCCAAAGCCACTATGAAGAAAATTTCTATCTATAATTATGTTTAAGGTTTCTTATCATCATGAGGAATTTCTATTGGTGAAAATCAAAAATTGAAGCAAAACATAAAGACTCTTTTTGGTACCCCAGGTAACAAAGACTGAAAAAATCTGGCTTAATTTAGCTTGGGACTTAATTTTCTAATTTATATGCATAGGCAGCCTTTAAACCGTCCCCCAATATGATTATAACATCCCTATATTGCTTAAAGGTTAATGTAAAAATAAACCCAAACTCTCTTAGACTACACACATCCACAAACACCTGTACTTTGTTATAAACCAGGAAGAACACTACTGACACAAAACAAGTATTCATCACTTAACTGATGATTTAAAATAATCATAAGCTAACATTTCTATAATGCAATAAGGAAATGTATCTGATGAGTCTTCCGGAGTAATAATTTTACTAGAAATCAGAGTTATGTGAAATGAATAATTTTTAGTATGTCTCTTTCTAATTAAAAAAAAGAACATGCTTTATATTCACTAAAATAATGCTATGATTTATCCAGTATCTTTTTTTTTTTAATGTTTTAAAGTTATTTTTGAGAGAGAAAGAGAAAGCATGGCGGGGGGGGGGGGCGCAGAGAGAGAGGGAGACACGGAATCTGAAACAGGCTCCAGGCTCTGAGCTAGCTGTCAGCACAGAGCCCGACACGGGGTTCGAACTCATGGAATCATAACCTGAGCCGAAGTCGGACGTTCAACCAACTCGGCCACCCAGGCACCCCCATTCTAGTATCTTTTTGAAAATACTTAATTCTTCATCTTTTTTAAAAAGAGCAGTGTTAAGATGGTGGAGGAGTAAGGCAACCCTTAGCCTGCCTCCTCCCTAGAAATAGCTACATAAATATAAAATCATTCTAAACACCCAAGAAATTGATCTGAGGACTAAGAGAACAAAGCTGCAAGACTACAAACAGAAAAAAAGAGTACCCTATGGAAGATAGGAACTGTGGAGTTGATTTGAGGGAGAAAAGAGGCACAGGTATTGTGGAGTGGAGGGAACAGAGAGGAGCAAGAGACAGAGAGAAAAATTGTGAAAACACATGTAGAAGATTAAACAAAAAAATTCTTCCCTAAAACCACTGACTGGGAAACAGAAGAGGGTTTAAAATATTGCAAGTTTTTTTTATCAATAGTGGAGAGCAGAGTAGTCTGAAGTTTGGGAGGTCCACACCACTGCCAGGGTCATGCCTGTCAGTGGTCTGGTAGGGAAGGAGGGCAGAGACCAGGTAGCAGGCAGTGTAGACTAAAGATCCCCTGGGTCACTAGAGGAAGAGTTCTCCTGCTTTTTTTTTTTTTTACACTTACTTATTTTTGAGACAGTGTGAGACAGAGTGTGAGCGAGGGAGGGGCTGAGAGAGAAAGAGACACAGAATCCTAAGCAGGCTCCAGGCTCTGAGCAAGCATTCAGTACAGAGCCTGATGCAGGGCTTCAGCCCGCGAACTATGAGATCATGACCTGAGCCGAAGTTGGACATTTAACCGACTGAGCCACCTAGGTGCCCCAGAGTTCCCCTGCTTGAAAGTACATTTGGTAGATGTGATATGGCTTCCCCAGGGGCAAAAGACATGGTGGGTACCACTGAGCTGCCCTGCTCACCAGCATAGTAATAAAGATGGCAGCTGAGGGCAGCAAACGTTGGCGCTGGCTTTGTGCTGTGATTTACCATAAACTCTGAATTGCGGTGCTACCGTTTTCCGGGACAAACTGGCACCGGCCACAGAGTGGGGAGACCCTCCCCCAGGGAATAAGCACAGGACTGGACTATGGGGGTTTCTGAAATTTAGAGGTTTGAAACACAGCCACAGCTGAGATAAAACACAGGAGGGCTGTGCAGCCTGCCAGACAGACAGCTTGGAAACAGGGTGAAGGCAGGGATATGACAGAATCTGGGGATACAGGAGGGAGGACTTCTCTTCTATAAGGGCTTCCTGAGGAGTGGCGGGCAAGAGCTTCCTGCTCTGGAGGCTAGAGAGCAAGGGGAAACCATTTTTACCCTCTGCCCACCAGCACTGACCCACCTCAGTGAGCTTAACAGTGCCACCAAGAGGAGACTGGAACTGCTATACCAAGCCCTGCCCCAGCTTGCCCCGCAGACGCATCTCCACTAGGGCAAAAAGACCTGAAAAACAGCACAACAGCCTTTCCCCCCAGAAGACCAGCGTAAAACACGGGCAGATACCAAGTCTACTGATCACAGAGAGCTACAAGGCTTCAGCTCTACGGAGATAGGATCTAGCTTTCTTTTTATTTTTAATTATTTTTAAAAGTTTTACTATTTATAGTATATATTTTTCCTCTTATTTTCTGAATCTAGCTTCTTTTACCAAGCAGACCAAAACACACTTGGGAGCTAGTTGGGGTGTTGGGTTTTTTTTTTTTTTTTTTTGGTGTTTTTTTTTCCCCCTGGACAAAATGACAAGATGGAGGAATTCACCCCAAAAGAAAGAACAGAAAGTATAGGGCGCCTGGGTGGCTCAGCTGGTTAAGTGCCTGACTCTTGATTTCACCTCAGGTCATGATCTCACCGTTTGTAAGTTCAAGCCCTGCATTATGCTCTGTGCTAACAGCGTAGAGCCTGCTTGGGATTCTCTCTCTCACTCTCTCTCTCTGTCCCTCCCCTGCTTGTGCACTCTCTTTCCCTCTCAAAAATAAAGCAATAAACCGTAAAGAAAGAAAAGAAAGAAAGAAAGAAAGAAAGAAAGAAAGAAAGAAAGAAAGAAAGAAAGAAAGAAAGAAAGAAAGAAAAAGAAATTGGAAATTACAGCTGGGATTTAATCAGTACAGGTGTAAGTAAGATTTCTGAGCTAGAATTTAAAGCTGGGCTTGAAAAAAACACAGAAGCTACTAAAGAATCACTTATGCCAGAGATAAAAGAAGCAAAATCTAGTCAGGCTGGTAGATTTTGTGAAATGTGAAATGTGAAAACAGAGATAAAAACCCTCGTAACAATGAGGATGGATAAAGCAGAGGAGCAAATCAGTGATACAGAAGATAAACTTAAGAAAATAATGAAGCTGAAAAGAAGAGGGAAAGAAAGGCATTAGATCACGAAGGTAGACTTAGGGAATTCAGTCACTTCTTAAAACATAATATATTCATATCACAGGATTCCCAGAAGATGAAGAGAAAAAGGAGCAGAAGGCTTATTTGAGCAAATTGTGGCTAAAAACTTCCCTATTCTGGCAAAGAACACAGACACTGAAATCCAAGAAGTAGAAGGAATTCCCATTTAATAATAATTTAAAAAAAACCTGGCCATCACCTAGATATATCATAGTCAAATTCACAAAATAGAGAGAAAATGGTGAGAATCCTAAAAGCAGCCAGGAAAAAAAAAGTCCTTAACCTTCAAGGGAAGACAGATCAAATTTGCAGCAGATCTAACCACAGAAACTTGGCAGCCAGAAGGGAATGGCAGGATATATTCAACACACTGAATGGGAAAAATATGCAGCCAAGAATACTTTATTCAGCAAGGCTGTCATTCAGAATAGAGGGAGAGATAAATAGTTTTCCAGACAAAGACTAAATGAGTTCGTGACCACTAAATGAGCCCTGAAAGAAATAATAAAGGGGGCTTTCTGAGTGGGGGGGGGGGGGAGAGAACAGAGAGAGGAAAAGAGACAGCTTTACAGGTAACACAAAGTCTCTAAATTCATATCTATCAATCATCACTCTGAAGATTAAAAGCTCCAATCAAAAGACACAGGGTGTCAGAATGGATTTAAAAAAAAAAAAAAAAAAGGCCCTTCTATATGCTGCCTACTAGAGATTCATTTCAGACCCAAAGACACCAACAGATTCAAAGTGAAGGGATGGAGAACCATCTACCATGCTAAAGCATGTCAAAAGAAAGCCAGAGTAGCTATAGTTAGAGAAACTAGATTTTAAAACAAAGACTGTAATAAGAGATGAAGAATGGCATTACATCATAATTAAGGGGTCTATTCATCCAGAAGATCTAACAACTGTAAATATTTATGTCACCAAATATATAATCAATTAATCACTAACATAAGGAAACTCATTGATAATAGTACAATAGTAGTAGGGAACTTTAACACCCCCACTTACAGCAATGGACAGATCAGTGAAGCAGAAAAGCAACAAGGAAACAATGGCTTTGAATGACACACTGGAATGGACGCACTTCACAGCTTATTCAGAACATTTCATCCTCAAGCAGCAGAATACACATTCTTTTTGGATGCACTTGAAGCATTTTCCAGAACAGATCACATACTGGGTCACAAATCAGCCCTACAAGTACAAAAAGATTGAGAGCATATTTTCAAACCACAACCCTATAAAACTTGAAAGTAAACAAGAAATAAAGCCTAAAGCCATCATAAGAAGGGAAATAATAAATACACCACCTAACCTCACACCTAAAGGAGCTAGAAAAGGAACAGCAAATAAAGCCTAAAGCCAGCAAAAGAATGAGAATAGTAAAGACTAGAGCAAAAATAAATGCTATAGAAACAAACAAAAAACAATAGAGCACATCAATGAAACTAAGAGCTGGTTCTTAGAAACAATTAATAAAACTGATAAACTTACCAAAAAGAAAAGAGAAAGGACCCAAATAGATAAAATCATGAATGAAAGAGGAGAGATCACAATTAACACCACAGAAACCCAATTATAAGAGAATATTTTTAAAAAATGATATGCCAACAAACTGGGCAATATTGAAGAAATGGACAAATTCCTAAAAATATACAAATCAACAAACAGAAGAAATATATTTGAACAGACTCATAACCAGCAAAAAATGGAGTCAGTAATCAAAAATCTCCCAACAAACAAAAGTTCAGGGCCACATGGCTTCCTTTTTCAAACAGTTTCAAAAAACAGAAGCAAAAGGAAAATTTTCAAACTTCTACAAG
This sequence comes from Hyaena hyaena, assembly GCF_003009895.1. Lineage (NCBI taxonomy): Eukaryota > Metazoa > Chordata > Mammalia > Carnivora > Hyaenidae > Hyaena > Hyaena hyaena. The sequence goes on along the minus strand of NW_024080930.1, from coordinate 882,291 downwards.
CATTACCTTGACTCCAAAACCAAAGAACCCACTAAAAACAAGTACAGGCCAACATCCCCGATGAACACAGATACAGAAATTCTGAACAAGATAATAGAAAATGGAATCCAATGGTACACTGAAAGAATTATTCATCAGGATCGAGTGGGATTTATTCCTGAGCTGCAAGGCTGGTTCGATATTCACCAATCAATCAATGTGATATACGACATTAATAAATAGGAAGGATAAGAACTATATGATCCTCTCAGTAGATGCAGAAAAAGCATTTGACAAAATACAGCACCCATTTTAAAAAATTATTTATTTTTTAATTTACAACAAGTTAGTTAGCATATAGTGCAACAATGACTTGAGGAGTAGATTCTTTAATGCCCCTTACCCATCTAGCCCATACCCCCTCCCACAAACCCTCCAGGAAGCGTCTGTTTGTTCTCTGTATTTAAGAGTCTCTTATATTTTTGTCCCCTTCTCTATTTTTATATTATTTTTCCTTCCCTTTCCTTATCTTCATCTGTTTTGTATTTTAAAGTCCTCATATAAGTGAAGCCATATGATATTTGTCTTTCTCTGAATCATTTCACTTAGCATAATATCCTCTAGTTCCATCCACAGCATCCATTCTTGATAAAAATCCTCAACAAAGTAGGGATAGAAGGAACATACCTCAACATCATGGAGGCCATATCAAAAAACCCACAGCTAATCCCATCCTCAATGGAGGAAAACAGAGAGCTTTTCCCCTACAGTCAGGAAAAAGACAGTGATGTCTTCTCTCACCATTACTATTTAACATAGTACTGGAAGTCTTAGCCTCAGTAATCAGACAACAAAAAGAAAAAAAAAAGGACATTCAAACTGGCAAAGAGGAAGTCAAACTTTCACTATTTTCATGATTTCTATATGATAATCCATATGGAAAACCTGAAAGACTCCACCAAAAAATTGCTAGAATACATCAATTCAGCAAAGTCACATAAAATCAATGTACAGAAATATGTTGGATTTCTAAACATCAACAATGAAGCAGCAGGAAAAGAAATCAAAGAAGTGATCCCATTTACAACTGCACCAAAAGCCATTCGATACCTAGGAATAAACCTAACCAAAGAGTTGTAAAAAATCTCAAATGTGAAAACTATAGAACACTTATGAAAGAAACTGAAGACAACATAAGGAAATGGAAAAAAAATTCCATGCTCAGAAATTAGAAGAATAAGCATGGTTAAAATGTCTATACTATCCAAAGCAATCTACACATTTAATGCAATACCTACCAAAATAGCACCAGCATTTTGCACAGAGCTGGAATGAACAATCCTAAAATTTTTATGGAATCACAAAACATCTTGAATGTCCAAAATAATCCTGGAAAAGCAAAGCAAAGCTGGAGGCATCATGATTCTGGAATTCAAGATCTACTACAAAGCTGTGATCATCAAGACAGTATGGTACTGCCACAAAAACAGACATACAGATCAATGGAATGGAATAGAAAACCCAAAAATGGACTCACAACTATATGGTCAACTCATCTTTGACAAAGCAGGAAAGAATATTCAATAGAAAAAAGGTAGTCTCTTCAACAAATGGTGTTGGGAAAACTGGACAACATGCAAAAGAATGAAACTGGACCAGTTTCTTACACCATACACAAAAATAAGTTTAAAATGAGTTAAAGACCTAAATGTGCGACAAGAAACCATCAAAATCCTAGAGGAGAACACAGGTAGAAACCTCTTTGACCTCGGCCAGAGCAACTTCTTACCAGAGAAGTCGCCACAGGTAAGGGAAACAAAAGTCAAAATGAACTACTGGAACTTCATCAACATAAAATAAAAAGTTCTGCATGGTGAAGGAAACAATCAACAAAAATAAAAGGCAACCTGTAGAACGGAAGAAGGTATCTGCAAATGACATATCTGATAAAGGGTTAATATCCAAAATCTATAAAGAAATCATACTCAACACCCAAAAAATAATCCAGTTTTTTTAAAAAATGAGCAGAAGACATGAGCAAATATTCTTCTTCTTAACATTTATTTATTTTTGAGAGAGAGAGAGAGAGAGACCGAGAGAGAGACAGAGACAGAGACAGAGTGGGAGAGGGGCAGAGAGAAAGGGAGACATAGAATCTGAAGCAGGCTTCAGGCTCTGAGATGTCAGCACAGAGCCTGATGTGGGGCTCAAACCCATGAACCATGAGATCATGACCTGAGCTGAAGTCGGTCAGATGCTACTGACCACCAAGGCACCATGACATTTTTTTTCCCCAAGTTTATTCATTTCTGAGACAGAGGGAGACAGAGCACAAGTGGGGGAGGGGGGGAGAGATAGAGGGAGACACAGAATCCAAAGCAGGCTCCAGGCCCTGAGCTGTCAGCACAGAGCCCAATGTGGGCCTCAAACTCACGAACCACCAGATCATGACCAGAGCCGAAGTCGAATGCTCAACCGACTGAGCCACCCAGGCACCCCAACATTTTTCTTTTCTTAAAAAGTGTTTATTTATTTATTTTGAGAGATAGAACATGCACACGAGTGGGGAAGGGACAGACAGAGAGGGACAGAGATGATCCAAAGAGGCTCCACGCTGTCAGCACAGAGCAAATGCAGGACTCAATCTCATGAACCATGAGATCATGACCTGAGGCAAAATCGAGAGTCAGACACTTAACCAACTGAGCCATGCAGGAGCCCCAATAGACATTTTTCCAAAGAAGATGTCCAGATGGATAACAGACACATGAACAGAAGCTCAACATCACTAATCATCAGTGAAATGCAAATCAAAATCACAATAAGATACCACTTCACCTGTCAGAATGGTTAAAATGAACAACACGAGAAACAACAGGTGTTGGCAAGGATGTGCGGAAAAGGAAACCCTCTTGCACTGCCGGTGGAAATGCAAACTGGTGCCGCCACTCGGGAAAACAGTATGGAGGTTCCTCAAAAAGTTAAAAATAGAGCTACTAGGTATTTACCCAAAGAACACAAAAGTACAGATTCTAAGGGGTACATGCACCCTGATATTTATAGAAGCATCATCAACAATAGCCAAACTATGGAGAGAGCCCAAAAGTCCACTGATGGATGAATGGATAAAGAAGATGTGGTATACATGCACAATGTATCCATCAAAAAGAATGAAATCTTGCCATTTGCAACGATGTGGTTGGAGCTAGAGTATATTATGCTAAACGAAGTTAAGTCTGTCAGAGAATGATGAATACCAAATGATTTCACTCATTCATGTGGAATTTAAGAAACAAAACAGATGAACATATGGGAAGGGGTAAAAAAGAAAAAAGAGAGTGGAAAACAAACCATAAGAGAATCTTAAAGAGAAAACTAAGGAAAGTGGTTGGGGCATGGGCTAAATGGGTGATAGGTAGTAAGAAAGGCACTTGTTATGATGAGCACTGGGTGTTATATGTAAGTGATGAATCACTGAATTCTATTCCTGAAACCAATATTGCACGCTGTTACCTAACTGGAATTTAAATGAAAATGTGAAAAGAAAAATAAAAGAACCAATGAAACAAAATTAAATAAATAAATAAACAGGGCATATTTTTACTATTTTAATTTAAAAAATCAGTGAGGAAAAAAGTCACTTAAAAATCACATAAAGGGGCGCCTGGGTGGCTTAGTCGGTTAAGCGTCCGACTTTCGCTCAGGTCATGATCTCGCGGTTCGTGGGTTCGAGCCTCGCGTCGGGCTCTGTGCTGACTGCCAGCTCAGAGCCTGGAGCCTGTTTCAGTCTGTGACCCCCTCTCTCTGACCCTCCCCTGCTCACGCTGTCTCTCTCTCTCCTAGAAATAAATTTAAAAAAAACATTAAAAAAAAAATCACATAAAGAAGTAAACATACCCCCCCAAAAAAAATAAATAAAAAAGAAGTAAACATACCCCTATAACCACCATTCATAAACGCTGCTCCACATATTTTAGAAAGATAAAAAGCTAGAAAACCATAAGGTTTCATAATTTTAGATAGAAAAACTAAAGCCTAGTGATGTGCTTTAAATAAAATATTGACAGGGGCACCTGGGTGGTTCAGTCAGTTAAGCTCTTGATTTCAGCTCAGGTCATGATCTTGAGGTTCATGAGTTTGAGCCCCACAACAGGCTCCACATCGACAGTACGAAGGCTGCTTGGGATTTTTCTCTCTCTCTCTCTCTCTCCATCTCTCTCTGCCCCTCCCTAACTCATGCGCACACACTCTCTCTCTCAATCTCAAAATAAATAAACTTAAAAAAAGAAAATAAAAAATACTGACAGTTTTATAAAAGAATTGTTCCTCTCAGTCAAGTTCTTTTATCCTTTAAAAGAAACTATCAGTTATCTTTTAAGAAATAAACACAAGGAAAGCATATTGCTACATTTGTCAAAGCATAGATTTCTAAAGCTACCAACTAAGAGGAGGAAATCACTAACAATTAGAATATCAACAGGAAAAAAAGTAAAAAAGCTTGGACTATAAAGAGCATCTATGAAAAATCCATAACTATTGTTATACTTAATGATAAAAGACTTAAAGCTTCCCTTCAAGATGATTAACAAGACAAGGATGTCCACTCTTGTCCCTTATATTCAGCATGTACTGGAGGTTCTAGACAGGGCAATTAGTCACAAAAATGAAATAAAAGTTATCTAGATTAGAAAGGAAGAAATAGAATTATCTCTACTTTCAGATGACATGATTTTCTATATAGAACATCCTAAGGAAGCTACAAAAAACTATTAAAATAATGAGTTTAGTAAGTTTATGGGACCCAAGATCACTGTACAAAAATCATCAGTATTTCTATATGCTAGCAATAAAGAATGAGAAAGTGAAATTAAGAAAATAATTCCAAAAACAGCATGAAGAATAAAACATTTAGGAATGCATATAACAAAAGAAATATAAAACTTACATTCGGAAAACTAAACAACACTACTGAAAGAAACTGCAGAGTTAAATAAACGGGAAAGCATCCCATGTCCGCTGATTGATAGATTTGACATTAAGGTGACCAATAAAATTCTTCTACGGATTGAAGGCAAATCCTATCAGAATTCCAATGGGCTTCTTTACAGAAATTCACAGGCTGATCCTAAAACTTACGTAGAAATTCTAGGGTCTCAGAATAGTCAAACAATCTTGAAACGGAAGAATAAAGTTATAATCGTGAAGACTGTGGTACTGGCATAGGATAGATCAGTGTGTTAGAATTGAAGAGTTCAAAATTCAATGTATAGTCAACTGATTTTTGACAAAGATGCCAAAACAATTCAGTAAGAAAAGAATGATCTGTGGGGCAACCAGAAATTCACAGGCAAAAGAATGAAGTGGGGCCTCTATCTTACAATGTATGTATAAGTGAAGTCAAAAATTAACATAAATGTAAGAATTCAGACTGTAAACTTCTCAGAAAAAAACACATCTGTAAATCGTCATGACCTTGAATTGGACAATGGTTTCTTCTGGTGTAAATGGTGCAGCTGCTTTTGCAAAAACAGTTGGGCAGTTCCTCTAAGGGTTAAACAGCAAATTACCATATGACCCAGCCATTCTAGTTGTACAACATATGTGGAGAACTGAAAACCTACATCCACACAAAACCCTGTACACAAATATTCACAGTAGCATTATTCACAACAATGGTGTAACTTTCAAAAAGTGAAAACAACACAGATGTCTATCAACTAATGAGTGGCTTAATACAATGCAGTATATCCACACAATGAATATCATCCAGCAATAACAGGAAATGAAGTATTGATACATTCTCCAATGGGGATGAACCTTGAAAAACTCATGCTCAGTAAAGAATTCAGTCACAAAGGCTGTCTATATGATTCTATTGATACAGACTGTCCAAAACAGGCAAATCTACGTTGACAGAAAATTAGTGGTTACCTTGGACTGGGGGAAAGAGGGGGAAAAATTGTGTGAAAGGGAAAAATAAAGTAACTGGTAATGGGTATAGGGTTTTTAGGGAGATGATGAAAACGTTTTAAAACTGATTATGGTACTGGCTGCACAATTCTACAAATATACTAAATACCCCCTGAACTGTATACTTTAGGTAGATAAGTGGCTTAGTATGTGAATTATGGCTCAATAAAATAGTTACTAAAATTATTGACAGTAATATCAATAGCTAAGTGGATCCTGTTGGAATTCAAAAGGTAAACTAATTATTCTTTATATTAATATCTGTGTTAGGGCCCTGTCTAGTTTATGGTACATTTTTGTTTGTAATGATCAAGATGTACCAACTTCTCTGTCATCTCAGTAATGGTAAAAACACACATTTATTTGCTCAACAAATTTGTTAATTATTTATTACGTATCTAAATGGCTTGAAACTCATGGGACACTAATAAATGCAAGTCAGTAAGACTTGGTGGAATTCAGCCAAGTAATGGTAAATATGTGTTGAACAATGACAAACATCCAGATGAAAAGGATCTTTAAGTGGGACACAGAAAACAAACCCTCTTGGGAGTTTAGTAGAAGGAGTGCCGCCTCAACCAGGATGGACCATAATGATCAATGCCTTTGGAGACCTCTCTGTTCTAACCTAGCCATTAGTAAACACTGCTGCTGCATATCTCTTCCCTTACTTGATTCCACTTCCGTAAAATGATGTGGATAGACTATGTAATAAAAAGTTCCTTCTATCTCCAAAGTTCTAATATCAACATTTAGACTTCAGTTTAGTCCAGTGATAAAAATGTATTTACAATGGATACATGGCCAAGTTAAACTGTCAGAGGAAAACAGCAATATGAAGGAAAATAAATACAAGTAAAATATGCATTTATTTCAACTGGTTGGTCATATTTACATTTTATATACCCTATAAGGAAGGTGTGGTCTCTCAGGCATGACTACTTTCAATACATTTCAGTGTACTGTCAGCTTATTTCCACGTGAAATGTGTTCTCTCAATCTTTACTTCTGCAAAACGTACATAGTACAATTCTCAAGTTTAAAAAATCAATAGTCCTGAAATTCACTTCTTTGAGTCAGATAAGAAGTGCTTGTGTTGACCTTGGTAAGAGATGAAATTTTTAAAAACACATTTTGGTTATACCTGGTTTTAAAAACAAAGACTATAAATATTGTCTAATTTCACAAAAATACATCACTGAAACATTCTGCAGTGCTTTTTAGATAAAAAGAAAAATTATCATCAAAAGGATAAAAAAATTATTCTATTACAATGAAAATGCACATCTTAGCATCTTTCACATTATTCAGGTACTTAAAAACATTGTTTATTAACATACTTCTTAGATGTTCTTTATACGAACTAGGAAATTTTGAAGAAAATTAGACTAAGTCAGTAAAATGCAAGACTTAAATTTGTTAAGAGTGACTGAATTTCAAAGAATATAGCTAGTTTCATATTTTAGTTTCAAGGTCTTATGAATCCTGTAGCTGTAACTTCCTTCAGTTGACGGAAGCCCTGTACCAAGGGTATTTAGTGCAGGTACTCCCTTTCTGTGAGGGAAACTGTTTCATTCACATTTATTGACTGTTTACCGTGCTAAGCACCAGGAATACAAATGGATAAAACACAAACCTTGCCCCAGGAGACACTGATAATTTCATGTTAACCCCCATATATTAAGTTAGGAGGTAACAGGGATTCAATAGAGGAGTACATGTAATGCAACATGAGGGCATGTAAATTTACTGGAGGCAGTGGTGCTAAAGCTTAAAGGATATGTAGGGGTTGACCAGCTGGTGGTTGAGTTAAAGGCAGAAGTAGGTGGGAGGAAATATGGAGTGTGGGTACACAGCCATTGCAAAGAGAAGGAAGAACATTCCAAAAACAACAAAGCAAAGACTTGCAGGTGAGAAACAGCATGGTTGCTTGGTTATATGTAAAGAACAGCAAGCAACCTGGGGCAATGGCAACAGAAGCACAGGGTGATGAGGCTGGAGAAGCCTCACCTGATGACCGTGGATGGAGTGGTCTCTATATACCATGCCACGGACACTGTGTGGCTTTTGTGTTTGTGAGTGAACACCTATCAGAGTACTATGTCGCCAAAGAGGAAATACCCAGGATTCATCTGCAGCACATATAACCTCCCAAATATCTCCACCAAGACTTTACAAGTTATTACAACAACAAATGTTACTGGCTAGAAAATGCTTCAAGTCCTTACCTTGAGTTAAACCATACGTAAATCACAAAGTTTCCTTTGGAAAGTCTAGACTAGAAACCAGGTGGGTCATCTAGTCCCCATCCCTCTGTGTGACCTTGTTTTCTTAAAAACTTAAAAATGAACCTCGCACACTTCACTTTACTTCAGACCTCACCATTTCTTACACAGCACAAATGTCACATATTTACATCGCTTGTTTGATCTCTGCCTATGTTCACATCTTGATCTTATCCCTTACTTCTCTAATAAGCAGAAAAATGGGATGTCAAACTCAAAGGAAGGACATTTTCCTCTAAGTCCTAGATCAGAACTATCCATATCACATACCTCCCTTCCAACAGAATCTCCAATATGGTCTTTTAAAAACAGAAGTGGAACAATAAAAGGTATTGTAAAAGCCATCTACAGGGAAGAGATCATCATTAATCTAGGATCAATCTGTTCCACCGTGAATGACCACACGTCCACCTCCAGCTAGTCATTTTGAAAACAGAAGCCGACAATCACTGGGACGGATTGGTGAACATTCTTTCCCATTAATGACACTGGTGGGGCAGGGAGGGAGGAGAAGGGACTAATCCCTAACGGAGGGGAGTTAGTACGGTCTTTGTCTCATATGAATAGTATTTTTCTTCTCGCAAAGAACCTATGTTAAGTGTAACACCTGAAAAAATTCTTCAGCAAATTTTTTGATTGTCTTCAAAATATGTGAGAAAACATCAGAAGAGACTAAGTATTAGTTCTCAAAAAAATGCAAGGTAGAAAATTTAAATATACTTATTTAGAAAGCTAATAAAGCAAACACTCCTGGTCACTAAACTCTATTTCTTTTACTGCATCTCATTTAAAAATACATACATTGCTCTCACTTCCCAGAGAATGTAAATTGTGTATATTACCAAAGTACTACAGCACCTCTTATAAAATGCTATCTGTTCACAATTATGGTAAAGGAAATTCTGACATTTCTAAATTGTTGTTACCATCTTTCATAAACTGTCTTAGACTTCAAATTAATTTTTTAAAAACCTAATCTAATTTTTGAGGTTGCATGGTAGAAAAATAACATTATGTCATTTTAAACAACAACTATAAGGGAAATCCTACAACTTAAATTTCTCACCTATAATTATATTCATGATAAAGCACTTCTTGGGAACTCAAGTCCCAATATGACACACAAAATCTTATCCAAACAAGAGTTAGTCACAGAAATTAGATCTATTTTAGTTCCCGACTATAAACCTTGTAAATTTTGCCTACCATCCATAAAAGCGGGAGACAGAAGGCACAGCTATGGAGAGTATAGGACCCAGAACTCTTCACAGTCATTCACTTTTTTCTTCTTTCTATCATCTTTCAAGTAAGTACAAACTGTTTTTGATTCAAGATAAAGCACTTCTTGAAAATTTTAACATGTAACTAAAATTGTGTGTAAAACTTCCAGTGAAATTTAGTTTGTGAAACCGTACAAAAATCCCTCATCAGTTTTAAAGCAGTAGCTTTCTGAAACTCTGATAATGGATGAATTAATCTATTAAACAGAAATGAAATGAACCCACCTAGAGTCCATAAATTTGAGTAAAATTATAGTTATACTGATTTAAAACAAAATCAATATACTAAAGAGTAATATTTCTGTATACATCCTTTAATGAATATCTGTTGGAAACACACAAAGTGGCAGAAAAATCTCTTTAACAGATGATACATGCAGTACCCCCAAAACATAGTTCTAGCAGCACCATAAGAATATATTATCTAAACATTAAAAGAATGTAAATATAATCAGTGTTTAAAAAAACCTTTTTTTCCATTAAGATAACCAAAATGTTATTAAAATTTGTCACTATGAAAATAGCTTCACAAACTAGTAATGCCTATGTATCTGTTCTGGACTCTCAGAAATATGGTAACAGCACTTACTGACCAACATATCCCTGTATATTTGGGAGCCTAAATTTACAGCAAACAAAATAAAAAGTTTTAGTTTTCAGTGTTATGTTCTAACACCAGGATATTAATAAAATTAACTATCTCCAAGAGAATTTTAAATCCTAAAAGAAAAAATCCCAGGTTTTCTTCTTATTAAGAGCTAACAAGTAAATTCCAGAATTCTATACAGTCAATGCTATGAAGACAATAACTTCCTGGAATGAGAAAACAAAACCTTCACCCATTTGTATATATTGGTCTATTATCATAGACCTACTTTATTTAGTAGATAGTTAATCCAAGACCAAGGTCTCAAAGAATGCCCTGAACCCTTCAGTGGGTCAGTCCCAAAATGATTTTTATCATTTAGGTTAAAAAATATTTTAAGAAAATACAGGAATTTAGATAAAATGTAATGCCATTTCCTCAAAGATATCAGTGAATATTTTTATCCTCACAAACTCCCTCTTTTACATACCCTAAACTTTAAAAAAGCATTTAAATAAATACATTATAAATGTGTTAGTTTACTGAAACTTATTTAGTGAGAATGTTTTTGCATAGTTTATGGCAAGGGCATAAAACAGTACTTGAGCATTTGACTAAGGGGTATTGAACAGCTCATACATTTCAAAATTTAGTTCAGCAGTATAATTAAAATCAAGGAAAAGAGTAAATAATTCAAGGGAACCCGATAATGCCACTGAATTAGAGAATATAAAAAGCTGTACTACCCTAGTAAATAAGTTTTTAAAAAGCTAAAAAGTAGTTTTAAAAAAGTATTTGTGGATTAAATTATGTCTGAGATTTGTTTTAAAAATAATACAAAAGTGGAAGAGTGGGCAGGGATAGAGATGAAATAAGATTAGCCATTCTGTTATAATTGTTGAAGCCAGGTGATATGTTCATGGGAGTTCATTACAGTACTCTTTCATATATATTTGAAAATTTGGATAAGTTTAAAGAGGAACCAAAAAAAATCTTGCTTCTCTCTTTAAAGGTAGTACTTTTAAAGAGTATAACAGAGAGTAAAGAGCCAACTGTATCAATATTACTAAAATTTTCAGGACCAAATGAAAATCAGGGCTTTCCTTTGGTATGTTAATTAATGAATTCATGAGATATAGGCATATGGTTTGAATTTTAAGAGCACAGATTGGTTTGCTAAGTGCTATTACACCATCAACTCTTAATTAACTTGACTGACTAGATCATTGCTCGCCGTATCCTTCCTTTACAAATGACAACACATAGATGTTCAAGTGATTTTGTTCCTTATGTAGCAATAAAATGGCAGAACAGAGAATGCTGGCAAAATATTTTTTTGGTTTATTCTTTTCTCGTGAACTAAGTACTAAGGAGGAAAGTCAAAATAATCTAAATAAGCCTTAAAAACACAGACTTTAATTGTCTTCCTTTGCCATTGGGGGGGGGGGAAGTGTTTCAAGTTTAAACAAAAGTTTCAGATTTAAGTAAAAATTACTTTAAGATTCTTCCGGTTTCTAATTCATGAAACACTGATCCTATGTCTACAGAGTTCTCCTTGGACAGGAAGCTATTAACTTCCTGATACAACAATGTACATATGACGGGAATGCAACTAAAATACACTGTTAACTAACTGGCCGTAACTACTGGGGTCAAAAGGTGAGCTGTAGGCTAGAGTTTTTACTACTGAGCAATGTGACTGGGATAACGCACCTAACGTCTGTGATTTAGTGTCATGTGTCAAAGGTACGCATTTTCAAACTTTGACGTTTTACACCATAATGCAGCACACACATAAATCTGTGTATTACTGAAATAAAGTTTATACTTTTAACGTGAATTTTACCCTGGTGTTTCCTATTTTATCTTGTTTCATTTTTCAGAATGTCACGAATAACCTAAATTGATTTCAAACTACCAGTTTCTAAGATCCTGGATTATACCAGCTTTAAGGTCTCTTCTGTTATTTTGGGATTCTAACATTGGGTATAAAACATTCAGTCTTCTATTCAGGTGGAAATCAAACCAGTTCAGAAAGTAAGTCTTCAAAAATCTTATAAGCTGAAGTATATTTAAAACACTCTAACAGAAGAACTATAAGATTGTGCAATACCTTTAACATAATTAAAATCTTAAAATGACCTACTAATTTTTTTTTTCAGAACTCAAATATCTCCATGGCTAATCTATAGATTCTACCAGTCAAAGAAGCTCTATCTTCAAATCAAAGTAAATAACTCCTATTAGACTCCCAGGAACACAGAAAATCAATAGATGACTAATTCCAGTTATTAACTCCAAATACAAAGGATTACCAAACCACAAACATTCTGAGAATTTTAGGTGCATCAAGTAAACCAGAAATCGTTTTTACAAATGTTAAATATAAAAGTTCTTATTTCCAAAAGCTACAGTATTCAATGCACATGGCTCATTTAAGCGTTAGCCAAAGAAATCAAGTTCATAATTATATGCAGTGCATTTAAGTCTTTGAAATGGGTATGCTAAATTTAATAGGAATAAAATTTTTCCTTCCCTCAACATTATTTTTTTAAAACTACATACCTATCACATTGCTCTTTTAATTCTAATTGCATATTCAAAAAAGTGTATATTTTATAAATCTATGTCAACATACAGTCTTCAGGGAAACGAAAAAAATTTTCATGTGTTTACTTTTGTAGCAACAGAAAAGAGAATATGCTTACACTACAATAGTTAAAGCATGATCTTCATGATAGTTCTAAGATATGTCTGTTTAATGCAAAATTATTAGTATTTTTAGGAACAAATTAGAATACCTTGAAGTCAAATAGTTTTCCTCACACATTCTTTACAAAACCCTTTAACTAAATTTCTTCTTCCTCAACCTGACCATGAGATCTCTCAGTATTTGTCTCTGATATGTATAATCTGTGCTGCCCCTAACATTCAACAAATTCAACTGAAATTAGAATTCCCATGAAAGAGTTTGGATTATATCACTTCACAATTTTTCTGAGTATGCTAAAGAATTTGATTTTTTAAAAAGCGGTCTTCAAAAGTAAACTGTTTTCCTATGTTGTGCATCTCTTAATTTTATTTAAAATTACCTAGTCAAATATTCCCAAAGAAGGATAAAAATTAACTTTAAGACAATGACTAATAGGTTTTTGTTTACATTTGCAATACTGCAGTTCCAGAGATCTCCCTACATCCTAAAAGTACCACAGAATGGCAAATAATTAATGTAACTGGTTTAGAACACATTTAAGATACAGTGTATATTTTTCAAGTATCAAATTCTTTAAAAATTCAGATGTGAAGATTTATCTTCTGTTAGTTGGTATGCAAAACCTAAATCTGACATTAACGTTAATAGAAGCTACAATCACTTGTTTCCTTCTGTGAAATCCTATGGTGAGATCACCTCTAAGGGTAAGGTTAAGCTTGACTTCAGAGTAGGAAGCCTGTTTTTAAGAAAATGTATAAACCCTCAACAACATAGATGAAAGTGGAAACCAGGTTAATGTAGGGGTCTTTTATGGGTTGTGTTAAAAAAAATAAGTAGAAGAGATTTACAGTAAGATACTGTTTCACTGAAAAGTGATTTGTGCTGCAATTAACTTAGTAGCCCTTTTGCTACATCAAGAAAATGTTTGTTCCAGTCCATCTAGCCATCTATAAACTATAAATTATTTAAAAACCTTTTCTGAGGTTAACAGAAACAGTTTAAAAAAAAAAGACTGACCTGGAATTTTCACTCAGGGTAGTAACTTTGCAAGATTTATCTGAAACCAAGTAAGTTTCCATATTTACACATTTACTTAATCATGATGGTTGAATTGAATCTGTACCTATGTGAAAATGGCAATGCATTCTGAGTTGGTTCAGCCCTTGGTTCTGAGTTCTGTGTCACGTCAGGTGCTCTTTCATCATCTGTTCCATTGATACTTTCTGGTGTTAAAGGAGACTGAAGATCCCCGCCTGCTGATTCCTTTAAAAAAAGGGAGGTAGGGGATAAAAGTGTTATGCTTTTGTTAAAATACACAAGATTATCTCAAGTTAAGAGTGACCCTGATGTATGCTTACTTACAAACCGTATTTCCATTGAAATTTGAGTCAAAGATTTAAAAAATAAAATTTAAAGGAGAAATAATTTTTTAAAGCAAAGCAACTCAGAGAACTATCTGAAACAATACAATTAAGAAATGTGAAGATAACACAATTCAAAAATATAGTTTCAAAGAACTGAAAAACTTCTGGGTTTATATAAGCAACTAACTGTTTAGAAGAAAAGATATTCAAAGAATTACTCAAGAAAAAGAAGATAGCACAAAAATTAGAAGAAAATGTGATTTTACTTGGGGAAGTAGGAAGGCAAAGGGAAGAAAGAAATCTTCAAGTTTTAATTTTTTTATCTGCCCTACTTTTCAATTCCAGAGGCATCTATGAAAGCAGCCAGAAATCTCTCCGTAACATACACAAAGTTAAGTGTATTTCAGCTTTTCTTGCCTGCTGTTCATAATGGAATTATTTTTCTTCACAAAATTTCCTGTCATTTCTACTTTTAATTAAGATTTGTCTATCGTGGCAAACTTAATTTGTTACTCTAGAAAATAAGTGGACTTTAAAATGCAGCTCAAACTGACACTTATCATTGTGACTACATCATAAGAGTATCTAAATTTGATATTAGTAGAGATCAGAATGAGAGCTCACTGGATAAAGCTGTTAACCAGGGGCGATCTTAGCACAGGATCATTGGTGGACCCCTGGGATCTTGGGGCACTAAAACTTCACAACTGAAATATTAGGCTATGCTAGTGAAGAAAATGAAAAAGTCTGTGTCCAACAAGAGAGTGGGTAGGTATGGTCACAATCTGCCAGCTTGAAAGAATATAGGTTTTCTTCAAACAAAAACAAGACAGACATGTGGGGTGGCTTAGTTTCTAAACCAGGTGACTCCTGATCTCGAGTCTACCCACTTTGAGGGTAAAGTTTACTTAAAAAAAAAAAAAAAAGAAAAAAAAATATGTGTAATACAGGGAACTGCTTAGCATTAGAAAAATATTAAAATATAAGGAAATATCTACATTGTGATCATTTATATGCTTTACATAAAAATACTGCACATGAAGCAATACTAAGAAGAAATACAGAAAACATTACTGTGGTGAGGGTGACTTTCTTTTGGAGGCTTCTGGTATTAAATTATATGTATTTTATTTCATATGTAAATATTTTAACTATTTATACCGTAATGCTATTAATCATACAAGCTTATTAAAGGTCAAAAGGCTACTTTCTTGATTCCACCTTATCAATGAACTATTTTTCAATTATTATTATTTTTTAATGTTTACTTATTTTTAAGAGAGACAGAGACAGAGGGCAAGCAGGGGAGGGGCAGAGAGAGAGGGAAAGAGACAGAATCTGAAACAGGCTCCAGGCTCTAAGCTGTCAGCAGAGAGCCCAACGTGGGGCTGGAACTCGGAACAGGTGAGATCATGACCTGAGCCAAAGTCAGACACTTAACCACCCAGATGCCCCAACTATTTTTCAATTATTAATGCAACCTCCACATTGACCTTTAATTTCATTCTCCTAAATCTTTTTGTTTCTAGTAACTAATGGTCAGTGCAAGAATAAGGTTACAGTATAAAGTGGCAACATAAAACGGAAACCATATCCAAAATGGGTGTTTCTAGGTCAATTATAAATCTCGTAATTAACCAGAAAAACTTTAAGCAGCAAGAAGAAATAAATCAGGGCTATTTCTCTCCAAAAAAGGCCATACCAAACTAAAATAATCAAGGTGGACTGTCCAATCAGCTAAATAGTAAGTTGATTCAGCAGAAATGAGAACAGAAACAAGTTACCCTGTTAACCTGAAAGGGCATAACCAGCATTTCCAACTAAGGATTCACCTAGAGATATGCTAGAATCGACTGAGTGTGAGGGACAAAAGTAGATCAGGACTAAAAGAAAGAGAAGAAAGAGGGATAGTGGTTTGATTTCTGGTTTTTACCGTCTTCTGGGGGAAAATGAGTGTTTGGGTGCATAGGTCTTGGCGGATTAGGAAAAGTGATGCTACTGAAGTAGAAAAACCATTTCAGAGGCAGGAGAAAAAGGAAAGAAGGAAGGAGAAGAAAAAAGAGATTGAGGCTGCAACAATTCCGGTATCGCAATTCAGCAAGCTTTTCATCAGAAAACTTGAATATTAGGTATATTTAGTTACCCTAGACATTATATCTAAAGGGAAAACAAAAAGCCCAGAGGATGTTTAAGTAGGTTAAAAATTCAGAAAGTCAGTATTTGCTCATAAGAAAGAATTCGAACAGTACATAAGAGCATAAAAGAAAAATGAGGTTCCTTTGACTTCTAATTACCCCACAGGTAATGAAAAGTATTCTGTGAAACCTTCCAGAAATTTCACATATGCTGAAAATAGCACGGTGAAAGTTTTTTTATTTAACATGTTCCAACATCTAGTTCTTTTTTAATCTAAATTCTGTCTAATTTTTAAAAATGTTTATTTACTTTGAGAGAGAGAGGAGAAAGAGAGAGGGAGTATAACTGGGGGAGGGGCAGAGAGAGAAAGACAGAATTCCAAGCAGGCTCCCTGCTATCAGTGCATAGTGCAACACAGGGCTTAATCTCATGACTGTGAGATCACGACCTGAGCCGAAATCAATGGTCAGATGCTCAACTTACTGAGCCACCCAGGTGTCTGTAACTTTTGAGTAATGTCTTAAACATTCAACTTCAATTATTCCTATTTTTTAAAAAAAACTACCTTACATAAAATCAACGTTTTATATCTTTAATTCAAATATTAAAATAAAAACTTGGAGATATATTTATTTGACTATAAGCTTTTCAAAGGAAAAAAAGGATAATCTGTCTTTAGAAAGCTATTCTTTTTTTTTTTTGTTTCTACAGTGCTGTTTAGTCTTTCTTTTTTATTTTTTTTTTTTGAGAGAGAGAGAGAGAGAGAGAGCGTGTGCGCAAAGTGGAGGGGGGGAAGAGAGAGAGGTAAAGAGGGAATCTCAAGCAGGCTCCACACTCTCAGAAGAGCATGACATAGGGCTTGAACCCACGAAGCGTCAGATCATGATCTGAGCTGAAGTCAGATGCTTAAAAGACTGAGACACTCAGGAGCCCCTAGAAAGACATTCTTAAGCTAATATGGCCATTTTAAGGAAAAAAATTATCAACCAATACCTTCTTTGATATATGTGTATATGTATATCTGTGTACCAAAGTTGTAAGAGAAATGAAAAATGTGAAACATAAAATATAAAAAACTGAGTTAGATGTAAGATTCAGGAAGTGTGTCTTAAGAATTTTCTTTCTATCCATTTATGAAGTGGTAGGATATCCAAAAATAAAATAAACCCACAAAAACAACAGTAAAAACCCACAAATGGACATATTTGGAATCACACAAAAAAGGCATGACCTGGGCCATCTCTCCAGGACTTAGGATGGTATCACCAACCTCCGCTCTGGTGTCTCAGCACGAGGGTGGGCGGGAAGCACAATTCCCCAGTAGACTAAATACCACTAACTTCGTCCATTCAATTCCAATAAAGACTAAATTAAATTTCCTGTTATAGTTCCAGCCTTTCTGACTTCAGTAAAACAGAGCCTCTTCTCTTTATCACTTAATAAACATTCAAAGAAGACTTATTCTATTTCCAGCCACTTGTATTTAAATGAAGATGAGGATACTCTTTTCTGGACAGAGGCTCCAACAGGAAAAACTGAACGACAACCTTAGGATTTTGAGTTCCCATGGCTGTGGATATGGAAAGAAATGCTAGGGAAGAGACACAGAAGAAGAGCCAAAGGATATATAAAGAAAGATAAGGCTGACATAAATGCCAACTATCGCAAACCAATCCCCTTACCTGGTCACCATTTCTGAAATCCCACCTTCTGAAAACCACAGAATTTCTTTGTATCCTGACTCTTGATTAACTCATGCTCTTCCTTCCCTAAGTAACGTGTACTGACTGACTGATGCACAGTGTTAGTGGGTTAATCTCTATTCTACATATTTTTGCACCTACCAGCTGCATTAAATGCTTACCAAGAATCAGCTGTATTTGTCGCAACATAACATGTTTATGCCAATTGTATTCATATAATTATATAGTTCAATTACATATTATACAAACTAATAAAATCTGAATGCAAACCAAGAGTGATTATTTTGACGAAAATCAAACTACACGCCTTGGAATGACTAAACGGTAAATAAAATCCACTACTGAAGTCAGTGTATATAATAAACTGTTACATAACATACATAATACGCCACCCATATAGTACCAGAAAAATGACATAAAAGTCTACTATCACACTCAGATTTCTTTGCAAGTGGCAAGGGTTAGTTCTACTTAAAGGAAAACAGGAAATTGCTGACAATTAATGAGGATGGTTTGTGTCACAAAGATAACATGAATTCCAACCAAGATTCATATTCAAAGAGAACACTTCACCTTTAAATAAAAATACTGGCGAATACATAAAACATAGTATTATTGAATTTTATTTTACAAGTTTTTAAAGATTTTTTTTAAAACATCACAGGAACTGACTTTTTTCCACTAACTCATCAACTACTAATGTTGATTCCAACAGATAAGAGGTGCTGTACATCCCCTCATTCCCTCAACCCAACCCGCACCCTTCTGGCCTGCTCCTTAACCTTGTATCTTCTGGCCCTCTGCCATGATGCTACGTTGTGAGGTGCAATCTCTCCACACTCAGCCTATACCAGGAAGCCAATCACCTTAATGATATGCTCATTAGCATCATCCTAATTGTGGGGAATTCCTTGACCTTCCCACAATAACTATCTTGCCAATTTCCAATTTCCCATCAACTCAACCATCATTCTCTATTCTTATGTGCCGAAGCTACCAAGTGCTCTGAGAGAAAATACCATTAAATATGCTGATTAGTGTCATGAAAATAACCCTGGGCTCTGACTTCAATTATGCTCTTGAAATACTGAGTAAGCTTCAATTTTACTTATTACTCCCACTGGACTCTTCTTTTTTACTTTACCTAACAGCTGTTCCAAATATGTGTTCAAGCCTCCTCTCTCGTCAAGCTGTCCTTCCTCTCAGTGAAAGACCCAACTTTTCCTTCCAGAGAAAAAGAAATAAACTGGCATGGGTTTCCTCAGTCTTCCTCCTACCTGTATCTGAATCCATTTTTATCCTTCCCTCCTGTCTCAGATGAAGAAGTGGCTCATTTGTGTCTATCTTCCTTCCTTACAACATTACCTTCCTCTGCACAATGCTCCATCAATGACCCATTCCTTCTATTCTTCTCGTTCTCCTTTACTGATTCCTTCCTTACATTTAAGAACATAGTCAAATCACTCCCACACATACAAAGAAATATTCTTAGCTTCATACCTCCAGAGATTATGTTAACTCTTCTTCTCCTCATAAAAAAAGAAACAAGTATTTGTGACCTTATTCTTGCTATCAAACATTTCCATGTCAAGAATAGCCCAAAGTCACCAATTCTACCTCCTTTAATTCTAGAAACTACTTCACACTGTCCTTTCTTCACCACAGTCCACCTGTCATTACCAATGATCTCCAGTTAGGTTTAAAGTACTCTTAAGTTTCATCCTATCGGAAGACCCCTCTGACACTGCCAAATCATTGCCTCTAACTGAAAATGCTCTTCTCTTGCTAACATTTTCTGCTGGTTCATTTCCTACCACTTTTCAGTGTCTTTCCCTGTATCTTCCTCAATTTAAGTGACAATCTTCAAATCCCTCTCTTACCACTCCGCTTTCTTTCTGGATGAGATCATTCTCTCCTATAGCTTTAACTACTGCTCATTTGTTGTTGACTCTTGAGACTTAGCTCCAATACAAAATTTCTAACTACATACAGGACACATCCCCCTGATGCTCAATTAGAATACAAATTCAGTATCTGAAGTGGAAATCCTCTTCTGAAGTTCAGGCTACAAAACAACAATAGAAGTTTCAAAAACATCCAGCTCCTCCTTTACCAGCCTCCCTCACCATTCCTTCAACTGCTGTATTTCCTCCAAGTTCAGCCAATTTCTCCCTGGTTGTATCTATTCCCTCCTCTCTATTCTCACTGCAAACACCTAGGAGGTAAACCCAATAGAGAAATGGATAAATACTCCACTGAGACAAGTAACAGGATTAGTGACTCCTGAGTCCACTGTCCTTACTTTAGACAGCAAACCATAATACCTAGAGAATTCTAGTGAACCTTTCTTGAGATTGTAAAAGTTGTTTTGAGGTATCTGGCTCAGTAAAACCACTTCTGTTATGTGATACTAAGAAATGATCACATTAACTTATAGGCATTCGCTAATTCTATTGGTATATCTGTGGGCTAGATATATAACTGATACAGTTCACAGTAGTAACACTCAGCTAATAGAGACCACCTTTCAAAAAATAATCCATGTACAGCAAGTGACATCCTTTTTAAAGAAAATCTGAAATATCTGAGATTTATTACGCTTGAAACATCCAAAGAGATCATATAGTTCAAATCTCAGACTTTACAGATTTAATAACTACTACCTAGCAAAGTCAATTAATTTGTAAAAGATCGAATAGCTAGTCACAGAAATACTAACAGTCAGTTAAAATAAACCAGTGCCTCATTTGAGTAAATACAATTTACCATTAAAATGAACATTAAAAAATTATGATATTTATTAACAAAGCTAAAGAAACTTTATTCCTTTGTTGAATATACACATACAGATATATTCTACTTTTTCTCTAAGGTGAATTTTTAAAAAAATCTGAAGAAAAAGCTATTCTAAATATAGATTAAGAGAGCTACGATATATCCAATGCTATACAACCTGACAATTTATATGGGGGCGAACCCTAACTTTTGTTTGACTACAAACAACTAATGCAGTAAATTTTTCACTCAATTCAGAAGTCTTAGTCAACTGTCAGCTAAAATTTATTTTTTTCTAAATGCCAATGAAGAAAAAATTGCATTATTTTGATTATGTAGCCCCTTTAAAGCCAATCATCATTCTTGTGGATTTTATGTCAAACTGAACGTTTAAAAGATGCCCATGGACACACAAGAACATATGATCTCCAAAAAAGAAAGAGTTCTATATTAATGTCTATTACTTAAAGAAGGACATGAAACAGATTAACAACAAATACATGATTCAACTTATTCCTGGAGATGTTTTCTTGATCAAAATAACATCAAGACTATCTGACAGGACCACACATTCTATCAAGTATACAAACTTAGCTCAAGACTTTAAGAATGGGGAAGTGGCTAACTTGGCTCTAAATGCCAGACTCTCTTCATCCAATGCTGTGGAATAGTTTGTCTACAGCACTGTTTCTCAAAGTGTGGTCCCCAGTTCAACAGCATCAGCATCTCCCGGAATGCTGTCAGAAACGCAAATTCTTAGGCCCCATCTCAGCTGTACTAAATCAGAAATGCCAGGAGTAGGACTCAGCATTTTGTGTTTTGGTAAGTTTTCCAGGGCACTCTGATGCAGGCCACATCACCAACAGCTGTAGGCACTTAAGCACTTACTATGTAATAAGCACTTTGTAATCCTCATTTAATTCTCATAATAACCCTCTGAAGAGATACTGGGCTTTTTTTCCATCATGTTTTTAATTTTAATTCCAGTATAATTAACATATAGTATTATATTAGTTTCAGGAGATACTGTGCTTATTCTCATTTTATAGATTAAAAAAATATTAACTTGCCTAAATTAAAAAAAAAAACTAGTAAGGGTTAAAGCCCATATTCAAAGACAGGGTGGAAAACCTACATTAGTGCCATTATGATTTGACATTGTTATTATTATACTTATTCTCTCCAACAATCCTGTAGCATAAGTAATGTAATTCTCATGTTACAGATGTATGAGCAGACCTGGGTTAAGCTATTTTCCCAAGATCACATGGTGACAAAAAAAAATTTATGTATAAGTTTATCTGATTTGAAAACCCATACTCTTAACCAGTCTATTATCCTTCCTCAAATAAAAACAAGAGCTATGACCAACTGCCTACTCGTTCCATTTGACTTCCTATTCCATTTAACTTCTTGATCCCCTTGCTTAATTCCTGAGTAATATTCTGTTCTTCAGGCAGAGTGTTAATTTGGCAGATGAGGTTAAGCCAGGGAGAAGCAAGTTCTATTCTTCAGCTGAGTATAATCAGAGTGGCCAGCAGTCATATAATTCAAAGTAAAACAGAGATATTAATGACATCTGTAAGAGACTGTCAAAAAAAGGAGGGGGAAGAAAAGTGAAAATAAATATATATTTTTTAACTATTACTCTAGCTTTGTACATCAAATTAGCAACCAGACTTCAAATGATTTGAAAAGATAACTTAAAGTCAGTATATTTTGGCTCTCAAATACTGATGAACTTAAGATATTTTTTAGTTCTTATATTTCACAGTATTTTCCATATGTAAACATCTTGGATACATTCTTTTGATGAAAGTGAAAGCTTAAAGACATTCCTACCACCAATGAGCAGGTATCTTACCAGCAACTTACTCATGGCCAATTAAACAAAAACAACTTATGATCAGAGAAATAAGAACTAAATACAACAGCCAAGTGTAATCCATTATCATTTTAATGGAGTCCTTTGCTTATTCTCTAATTGCATGTGCTGTAATATCCTCTTACAAAGCTAGAATCATTCAGCTGAGGACCTGGAGCTCCCAACATGTATTGGTACTAAATTTTAAATAGGTTTTTATGGAAAGTATCATTCTACTAGCACTTAGGGAAGATAGTTATTCATGTTATTCCAGGTCACTACAAATGTGGAGGAGGTATAATTGAGCCCTGGCTTCAGTCCAGAGCACACCTGTAGTCTATGAGGAAATATGTACTTTAGGCATACTTAACAGAGCTCTCTTTTCCTGTAAAAACAAAAAACAAGCAAGCCATGAGAGACTCCTGAATGCTGAGAACAAACTGAGGGCTGATGGGGGGAGGGAGAGGGGGTGATGGGCACGGAGGAGGGCACTCGTGGGGATGAGCACTCAGTGAGTGTTATATGGAAACCGACTTGACAATAAACTACTTTTAAAAAAAGGAAAAACAAAAAAACCCCAACTCTTTATACCAGTAGTGTTTATCAAAATCCAGCTGGGTGCCAGGGGTGAGGGAACAAATTGAAATAAAAATTAATTTTACTTATTTTTTGGGGGGAGGGACAGAGAGAGAGGTAGAGAGAATCCGAAGCAGGCTCCATGCTGTCAGCACAGAGCTGGACATGGGGCTGGAACTCATGAATTGTGAGATCGTGACCTGAGCCAAAATCAAGAGGTAGGTGGACATTAACTGGCTGAGCCACCTTGGTGTCCCTAAAAATTAATTTCAGAAAAGCCTATTAAAACAGGTGAATCATACCATGTACATTAAAACCTTTATAAAAAGTAATGAAATAGGACTATTTAATGAACTTTACTTGGAGATCTAATTACTTTCCAAATGAATGAAGATTATGATGGGCAAATCACAGTATTAAGTCAACTGTTAAAGGAAGAAACGATACTTGCATAAAACCTATCTATCACCTTTGGGTCTCAGTACTAAGTATAAAGATGGCCCAACTGTCGGATTTAATTACACTTAAAATCAAGTAAAACAGACTAAAATCAAATAAAACAGATTTTTTAAAAAAAATTTTCTGTATATTTGATGTTTTGACATCTTAAAAAAAAAAAAAAACCTTTCTGGCTGCCAATTCTTAGAGCAAGGGGGTAAGATGGAGGCATGCCTTTGATGTGCAAACTAACCATCCAAAGCTACATCTCTTTCACCCGGCCCAAGCACCGGGATGCAAAATTCCTCTGCCTTAATCATCCCAGGCACCTGGCAACAAGGGCCTACCCCTGTAAATTTAGAGCCTACAGAAATTACTCAGCTTGGCAAATCCTGAACTGTCTGCCCTGCCCTGCCACTCCCAAGGAAACTGCAATACAGCTCTAGCCTCAGCTTTCCCCACGCTCCTGCTTTCTGCTTACTGACCACCCAGAGGCTTCCCTGTGTGCCCCTCAGATGTGTGCATGTTGCCTTTTTCTAGGACCTGTGAGTACAATAAACTCGTATGTTCCTGAACCTGTCCTGTGTCTCCTCTTGTGATTGACCATTAGAGAACATAAAACATTAGGCCAATCTATGCTTGTTTTAAAGGTATATGCACATCAAAAAATCAGAGTTATAATTACTAAACTGACTTCCTCCCCAGATTCTTGCAGACACTGGCATACAGGAAAAAACCACCTTTCTCAACTAGTACAGATTAAATCAAGGGCATATTCTATGTCCACTCTGGAAATTACCTTTAATTTGCCATTGTTTTCCCAAATGTAACCCAGGCATAAAGGATACCATCGGAAATGAATAAGGCTCACAAATAGGAATAGTAATTAAATACCCACCTGTGAAGGTGTACTGGTAAGTTCCATCTTTTCTTGTGATTTCTCCTTTGCTAGTCGAGCAGCTTCTTTAAATTCCTGAAACTTTTCTGCGAACTGAATGTATAAAGACTATATACATTAACCAAATAAAATAAAAACAGGTCTCATTGCCCACTTTTACCTTGGCTTTCTTTCATTTGCTGAATAAGTGACTCTTAACGCAAGCAAGCTAGCCATCAAATCAATAATAGGTGTAATATGAAAATGATGGAAAAAGAAATCTAACACCAAACACTTATCTGTACACTACAAACTACTTGGACAAACTGCAGTCAAAGACATCACAATATAACAGTTAGAATTTGAGGTCAGCTAATTTACCTACGTCCCTTCTTCAGTGCTCAGACACACTTTACTAAGAAGGTGCAGAGTACAGGACGGGAGTGGAATCAGTAAAGATTAGCATACTTTGTTTATCATGGAGAAAAATGAATCTTTTAGGTATTGACTCATAAACATCTCAGTATTCAGAGCGCGTGCTTTTAACTTTTACTGGAACGTAAACTCTCATATTATGTGTGACTTTTTATATTCAACAACATAATTGGTAACATCTACTAATATCACTAAATGGCATTACTAAAACTTCAGTTCCAGAGATTCCTAAACAGCTAATGTAAAGCAGTGGAAAGGAGTAACACAAACTCCACAAAGTTCTTTAAAATGGAAACAACAATTAAAAAAAACTACAGCCCATGAAATGCTAATTCTTATGAACCCATAGTAATCTAGACATATCAGGGCCACAAATCTGTTTTGGAAGTGGAAACTAGTCTACGGTATTCTCAGACAGAATAAGTTAAGGCTACCTAATAAACATTAAAAAATCAAAAATCTCCACGCAACTTAAAGCACTAGCTAGAGCTGGTAATAAAAACATGAAATTATGGTTCCTTCCTCAAACCCCATAAGCCAACCCTGACTACATTTCTATCTTGAGAAGGAAAACTTTAGCAGGAAAGGTCATGATACTTTATATGCGTTAGGCATTTGGAAGAAAGTTAAATTTAAGTTGTCATTACAACTTTCCTTCTTATGTTAAAGTTGTCACCTATAACTTGTAGATCAGGGAACTGAATGAATATTACTATACTACTTTTTTTCGAGTAAGGAGGTATTCTGTTCCATTAATCTGAACACAAAGCTAAAAAGGTCTCGTTCACACCTGTGTATATGGAATAAAAAAGAAACCTTAATTTCTCTCAATGTAATCTGAAGTAAAACACAGGTTTATTTACACTCATCTAGCACTCCAAAGTAGTTAATGTTTAAAACTCTTTCAACTTCATAAAGGCTCACATTACTCCTAATTTTTATAGGTTTGGGTTTCCATGGTAACAAAATACAACTTAGTAAGCACTCTAACAATCCAATCACAGTTGCAATTTTCCTCATACATCAACCTTAGGAGACCAATCATTTCTCTCAATGCTGCTACTCTCCCTTTAAGAGACCCATGTCTAGAATTGCCTTCAGACTTTTCAAAACCCTTTTAAGTGCTTTGATTCACTTATGATTTTTAATGATAAAATAAGCCAGGATAATTACATGTTTACTTCATTTATGTAAAAGATTATAAACTCCTTGGGATCCCCTAGTCTACAAAGCAGCGACACTGGTCTTCAAGGTAGCATGGAAAATAAATCATGATTTTGTCATCTTTGGACAAAAACATTCTGAAGAGACTGATCATCAATCCTTGGAGCCAAGTCCAGTGAAAAACTCTTGGAGCCAAGTCTAGTTTATTTAACGTCGATTCTCCCTCAAAATACTAGGAATCATTATCAGTAAGGTTGGTCAAAAGTATATGTTAACTTTAAAGAGGAAAAATTCTTGAAATACAAAAGCTATTCT
The DNA here is from genome assembly GCF_003009895.1 of Hyaena hyaena. NCBI lineage: Eukaryota > Metazoa > Chordata > Mammalia > Carnivora > Hyaenidae > Hyaena > Hyaena hyaena. Next base: position 855,831 of record NW_024080930.1, on the reverse strand, counting down.
CAGAAAAAGAGATCTAATGAAAGGATACAGTATAATTGACAGAATTGAACAAGCTATTACTTTGCCACATTAGCTAGCTGCCCAATAACCTCGAAGACGTGACAAAAACTTAATGTGTAGTCAAAATTACTTATGCCCCAAAATCATTTCATGCAAGTTTGAGAAATTAATCCACAATTTAGTTTCTGTGTGGTCAAGAAATCCATCAAGTGTAATATGTAAACTTTTTTTGCTCTAGACTTTATTAGACAATTCCAAAAGGAAGTGCCAAAAAGATTCCATCTGAGTAATGGCAAAAGTATTAGAACAAATGAGCCATTTCCTAAGGGGATTACTTATGCAGGGGCAACATTCAACTGGATACCTCTGTCCCTGCTATACTGACATACTTTGAATCTACAACTCATACCTTTACCACAGTCCAAGAATTGTATTTAGAGAATCAGATGGGTGTAAAAGAAAACAAATCAGATAACGCTTTTTCACTTTAATCATCCTACAGAGAATGGACTTAAAATCGTGAAGATGAAAGTTAAAATAGCCTTAAAATTGGTCTCTAAACTATAATTTATGTTAAAGATAATAAAAATATGCAAAAACAACCATGTTAAGAAATGTCTACAACCAAAACAAATAGAAGCAAAGATTACTTCGATTACTGCTCTAACTATATCGAGTCAATAAATAATCACAAAAGTGTAAGATTATTTTTAAAAACAACTTATCTTTAAGCATCAGATTGATTTCTGTAATGAAAAGCTTACAGTGTAAACATGAACAGTGTGTATCTACAAGAGCCTGATGACCCTGAAGTTGAACGTTTGTAACTCCCAAAGCCATCAGATTGTATGTATACTAAATTATTGTGAAATGTAGGGGTAGCCTTTTAATGGAACACTTCAAACAGAGAAGTTCAAAGAATAAATCTTTGGATCTGGTGAGCATCAAATCTTAAGAGCCAAGTGAGTACTCCTCATCTCCCTGATCAGTATCTTATCCTGAGACAGTTTGCTTTTCCTTACTCTTTGTGGATGACACGCACAAGGCACTGCTGGTATAAACACTGCATGCTGCTTCTTATAGACAGGACAACTGTTTTATTTCCAGTATTTAGCCTGGTGATATTCTGTATTCTGTTGGCTTTTCTGGCCCAGTAATTCACTTCGTAAGTATGTTCCAGGAACTCTTCACGTGTTTGTTAGATCTCACCGTTCTGTACTATATCAGACAGTTTGAAGTAATTCTCAGAGAAATTTCCCTAAACAAAGTAATTCTTATGTGCCTGCTCTCATGTGAAAAAGCTGAAATCTGTATCACTATCAGCTTCCATTTTCAGAAGAGCATGCGGTCTACCTACTTAAAACCACCTCCACTAAGGGTGCTAATCCCTGAGCAGAGTCCATTCAGAAGTGATAATCCCCAAGTGTTATGCTAACTCTCATACAGACAGTTAACCACCCAAATACTTCTCCATTAATGGTGACGGTTTTTAATGTGTATAAATTATTTTCCAAATGACAATGAAGTCCAATGATCTCTCACTTGTTGCTTTAAAGACACTACAGTTGTTCTGAGAGTATTAAATTTCTCCTATATTTTACACTCTCCATTTGCTATTATATATTTAAGACATGTGATTTGAAGATGTTAACTTACTTTTGAAAGATGATGCTCAGAGGAGAATCCCAGTCCATAAACAGTGTTTGCCCGGCTATCAGCCCACTGGCCAAACTTCTGAGATGTTTTAGTAAATGTCATGTTTGGGGTGATGGTGCTATTAATTATTGCCTGAAAAATAAAGTAAATACGAGTAACAAGCCAAAACTTAGCAAAAAGGTATTTAAATACAGGGCTATTTAGTTCCATAAAAAACTAAGGATTTCTAATGAGCATACTCAAGGAAAAATCAACCCCTAAATATATACTTTTTTTTTTTTTTTAAACATGAGACTCTTTTTTTTTTTATTTTTTTTTTTAATGTTTTATTTATTTTTAGGAGAGAGAGAGAGACAGCGTGAGCAGGGGAGGGTCAGAGAGAGAGGGAGTCACAGACTGAAACAGGCTCCAGGCTCCGAGCTGNAGAGAGAGAGAGAGACAGCGTGAGCAGGGGAGGGTCAGAGAGAGAGGGAGTCACAGACTGAAACAGGCTCCAGGCTCCGAGCTGGCAGTCAGCACAGAGCCCGACGCGGGGCTCGAACCCACGAACCGTGAGATCATGACCCAAGCGAAAGTCGGACGCTTAACCGACTAAGCCACCCAGGCGCCCCCCTAAATATATACTTTACTTCTTTTACCATAAAGTGGTATAAATTCATGATATTGAGATTCACTATCACTTCTATTTAACACATAGTTTCTTAGAAAATTCATATTTTAGTGTGTATTAATTCACAATTTTAATTAATAATTAACAATTTTGGTGAACACTGTAATAAATTCCAATATTACTGTAACATAATTAGCTTAAGTACATTCCCTCTGCCAGTACTATAAAAGTATATAATCAGTTTACTTAAGTAGTTTAATGCCTCCCAAAATTGACATTACAAAGTTATGATAGAAATAATGATAGAAGTAAATATGTTACCAAATTCATAAGCAGTTTTTTGGTGAATTACCAAATGTAGAATGAAAATCAGGCATTTTCAGAAAAAAGCAAAAATCTATTGGACACGTGAACAGTACATAAGTATTTATGAAGTATGCATGTATTGAAGACGTTATAATAAACGTATGACACCTGTCCTACTAAAGAAGATAGTAAAAGAGTGGTCCCTTGCTTTCTGTCACAACAGCAGACGTATTACCTGTAGTTCTATGAGCCCTTATCCTTGATTAAGCATTTTTACCTCTGACAAAATTTAAATACTCATACTCAAACCTCCTTACCCTTCAGTTCAAAAGCTGCTTTTCCTAGAATGTCATTTTAGATTCTGTAAAATGTGGCTAGCAAAGTCCTCTAAATTACATGTTGTCATGAAAGACTCAATGGAAAAGAACATATTAACAAATGGCTAATAAGAAAATATAACAAAAGGTAGGAATTTGGTTACAGAATCACTGGCTTATGCAACTTTTTTTTACTGAGTACCTATTAAATGCCAAGCACATTCTAGAGAGTTGAAATGTTACACTGAGTGGCAGTGTAACTGGATTACATTCTAAAGCAAGAACAGTCAGTCAATTAACAAATATATCAACAACTGACTAATGTAATTTCATAGAGTGTTATGTGCTGCGAAGTCTGTGAGACCATCATGTGTCAGAGAGGGGCAGTCTAGAAGGCAAAGCTGGCAGTTACCAGGTTAGTCCTTGAATGTTCCTGGAGGAGGGTGCTTTTGAGCTGAGATCTAAGCGTTTTCAAGGAGAGAATGACAATTTACATATTATCCCAGTAACTCTCAAAAAGTGAGGTAGCAATAGGTTTTACAGGCATATAAGAAAAAATTACCCATTTGCTATTGGTCACAGACCTTCAGTTTTAGCTATTTCAAATGAACTTCTTGATGCTTTTAAGGCTGAGTCCCATTTTAATCCCCATTTTGAACCTTTCCTTGCCTCCACCTGTCTTGGAATTACTTGTTTAGTGATTCTTTAATCACTGAAAAAAAACTTTAAAATGAAAGACAATCCCACACTTAAAAAAAATTATTCATGGGGTGCCTGGGTGTATCAGTCAGTTAAGCGTCCAACTCTGTTTTGGCTCAGGTCATGATCTCACAGTTTGTGTGGTCTGGCTGAGCCCTGCTTCAGGCTCTGTGCTTATAGCATGGAGCCTGCTTAGGATTTTCTCCCTCCCTCTCTCTCTCTTTCTGCCCCAGCACCCTTCAAAAAAAAAAAATTTTTTTTTTAAATTATTCATTAGAATTTTTTGAATAGAATGTTTTGGATTCTTTGAATATGAAGAAAAATCTTAATTCTTGAAAATACATTTTCTCTCAATCCCAGAGTTCCCATCCTTTCAAGGAAAACAGGTAGAAATGCTGTGTCATTACAGATCATATAGTGCCCTTATCCTGGCCCTCAGCCATGCTGATGTCTCTGCAGCATGATTAGAAAGCCTTTAAGCAAACCTTACATGCACAGCCAAGGGCATTGAATGAGAACAAACGGACATTTTCTAATCAGGGGCACCTAAGGGCTTTCCAACTCATCACACAGCGCAGAAATAGAAGTGGGGCGGGTGGAGAAAACATTCACTTAGCTACAAGTAAGCCACTCTGCTTACACTACTGCTTACCAAAAACAACTCTCCCTGCAGGGAACTGCAGTAGTTACCAGCATCAGTTTTAAAGAAGTAACTAGAAAATGGAAGATGTGATAGAAAATGTAATTGCTACAGAGTGTAGATTTTGTTAAAATAAATAAAAACTTATTTTCAAGAGCTATTTAAGAGTCTAATAATTACAAGCTGCAAAGTATCCTCAAGAACGGAAAGGCCATAAGCAAGAGTTCCTAATGTCTCAGAAGAAAGAACACACGAGTTATTTAATCACAAGGGGCATGGGAATACTTCAGTTGAACTTTATTCCATTTAACTCTCCCATCTGATAAAACTACATCTCATCTGTGGTTTGGGCCAAGAGGGAAATACAGATTATAGAGAAATGAACGTTCTAGTCAGAGAAAAGAAAGAAATTAATATTCTAGTGGCTGAGATCATAACAATATCTGTTGCTATCACTAAATAGTTATAAAATATGATAAACTTATTCTTTATTAAGGAAGCTTTATAGAGATTAACTTTATTATTATTTCTCAAGTCCTTTAAATCCTCCAAGTAAAAAGGGAAGAGAACCAATTATCCTAATAAATACACATTAGTCACTTAAGTACAAGATAAGGCGTAAATAGCCCCTAGGGTTCTGTAATCTAGTTAAGGAGATAAGCACAAGAGAAAACAAACTGAGAGTTGAGCATTAAATTATCTCTTGTTTCCCAAAACCACTAGGCAATACATAACTAATAGCCTGAAAATATTAATAATGATAACAAGAGCAGTGTTTGTATAGTGATTACTATACTCCCTTTAAGGGCTTTTGCATAAATTATTTAATCTTCACATGAATCCTATGGTGTAACGATGTAGTTATTTTTATTAGTTCCTTTTTACAGATGAAAAGATTGAGGCATGAAGACATGAAGTATCTTGCTCTAGGTCACATGGCTAGTAAGCAGTAGAGCAAAAATTCAAACCAGTCTAGATCTCGAGTTTATGCTCTTAGCCCCCAGGCTGACCCGCTAAAACTTCTGCCAGTTGAAAGGCCTCATGGCTTTAAAAAACCTTGAAGGAGAAGAATGGAGCCCTTGTCCTTCTACACACATTATATCCAGAATCTGATGTTTGGTATTTCTTTATCTACGTGTGTTATTCAAAATTCATGGATAAAAAGTGGAATTTTCCCCCTTTGAAAGGCGTACTATTTATAAGACAATGATCAAAGTGCTTTGCAGATATTAACTCATTTAATTCTTACTAATACTACTAATGAGGTAAGAGCAATGAGCCCCAGAGAAATCATTTGGGCTCAGAGAATTTGACCAAAGTTAAAAAATTTAGTAGATGGCAGAGCTAAGATATGAACCCAGGCAGTCCATGCTTTTAAACATTATACTATTTGCCTTCACTAAAAATAAAAACTTAGGTCTTGTCCACATACTTCTTTTCAGAATAAGGGATGTCTGCTTTAATGCTGACAATGACCAGACTTCATACCATGTAGGGTATGTGAATTGCCAACTAACCTACAAAAGAATATCTGAAAAGAATTCTAGCTCCTCACTAGACTGTAAGCTCCCAACCTGTAGAAACTGTCCATTCTGTTTACCATTGTATTCCTAGCAACTAGCATAGTGCCTGACATGTAACAGATATGCAATGAATACGTATCAAATAAACTAACCTAAAATCTGTAGAATATTTAGGACTCAATATAAATAAGGTGGTTGATCCAAGTAATTTAGAAGACAAAAGGACAAAAAGTGTTGCTAAAAATGATCAATTTTGGCTTTTTTAAGTTTTAAAAATCGAAAAGAAATGCTGTGTTTTAATAAAGATGAAAATTCCCCAAATAAACCAGAAAATGCTCTACTATATAAAGCAAATAGCAAGATCTTTAAAGAGAATAAAACTTACCTTTGAGCCATCTAAACTGATTATCCTATACACATTTCTTGTGCTGTCATAGAAGTAAGACACAGTAACTGCATGCTTGCTGGTGGGTACCCAGTTCTTCTTTGTGTTTGGGTCAATCTGGAAGACGTGAGCTCGAGTGCTGAAGATGGGTTGCTCCCTATTGGGCAGAAAATAAAATGACAGATTGAAAGCAGTCAGTTTTATTACACTGAACAGCAGAACATGAAATCTGTGAGGATGACTCCATTTACCCCAAAACTCCCACATCCCCAAGATCAGAGAAATGTTCTTCCATATTTCAATACTGTAAGTATTCAATCATATGCATCTTAAAACAATTACAGTCCAATCTCATTACTTCATGAGGCTGCCTACTCACTAAAATATATTTGTAACTCCAAAATCAGTACTTGAGATACCTTCTCAGTGCTTTGCAGTGGAAAGATGTGAATCACCTGATGTGCATATTTCCGTCTAAGGTTGGTCAAGGCAACACTTGGCCTTCTTGTTTCAGCTCCCATACTAAAAACAAGTGTCCTTTTAGTGATCTATTTGGCACCATGCATTTCATAATACTGTGCTTTTTGTTGGTGTTTTCACTGTGTAAAATAGCTCCCGAGCATAGTGCTGAAGTGCTGTCTATTCTTAGGTGCAAGAAGGCTATGATTTGTCTTATGGAGAGAATGTTATAAGCTTTGTTCAGGCATGAATTATAGTGCTGTTGGCCATGAGTTCAATGGTAATGAATCAATAATATATATTAAATAAGGGGTCTTTAAATATAAACACACATAAAACAAGATTATACATTGATTTGTTGATGAAAATGTGACCGGAGGCTTGTAGGAACCTAACTCTCGATGTACCCTAGGAGCAATCATTCAGTATTTGATAATTCAGTGTTCGTGGTGCCTTTATAGAACACAGCTACTCTAAATAATGAGAATCGACTCTATCCTACTAAGATACAAGAGCCTTATATAAGCACTAGGTTAAAAATGTTTACCTATTTAAAACTAGATTATTCTGGTAACAGGTAAATAAACTTACTGAGAAAAGTTTACATTCAATATAATCTCTGCTACATTAAGAAGTATATGAAAAACAAAGTGGCTCACAGCCACAGTATCTTTTACTGAGATTAAGTAGGGCCTTAAACAGTAGCTTTTACAAATAATTTCAAGAACCCAAACTATTAAAAAATGTATATTCAAAATATCATTAGCTTATTTTACAGTCTGGAAAACAAGCATGTGATGATCTATATGCAACAAAAGTATATGCAAAATTTTCCAAGTTCTGAGTAGAAGTTCTTCTGGAAACAGCCTTTACCAGGCTTTTTTGCTTTGAGCCCAAATAAAGTTCCCTTCTCTCAATTACACATCTTCCTTTCTTAAAGCTGCTTAAGGTCCTCAAGAGAATTTTAACCAGTATTAAATGTTTAATGTTTTAAATTTAAAGAAAGGAGAGTATTGAAAAGGAGAAATTGGAAAACAGGCAAGGCAAGTCTGGGCCCAGGGCAACACGACTCTTCAGACTAATAATAATGGGCTGGGTGTCACGTATGCCTATGGTCTTCTTCAGCCCTTGGAGAGCAGGTATGAAAGGGAGGGCTTCCCTGTAGGTAACCTGGCTCTTCCCAGCTTTATTTCTGGAAACCCCCATAACAACTTTTCTTATTCTTAGAATCTCTTTCGAAGCAACTGATAAATCTTAAACCATTCCCTAAATACTGAAGCACAGAGTCATCATTTCTGGCTTAATCACATTATATATAGATTCATTTGACAAAGAATTATTCACAATCTGGCAAAGCACTGTGCCTGTATGAAGAATTCTTCTGAACTGGAGAGAGGTCCAATTCATTCCCTCTCCCCCATCTTCAATCCTTCAATTTTTCAGGGAGGCTGATGCTACACTTGGGTTATATTCCAAAAAGCCCTGCAAACCTTGAGTTTTGTTTTTTCTTCACCTTTTAATTAAAGTTCTAGGATTAAGTGTAGGTGGTCAGCCTGACTGTAAATAACTAGTTCCAATCCACAGGAAAACCCAATCACACAAAAGTGTATTTACTAGGGCATGGAAGGAAGGGAAGTAAGAACTCTAGTGTTTACTAACAACTTTTTCCCCCATTTGACAAGCAGTAAATGTCTAAATAGTGCAGGGTATTGCAATATATGGATTTTATAAGAAACAAAAATAGTTAAGACAATGATATTACTTTTACACATCTTATATGACCAATCAACAAATCCTTATCAGTGGAAATCCAGTGTTTTGAGTCTTATACTTTCCGCATCTTAATTCATACAATCTGCACAATTAATCCATAAATTTAATACCCTTTTGAATAAAAATCTTTATACTAGCTGTTTTACAAGTGTTCCTTGTGAATCTGGGAATCAACTAAGTACAATGCTTTTCAATTCTCTTCTGAATAGTTGATTTCTTAAAATTAAAGTTCAAGATTTCTGGTCAAAATCTTGTCAAAGACTCCATTAAAAATATTAGCAAAATAATTTCACTGCTGTCACAGGGAACAGAGTTCCTAGAAGTAAAGAGGAAGTTACTACATCTATCAAGGCATAATAATAAGTGGTTCACACTTCAACTGAATATCTACTGTAAGCCAGAAATAGAGAAAAGATGGTTCCTTCCCCTGAAAAGTTCAATTTGCTGACGGAGGACAGATGTAAAAAAAAAAAAAAAAAAAAAAACTCTTCATCATGATAGATTCTCTGGAAAGAAATGACTGAGAGCTACCATGGAGAAACTGATGTCTAAGAAGAGTTTGAAACAAAGTATGGTCAAGTGGGAAGAGGCCATAGGACACTGGTATGCGTAGCAAGAACCTTAGGGAGTGTGAGTGCCTTTGACGAATGAGGCTGAAGAGAGAAGCCAATTCATGTGGGTCCCCTCTGGAAACTACTGAGACTGTAAATAGAGAACAGCTCTGCATTTTAGCAAGATACATTTTGAAATACTGAAGAGGTGGATGGAAAGGAAACAAGATTGAACATAGGAAGGTCAGTCAGACTCTTAAGAAAGAAACTCAAGTATTAGAAATAAAGAATGGGCTCCCAGGGTGGCTTAGCTGGTTGAGCATCTGACTTCAGCTCAGGTCATGAATTGACGGTTCATGGGTTCGAGCCCCGTATGGGCTCTGTGCTGACAGCTTGGAGCCTGAAACCTGCTTCAGATTCTGTGTCTCCCTCCCTCTCTTTGCCCCTCCCCTGCTTGTGTTCTCTCTCAAAAGCAAATAAATAAACATTAAAAAAGGAAAGAAGGAAGGAGGTTAGGGAGCGGAATGAAGACTGAGCAGGGATTAAAGGTAAATTGGAAAACAGAACCAGTAAGATTAAGCAAGATTGGTTGCAGGGCAATGTTTCTCAAATGGGGGGTGATTTGTCACAAGTGGGACATTCCACAATTTCTGGAGACATTTTTGGTGGTCGCAACTGAGGAAGATTGCTATTGGCATCTAGTAGGTAGAATCCAGGGATGTCGGTAAACATCTACAATGCATCAAACAGCCTCCTACAAGAATGAACAGACCAAAATGTCAATAGTGCCAGTGACCAGGATGGAAAACAGAAATTGAAGTCTGGAGTTGAGGGAGGATGAAATGGGAGACGATGAGCAAAGGTTTGACCAAGTTCAGATGTGTCTAAGGGTTTGCATATAAAATTGTTAAATCAGGAACTTAAAAATTTATCAGTTTGGAGCACAGTGGAAAACACCAGGGTAGAGTGAAGAGTTGAGGGAGTCATCAAGAGATCATACCACATGCTGACAAAAACTGAGGACTGATGGATGAGGGGGGGAGGGGGGATGGGCATGGAGGAGGATACTTGTAGGAATGAGCACTGAGTGTTATGTGGAAACTAATTTGACAATAAACTATTTGTAAAAAAAAAAATAAATAAAATAAAATAAAATAAAATAAGAGATCATACCTACCACAGCAGTCTGTTTTAGAAACATTTCAACACTAAGCATGTGAATGAATTTCATTCTAGAGAAAAGCTATAGAAGCAGCAGCAGCAAAGTCATATCTGAAATCTTAAACCTTTTATTAATTTTTCTTAATGTTTTATTTATTTCTGAGAGAGAGAGAGAGACAGAGTGAGCAGGGAAGGGTCAGAGAGAGAGAGAGGGAGACACAGAATTGGAAGCAGGCTCCAACCCATGAACCGTGAGATCATGACCTGAGCCGAAGTCAGACGCTTAACCGACTGAGCCACCCAGGTGCCCCATAAAGCTCTTATTTTTTAAGAGGATCCATAAAGCATATGAAACTGTCCCAAGTGTCCAAGTGTTAAAGTTTCACATAAACTGGATGGCATTCATTAATAAAGCTTAGACCCACAACTTCCTTTACAGCAATTCACACAAATACTAACTGCATCAAATACAAATAGCTCCCAAAATATGTTCTCTGGAGCAACAGTCTTCGAAATGAGTGTTCCATGTTTAAGTAAGTTCTGCAAACATGGTTTTGTCCCATTCTGAAATACTTATAATGTACATTAGTGTATTAAAGGTTCTAAAATGTCCTGCAGTAAAGAAACCCATTTAGGCCTGAATAACCCAGCATGTGGCAAAATTATCTGACTCCAAATTTATTTTCCACATAACACATTAACATGTTGATAGGATTTATATTTATAACCACAATATGAAAGTCAAAAGATAAATTGTGAGGTAAAAGTATCTCACTGTAAGCTGGTCTCGATAGTCAGCCATTTTTACTGACATTACTGTCAACAGAAAATATATATAAAAGATATAACATTGAAACTTTATTTAGTAATGACTACCATATTATTTCTTAAATAGGTGTTTGTTAACAGCATTCAAAGGAACTCTTCTAAGGAATTAATCTAGCAATCAATTAGATGTTGCCATGAAATGCTTTAAACTACCTTAGAGAAATAAAACTAAACAGATACACACACACCACAACCATATATCGTTTTATCCTAGAGAATCATCTACTTTGCCATTTCTTCCATCAATTATCAGGATAATGAACAGTGTAAGTGACGTATTATAAGAAAAGCTTATTGGAGTCATTTTCAATTGGTTCATAAAATAATTCTAAGAAGCTGGTATAAGAAAGAACAATTCTGAAGTTCTTCATCTTGGACTAAAACACAGTAAAAGTACGATCTATATGTAGTGATCAACTCCAAAACTTCATATGGATATGAAAAACTGGAAGAATCAAAGTATAAGATGACCTAAGAAAACTGTAGTAAAATCAGAATTTTGTATTAAAAACAAGGTTTATTCAAACTCATTAGAGTTGACATAAAGAATTAGTATATTTAACTCTTAGGCATCTCTGTAATAAGAAAAAAAAGGAAAACTCAAGTAAAACATAAAGACTACTTATCAAGAAATACATAAGCTCTAGATCTAGATAAAAGGGAAAAAATTAACTTTTGTCATTTGGATAGTTATTATTTAGAAAAATTCAATGATAATGCTTTTCAAAAATTATTACTGAGAGCTGTATTTTTACAAACATTACGTGATTATGCAATAAACTTATGTTTTAAGGCAATGCAAAGGTATGGGTCCAATAATAACAAGAAAGCTCAAGGGAAGAAAAATAAATTATACATTCCCTAGTCTTCTTTTCATGTTTAGCTTACAAATACTCTTTTTCATATATGTAAATATAATTAACTATTGTAGCAAAAGGGATATAAAGATTATGGTTTCAAATCATTCCCCGACTTTCTGATTAATTTTTCAAAAGAAAGTTGCCTGGTACAAGTTTAAGAAACCCCAAGGTGAATGAATAATTCTTTCCACTGAGAGTCTGACATCGTTATAAACATGGCTGGCTGGCTATCCACCAACTATTCTTCAGCACTCCCTCCCAACACATCTCTGCATTTCGTTCTGATGCTCCAACCTTCCTTCACATGATTGTGAGCTTCATGCCTAGAATAATCAAGGCAATTCCAGTCTTCTTACCAGAAATCCGTTTAAGAATGGACCTCTGAAGCAATTCACGTCAGTGAGATAACCTAATAATGTTTGCTGGAAGCTTCTGGGTACAGTCACAAAGAAATTCACACATAAGAAGAGGTGTTCTCTTAAATAACATTGTTTATGCAGTGACATCGGACCTAAAGGAGTCATCTTAGTACTGTGAGGCCACGAACCTGAGAACAAAGCCAACACTGTTTGCTAAGAATAGCAGATGGAAAGACAAAGAATCTGCTTCCTTGATTGTGTCATTGAGTCAATGAATTAGCCTCCAGGCTTATGTGGTAAAACAAGTTTCTGGGGCGCCTGGGTGGCTCAGTCGTTTAAGTGTCCAACTTCGGCTCAGGTCATGATCTCACGGGTCGTGGGTTCGAGCCTCACATTGGGCTCTGTGCTGACAGCTCAGGGCCTGGAGCCTGCTTCGGATTCTGTGTCTCCCTCTCTGTCTCTGACCCTCCCTGCTCACGCTGTCTGTCTCTCTCAAAAATAAAACAAAACATTTCTAAAAATTACACAAATGATATTGAAGAAGTTTATATGAAATAAACCCTATAATGAAGTGCCCCCCAATAAAATGTAACTGATGGTCTTTTGGAACTCCTGGCTAGCTATACTCTGGTCGTTCATTAACTTCATAACACAACCACACAGCATACACAATTAGATTTAGGGGGAGAGAGCATTTAAAATTCTATAGGTAATCAATAAAAAAATTCCTAAGACTAACTTCATTAGGAAGAATGGAATGCAGGAGTCATGGTGGGAGGAAGAAATGTGAAAATGGCAAAAGTTCACTATCAATTGATTTTCTACTGTAAGAATTTAATATCCAATGCTTTTAAGAGATAGCAGTATAACATATTAGAGATAGGGAGAAAACCACCAACAGAAATAACAATTGGAAGTTTTAAAATCAGTTGACTCTGGTGATGCAGCCAGATGAAGGGAAAATGAGGTAGGTAACTAGTACCTGTCTTTATAAAACTTCAAGTATTACTTAATGTTTTAACTCTGTATAGGTATCAAAAAGACTTTTTAAAGCAGCATGTGGAGGAATCTACATACACATCAAAATTAACACCAAGAAAAGAATGTTTTAGAGGCCACTTATGAAGACTGCCAGAAAACCACAGAGTAAGTGACAAATTTTAATAGCCTGGAACTCAACTGACTCAACAATACATGCTATGAAGCCATTCCTATTATTCGTGAAGAGGAATAAAGAGAAAGTAGGAGAGAAGCAGAAATCCAAATGAGCCTAAATCAAGACTGAAGCACTGAAGGTATGTCTACCTCTTCAGGAAAATACTCTCCTTCGTTAGAAGTAAATACACAGTAAGATAAAAAACATTCTACTGTCAGCTTAGTTTCTGGAAGCTGAGAAGCTGGGTAATACTTGTTAAGGCCAAAAGGACATGAGCAAAGATAAGACAGGGACTGAACAGACACCAATGATCCCTGAACTTCGATGTAATACCTGAAGAACTCAGTTTCAGTGCCACTTGGGGGTGGTACAGAAGGTCTTCAGACAAGCCAGAGCTCAAGCACCTGAATTTCCTCCAAAGAACTATCTTGCACAAGTAATAATATAATTGTAATCCCACTGGATTAACAGGGAACCAGTTTATCTCCATCTCCTCAATCACCCCCACATAAGACAAATCTTAAAATTACCTGTTTTGATGCTGCTCAAAGACTATAAGGGCATACTGTCAATTATATATTTCTACTGCCATATTATGTATTTAACAGCTGACTGCGTATACATTTAGAATATTATCTTTTAAAAAACACATGCTTATTTTGAGGGAAGCAGAGAATTCTAATGGCTACCCAACACATAGTTGTACTACAAGAACTCCATCTAGTGATGGACCAAAAACATAGCAGGCATATGTTTTTTTAAAACTTCCAAGTTACTATTTAGCAAACACAAAATTGTAAAGTGACATTGTCATACCACAAGTATGCAGATTCAAAATGTGACGCCAACAACTACAAACCATTTTCTGGAAGAATTTCTTAGAATTGTTTGTTTTTTTTTAAAAAGAATAGAAGTCCTTGGTCTTTTAATTGGTTAACTGGTCATTTGAATGACAGATTTTTTTTTTTTAATTTAACCTTTCATTTATTTTTGAGAGAGAGGTAGAGACAGCATGAGCAGAGGAGGGTCAGAGAGGGAGACACAGAATGTGAAGACAGGCTCCAGGCCCTGTGCTAGCCCTCAGCACAGAGCCCGACACAGGGCTCGAACCCACGAACCGGGAGATCATTACCTGATCTGACTGCAGACGCTTAACCGACTGAGCCATCCAGGTGCCCCATGAATGACAGATTTTTTTTTTTAAAAATCATTGTTTGCATCACAACAATTGAACATGAGAAATTATCATGACATCAATTCAAATTTCCATTTGGAACTTATTAAATTATGAAATCATACTTAAATGGTAAGAATACTGTCTACTTCTTTATATATCTTCCCTCATTTTAAGAGTGTTTTTCATCAATCAGTCCTTTCATTAGGCCACAGCACTAGTTATTAAAAGAGATTATAGTACTTATTTACCTTGGGCACTTTAATCATTAGCTACATTGAAAACATCAAGAGATATAACAAAATTGATAAAGAGGAAGCAAACCCACTCATTTTAGCAAATGATAACCGAATTATCAATTGATTCTTTCAATGCTCAGAGAACCTGACTTGCTATTTTGTATTTTTAAAAATTTTTAAAGAATTTTTTGAAGTTTAGTTTGAGAGAGAGTATGCGCACATGAGCACAGAGAAAGGGCAGAGGAAGACGGAGAGACAGAGGATCCCAACCTGATGTCTGTCAGCATGGAACCCGATGGGGGGCTCGAACTCACTGAGATCATAAACTGAGCCAAAATCAAGAATCAGATGCTTAACCAACGGAGCCACCCAGGTGCCCCTTGACATGCTATTTATTAAATAACTGCCAAGTAACATCATCTCTGCCCTTCTTTCTCATTTTAAACTGTATCCATTTTAGATAAAATCCTGGATGTTTAAAAACATATCAAGAGGTATTCCTGATAACTCGTTACATTTAAAATTACTTTGTATTTCCAACTCTATTAGGCTTTAAATATTCTTCTGTCCCACATAATTTCCACTAAATAAAGCTTAATAGTGAAAACTGAAAATACATTTATTTTCATTTATTTTAACTGCGATGTAAAAGTCTATGAGAGCTTCACTGTCCAACAGAGTACCTACTAGCCACGTGACTACTGAATTTGAAATATGGCTTGTGCAACTGAGAAACTGAAGGAAAATAGCCTCTTATTAATGAAAATTTAATTTGTGTTAAAATAGGTGGTCCATTCCTAAAAGTCTCAAATAATTTTCTAGTAGACATCCAATTCCTAAACTTTAAAAGTAAATTAAATGTTAAAAAATTATCTTAAATTTTTTTTTTAATATTTATTTTTGAGAGAGACAGAAGATAAGTGGGGGAGGGGCAGAGAGAGAGGGAGACACAGAATCTGAAGCACGCTCCAGGCTCTGAGCTGTCAGCACAGAGCCCAAAGCGGGGCCTGAACCCATGACTGCAAGATCATGATCTGAGCTGAAATCAGATGCTTAACTGACTGAACCAACCAGGCTCCCCAAAAGATTATTTAAATTCTAATACTAATAAAATTTTAAGGAACAGTAATACTCTTAGGTGTTTTTCCTATACATCTACTACAAACTAACCAAGTGGATACTCAATCCATATAGTATCTGAAGAAGTAAGTATTCCAAACAAACAAACAAAAAATAAAAAAATCCGGGACTGAAGAAGATTAAAAGTACTGTGGCAAAATGTTAACGTTCACTATATTTTAATAGTGGCTGTATAAATGTTATGTTATTTCCTGTATTATTGTGAATATTTTAAATTGCTGAAAATAAAATCTCACACCATTTCTCTTAGAATTTATTGACACTGAAATTTGAATAATCAGCCATATTTTGTACATATGTAGATCAATTATTTTAACTGTGATGTAAAAGTCTATGGTATAATTAGAGCTTCACTGTCCAACAGAGTACCTATGAGCCACATGACTACTGAATTTGAAATATGGCTTGTGCAACTGAGAAAGTGAATTCGTTTAGATTTTGATACTCAAGTCAGTTATTTAAACACACTTAAGCATATATGGAACAACTTGCGTATGTGAATCTACTATTTTAACTGTCCACTTGTTGAAATTTAAATTCAGATCAAATATTTCTGATAAAAAATTTTAGGGTCTCCAAAATTAGAGGTGCTCTAAGTGCAAAAAACATGAGATTTCAAAGACTTGGTAAGAAAAATGTAATATATTCCAATGACTCTTATATTGATTACATGTTAAAAAGATAATATTTTGGATATATTGTGCCAAAATGTGTTAAAACCAATTTTACCTTTTTAAAATATTAATAATAAATTTAAAATTACATATGACGCTCACATTGTATTTCAAGTAGAAAATACTGGACTATTCTATGTAGCCATTTCCTTACTGACAGATATATAAGTTCCATTTTTTACACTACTAAAAAACAATGCCCCTATATGTTTACCTGTGCAAGCATGCAAGAAGATATACTAGAAGAATTCCTGGTCGTAGGGTATGCACCAAAGCAGATTTCCAATTTGCTCGTCACAGTACATGTACCAATTTATATTCTTTTTAAAAAATGGTTTATTATTTATTTTAAGAGACAGAGAGAGAGCATGTGAGCAGGGGAGGGGCAGAGAGTTAGAGAGGATCCTCAGCAGGCTCCACGCTGTCGATACAGAGCCTGACAGGGGACTCGATGTCATGAACATTGAGATCAGGACCAGAGCTGAAATCAAGAGTCAGATGCTTAACCCACTGAGCCACCCAGGCACCCCTCAGTTTATACTCTTAATAGTCTTACATAATATCCTCCCAACACTTGGTAATGTCCAAGTAACATCTTTAGTTTGTAGCAACTTGATGTGCACAAAAAGGTATTTCATTGTTGCTTTAATCTGCATAACACTGATTACTAGTGAGGCTGAGAAGATCTTCATAGACTTCTGACCCACTTGAGTCCAGTAGATTTCTACAGTTATTCCTGGGCTTGTTTAAAACCTTATTTTAGCTTCAGACAGTAAAAGAGACCAGAATTCAAAATTCAGCATTCAAACCATATGCAGGGGAACATTTCATAATTCTTACATATATAAACCTAATTGAAGTCAACATCTACTGAGGTCAGCATCCACTCAAGAAAAGCAAAGCCAAGTTGCCTTTTTTCCCTAAATCTGATGACATTTAATGTTTGAAAATCAATATAGCATAGATACAGCATATATATTCTACTCTTTTTCCAAAGGCAAATTACACATCTTAGGTATTAAATTTAGTTTTAGTTTTTTATATACCAAACGGTTTCTGATGTTCCTCAAAAATTTTCCGTTGTGCAAGGGTAAACAGAGGAATAATAAATGGTTATTAGTCAAACTTTTAACTTAAGAGTTTTTAAAAGTTTTCCTGGCTTAGTATAAAAAAAATTTTTTTTAAACCAGGGGCTCCTAGTTTAAAAAACTCAGTTAAGCATCTGACTCTTGATTTTGGCTTAGGTCATGATATCACAGTTCTCACAGTTCATGGGTTCAAGCCCTGAGTGGGGCTCTATGTTGTCAGAAGCTGGAAGGGATTCTCTCTCTCTCCCTCTCTGCACCATCTCAAAAATAAAGAAATAAACTCAAAATTTTTTTTAATTTTTTAAAATGTTTTTAAAATTTTATTTCTGAGAGAGAGACAGCATGAGCAGGGGAGAGTCAGAGAGAGAGGGAGACACAGAATCTGAAACAGGCTCCAGGCTCTGAGCTAGATGTCAGCACAGAGCCTGACCCGGGGCTCGAACCTATGAACCATGAGATCATGACCTGAGCCAAAGTCGGACACTTAACCAACTGAGCCACCGAGGCGCCCCTTAAAAAAAATTTTTTTAAACATAATGTTTAATGGTAAGCTATATGTCAGTAGTAACAATGCAATTTTACTGTGGAAAATATTAAACTCCTGGGTGTTTTCCTAATAGTAAACACTATCACTACTTCCCCACTGTTTCTCTACACGATTCTCATTCCAACATTCCTCAGACTTGAAAGAATCACTTCTAGCTAGTGGAGTTTTCTCTAGTCACAGCTAATAACTACATCCGGCTAACTCCTTTCTGAGTGGTCCTCAAGTAGGTTAGCTATATGTAAGTCCACCAACAAACAGCCTCTAGTATTTTATGTATGGTAGCCACACATTTTCAGTTTTTCAGGATTATCCAGCTTTAATATACTTATTTTTTCTATTAAATAAGGGCTGCATTAACTATAATTAAATGTGATTTATGATACCCACTGTTGTCAGCTTTTCAGGAAACAAAAATTATAGACAAAAATTTTTGTCAGATGCTATGTCCCAATTTGGGGTTTTGCAAATATAATCCCTATAATGACATAGTGTTCTTGCTCAAACGCATTACATCTATTTCAAAAACAGTGGTGTTGCAATAATTCAGTCGTTACAGCATTACAGAGGCACAACCAAATTCTTTTTCTCACTGTGAATGTATTAATTATTTTTCACTGATGATAGATTTGAAATAGGGATACAATAAGCTAGGTTTGTGGTCTGTGTCCTGTTTAGCCTTTCTGAAAGTGAATTTTAGTAGAGACAAGGAGAGACTGACTTCTGACATACTTGAGGTAATCACTATTGATAAAAAGAGTACCTGACAAGATAAAGTACTCTACAGTTTACAGCATTGTTTTTTTGTTTTTTTGTTTTTTTTAACATTGTGGCAACCCAGAGGGTCATGGCCAACTTACTGGTTAACAATGGGCGTTATAAAAAATGGGTGAGAATACAAAATATCAGAGTGCATCTTACCTGCTAGCAGTGTACATATTATTCATGAAACTTTGAGCTACATATTTATTTATGCTTGGTGCAATGTAAGCTGCATTTTTTTTTAACTGTGGATCATAGCCAAAAAGTTTAAAAACCTAGGTATATAAAATGCTTTTATTTAATATTCATGAAAACCCTGTGAAGCAGGTACACAATACCCATTTCATACTACAAACACATAAGTCCTAAATGATTCACCCAAAGTCACACAGCTAGCAAATGATACAAATAAGCATTTTTAAAATGAAAATGAAAATAAAATTCAATCTCACTAGAAATCAAAGAACTGAAAATTAGAACCATGAGTTATTTTTTCACTTGTCAAAACAGAAAGCCTTTTTTTTAATGAAAAAACTCAATGTTAGTGAGAGTTTAAGGAAACCGGACACTTTCAGAAGCAGCTGGTGGGAGTATAAATCAGTAACGTCTTTCCGAAAAACACTTTGACAAGGCATATCAAAAGCCTTTAAATTCTTGTGCAGATCCTTTGACGTATGAATTCCTAGGAATTTACCTTAAGGAAATAATCATGGATATATGCAGAGATTTAGCTACAGGGTTGTATAACCACATAGTCTACAATAACCAAAAGTTGTAAATTAAAATGCTCAATAGGGGCGCCTAGGTAATTCAGTTGGTTGAGTATCCGACTTCAGCTCAGGTCATGATCTCACAGTTCATCGTTCGAGCCCCGTGTCGGGCTCTTGACAGCTCAGATCCTGGAGCCTGCTTCAGATTCTGTCTCCCTCTCTCTGGCCCTCTCCTACACATACTTGGTCTCTGTCTCTCAAAAATAAATAAACGCTAAAAAATTGTTTCAAGTGTTCAATAATGTAAGACCAAATAAATTACAGTACAGCCACAGTGGAATCCTATGTAGTCATTAAAAACAAAGTAGAACATTCAATGACCTAAGAGTGAAAAGTTTGTGAAATAGTCAATGAAAATAGTTTGTCAAATAGTGAATAAGTGTAATTTTGGTTTAAAATATACCTATATGCATAGAAAAAATACATGGAGGATATATAGTACTTATATTCAGTCTCTGTCCTGCCTCTCCTTCTCTCAACACAGAATCCTTCTAAAAACCCAAGCCAGCATTAAAAACTCTGGGGAAGAGAAAGGGTGGAGGGTTAGGATAAAGTAAGTAAGGCAAAAATGTATAAGGCTACTAAAGTGAGTGTGATGATGGTGGCTAAGGAAAGTTGAAACCTAACTCAGGTGGGGGCACCTGGGTGGCTCAGTCGGATAAGCGTCAGACTTCAGCTCAGGTCATGATCTCACGGTTCGTGGGTTCGAGCCCCACATCGGGCTCTGTGCTGACAGCTAGTTCAGAGCCTGGAGCCTGCTCCGGATTCTGTGTCTCCCTCTCTTCTCTGACCCTCCCCTGCTCATGCTGTCTCTCTCTCTCTCTCTCTCAAAAATAAATAAAAATATTTTAAAAAAAACAAATTAAAAAAAACCTAACTCAGGTGGGTCATTCCTCAAAACCCTCCAATAGTTTACCAACTTAACAGTAAAAATTCAAGTCGTTAAAACAGTCATCTAAAGGCCTTCTACCACTGTTTCTCAACCGTGGCTGTGTTAGAAACACTCAGCCTCCAAGGTGATTCTCCGGTGTAGCCAGGAGAAAAGAAACACCAGGATACCCACCCCCAACCTCATTTGCTAATGTGTGTGGGGTCTTTTACTCCAGCCACCCTGGCCCTCCTGGTGTTTCTCAAACATGCAAGCACCGCCTACCACAGGGCCTTTGCTTGAAGCACTCTTTCCCTTCAGATCTGTCTAGCATTTTCCTTTGCCTCCCCCAGCTGTTTGCTCAAATGTTACAGTCTGAGTGAGGCCGGTCCCGACTGCTCTCTGTAAAAATTGAGATTCCTTCCTCCTCTTTCCCAGGATTTTCCAATCCCCTTCTTTTAATTTCTCTCCCTGATGTTTGTCACCATGTGACATACAATGTATTTCTTATTTACTGTCCCTCTCCTAAAATGTTATCTCCTCAAGGGCAAGAATTATGTCTTTTAAATTACTGCTATGTCCCCAAGCAATTCAAATGCCTGGTACACATTAGACACATAATGAATGAATGAACGAACAATCGAATGAATGAACGAATGAATAGTAAGACCTACAGAGTTCTTGGTGGTGGGATTTATAAGTGAATAGTTTTGTAACTCAATTTTTCAGTGTGTGAACATGTGCTATATGTAATAAATAAAAAGTAAGCAAACAACATATAATGTAATTTATTTGCTTTAAAAACACAACTAGTAAAAAAAAATAAATTTAATTTGAAAAATAAAAAAATAAAAAACACAATTAGTAGAATGCTATCTTGGCGATTACACAAATATATATGTAAATATTCAATGAACTGTAGATTTACACACTTCAAATATATGCCTTAAATTTTAGAAGTACATGAGTTTAAAATTTTATATAGCCCTATTGATAATGGATTCATCTCTTGCTCACAGACTTCTTCTATAAAACAGACACAAATCCCCACTGACTCAAGTTTTTCCATCAACTAGGTATGCTCAAAATTCTATTATGATGTTTAACAATACCTATAATTATCCTACACAACAACTAAAAAAATATAACTACCTGTGTCACTTTGTGAATCAGAAAAGTTTGTCTTACAAAATCTCATAATAAATCAAGAAAGCCAATCATCTCAAGCTAGAAAAGTTCCCTAACTAGTTCTTCCAGCTAACACAGCATAGAAGATCATGATACTTTAACTAACAAAATACAAATATTAGCTGAACCAATTGATAAATAGAAAAAAAGCCAACTCTACTAGAGCCTTTGTGTTTGGCAGGCGTTGCACAATATTTAAGTGGATAATATCAAGAATCTAATTAAGGCTACCTCGCACAACTATTTGGTGACCATTTAGATACCAGTTCTCTTCAGTTCTTCTATAAAAGCCATACTCTGGGGTCTTGACAAAGTACTAATACCTACTCTTAAAATGTCTTCCAGTCAAAAAGAGCCTTTCATTGTATGAGAAAAAGCTCAGGAGACTCAATCAAATACTCTTCTGAGACATTTCAGAAAAACAAGTTAGCCTTACTTCTCAAGAAAAAAGAGCAGTGGTAGTAGCAAGCAGAGTACTACAAACTGCAGCTTGAGCACAGCATGTCTCCTACAACATCTTATATCACAGTAATAAATATCTTATCAGAAATAAATATGGCTAGACTATGGAAAAGAATGTAAGGTTTATATGAATTTATAAGCTAAGCCGTAACACAAAGTAGACACCTTCCTATCTGTAGTATCCCAAATCATTCACTCTCGTATATTATTAAGGTAGTTTGGCAGAAATATCAAAAGCATTTGCTTAAGGAACTGAGTAACGATTCTAAACTAAGACTAAACTGCATCCTCCCCCCCCCCCCCCACTTTAGTAATACAATCAGGAGGCGGATTTCTGCTTAGCTTAATTCTTTTGAAGAAAGCCTTCAATGAATTAAGATTTATTGGAATGATAGTTTGGGAGAATCCAAAAACTTATTTTTAGTCATGCCAATTGTCATAGTTCTGGAGCTGTCCTTTGGCAAGGAAAACAGAACTCTCTAATCTATATTTTGATAGAATGATTCCACCTCTTTAACAGAATTCAATAATAATAATGGTGATGATGATGTTAGCCTGTGTGAGGTGAAACCATTGGTATTTGGAGACTACAAGTTATTAATTACAAATTATTTCACATCTGCTTCAGACACTGGCTAGATTTAATAATACATGGCATTTCTGAAAAGTATCACATGATAGGAAGAATATGTATATTCTGTTAAAAGAGCTGTACATGTGCAAAAATACTTTCTACTTTCTCCCCATTTTTTCCCCAATCTTGATTTGGTTTCTTTTTGGTAAAAGCATTTAAGAATTTAATCCTTCCAGCATTAATTTCATTGAATACTTTCACCTCTAATAAAAGAGTTTTTCCAGAGAAATGTTTCCTTTCAGTTTTAAAAATGCAACTCGCTAGGCTGCCTGGGTGGCTACATTGATTAAGCATCCAACTTGGGCTCAGATCATGATCTTGTGGTTCAGGGATTTGAGCCCCAAGTTGGGCTCTGTGCTGACAGCTCAAAGCATCGATCCTGCTTCAGATTCTGTGTCTCCCTCTCTCTCTGCCCCTCCCCCCAACTCTCTCTCAGAAATAAAAATATTTTTAAAAAGTTTTTAAAATATTAACTACCTAGCTAGTTGTACTTGTGGGGAAGTTGTGTATACTTTCTATAAAAGCGATCTGAACCATGAGAGAATTTTCACACACAGAATCAGAAAGGCTACATTTCATTAAAACAAATTTTGTAAAATGGGTTGTATGAACTACTTTTTAAAGTACTTACTAATTCTCTAAAAATAATGGGACTCTTGAGACCATCTTTTTCTTGTAAATCATCACAACTAAATATTTGTGGAGATAGGTGGAGAAACATATTTTACCCTGTAAAATTGTAAACAGTCAACAGGACTGCATAAAAACACTTTAACATACCAAAAGTAAGATTTGTTGATATCCCCTTTAAATGACTATGGAAGGATGAATGCCCCCAATGGTATGTAGGTCCAAAACCTAAAACCTACAAATGTTACCTTATTTGGTGAAGGGACTTGGAGGCCATGATTAAGTTAAGGCTCCTCAGATGTAGAGGTTCTTCTGGAATATATGGGTGTACCCTAAATGTAACTGCAAGTCCTTATAAGAAAGTGGCAGAGGGAGATTTAGCTACAGAAGGTTGTGTCACCTAGGGAGAAGAGGGAGAGATTGGAAGATGTGTACACTGCCGGCTTTGGAGGTGGAAGAAGAGGCCATCAACCGCGAATGCAAGGAATGTTAACTGGAGAAGCTGGAGAAGTCAAGGAAGCCATTCTCCCTCAGAGCCTCCTGAAGCCCTGCTGACACCCTGATTTCACCTCCAGTGAAAGTGATTTTGGACTTCTGACATCTAGAACTTTAAGAGAATAAATAGTGTTGTTTTGAGCCACCCAATTTTTGTTACAGCAGACACAGGAAACTAATACAGTAACAGATGACACAGTGGTCTCCACCTTATCTACAAGACGTGTTTCAGGACTCTCAGTGGATGCCTGAAACCACAGATAGTACCAAATCCTACCTATTCTGTGTTTTTCCCTATCCATTTATACCTATGATAAAGTTAAACTTCTAAATTGGGCACAGTAAAATTAGTAATAACTAATAATAAAATAGAATATACTGTAATAAAAGTTGTGTGGTCTCTTGATTTCAAAATATTTTTATTTAAAAAATGTTAATGTTTATTTATTTTTGAAAGAGACAGAGACAGAGTGCGAAGGGGAGAGGGGCAGAGAGAGACAGAGACACATAATCTGAAGCAGGCTCCAGGCTCTAAGCTGTCAGCACAGAGCCCAATGTCGGGCCCGAACACACGACCTGCGATATGACCACCAGAGCCGAAGTTGCACACTTAACCAACTGAGCCACCCAGGTGTTCCATGTTTGTTTACTTATTTTTGAGAGAGAGACACAGAATGCAAGTGAGGGAAGGGCACAGAGAGAGCGAGACACAGAATCAGAAGCAGCCTCCAGGCTCCAAGCTGTCAGCACAGAGCCTGACGCAGGGATGGAACTCATGAACCGTAAGATCATAACCTGAGCCGAAGTCATATGATTAACCAACTGAGCCACCCAGGCACCCCTCAAAATATCTTATTATAATGTACTCACCCTTCTTGTGATGATGTGAGATGATAAAATGCCTACGTGATGCCACTGAGATTAACGATGTAAGTACTGTAATGTAGTGGTAGGCTACTATTGACCTTCTGACAATACATCAGAAGGAAGATCATCTGCTTCAGGGCTGCAGATATGTAAAACTGCTGAAAGTGAAACCATGGATAAGGGAGGGGACTATGGCATAAATCTTCATCCAGTTAAGATCTATTAACTCTCCACCATTTATAGAATTAGTTTATTCTAAATTCTATTAAAAATAAGTTTCTAATCATATTTCTCAAATAATATGTTTACTCAGTAGGGGAAGAATTCCTGAAAACAGCACAAAATCTTAATAGAAGCAATTCTGAATATATTAAAGCACTTCTAGGCAATTTGTTTACCAACTGGGTATCCTCAACTGCAGTGTAATTTGATAAAAATTAAAGCTCAGGAATAACAAATGATTGCTATGGGAAGAGTTACAGTAATTGCTCAAGAATAACAAGTGTAATTGAGTAGTGACTCTCTTTCTCTCCCCATCTCACTAAACATCAAATCAACATGTGATTCAAAAGTAGCATAGTTGCAAAAATGAAACAGCTGAAGGATGGGGAAAGATGAAACCAACATTTTGTTAATTTCCTATTACATGTAAAATACCTTATATATACATGTATATATATACACACATATGTATATTCTCATTTCCATCTCAAAATAATATTAAGAGATAAAAGGAATTTTTAAAAATGACTTACTGGCGGAGAAGGAATTTAACTAAGTGGCCAAAGGTCACAACTAGTACCAGTGTTTTTCTCTTAATGTTTATTTTATGGGGGGTGGGGGATGCATGAGCTGGGTAGTGTCAGAGAGGGAGAGGAAGACAGAGGATCCAAAGTAGAATGGGCTCCACGCTGACAGCAGGAAGCCTGACACCAGGCTCAAACTTACAACTGTGAGATCATATCCAGGGCTGGAGTCCGACACTCAACTGACTGAGCAACCCAGGCACCGCAGTATTTCTGACATTCAAAAGCAGGACCAAATCCAAAGCGTGTGGCTTTCACTACTCCCAAAGAGGAGAATGTTGTATGGCAATGAAAACCACACTTACTTTTTTTTTTTTTTACTTCTGAGTAACTCAGTAGTAACCAACTCAAAATTTCATTAAGTTATAATTTTTTGTGATGTCAGGCTAACAAGATACATTCTATTTCCTCACTTCCTTAAGACAAGCATTATAACCATGGAAGTTATTATCTACACATAAATATTAGAAAATAGTCTACCTCTCTCATTAGACCCTCTTACAAGAATTTTTTTTAAGCTTACTTATTTGAGACAGAGAAAGCATAAGTTGGAGGGGCAGAAAAAGAGGGAGAGAGAGAAGAATCCCAAGCAGGCTCTGCACCTTCAGCACAGAGCCCAACGCAGGGCTTGGACCCACAAACTATGAGATCATGCTTAACTGACTATGCCACTCAGGCACCCCTACAAGAATATTTTAACACACAAAAATATTCAGTACTAAAATTCTAAATATCTAACACTTATAGAAGTAAAATACAATCAGCACAAATAAATCAACAGAAACAGACCCATAAATGACACTTATGATAGGGTAAGTAGACCAGGACATTAAAACATTTATAGTAACTACAGTCCACAGGTTCAAGAAGACAGAGGAAAGCACAAGCATGTTAAGGAGAGACTTGAAGATATATTAAGACCCATTCAATTTTCTAGAGATGAAAAATATACTGGTTGTAATGAACAGCTAACTAGACATTGCAAGAGGAAAAAAATGTAATTTGAGGATATAAAAAGAGAACTACTCAAAATTCAGAGAAAAAAAAATCACTGAAAAAATAAAGTATCCATGTGATGGTTAAAAACAATTTCTACAGGCCTAATACACAGGCAACTGAAGTCCTCAAAGATGGGAGGAACGAAAAACTACCTGAAGAAATAGAGTTTAAAAATTTCCAGGGGCACCTGGGTGGCTCAGTTTGTTAAGGAGCCAACTTTGGCTCGGGTCATGATCTCACAGTTCGTGGGTTTGAGCCCCACTTCGGGCTCTGTGCTGACAGCTCGGAGCCTGGAGCTTGCTTCCGATTCTGTGTCTCCTTCTCTCTCTGCACCTCTTCTGCTCACATTCTGTCTCTCAAAAATAAATAAACATTAAAAAAATTATTTAAAAAAAAAAATTTCCAAATTTGGTATCATAAAGCCACAGACCCAAAGCTCAGTAAATCGGAAGCACAAAGAAACATGAAGGAAACGATACCAAGGTGCATCACAATTAAATTGCCTAAAACCAACAAGGGAGAAAGAGGCTTAAGCAGTCTCAGGGTGGTGGGGCACATTACATACAGAGGAGCAATGGTAAGAATGACAGCGGACTTCTCATCAGAAGCAACTCAAGCCGGGAGACAGCAGAACAACATCGTACGAGTACAGAAGGAAAAACCCATCAAACATTCTCTACCCAGAAAAAATTCTTTGAAAAGTAAAACTGAACTTAATGAAAGTGAAAGAAATCGAAGTGGCCTGAAACTACACAAATACGATGTTTACCTAATATGTGAATGTAACAAGTGCTATGGACTTTAAAACGGTTACTGGTTACTTTCAAATTTTATCTCAAAAAAGTTCTTTTTAAATGAGAGTGAAATGATTTTCTCAAACACACAGAAGTTGAGAGAAGTCATCGTCAGTTGATCAGAAGCCTAAAAGGATATTAAAGAGGAGCTTCGGATAGAAGAAAATGGTACCATATAGAGATCTAGACCTACTCAAACTAGTGAAGAGCAGCAAAAATGGTAAATATATGGATAAATACAACAGTTTTTAATTTTAAAAATCTCTTTAAAAATAATTGACTGTTTTAGCAAAAAGTAATCACAATGTACTGTGGGGTTTATATTAGAAGTAAAATTTAAGTGGGGCACCTTCATAGCTTAGTCAGTTGAGCATTTGCCTCTTGATTTCAGTTCAGGTCATGATACTCGGGGTCCTGGCACTGAGTGAGCCCTGTGTCAGGCTCCATGGTGAGCGTGGAGCCTTACAATATTCTCTCTCTCTCTTTCTCTCTCTCTCTCTCTCCATCTCTCTCTCTCTGCCCTGCCCCTCTCCCCGCCTCATGCATGTCCTAAAATAAAACAAAATAAATAAAGTAAAATGTATAACCATAGCACAAAGGTGGAGGATAATACAATACTCCTGCAAGGTTCTTATTATATGTGAAGTGACGTAGTATCACCTGAACATAGTCTGTGGTAAGTTATAGAGTTGACCCTTGAACAATACAGAGGTTAAGGCTGCTGAACCACTATGTGGTCAAAAATCTGTATATAAATGTAACTTCCCGCAAAGTTAACAGCCTACTGTTTGGCCAGAAGCCTTATCAATAATATAAACAGTTGGTTAACATATAGTTTTTATGTTATACACTGTATCCTTACAATAAAGCTAGAGAAAAGAAAATGTTACTAAAATCCTAAGGAAAAAAACATTTAAAGTACTGTATTAGGGGGAGCCTAGGTGGCTCAGTCAGTTGAGCATCTGTCTTTGGCTCAGGTCACGATCTTGTGTTCATGAGTTCAAGCTCCCCATCAGGCTCTGTGCTAACAGCTCAGAGCCTGGAGCCTGCTTCAGACTCTGTGTCTCCTTCTCTCTCTCTCTGCCCCTCCCCTGCTCGCACTCTGTCTCTCTGTCTCTAAAAAATAAATAAATAATAAATAAATTAAAAAACTACTATATTGGGGTACCTGGGTGGCTGAGTCAGTTGGGCTTCTGACTCTTCATTTCAGCTCAGGTCAGATCTCAGAGACATGAGACTGAGCTTAAGTTGGGCTCAGCACTGGGCATGGAGCCTGCTTGAGGATCCTTTTTCCTTCTGACCCTCCCCCATGAGCATGCTCTCTCTCTCTCTCAAATAAAAAAAAAGTACTATATTGATTGAAAAAAAAATCTACATATAACTGGATCTGTGCAGTCCAAACTGGTGTTGTGCAATGGTCAGCTGTATACTGTAAACTCTAAAGAATCATTAAACAAAAAGAACTAGAGATACAGTTAATAGACCAATAAAATAAATAAAAGGAACCATAAAAGATACTCAAATAAATTTGCCAAAGTAAGTCGAAAGAGAGACAGGGAGGGGAACAAAAAAAAACAGATTTATGGGACTAAACCAGATGGAACTAAAAGAAAACAAGTAAAATAGTAGACAAACCTGATCATATCAATGATGATATTAAAAATGGACACAATCTAAACATCCCAAATAAAAGGCAGAGGTTATCAGACTGGATATAAAGCAAAATGCAAATATAAGACACTTATAAAAAATTTTAAATCCTTAAAAAAATAAAATCATTTAAAATACAAAGACACATATAGGTTAAAAGGAAGAGGATGAAAAAATATATACCTTGCAAACCTGAGTGTACTCCCATCCCCAGAATGTAAGTTCCAGAGGGGCAGGGCCCATGTACA
The DNA here is from genome assembly GCF_003009895.1 of Hyaena hyaena. NCBI lineage: Eukaryota > Metazoa > Chordata > Mammalia > Carnivora > Hyaenidae > Hyaena > Hyaena hyaena. The sequence goes on along the minus strand of NW_024080930.1, from coordinate 826,516 downwards.
TCCTATTCATTCTTATGTCTCCAACACCCAGCAAAATGGAATGCAGTATTTATTAAACAAATGAAAGCCTTCAGAATTAGTGGAAACTTCTACCCCACATCACTGTTCCCAGCCTTACAATACCCAAGGGATCAGCAGCTGTTCTTACTATTATTTGTACCCCACTATCTATTTTCTTTGTCCTACCCAATCACCAGGAGGCTAAGAAACCCAGTAACTCAATTTGTTAGATCTATGCCAAAAATGAAAGGACACAGGTTCTGAGGGTCTGGTTAGGTTTCCTTTTTTTTGGTTTTAATTTGTTTAATGTTTATTAATTTTCAAAAGAGGCAGCATGAGTGGAAGAAGGGCAGAGAGAGAGGGAGACACAGTTTCAAGCAGGCTTCAGGCTCCGAGCTGATAGCACAGAGCCTGACGCAGGGGCTCGAACCCACAGACCATGAGATCATGACCCGAGCCAAAACTGGATGCTTAACCAACTGAGCCACCCAGGCGCCCCTGGTTAGGCTTCCTTGAGTAAAGAACATCTATCTGGCTGCTCTGAGAGTACAGTACTGAATATTTCTAAGGCTACCATTTTTTGTGAGACCAGCTAGAAGCCTTTTGCCATGAACTGGATACTAGAGAAATAGAGAAAAAGAAAATGTATTTGTGAATTTGGGTTTTAAAAGCATAGAGAGATTAAGCAGGGATTCGGCTATTCCAACTGCTTATTCCACCCACCCCCTCTTTCCCATAAAATGTATACATACATGTTTCTCCTCTCCACCCCATCCTCACCCCAAGCTAGGCAGTAGGATGTGAATTATCAACAGTTAAAGGACTGACTCCTGGTATTTCTGTATCTGTTCCCTTCCTTCTACAAAGTTTGAAATATGTTATTCTTAGTGGAAATGTAATACATGGTGTTAAGATCTGTAAGCTACAAATAATACATGTTAACATTTCAACAGGTTTTATGCATGGTACTAGGTATATAACATGCTCTAGCCTTCATAGACTTCAGGAGAAAATTACAAACTGTGATGATCAGTGTTGCGAAGGAAAATAAAGAGCTATGAGAAAAAAGTGCACAACGGGAGTGGAAGAAAAGGGAACTAATTTAGATAGGATAGTTAGCTAAAGAGAGATCAGAGTTATAACAGCACTTCAGTACTGAATGCATGTGTGGCAAAATATGTTTTCCAAAGATGGCTGCAACAGCATCTCTGTTCTTTGCAGGAGGTCTACCTTCGTTCTCCTTAAACTTGAATGGACCTTTATGACTGTCTGGACCAAAATAATAAGGTAAACAAGATACTGTGTGACTTTAGAGGCCAGGCTGGATTAGCCTGTTTCTCTCAGGGCACTCACTTTTAGAACCTGGCCACCATGCTGTAAGTAAAAACAATCAGCCTACGGAGAGGAACCAAGGCCCCTAGCATTGGCCGAGTTCTCGGTCAAAAGCAAACATGATCTTGCCAGCCATATGAATGACTCATTTAAAAGGATACAACAGCCGCCAGTTAAGCCACCCCAGCCAATGCCACATACCGCAGAGATGAGCCATCCCCACAAGCCCTATACCAAGTTCCAAATTTGTGAGCTAATTAAATGATTGCTGTTATTGTAAGACACTAAATTTGGGGTGGTTTGTTAAATAAATAGCAACAGATAATCAGAACAATGTGCAAAGATCCTGAGGCTGGCAAGAGCTTGGCAGGTTCCGAAACTCAAAAGTACAGTGAAGCTTAAACACAGATAATGAAAATGACAGCACCAACATCAGCAGCAACTGATGGCTAACAGTTGGTATTTGTGTTACACAGGCATTGTTCTAAATGACTCATATGTATTCTTTAATCATTACAATTTTGTTGGTAGGTACTCTTAAAACACTGATTTTATATGTGGGAAAACCGAGGCACAAAATAGTTGAATGACCTGCCCAAGATCACACACTCAGACAATCTAGTGCAAAAGCCTATGCTATACATAATATTATACTGCTTCTCAAAGCACAGAATGGCCTAAAATGAGGTGTAGAAAAACAGATTAAGCCCAGGTTATGCAGATTTTTATAGACCATGGTAGAAAGTATAGGTATTAATCAATGAGTAATGGGATATGACTGAAGAGTTTTAAGCAGAGTGATATATGATCCAATTTATATTTAAAAGATCATCCTGGCTCATGAGAAGAACAGATTAAAAGAAAGGCAATAATGTTTCACAACAAGGTACTCTTTGAGACTAAAATTAGGGAGAACTAAAATATCATGGTTTCACTGGAAGAATATAATGGACAGCTCAAAGTGATTAACGTGAAGTCCCATGATCAACTTTAACATAAAGAAATGCCAAATTTTTATGTGCCTTCTGGTTTAATACAGCACACTGAAAGTATACCACACCACCTATGACATATTTTTGGGGGGAAAAACAATTTCAAACCATAGTCCAGTTAAACCTAGATTTACCGGTAGTAAGAGAACAGAGGAACATAGTAAATGACAATATGAGAACAAAGCCTGTCAAATCCAGAATGTGGAAAATTTTAGGTGACGTACTTGATAAATAACAACCAGGAAGGATGGCTGTTATAGATTGAAAGACTCAAGAAATGTTATCAACCAAATGTAATTTTACAGGTAAAACCATATGATGTCTAGAATTGCTTTAAAATAATACGAAGAGTATCAGGCAGTATAGATGAAACAATATTTGCCATATGTATGTTAACTGTTGAAGCACAGTTAAAGATGCACAGGGGCTGGGGCACCTGAATAGCTCAGTCGGTTAAGCATCGACTTTGGTTCAGGTCATGATCTTCCTGCTCGTGGGTTCAAGACCCACGTCGGGCTCTGTGCTGATGGCTCAGAGCCTGGAGCCTGCTTCAGATCCTGTGTCTCCCTCTCTCTCTGCCCCTCCCCTGTTCACGCTCTGGCTCTCTCTCTCAAAAATAAACGTTAAAAAAAAAAAAAGATACACAGGAGTTATTATACAATTCTCTTTAGGTTTTTACATGCTTAAAACTTCCCATAATACAGAGTTTAAACTTAAAAAATTTAGGAATCTATCTAAGCTTCTCAAATCCAAGCAACATAAGGCTGTAAACTCAGGCAGGAATGCTAATGACTAGGCATAAAACCTCCTCAAGTGTTTCTTAAGAAGAAACAAGAGGAAAGTAGAGAACTATGTAAGTTAGAAACAAGGATTTCTGAGAGGTGGTTAGGCAGTGCCTCTAGCACTCTCCAGGCGAGAGGGGGCCTAATGTATCTGAGTGGTAAGTGGAGATCAAAGCATGAGCGTAGCAGTGGATAGCCAATAAACTATCCTTACTCATCAAGCAAATTTCTGATTACAATTTGGCTTCCACTGTGCCATTATTTCTATGGCAGAGGATGTATTTTTAATGACTTATAATAAATTAACTAATAAGTTGCCATCTCAGTTTAAATTTTCATAGGGTAGAATCGGTCCACAGTTCCCAAAATCAAATATCCTAAGTAGTAAACTAAAAAGACCGACTTTACAATCTGGTGACACCAAAATATTCCAAACTTTTCAATACAAGCCTTTCTCTACATTGTTATGCATCTTTCACAAGTAAGTCGTGTTATTTTTGTTGTTTTTTCTACTTAATATTTCCTATGTTAAACTCCAATCTGAGTAATTTAACAATGCTTAATAAGAAACACCAAATCAGATATTTAAATACTTTTCTGTAGACTTAATAAGATGATCAATAAGAAGGCTTAACTACAGAGTTTTCATATAAACAGCATCATATAAATTTATTTAATTTTCTAAGATTTATTAGAGTGATTAATTCTATCATATACAATATTCAAACTTCAACTTCCTTACTGATAAGTAATATTTTCATGATTCCATCAAGACCCCCCCCAAAATCAGAATATTTCAAGACAATGAATGAAATTAGAACATTAAACAGACAGGGGTGCCTGGGTGGCTCAGTCGGTTAAGCACTGACTCTTGATTTCGGCTCAGGTCATGATCTCACTTTGTGTGAGTTGGAGACCCACATTGGGCTCTGTGCTGAGGGTGGAGCCTGCTTGGGATTCTCTCTCTCTCCCCTTCTCTCTGTCCTTTTCCACCTGTATTATCTCTATCTCAAAATAAATAAACTTAAAAAAAATAGAGAGAGAGAGAGAAAGAGAGGCACCTGGTGGCTCAGTCAGTTAAGCACCTGACTTTGTCTCCAGTCATGCTCTCGCAGTTCACAACTTTGAGAAACCAAGTTCTTAAAGCCCTGCATCAGGGCTCTGTGCTGACAACTCGGAGCCTGAAGCCTGCTTCAGATTCTATGTCTCTCCCTCTCTCTTTCTTTTCCTCCTCTGCTCACACTGTCTCTCTCTCAAAAATAAATAAAGATTTTTAAAAAAGAATAAGAAAAAAACAATAAACAGCTAAGTTCATTGAAGATAAAATAGAAGGGGAGGGATGATTTTACGGGTATTTGATTAGAAGATGGATAAATCCCATAAACTTATTTTTCACCTTTAGTAGTACCAAAGCTAATTTTTTTCATGTTCCCTGTTTAGAAGTTAAAAAAATTCAGTTGAGTATCAGAAATGTAACCGTATAATAGCCACAATAACAATGGCTGCGATTTACTGAGTAGTTACTAAGTGCTCCACTGTTTTTAAGAACGCTGCATGTATTTTATCCTCTAATCTTCGCAAGTCTTTCCCCATTTTATAGATGAGGAAACAGAGGCATACAAAACTTAAGTAACCTGTCCAAGATCACAGAGCTAAAGAGGATCAACAATTGAATTTGGCTGTTGGTTGGCTCAACAGCTGATGTGACTACTAAGCCACGTTGTACTGTGCCATCCTAGGCTTTCCCACAGCTACAGCATCTGTGGCCTAAATCTCCTAAGGTTTTAAAGGGAAAAGAAAAAAACAACACTTCAAAAAATGCTACCAGTGCCATCAACTTAGAGTTTGATGATGAAGTTACATTTTATATGACAAAGAATAAAGTACAATGTATTTCATTTTCAAGTCTCTATCTCTTAACTGCCTCTTAATTCTATAAAAAAGAAAAATACTCAATTCACTAGTTAAGACATAATCCCTTCAACATGAAATTCCCTATAAAAAAAATTCTACCCAAGCTGTCATGATAAGATTAACATCAGCAAAGGGGTACACATACTTTGAAGGACTAGAAAAAGCAGCCCACCCTATCCAAAAACCTAAAAATATTTATATGTAGCAAGTAAGAAAGACAGGGTAAGTTAGAGCTGCAAAACTGCTTCCAAAATAGTTAAGAACTTAGTAGGAATCTGAGGAAAGTTCAAGTGCTTATGACAATCAACTGATTGCTGTGACTTTCCCAGGTGTGAAAGAGGAGGAAAAAAACTAAACACCTCTACACTCTGGTTCCCCAGGAATGCCTGTGTGCTCTGTGTGGTAGGGTAAAGGGCACAAATGAGAAATGAGAAGATACACATTGAATGTAGTCCTGGACCTCAGAAAAGCTTCAAAACTTCCCACACCACGAGGTTTCAGGATGTTTTCCACAGAAATCAATCATTGTTAAATCAATGACTTAACAGTCATCAATTGTTAAATTGGCCGTACTCTGGCAAGCTTAATACTTACTGGGTTGATTTCCTAAAACAATGGAATGTTCTCTGAAGAAGGAAAAGGGCAGCTGAGGGGGAAATGGTAGCATCTTACAGTAACTCTGAACTTAACACTACAAAAATTGGACATACCTCTTCATGCTTCATTTTTAGCAGAATAGAGACTAGGAAAACCCTTCTAACACACAGCTTTCTGTTTCTCGGGTACAGCAACAAGCTAGATTTTGACTGCTTAACAACTCATGGCTTTAACCCCAGTTGGGCCCTCCAGGCTCCTGGCTGTTCGTGGTTGGTAATCTCTCCCATTCTTCACCTCTCTTCCCAAGGCTCTGACCAACCTTCATTTTTCTACCTTTTCAGCAGATGACTTTTTCTTTCACCTTTTTCTAGAATGTATACCCATTAGGGCTCGGCTCTTTGTTCATAGATGTATCTCATGCACATAGAACGGTGCCAGACACATAACAAGTACTTAGTATTTGTTTGTTAAATGATTTAATTGAATTGGGGAAATGAAATCTCCCAGCTAAGGAACTCTTTCCGAGCCTCCTGCCCTTTAACCTACAAACATAATCTAGTCATTTCCTTCCTCACACCCTCCCCAGTCCATGTGGAAGACATCCCTACTGAGGTTGGCTACTCTACCTGTGCTTCCGATCACAATCTTGCCCATCTCTTTCCTCAGTAATTATTCCTTTCAACCCTAATTTTTAACTACCCCCAGCTATGAACTCCTTTCCCAGGGCCTAAAAGAATACTTAATCCCATTTTGAAGCAAACCCCAAAAAATTTCCTGAACCCTGCAGCCTGCTGAAGTTACACTATTTCAAAGAAGCTTGGCCTTAAAGAAGCCTACAGTTCTGGTCCCTGCTTCCTCATCCATGCTCCACTATCACCCTGTGGCAAGGTGGCTTCCGTCTCAGGCGTCTCAAACCTCTCGTGGTAAGGTCATTAAAGGACCACTACCTACCCAATCTAAGAGCTACTTTTGCTTCATTTGATGTTTCTAGTATATTTGACCCGGGCTACTCATTTCTTAAAACTCCCTTTTCTTTGCTCTCTGGCACTATTCTCTTACTGTTTTAGCCTGACAGTTTTCACCGTTCCTTTGCCTGTCCCTTAAATGACTGTTCCCCCAGGGAGGCCTCATCTGCTCTTTTCTATAAATATCCTGAATGAGCTCATCTGCATTCATACTTTCAACCAATACTTGCATATTCTACTGACACCCAGAACTCTATCCTCAGCCCAGTCCTTTTTACCTGAGCTCCAGACCTGGATATCCAACTAGAAGACATTCTCATGTGAATGACCACAAATATGTCAACTTTTACCTAATTTGTCATTTCACCTGACTGCAAATTTCTCCTGGTTCCCTATCTCAACTAATTGCTGATGAAGCCATTCTCCTTATTCCTCTGTATCTGTACAGTTCATTGTTAATTCCTGTAAATACTAGCAGGTAAATCTCTTTTGAATTCAGCCCTTGTTCTATTCTACCTTAATGCCAGCCACTTTTTTTTTTTTTTTTTTTTACCTTTTTAATGTTTTATTTATTTTTGAGGGGGAGAGAGAGAGAGAGACAGTGTGTGCAGGGGAGGGGCAGAGAGAAAGGGAGACACAGAATCTGAAACAGGCTCCAGGCTCTGAGCTAGCTGTCAGCACAGAGCCCGACACGGGGCTCGAACCCACGAACCGTGAGATCATGACCTGAGCCAAAGTCGGATGCTTAACTGACTGGGCCACTCAGGCGCCCCTTACAGCCACTATTCTTCACTAAACTGCTATAATTAACCTATTACACAATTAAACTTTTGGATATCCATTTTGGATACACACTTCCTTCCCCCTAAGTCCAAAACTTGCCACATGAGTAGTTAATATAAAACACAAGCATAGTAATAACTCTACTGGCTTAAAATTCTTCCTTTGCTCACCATTACTTAAAGCAATGGCCTCTAAAGTGGGGTACAGAAAGTTTTCTCCTCTTTCATTTCTATTTTTATGTGTTTATACATATCTATATGTATATACACAAACACAGTAGAACATATAACAAAATTATATACATAAGAAGGAATATGCTTCAAATCTTTTGTTGATACGGGTACTTCAAAAATATGCACAGTTGACTAATCTAAGGAAAAAGTAGAATCCTCTAACATAGCACAATCATCATATGACAATGGGCTGACTTTTAATCAAATCTACTTTAACACTATATATGAATTATGCCAAACTACCTTAATTGTCTTTCTTTTTTTAAGTTCGTTTACTTTGAGAGAGCTGAAGACATTGCAAGTGGGGGAGGGGCAGAGAAACAGAGACAGAAAATCCTAAGCAGGCTCCACACTGTCAGCACAGAGCTCGAACCCGAGAAACCGCGATGATGACCTGAGCCAAAACCAAGAGTTGGACAACCGACTGAGCCACCTGGGTGCACCTACCTTAGCTTTCTAACTAGCATATATCACCTCTGAGGCTCTACCTATGTCACCCCTCTGCCTGAAATGTCCTAATATCTATCCACTCACATTTGTTCTGACTTCCCATCAACTACCTTCCCCATCAATTCAACTCTTCAAGTCTCAAAACAAACCTGACTTGCTATATGAAGCCTTCTTTGAGCTTCCCAGGACGAGGTGGGCACTTCTTTCTCTGTCTCTCAGAGACAACAAGCATCTCTATTACAGCACTAATGTAATTTCTCATTTACATGGCTGTCTACTCATCTTTGTACTGACAGTGCCTAGCATGACTCATGACACAAATTATGTTTATGTTTGTTACAAGTGCTCAAGAGGCACAGTGTTAGGGGACAAACCACAACACCTTAGTTACCTGAAACAATTGAAAAAGTGCTTTGTTTTGCTGAGGTTTGGGCTGATGATCAATTTTAACTTTTCCCATTTTGAGATGTGCTTACATCATGCATTGAGTTTTCAGGTGTTGGTAACAGCGAGAGATTTTTAGAAAGCCAACACTTTATCTTTTACCAAATCCTAATCAATTAACCACCAACAGTGTCAACACATTCTGAAAAACGACTTATATAAATTCAAATGCTAAGGCTCAGTGATTCTGGTCAAACATAGCAAATTAATTGCATACATTTATCTTCCTTTTCTGAAATCCCACTAAAATGTAAGTGAAGGGGAAAGAAGGTATAAACCCTTAATACCAAAGAACAGAAGTGACCCCAGTGCGTAAGCAATTCGAATACGGTTTAGAAAGATGTAATTTTAAAAGAAGGAATAGTACTTGACTTGGCAAAGCCAAGGAAACCAAACTGTCTGCAAAGAAGGAACTAGTAAGTGAACTTGCTGGCCAGAATTTACAGGCAATGGGACTGCAGAATGGTATAAAACATGGGGTAAAAATTGGGAAGGGACTGAAAATTTAAATAACAAAGCGGTAAGAGTCCTCACCCGCTCCAAGGTCCAGCAACAACTTTGCCCACTAGCAGAAGGCAAAGGAGTCTAAAATAGGAGTGTTAAGAGAAAGCCTGAGAGTTAAACCACAGCCCTTTAAAAACTCTCCCTTATGTGGCGTTCAGATTATAGCAGGTAAATATGCCTCTTAGGTACATACAGAAGAAAATACTTACCTTGCTCTTGGAATGCCGTAAGTTATATATAGTGGAAGATCATTCTCTAGATAAAGTGAAAAATCTCAGAGAATAGATCTCTATTTACTGATACGTGGGGACCACCCTAGAAGACAAAACCACCTAAATGCCTAACAGGAAGTCCCCTAATGACATGGCTCATTGAGTCACCAAGAGCTTTGAATCAGCTTTTTAGTACTTCTAATACATACTTGAGGATCACCAGATATTCCAGGGAAGTTTCCAACATGATAGGAACTAAACAAAACACAAGAAAAAAAGGACAGAAAAAAAGGTAATTTTGGAAATAGAAAACAAAACTTCAAAACACTATAAACTGCAAATTAAAATTCATATGGAAATTAAAAATCCCATAGCAGTGTTAAGACAGTGGGGGTGCCCAAAGCATCCAACTCTTTAATTTCAGCTCAGGTCATGATCTCACAGTGCAGGAGCTCAAGCCCTGTGTCAAGCTCTGTGCTGACAATGTGGAGCCTGCTTGGATTCTCTCCCTCTCTCTCTGCTCCTCTCAAGCTTGTTCTCTATGTCTTTCTCAAAACAAATAAAAATAAACTTTAAAAAAGAAGTGTTAGAAGATACAGGTCAAGGAAATTTCCTCAGAAGGCAAAATAAAAGGGAAAAAATGGTAGAAAAGACAAAAAGGAAGTCCACCAACTAATAGACAATTCATATAGAGAGAAAATGTGTAAGTACATTTTTTAATAGGAGAAAATCTCCCAAATTTAGGGAAATTGACCAGATTGAAAGGGCCCAACAGAGACTTAAAGAGCAAAATGGTACAAAAATAAAAAATAAAACAAACAAAAAAAGCCCTGATACCACATCTAGAGACAAAGACCATTAAAAAAGGAGGGGGCAGAAAAAGCACTTTACATATACTATGGCTCCAAATTCATCTCCCATTGGGCCATTTTCAGGTACTACAGGAAAACGAACTTCAGTAAAACAAAGGGATAAACCAAGAAAGAAAACAGTGTCCAGGAAACAGGAGATACAATGCAAATAATAAAGAGGAAAAGAGAGAGAAGAATATTTAGGATGAGAAATACATAGTATGCCTAAAGAGTATCTAGTCCACATTGCATCAGGAGTAGAGGGCTAAAGATATTTTTAGTTTGAAAAAAACTTGGAAATGGGGCGCCTGGGTGGCTCAGTCAATTAAGCATCTGACTTTGGCTCCGGTCATGATCTCAGGGTTCATGGGTTCAAACTCTGCATCAGACTCTGTGCTGACAACTCAGAGCCTGGAGTCTGCTTCAGATTCTTTGTCTCCCTCTCTCTCTACCCCTCTCCATCTCCCTTCCCCACCCCCCCCAAAGATAAGCATTAAAAATTTTTTTAAAAATAAAGAAACTTGGAATGGATATAGTGGGTATTTGAGCATCTGGGTAACATCCATGCATACACGAAGTGGTGTGGCTGAAAGAACTCTAAGATGGCCTCAAGATTATTGCCCCCTGGTGGACACTTTCTGCGTAAAACGTTCCCCTTGGATGTGGTAAAAAAGTTGAATAGGATAGAGTATCACAGAGTAATTAGGGTCACTCATCAGTTGACTTTCAGTTAATCAAAAGGGAGATTATCTTAGGTGACCCTAACTTATTTAGGTGAGTCCTTTAGAAGAAGCCGAAGCACTGGAAAGGGGTTCCTCCTGCTGGTCTCAAAGACACAGCTTCTGATTCCGAATCCTACACCTGCAAGGAAATAGATTCACTCAACAACCACATGAGCTTTGAAGATGATATAGCACCATGTGTCTAGTCTCTGCCACCTTGACCACTGTCTTGTGACATCCTGAGAAGATCCAATTACTCCTCACTCACAGAAACTGTGAGATAAATGTTGATTGTTTTAAGCCTCTAAAATTGTCACATACTGAGAGAAATTGAAAACTATGGCATGTGGACAAACTTAAGGATATCTAAGCAGAATACACAACTTCAAGGGAAATCATACTTTCTTCAAATACGTAAAACTTCAGGAGTCAAACCAGGGTCAAGTAATTTTAGAAATAATACATTTAGTGATACCAGAAAGCAAGATTAACTCTGAATGAGGAAGGGATGTAACTGGTCAGTACTGCTGAAAAAAAATCAGGTTTGAAGAGACAGAGAGCAGTTTCAAGTTGTCCTGGATCTTTTAGCTTACAAAAAATAGAGAGGCTCAATCAAGGATTTTCCCTCAATTAGAATGACCACAAAGTTTCTCACATGTGTCCACTACATTATCAAATACAAGGATTCTTAAAGCAAGGCCCTACGACCAGGAGCATCAGCATCACCTGGGAATTTGTTGAAACAGCAAATTTGTGAAACCCACTCCCAGACTCACTGAATCAAAAATTTGGGATGATGCCCAGCAATCTCAGTTTTTAACAAGCCTTCTAGGTGATCCTGATACAGGTTCAAAACGGAGAACCACTCAACTAACGTCAGTTTCTACCGCTGTCCTACTATGCTCTGGTCTTTCTTCTTTGGTCAAGAGGTAAAGCATTTCCAAAGTTACCATATGTAACCTAGATTAGCCACTAGCATCTGGCAGAAGCTTAAAAACTGTTTGCTAAACGATAAATAACTAAGTATTAGGCTTCAGATGTGTTTCTCTCACATTATAAAGAACAAACTGGGTATGAACGACTTCAGGCAGCATGTGTTGTATTCACTTTCCCACAATCTCCATCAATCCCTACTACCTTCTACCTCCTAGGTTCACACATTTTTTTGCCCAGCCAATGACAGCATTCAAAGTTTGGGATCTAGGAAAAATAGTTTATAATGAACAACTTAAAATCTGGATACAATATGGTCCAACCTTCTCTTACAAATTCTAGGCGATTAAGTATATGACAGCTATTTCATGATGATTCAAACATGTACAATCTGTTACCCTTCCATTTACAGGTCTCGTGGTCCAGCATTAAGCCCTAGGAAAGGTATTTAAAGATAACATCCCAAGATTTCTGTTTTTGGTCTGAAGGCTTCAGAAAAGTAGCCCCTGACTATTCAAGTATCTCAAAGACTCACGTGCCCAGTAACTACAAAGGCGTCAAACAGAGCTTTGACTGATGGAATTTACAATATAATACCAACTTTGGAAACTTTATACCTTGCACATGTAATAACATCAAATCATTTCTGAGAAAGACTTCAATGTATCCAAAATTTAATGCAGGAGCAGAGGTTTAATTACATTAAAATTAGAACACAGTGTCTTTCCATACCATCTACAAGGAAAACACGATACATTTAATGAACACATCACGAAGATACCAAGCTTCCACTAAATTAGAAGTTTCTCTTAACGATGAGGGGTTAGAAACCTCTCTCTAAATGAGTCACGATGTAGGTGAGCCTCCATTTAGGATGCTCTGAATTAACGATAAGAGCCTGAGGAGCTGGAGGAGCTGGCACACACTCTGCCATTTCATAGCGGCATAACCTTCTATAAGTCACATTTTCCCTTTGAGCTCTCTCTTCTTATCCATGAAAAGTACAGATTAGTACTAATAACACTCTGAAAACTCCTTACACTTAAAAACAATTTTTGCTATCATTAGAGTAACTACTTCTTTAAGCAATTTTTTTTTTTTAAAGAAAAATGAAATAAGGGCAAGCTAAAACTCGGTTAAAACACTTAAGTATCTGTATCTAACAACAGTGACTGATTCTGATAATTTGTACTGTAGATATTATCTTTTTTAAATAGCCCTCACCCTAAAAAACCCAAGTGAAGTTCTAAAAACTCAATACATTCAGGGAGCCTGGGTAGCTCAGTTGGCTAAGCATCCAAATCTTGATTTTGGCTCAGGTCATGATCTCACATTTTGTGGGTTTGAGCCCCACATCTGCTGTAGCACAGAGCCTGCCTGGGACTTTTTCTCTCTCTCAAAATAAATAAATGAACACTTAAATAGGTTTTCATCACAGAAAAACCTAAAAGATTCAGAAAACCTAAAAAAACAACATTTCACAATCATATCTCCCAGAAATAAACATGATAGCACTTTAAGGAATTTTTTTAAGTATTTTTATGCATATACAGAATGTATTTTATATAGATGAGGGCACAGAGAATACACAATTTTGCATCCTGCTTTCTAAGTGACCACTGCACCATCTTTGAAAACATTCTTCAGACTGGCTTCCAACCGTATGAATAGCCTATAGTTTAACTACTAATTATATACTCATGACTCAGAATATACTAATATGTCATCAAATAAAACCAAAGTCATATTCTCATTAATGCCTTTTTCTTTATCTCACACCAACATAAATATCAGTTCAGCATTAACAGAGTATCGAATGAAAGCAACAATGAAAACAGACAACTAAAATTCTATATGTTATCAACTGAGTAAGGAAAAAGGCAGCCTGTAAGATCTAGAATAGTTGTTTTTTAAATCAACAGAAATATGAGTTTAAGGATGACTTGGGAGTCTTCCCATTCAGCTGAATGTATACAGATCCCTGGCAGTACTGAGTAAACAAGAGTAGGTAGAATCCTCATCTGTAAACATCTTGGGAGCTGGCAGGGTGGTTACGCAAAGCACATGAATTTTAATGTTAAAATCCACGTGACAGAGATTCCTAACAACAGAGTAGAAGAGAAAATGGCAGTTTTGTAAAAGGGAAGCATATAAAGATAAAGGGATAGGCTAAGCACACTCAAATATTTTGAGAGGTTCAAAATAATTGTCCTATATGTTTAGTAATGCACAGACTTACCTTCTGTGAAGACTGAATGACAGAAATTTTCTAACATGAGCACTTTGAGTTCTTTTATAGTCAATCCACTTAAGATAATTTCTTAGAGAAGATAATTTCTTAGAGACTGTTATTAAGAGCCTAATGGGGGAAACTGAAAATAACTAGGGCAGAAAATTCCAACTCACCAAAAAAAAACCTTATTCAGAATAGCTCTCTTAAATTTCTTACTTGAAAATGCTTAAATGAAACAGAAAGACAGTAAAGTAAGAGACTGAGGCATGGTTAAATGTACAAGTGAAAAGAACCAACAATTTACCTAGAAAAATGATCAGAAAAGCAACTGGTACATACAACTATATACCTAATTGCTGTTAGGAATCAGGATTTTCTGTGTATGAAAAATGGGTTCTAATTCCCCAAATCCTTTCAACTTATATTGCACATGTATCCTATACAAACACAATATATAGCACTCACAGAGATATGTACCAGAGCGGTGGCTCTCAGCCCATTTCTAGTAAGTCTCTCCTATTAAACACAGGGGCATGGGGTGCCTGGGTAGCTCAGCTGGTTCAATGTGTGACTCCTGATTTCAGGTCAAGTCATAATCTCACAGGTCGAGAGATGGAGCCCAAGTGTGGAGTCTGCTTAAGATTCTCTCGCTGTCCCTCCCCTGAGCTTGTATGCGCGTTCTCTCAAAACAAAAACAAAACACACAAGAACAAATTTCCTCCCATCTATGGGTTGCAGGGGTTGGGGAAAAAGTCATAGACTCTTGTGTACAGCCCTCTGGACTCTGACGGACCCAGATGTGCCAATACACATGATAAACATGACTTAAAAAGAAAGTAATGAAAGCTGCTTTGGTACCTGTGGTCCCTCGGTTAATTCCTAACTCTTATTTGGTAATTTTATACAAAATCCTCAATTCTTACAACTGCTCTCTGCCTTGAGGAACTAGTGCCAAAAGCTGTCAAAGACAATATAAAAATGTTTCATGTTTTATGGAAGAATAGTATAAGAAAATATAAAGCAAAGCTTTTGTTTTTTGTTTTAAAGCTTTTGTTTTTTAAAGGTAACAGTAGCTGTTAAGAGATTCAGGTGATTTTTTAAAAGCTGGCAGAAGTATAAAGGTAAATTTTATTATGAAGAGAAACACTGACAAGACTGCTAACTTTTTATATTTTATAGATAATTTTATTTTCTCATGCAAGAAAGAAAAGAGTAACTTTTTGCCTTCCTCCAGTAGCCTACCTTAAGAGAGACGAGGCAGTTATATTTAAGTGAAATTGAGTTCTTAACTAAGTCAAAAGTCAGTTCTACTTATGTAAAATTCTTTTAGCTATACAAAAGCCATACTGGGTTCACAATCCATTACTGAAGGGGGAATCTCGTGAAAAAGAATATTGGGTTTTTTTGTTTTTTTCCTTTGCAAGGTCACTAAAAAAAGCTGTCCCTATAAAATTAATTCTAACCTATACTTACCAGTGAAGTGAGGTTTTTAAAAACTTTTTAAAACAAGATGAGAAAGTAAATGAAATACAGTTAGTTGACCCTTGACTATGTGGGTTAAGAGCTCGATTCCCTGCACCGTGGAAAATTCACTTGTAACTTCAGGGTGGGTCAGTCGGTTAAGCATCCAACTCTTGATTTCGGCTCAGATCATGATCTCACAGTGTGAGTTTGAGGCCCACTTTGGGCTCCCAAACTGACAGTGTGAAGCCTGCCTGGGATTCTCATTCTGTCCCTCTCACTCTGATCCCCACCCCCAGCTCGCACACACGCTCAAGATAAATAAATGGACTTAAAAAAAAAAAAAAAGAAAATCATAAGAGAAAATACAAGTATAATACTGCACTGTATTTATACCAAAAAACTATGTATAAGTGGACTCACACAGCTCAAACCCAAGTTGTTCAGGGATCAACTGATACAAGTGGATGGAACCGACAACATAAAAAAGAAAATATATATACACATGCCCATAATTTCAACTTCTCCTCTTAAAAATGTTGCTTAATACAAGCAGCACTGATTCTTATCAATTTCATCTTTTACTCAGATATTAAGGAGCATAGAAATGGCCAAAGGTGTACGATTTATGATGGATGGGAAAAGGAGAATCAAGCTACAATTAAGAGCAGAAGTTTACTGATTAATCTCTTGAACAGAGAGGTAACAGATGTCCTAATTTTATGGAATATGGAGGTAGGTTATAAAAATTATGACTTTTAACTGTATGCATTTATTTACAGGTTGAAGACTACTGAGTGATCAGCTTTTAAAAAGTTTTACCTACTCTTACAATGCCCATTCAGTAAGATTTAGAAATTCTATCTCGATTCTTTGGAGATGGCTAAAATCTATATAAACACTGCTTATTACATGGAGATTCTTTGAAATGAAGATACTTAATGAGTGTGAAATCTTACAATGCCTCAAAAGCACTCGATTTTTCAATACTTATCAGAGAAGCCTTTTTGATCTCTAGGAAAATCTCACTTATTCCAAGAACATACTGATAAAACAGGTTCACTTGACTCAATAAGCCACAGATCATAAGGCATTACAAATATTCAACACCAACGAGAAAGTGCACATTTCCTTAACCTAAAGATAATCTTTACTCTATGAGCTATAAACCTATTTAAAATACCTTATATACAAGGCCACCTGGATAGTTCAGTCGGTTGAACGTCCAACTCTTGATTTCGGATCAGGTCAGGATTTCGCAGTCATGGGATCGAGCCCCGTTGTCAGGCTCCAGCACTCAGAGAAGAGTCTGCTTAGGATACTCTCACTCACTCTCTCTGCCTCTTCCTTGCCCACATTCTCTCTCTCTTTCTCTCTCTCAAAATAAACATTAAAAATACATACATACACAAACAAAAAAACCAAAAAACTTCAAAGAAGTCTTAAACTAAGTCACTTAAAATTTCTATCAAGAAAAATTAAATACCTGGAACTCATTCCCCTTACTCTTTTGTCCAGTGACTTGGATTAATTCTAAGTAACAAAACAATCCAGTAACTAAAAATAAGTATTTCAACTAAACACCAGAGGTCTGAAAAAAATAAAAATCTCATGGCAGTAAGGAAGTTAAACCTTTTAAGATTTAACCATCTTTTCACTGAGACGTTTGATCACTTAAAACTAAACTGAGTTTACAAACTATTTATAAAGACAGTTTCTTTGGTCAATCCTTTAATTGCCATGAATAATGTTTCAGATAATTAGCCTAAACTAACTTTCAGAATTCTCTAATCCCAAAAAAGAAAAGTCACACTAGTCTAATGTATATTGTGACTTCATTTCAAAATTATTAAATTAATATACTATTGTGTTGACCCAAAGTTAAGAACTCACCTAAATATATCCTTTATGTATTTATATTTTGAAAAGGATTTTTTTGTGTGTGTGCACTTGTTTGCTCATGACAGATGTCTAAGTTTGTTGTGAAAATTAGTACTTCTGTTCTAGAGACAGGAAATCAAAATAAAGTAAAATTACAAGTGAACTAAATAAAAATATGATTAATAAGGATGTTTTTTAAAAGGATTTATGTCTACATAATGTGACCAATCAAAATGACAGAACACACCTTGCTTTTAAGAGTTACATAATCACATCTTAACAGGCTACTCAATCACTACTTTATCATTTATTATTTTTTATTTTTAAATGTTTATTTTTGAGAGAGACAGCACACAAACGGGGAATGGACAGAGAGACAGGGAGACTCAGAATTCAAAGCAGGCTCCAGGGCTAGAACTCTCCAAACCTGGGATCATGACCGGAGGTGAAGTCGGATGGATGCTTAACCACCTGAGCCGTCCAGACACCCCACATAATCACTCCTTCAGTTCTTACATAAACCTCAGGTCGGAGCCAAGAACATCATATACTACATCCATTCTGCCTCCCAAATAATCTCACCTCTATTATTTGCTCATCCCTAAAATTAATTGACACAGATTAAGCTTAAAGTAACCAACCCTGACTAGTTTATACATTCCTACTAATTGCTTTGTCTAAATACTCAAGTACCATAATCTTGATTCTCCTCTTCTCAATTTGTTCAGCGCTAAATATATAACCACTTAAAATGTCTTTATTTTCATTTTTAAATCTGTAGAGTAGGACCTAGTATCTTAAAAAGACATTATAAAATATTTGTAAATCTAAATAATATTCGTACATTTTCGCATGCCAACACACCTTGTTATCCCATATAGAGACCATGCTACCTTTCAGTCAAGAGTGGATGGTCTACCCATCCCATGACCACCAAATCCAGAAAAGCAAAGATCTCCTCCTCCAAGTTTTTTTGGGGGGTGTTTTGGGAGGGTGGGCACTCAGATGAGCACTGCCAATCCTACAATGAAGCCAACTGAAGCTAGGGGAGGAACTGCAGGAGCAGTAGGGAAAGGAATGGCCGGAAATGTTTTCCAGAACTTTCAGGTAGGTAAATGTACTGCAGCCAGGGGAAAGGCCCGGAGGGTCCACGTGATTATACCTGCTATGGCCCCTTGGGCAAGAGAAAAAGGAATGAAGCCACAAGGATAAAAAGAAATCAGAACAACAAGGAACCAGTTAAGTCTTTACTATATGAAACAATAGGTTATAGATAGAGAGAACAGGACATTTAAAAAGAGCCAGGGTCATCTTGCCTGATATACATGTTACCTTGAAAAACCCCTAAAAACAAAAAAATGAGTTCTTTCAAATTTTAATGGGGGGGGATTATTCCACTAATATATTAAAAAAACAAACCTACTGTGATAAAAGTTCTCATCAGAAATCTCTAAGTATGTAAGATGAAGGATGTTAACTTACTATGGTAATCATTTCACACTATACATGTTTTGAATCATGGCTGTGTGCCTTAAACTAATACAATGTTATATGTCAGTTATATTTTAATAAACGGGGGGGACATCTATTCTCAAAATATGCAAATTCTTCTACTCTTATGGTTGATATCCTAATACATGTCGATAGATTTAAAATTCTATTTCTACGTCAGTCACAGTGAAGTAACTTTTCAGCTTATAAGTCAAGTATTACTGGCAACTCAAAATATTCTTTAATTACTTGCTTGGGGGAACATGTTCTCACTCTTAATTTCCATGCAATTTGTATGCTAGCTAGAAGGTCCTTTTTAAACTCCCACACTCATGATTTCATGGCCAATCTGAGTGAGCAGCTCATCAAGAACTTACCATGTCATTTCCTACATTTTTACCCCTGCACACGAAATGCCCTAATCCTGAAAAAGTCCCACTGAGACAACTACACACAACTCATCATCATCCCTGCTCTCCTCTTACTCTGGAATTTTCTAGGCACTGTTCAGCCATCCATTTTCCCTACCTAGCTAGGTAGCTAGGGTTCATTGCTCCGGCTTAGTGTTTCCACAGGGCCTCACATACAAAATCAAAATTTCAATGATTTTTAAAACTAAGTTTTTGTCCTACTTCCCTGACTCTTCATGTAACTACCCTGCCTTAAACCCTTTAGTGGTTCCCACAGCCAAGAAGAGCGTTTTTGGAATTACCAGTTGTTATCACTGGGTTGTTAAATCAACTTACCAGAGCTCAAATGTCATTCTTTCTTAAAAATAGAAAATACGACAGTACATCACACAAACAGCATTATTTTGTGACATTTTATCATTTATAATATGTATCTACTAGGTTGTGAGGTAAAAATGTGTACCTAACTATAATGGGTCATTGCCTCCAAAAAGCTTGAAATACACCAGCTTTTGTTTGCTCTACAAGGCCTTCTACCCTGGCCCCTGCATAAGACTCCAGGCCTAGCTCTTACCACACTCCTTAGAAGGGAGTTTGCTAAGCCACTTTTTTCTTTTTGCAGTTCCTGCCCTCAGTACCACCAATCACACTGTTCCCTCTGCCTAGAAGAGGCACACCTTGTCTCTAAGGCACACCTGTTCCCCTCCTTCATTATTTAATACCTATTAACCACCTCCACAAAAGCTTTTGGATCCTTCCCTCAGCAGCTAATGCTACACACGCACACACACATATTTTGTATCCCTATGATGCCCTACACCAGAGCCCCTGGGACATTTCACTGTACTTTCCTTTCTAATGACAGGCTTGACTGTCTTGCCAACTTCTAAACGATAAACTCTGAGGAAAGGTGCACATTTTATTAGTTTCTGTATCATCAACACCAGGCTGCCAAACATGCCAAGTAACACGCTGTGTTAGGGGTTCAAATTAGTAAGATGAACCAATAAAGAATTGAAGACTTGCATCTAACTTCTTAGATATTCCTAATGATTGAGCGACTGCGTTTCCAGCAAAGCCCATTCGTGTTGCACTGCTGGATCAAGATTTCCACATTTTTGTCTCGGCACCCAGAGAGCAGCACCCAGTAGTAGCCTGAGGGAGAAAGAGGGGCCAGCTTCCTCTTTCAGCCAAGAAAGGACTTGCTTCAGGCTGCAATCAACAGCACCCACTTTCATGCTTCCAGGAAGTTATCTGGGGAAAGGCAGAGAAGAGGGTTTCCAGAGGTTCCCAAAGGCAGGTGAGATAAATCAGAATAGCACTATCAGACCTTATTAGCACGGAGACTCACATTTTATAAATAACTTTTAATAGGGCGGCAGGGAGGTTCTCTATTCCCTTGATGATGGCACTAAGTTGTCAATATGAGCTAAGCAAAACAAGAGGTGGCATGAAATAACTCGTTGAAGTTCCTTGATTTCTACTGCCTCCTCTAATGGTTCTGAAATAGCTACTGACTCACTGCTCTCCTTAGGAGATACTACTGGGCGGACGACTCGGGGGCTGGACCTAACAGGCACTCCTCACTGGAGCTTTGAAGCTTTTTCCAGACTTACATACATGAATGCTCTCATTTTTAGGGTGTCTGATGCACCTATTTCACAAACCAATTCTTCAACTGCTATCACTGTAATTAAAACAGTTCGGGCAGCATCCAAAATACTTTGACAGACTCTAGCAACTGCCAGATTCAGCTGTTCTTTTCCATTTCCACAGTGGTTCACAAACTACTATTATAGGAGCCAAGTTTGTTTGCTGCCTCAACTAATAACCCATTTTCTTTAAAACTAAAAATAATTCCTTTTGCTTAAACTTTGGCCCTAGACTTGCAATTATAGCCAAAACTAAGGCAAAGAAAAATTCCTATTATAAACTAACATTCAAAAATATATTCGTAACAAGTGACACTCTTCACCACAGTATTAAATTTTATACAGTTGTCAAAGTATTGTAATTTAGGATTGCCCGGGGAAAACTTTAAAGGCCACTTAAATCACCATTTCCTGGGGCACCTGGGAGGATCAGTCAGTTAAGCGTCTGACTTCGGCTCAGGTGGTGATCTCACAGTCCATGGGTTCAAGCCCCGCATTGGGCTCTGTGCAGGCAGCTCAGAGTCTGGAGCCTGTTTCAGATTCTGTGTCTCCCTCTCTCTCTGCCCCTCCACCCCCCTCGTTCTCTCTCTCTCAGAATAAAGATATAAAAAAAATTTTTTTAATAATAATAAAACACCATTTCCTTTTGGTTTAAATAAGAGGCTGTACCTATTCTACACTTATTCTACAAACACACCTACCAAGTGTGGAAACTTCCACAAATGCCTTTTCTATGCTCTTCTCTTCTACCTGTCCATCGTCTCTTGACAACTCAGATGGAAGAGATCACTATCCGTGGGAAAGAATCATAGCCCTACATAGATTTTCAGAAGACTAATGCCAGAAACACTCCTTTTCCTCGCTCTAAGCAAATGTAATTACACTGAATTATCAATAACGTGTGCCATATAGGGGGCTTATTTTCATAGTTTAAATACCAACCCGTTTGGTAGCAAGTTCATCCCAAACTTCTCTTGGTAAAATGGGGAGCATTCACTCAGCTTAAAGATTGTGGAAAACCGATTTTCTTCTATGATGCTACCCACTCTATACAGTCTAGAGCATGCAGCCTTCAACATGAAAAATTGCCACTTGATTTTTTTTTTTTTTTTGCTCTGACATGTTTTAAACAGAAGAGCTGCCGATTCTCAAGGAAGCCATATTTCAAATGTTTTAAATAGCAGTGTTTTTCAGTATTTTCTCTTATTAAAATTGGTGCAATTCATCCCAGTTTTAAATGCCATTATTTTCCAGCTAATATTTAAAAACTGCTGAGAGAGAATAATGTCTCATCTGAAAGATCTACTTCAAGAAACCAGCTAGTAATTAACATACAGAGGAGTAGAAAAGGAAAATAATTCATTTTTACAGACTGGAAAAACGTCAAAACTTAGATCTAAGTCCTTCATTTTACAGATAATAAGAGTCCACAGAGGTTAAGTAATTTGCCTCAGATTACCAAGTTACAAATAGCAGTACTAAAATAGAATAAGGTATTTTAATTGCTTAGCTCTACCTCAAATCATGCAAGTTATATATTCTCATCACCTGTCATTCAAGTTTTAAAAACAATTATCACTCTCATTAATTCCTGATGAAGAAAGAACTCCTACAACATTATGTTCTACATTTCAAAACTTGTCCAAGTTAATAAACTTAAAATTCTAACTCCAACAAAAAAGTAGAACTATCTAAGAACTTTCCTCACAAAGTTTCAAAATATAAAGTTTAGGTGTACATACCCCTAAACCGTCACAATCCATTTGGGTCTATTCTTTCAATCCCTTCTCTTAACTACACTTCAGCTGTGTTTGTTCAACCACAAAGAGAGAGAGAGAAAATTCTCGAAGTTCCCGTTTAACAAAAATCATGGACAATCTGTCAATGAAATGACTACATCATTACTCCATTAATACATTTCTGGCTTACATTACAAAGAGCCACTAGCATGTTATCAAGTTACTGTGTGAAGAGTTAATGAAAGGTTGGAAAACACTGAAAGGTGTGCGGATGTGACACTTAACACAAACCGAAGACCTGAGCTTTAGAGCAAAAAAGAGAAAAAGCGAACAAGTTCTTTCAACAAAAAGATTTTTCCCGGTACCGTGGAAACCACGTCGGTAAGAATTTCAGATTTCCATTGTAATGCCCTAATGAATCAATTCTACATGTTAGCTTTGGATATTCAAGGGCAAAACAGAGGGCACAGTGGAGGCAATCATTTACACTGGATCATTTTCAAGGACTCAAGTCCAACCACTCATTACTTTACAATCGTTCCTTTGTGCAACTGATTATTCTCAAAGTACCGAGGGAACGCAGTACTTCTCTCTCAAAGACCCCGACAACAAAACCCAAGATGGTAGGATTTTAATTACAAACGGAGGCAGCCGCCTGACCAGTAAAAGTGCAGAAGGTGCTGTCTTCTTAAATATTACCAACGGAATTCTATTCTGGTTACAAATTATTTATGTACGTTCCCTAACTATGACCTCTGGTGTCACTCTATAAAAAATACCTTATGAAGAGGTTAACAAAACCCTTATTTTTAACGTAGGACCGGCTTAGCAAGGTGGCAAGTTCGTCTGAAAACATAAAACACAATCACCACCATCGTTCAACAACACACATACATAAAACAGATGCAAAACTACGGTAGGCACAAAAATCCTTACCCCATTTTGCCCAATGAGAACTTGCTCTGAAGTTTCTGCTCTTCTGCTACAGAATAACTTCCAAAGGAATTTCTCCGTCTGCTATTTCGCAGTCGCTTTTCCACCCCCCGAGATCCTTTTCTGGAGGTATTTCAGTGGTGCTTGACAATTCAATTAGTTCCCTTAGGTAAAAGGATTTCTCTCTCGTCAATACCAAAACGTTCAAGCAGAGGTGGCATTTGCTTATGAGAGTTAAAAATGCTGCGCGGAGGAGACAGCGGTCAACTCTATTCCACAAAATGAGTCTACGTGTCTGTCGGAAAACGCAGAATCCAGCTTCACCGAGTCCTACAAAAAATGAGTTCGGTGGTCATTTCGCTCATGTCCTCCCAGACACTCTGCGAGAGCCAGGTAACTCGGCCTTCTGGTGCTACTAAGGCTGCGGGTTCAAATTTCTCCACCACACCAGTTCCCTTGGGGGTGGAGCGTGTAACCCAATGCGACGTGCACTTTATAGAGATCCCTACGAGAAAATAAAAATCCTAAAAGCAGTCATGCCACTGCTCCCCTGCGCTCACGTTAGAAAAAGCTATATAGAAAAATCTCCTCGACGTGCAAACCCAACAGCCCGCGATGGGCACGGCACTCCACATTGGAATCTGTCTTTTAAATGTTTCCCCTCCTAAGACTCGGAGCAGAGAGGAGGTGGGGAGGAGGAAGAGAAGACTGGGCAGGATCGATTCATTCTCCCGAAGAGAATAAACGGAGCCATTTCCAGGCTGGCAGCAGGCTGGGGGCGCAGCGCACGCCGGGGAGCAGGGGGAGGGGGCCCGATCCCACCTCCCTCAGCCCCTTCCCGCCCCGCGCCGCCGAGCACAATGGAGCCCTGCTGGCGCCCGGCCCTTCATTCGCTGCTGCCCGTCTTCCCTCCTCTCTTCGGAGCACCGCAGGTCTGAGGCTGCCAGCGGCGGAGAATGAATGAATCAGAGAGCCAAGCCCCACGCTGCCCTCGGCACCCGCTCCCAGCGCCAGGGCGGGCCGAGCGGCGGCGTTGGACTGAGCTGAAGGGTCGACGGGCGCCCGCCCGCGCCGAGACGGGCGGCTAATCCCGCGTCGGGGGCAGGGGAGCGGGGCTCGAAGCCGCGGGAGAGCCGCTGCTCCAGCGCCCCCACCCGCGTTCCTCGCCTCTCACGCTCCGCGCCGCCGCCACACGCTGCCTCACAGTCCCCCGGCCCGCCGCCGCCTCCTCACGCTTCCATCACCGCCCACCTCCGCGGGCCTCCGGCTCCCGCTCGGCAGAGCAGCGCCGGCCCGGGCTGCCTGAAGCCCGCCGCTGCCTCCGCCTCCACCGGCCGCTCGCGGAGCTGAGGGCGCTGCTTCCCGGGTCAGCACCGCCCGCGTGAGCCGAGCGCGGCGGCGGAGCGGGCTGCGGAGGGCGGGGGAGGAGGCGGGGAGAACCGGGAGCGAGAGCGGTCCCTCCCCCCGTTCGTGGGAGGGGGCGGGAGGCGGCCGCCGCCTCTGAGCCGCGGGAAGGCGTCGGGGGCTGGGACGCGGACCCGTCCCGAGGGCCAGCGGGGCCCTGCGGGCGGCGGGAGAGGAAGCGGCAGCCGCGAGGGCGGCGGGAAGGCGGGTGGTCAGGGGCCGAGACGGCCCTCGTGGGAGCTAGTCCGGCCGGCAGGTCCGTCAGTCCGTCCTTCCTTCCTTTCCCCCCTCCCCTAGTGGCCAGCGGCGGGCGGACCGTGCGCTCTGCTCCTCCGCTGTCTGCTGGCCCCGCTCCCGGCCGCCACAGCCTCCTCCGCGCCCCACACCAGGTGCTCGCGCTGTGTCTCCATCCTCCCCGCAGGAGGACCTTTAAATAGCAACGTCAGCGCGCTCCTCTCCGCACACACGTCACCCGCCGCTCTCGTCACCCTGGTGCGGGGGATGATGTCACGCGGCCGGAAGTCCTGCTAAATTAGGGAAGGAGCGGGGGGAGGAGGACTCGGTGAGCAGCAGCTCTGTGCCCACCTGCTCTTGCTGCTTCTTAAAGGCCAAAGCACAGGAGACAGCCCGAGAGGAGCTCCGAGAAGGAAGCGGCGGGAGGAGATTTCCTTGCAACAAATGTGCCAAACACAAGTGAATCATTCGTAGCAATAGTGCCGAAGTGTCAAGCGGGTGATCTCCTATCTCCCACCCCCACCTGTCGCAGCAGCATCCCTGGGCTTCTCAAGTTTCAACTAGCACGGAAATGTGGGAGGAGAGCCCCGATCGCTGGTGGTAGATGGATTTCCAGCAAGACTTGGGAAAAATCATCTTAATTTTTGAAGACTTATTAAATGCCATTCTGAACATACTAGACTTTAAAACTTTTCCCCCCACTTAGTGGTTTCCCGAGTCACAAAAGAATAAAGAGCATAACTATGAACAAGCCGTACAGTGTTATAAAGGGTCGTAATTTAGGTTGGAGGAGGGAAGGCAGTCAAATGATCTAAGTGTTTTCATTTGCAGAACAGCAACATTTTGGCACAGGATAGTGAGACAATCTTTAAAACTCACTCATAATCATTGTCATAGCTATAGCAAATGCCACTATATTTTCTTGGTTCCAGTTTATCAAGAATGAATTCCAGTCTATGGACATTAAAAATTAGAAAGACTACCAAATTCTTTTTAATATTTTTTTAATATTTTTATTTATTTCTAGGAAAGAGAGAGAGAGACAGCGTGAGCAGGGGAGGGTCAGAGAGAGAGGGAGTCACAGACTGAAACAGGCTCCAGGCTCTGAGCTGGCAGTCAGCACAGAGCCCGACGCGGGGCTCGAACCCACGAACCGCGAGATCATGACCTAAGCGAAAGTCGGACGCTTAACCGACTAAGCCACCCAGGAGCCCCCAAATTCTTTTTAGTATTAATAGAAGTTCGTTCAGATTATTTTTGTATTCTTTACTTTGGCCATGTAGTATATAATTACAGTATCACTTAAGTGTATTGTTTTTCATTTCCTGTATGACAAGGGTGAGTAGCCACTTACAGGTTTACTAGTTATGTGTGTTTGTGTCTATAATAAATCATATTACGAATGCTTTTCAAATTGCAAATTACTACAAAGTTTTTAAACGTCCTTACTTTTATTATTAGATTATTGGGTAAACTCGAATAATGAACTTTGATTTGGTTTAATTTGATAATCATGACCCAGAAATAGAAAACTGCAGAATGCCAAAGGCCATTGCTATTTCAGGGTTGGTCTATAAATTCAGTGACCACGTTTTCCAAACTAAAATCCATACACATCATTTGACAACAGATAAAATATTTGAAATCTGAAGTGACCTGGAAAAGCCAGGACATAAGATTACCAACCTGCAAAGTGATTGTTAGGAGAGCTATAAATGGATATCAATGCATTTGTTTTAAATAAAAGAAGCTAAAACTCTAAGGAATTTCTATCATGTATTTTTTTAAAAGTTTTAATGTTAAACTACTCACATGACTCCTAGTTAAGGAAACTGGTTTTCCAGGTTTTTATTTTTACGTTTTCTTGATCAGGTTAGAAGCTTGATATTAAAGGACATCAGCCAAAAAGTTAGGACCAATTTGCATCTAAACCAGTCTTTCTGTTTATCTTCACATTATAAAATCATGATCTTATAATCTGAAATATTGAAAGTAGTTTTAAGGTTATAACAAAGGATAATCAAGAGCAAACCCCTGCTTGCCAATTTGTCTAATATATATCATCACATTAATAGAAACTGGTACTAACTTATATTTCAGATAAATGGGAGCTTATTATGTGTAAAGTGCTAAAACAATAAAACTGTTATTCTTCAAATAATGTCATCCCTTGGCACTTGCAAATTAAAATAAAAATTAAGTTATTACTGTATAAAATCTCTGCACAAACTATTTACTATCTGTACTAAATCACTTTTCTCTCTTTCCTACTCTTTCCATTAGTCCATGTAGATTAAAGCTCTCACTTTACCATTTTCAAACACTTCGTTCTACCCTTTTATCAGAACTTCCTCCAGTTTCCAATCTTATTCCCCCTCATCTTTACTCAACTGTCAAAACAGCATGCCAGCTGCCTCCCTGCTTTTAAAATGCTGACCTTTCACTAGAGATTCTACTTTTCAAAGCTACCATGGTCTCTTCTTTTGTCGACTTGAAATTGAGAGCAACTTTTTTTCTATGTAAATCTAATTGTGCATCGGGATGTAATTACTCAGAGTTTATGTGGTTATCTAATGTTGGCCTCTGTTCTCAACCTAGAAAAGTCTACCAATAGTTGGTCAATTTTTCTTTCTAGCTGGTATGAGATTAGTATATTGAGGTATACAAATGTCTGTGTACCCAAAGGGATAGGTAAAACATTTTATGTATCATGGAATATCTGATCAGAAAAATATAAAAGTAAGTGCTCTTCTCCTCCCTTGAAACAATTCCAACACAATTTTTGAGAAGAGTCAGAGAACCATTCTATGGCTTTCCGTCTAATAAAACAAATATCGTCTGAGGCGCCTTCATGGCTCACTCAGTTAAGCGCCTGACTTCGACTCAGGTCATGATCTGGCAGCTTGTGGGTTTGAGGCCTTCATTGGGTGCTGTGCTGACAGCTCAGAGCTTGGAGCCTGCTTCGGGTTCTACATCTCCCTCTCTCTCTGCCCTCCTCCATTCATATTTTCTCTCTCTTCTCTCTCTGTCTCTCTCTCTCTCTCTTTCTCCCTCAAAAATGAATAAACATTAAAAAAAATTTTAAGTAAATATCATCTAAAACGAGGCTGATGTAACCCAAATGCTAACCATGAATTTCCAGCCCAGATTGCTTTGTATGTTTTTTAAAGTATTGAGCTTCCTAGAAAGTAATATATTTTCTTTTCCCGGAAGGGGTAAAAAGTACTTTAGTAGAGTTTCAGATTTCTAACAGTTCCTGTTTCCCACTACACTCTGAAAATTTGTGGAGAGGTTTATGAATACCCTCTGATTTTAGAACCTGTGGGCGAAGGCATCTGTTTTAGTTACAGAATTTGCTTCCATGCCCTTAATAGGAGATGGCAGTGTTCAATGGGGTGTTCATAGATTGGCTGTGAGATAGGCCTTTTTCAATGAAAAGACATCTAGGTGATAGAAAGAATTTGCAAGAAAGAGGTTAAAGCCAGATTTTATTTTCGATTGCTTAACATTAGGTAATAGCAACTCCCTTTCAAGTTCTCTTTTTTTTTAATTACCAGAATACCGCTATTGCTTTGAATAAACTCATAGTAGAAATAATAAATTAAAAGATATTTCAGCATACAACAGAAGTCTCAAGATTCATGGTTTATGCCACTTAGTTAGGAAGAAACCGCATAACCAGCAAAGACTAGATGTACTAATAACAATAATAAAAAAGAATGAAAAACTTGTAGGGAAACAGAGTTCATCCAGTTGGTTGTCCAAAGTCATCCCACCTCCTCCACAATATAACAGACATTGGGTGGCAGTAAAATGTGTTTGGCTTGTTCAAAGCTCTATTTTATTATTAATAATGTTCTGGGTCAAACCAGGGTAGTTAATGGTTTCAAGGATATAATGGCTTAGCCTCTCCAGCGTGGTGAGTTGAGGAAAATTTGTACTCATCTGGGTTTGTGCATTGTTTTATCAGAGGGTTTGGGAATGATGGAGGGAGGCAAGTTAGAGATTTAGCCTCAGTAAAGATATGATTTAGAACACGTGGGAGATACTCTCATAAAACTACCTTTTGCTCTGATATTTTACTGTAAATTCATTATTTGTTTTCTAAAAATGGTTACAGAGACGCAAATAATCCCAGACTTATTAAAGAGCATACCAGAAAGTTTTTGGTTGGTGCTATGAGAAAATCATTGTACAACTATATATGTGAATTTTTAAAATGTTTAGAATAGATGGGGATATGGTGTCTTTGAAAAAATTACCTGGCTTAACTTTAGGTTGCTTGTTCTAAACAGCAGTTACAGAGAACAGGCTGGAAAAAATATGCAGATCTGCAGAGAGCTACAGTAAAGAATGTTGAGTAAAAGCTTGTGCTATACCTGTGCGGTTACTTGTAATGGAATGCTGTGGAAGCTGATTGCCATGGTAACCAATAATCTTTTTCCTGAATGGGAGAACAGGACAACCATGAGGAAAATGCTTTAAATGAGCTATCTTGTTCTGCGATTCTTCTGGTGCTAGCTAAGAGAAAAACAACACCCAAGGTATTTAGTATAGCCATGCTTATAAATGGAAGTTGCCTTCTTTACAAAGAGTCAAGGCTGAGGCCAAAATTGGGGACAAAAGGCTGAGGCCAAAATTGGGGACAAAAGGTGATAAGGGCTTAAGGTGACAACTGAACTCTCTGAAGCAGAACATAATTGGTAAAGACCCTGACATGACTAAAGAGGGCAAAAGCAATACCTAGAAACTGTGTTAAGGTTCTCCCAAGCATAGGATGTCAGACATTAAGTAAAGATTCTTAACCTTTGAGATTTTCAGCCAAGGTATTTCCTGAGGTATTCATAAGAACTTTTATTTCTTTTAATCTGGTTCTAAATAGTAATTTCTCTAAAAATTAAAAAGGAAATGGTAAATATATTTTTATTAAATGTATCTTTTCTATTATTTTAAGAACAAATTATATTTCACCTATGCATAAGTATGTATATAGATACAAATATACATATAAATATAGATAGATATATATCATATGCCTGCATTGACTTGATCATCTGCTAAAATATCTTATCCTTAAAATAAAATCAAACTCATGCCTTGGCCTAAGAGCCATTGGATGATGGACCCCTGTCCATCTTTCTTACCTTGGTACCATACTCTCCCTACACTTCCATGGCTAGTATGTGGGTTAGTATATTAACTGCAAGAAACAAA
This sequence comes from Hyaena hyaena, assembly GCF_003009895.1. NCBI lineage: Eukaryota > Metazoa > Chordata > Mammalia > Carnivora > Hyaenidae > Hyaena > Hyaena hyaena. Next base: position 796,150 of record NW_024080930.1, on the reverse strand, counting down.
AGCCCCACCTGATTGTGACCTAAGCTATTAAATTGTTCAAATTACTTAAGAAATCGGGGAGGTGGAGGGGGTTCAATTGGTTAAGCATCTGACTTCAGCTCAGGTCATGATCTCACAGTTCATGAAATCGAGTCCCACATTGAGCTCTCTGCTGCCAGTGTAAAGACCACTTAGGATCCTCTGCCACCTCTCTCTTTGCCCCTCTTCTGCTCTTTCTCTCTCTTAAAAATAAGCATTTAAAAAAAAAAGTCTGAAGGTCCTTCAGTTGGTTTGGAAAGTCCAAAGTGTCATTATGGTCCAGGCTCTTCCCAGCCTTTCACTTTGCCATCTCAATCTGTTGTCTTTTAAACCTGGTTTGTTATCTCATGGTTGTTAAATTATTACATTTCTAGGTATTACAGTCTCACAAAGTGCGTTTCAAGGCAAAAACATAAGGAAAGAGACTTAGGAACTTTTTTCTTTGTGACTATGTCTTACCAGAAAGAAAAATTCTCAAGAGGACCCCAGAAAATTTCCTCTCATGTCTTCTTGGCCAGAACTGAGTTATATCCCTGTGCCTAAATCAATTACTGACAGCGTGCAACAGGATTTCCATGATTTTCTTAGACAAATGGTGGTTTGTCCCTTGAGTCTACATATTGTGTCTGAACCAAATTAGAGCTCTCCCAGCAAGGAAGAAGAGGCATTGGGTATTAGGCAAGCAGACCACATATTCGACACACAACCAAAAGCCACTCTGGTGTTCCATATGCCTGGAACACATATGCCCAAGATCGTCACACTCATCATTCAGTTCTAATATCAAATTACATCTCTTGAGGGACACTTCCTAAGCATTCTTTATAAAATACCAGAATATACATAGTCACTCACCCTCTACCTGATTTACTTTATTTTCTTCACAGTGTATTTAGCACTGTCTAAAATAATATTTTATATTTATTAATTTTCTTATACACTCTAAACCCCATGAAGAGCAACTATAACTATAATCTTGTCTACTTTTCCACCTGCAATAGCAAGACAATGTCAAGCACATAGGAGGTACTCAGTAACCATTTATTGAATGAGTGAATTGCTAGACTTTCAGTTATACTTAGGTAGAAATGACCCAGTTAACAAGGGTTCTTAACCAGTTTGCTAGAGTGAACCACAGAACCTGCTCTAACTAGAACAAGAGAGATTTACTAGAATGGTATATGTAACTCACGAAATCACTGGGAGAGCCGGTAATACTCTAGGCTGAGCTCCCAGGAATAAGAACTGGCAGGAAACAGAACATTTAAATAAGTTTTGAGGAACACGAGACTACTCTTTACAAAGGTGGGGCAAGAGAAGAGTATGTGGAGAGGAGCTGTGTCCTTTGCTGAAGAGTCACAGCCAGCCCACAGAGACTTCATGTGAAGGGAGCCCAAATAAATAAATAAATAAATAAATAAATAAATATCTCCACTTCACTTTCCTCCCCACCCAACCATCCATCTCCTGTTGGTGCTTTTCCTAATCCTGACATATAGGAAGATAGAGAGGACACAGGAGCCCAGTGATGAGGTCCATACAGATTGACCCCCTGGGCGGGGGGCGGGAAGCAGGGAAAAAGAAGGGTGCAGGGTAGATCTGAAGGGGCAAACAGAAAATACGCAGCCCAAATCATACTTCATTTATCTGCTGTTAGATTAGCAATTATTTTAAAGTTTGGCATCTGGAAAAGCAAGCACTACCACACACTCTTAGCCATGTCTACCGGTATACCCTTCAGGACACACATACATTTTGACACAGCAGTTCTGCTTTAAGGAATTTATTTTAATCGCTTCCCAGCCTTTTGGCTAAGACCAAGTGTAGGAATTTATTTTACAGATAGACTTTCTCAAATGTTCAAAAAAACACAGTTGTTTTTTTTTAATTTTAATGTTTCATTTATTATTCAGAGAGAGAGAAACAGAGCATGAGCAGAGGAGGGCCAGAGAGAGAGAGAGACACAGAATCCGAAACAGGCTCCAAGCTGTCAGCACAGAGCCCGAGACGCGGGGTTCGAACTCACGAACCGTGAGATCATGACCTGAGCCGAAGTCAGACGCCTAACCAAGTGAGCCACCCAGGCACCCCAACACAGTTTTTTTTTTTTGTATTGCTATGAAATTTAAAAAAAAGAGGAAACAACCTCTATATCGATCAATGGGGAAAGGTAAATAACTGACGACTTTATTACATGGTGGGACCAAACAATAAAATATTATGCAGTCATTACAAAGAATAAGGTAGATCCATAGGGCTGATGTGGAAAGATGCCTAATGTAGAAAAAGAATTCTGGATGAATATAGTAAATTAAACTGTGGTTGCCTTTAAGGAGTAGGATTATAAATTTTACAGAGGTGGGGATTTTTTATTGCCTTATACCATTCCTATTTGCATTTTTAACCATAAACTATATTATTTTCATAATACAAAAGCAAATCAAATTGTTTTAAAATATTATTTAAAACACAAATACACTTAAAATTCAATTGCAGGAGGCAGAATAAGGCATTACATACATTTCATTTTCCTATCTCCCTCAGATTCTTTTATGAAGAAGACTGTGTAAGGTTAAAAATACATTTATAAAAATAAAAGAAATAGAAATAAGGCATTTTATTGGATATAGTCATTCCATCATTCTCTCCACGGATGCAATCATATGTAGATGTTCTATTTTAAGAAAGATGCTGATGAGACAGCAAGATAACCAAGATAGTGAGAAAGAACCAAGAAGGGTCGTGTGAGGTGTGGGTGAAGGTATGTATATGTTTAATGTGCTGATGACAAAACTCAAATGTTTAATTTGCTGGTTGATCTCATAGCATATACATCACAAAGAATGGATAATAGCTTTGTGAATATGTGCTCTATAAGGTAGTAAAGGCTTGATAGTAAAAATTAATAAAAGGCGGGTTTTTGGCTCAATATGCGAAAGACTGCAAAGGCATTCAGATCTATATGAATAGAACTGGTTGCCCTGACAATCAGTGGCCTCGCTCTTCCTCCCTGTATATTGAAGCAGAAACTACCTGTATAATCATTTGCTGGGATGATGTAGAAAAAAATCTTTGTATCAGGTAACAGGTTGGATATAACACCTCCAAAGCCATTTTTTATTCAAAGATTTTATGACTGCTTAACTCTGAGCTCACATTAAAGTAGTCCTTCACCATTAGCTTCTCTACATTGTTTTCTTCAGAGAACTGATTCTTTCCTCTGATGTCATTCATTGTCACTGCACAGATTACTTTCTCCTCTTTCCTTCAGGCTCCAATGTCACATCTAGCCTACCGCATAACTCTCATTTGAGTGTTCTTTTTTCCCCCAGTTTATTTATTTATTTATTTTGAGAGAGAGATAGAGAGAGTGCATGCATGTGACCAGGAGATAGGAATAGAGAGAGGGAGAAATAGGGAGAGTAAGAAAGAGAAGCCAAAGCAAGTTCTACACTAAGAAATGCCAGGCTCAAACTCACAAACGGTGAGATCATGGCCTGCGCTGAAATCAAGAGTCAGATGCTTAACTGACTGAGCCACCTAGACACCCCCCACTTGAATGGCTAAAACAATCAAACACCTGAAGCACTCATAATTATCCTCTCGGGATTTTCTTATTTCTTATTTCCGTACATGACAGGTCAAGCAAGGCTAAGAGATTTGGCTGGCAAAAACAAAAGAAAACAAATAAAAAACTAAAAAACAAACAACAAAACCACAAGCTTTTTAAAATTCAGACAGCTTATTACATAGATAACAAAAGCAAGAACAGCAAAGATGCCCGTTCCGCAGGTTCCTTTTCCCACAGTCCAAGACAGAAACAAAAGGGGCTGAATGACAATGCAACCTGAGAGGTGGGGTACCCTGTCGCTGATGAGCTGATTCTCTGCTGCATGCTGCAAAATAGTTTGATAGACTGCAGTTGCATGCTAAAGAGGTGGAGATGTTGTATAGGAAAGAATGTGGCTGATGGTTTCTAGGGGCTAACCTCTAAATCCTTGAAATTTCGCCAGAGATAGGATGTCTTTGACCATCATGTGATTAGAGAGTGGGACTTTTTTTAAGTTTATTTTTTATTTGTTTTGAGAGATAGAGAAAGTGGGGGAGGGGCAGAGAGAGAGGAAGACAGAATCCCAAGCAGGCTCCATGCTGCCAGCACAGAGAGTTGGGGCGAGGGGTGGGGGGGTGGCTTGAGCTCAAAAACTGTGAGATTATGATCTGAGCTGAAATCAAGAGTTGAATGCTTAACCAATTGAGCCACGCAGGTGCACCTAGAGAGTTTGGGACTTTGAACCAGGTGATATCAGCCCAACTTCTGGGAAGGAGAGAGGGACGAGAGACTAGGTTCAAACATTTGGCTCATGATTTAATCAATTGTGCCCACCTACAGAAACCTGTATAAAAACTCTGAACATAGAAGTTCGGGTGAGCTTCCCTGGTTGGTAATCATACAGTGATGTGTGGGACAATTAGACAGTCTGAAGATCTGAAAGCTCTGCATTTAGGACCCTCCCAGAGCTTGCCCCACATGGGTCTCTTCAGATGGCTGGTCCTGCTTTGTATCCATCATAATAAAACTACAGTCACTACAGTGTAGTGCTTTCCTGAGTCCTGTTGAGTTGTTCCAGTGAATTAGAAAAATTGAAGGATCGTGGGAACTTCTGAGTTTGTGGCCAGAAGTGTGTGTGGCCTGAGAAACTGAGCTCTCAGCTAGTGTCTGAAGTGAGGGTAGTCTTGCGGGGGGGGGGGAAGACTGTGCCCTCACCAGTGAAATTTGACCTAACTCCAGGTAATTAGCATTGTAATTGCCTGGCAGAGGAGAAGTTGGCAAACCTCTTACCTTCTTAGAACCTAGGAGATGATGAGACACTATCTCATGATAATCTCCTGAAAAGATACCAAGACAAATGAGAAATGGCCTTGAAGAAGTTTCTCACAACATGCGCTCATATTCCAAGAGGCTCACAGGACATTCTGCCAAAACTTAGGTCAGCTACAGTTGAGCATTGCGTCAAAGAGTGTCTGGAAATATACAAAATGTTGTCCTTGACTCATGGAATCAGAGGACCTTTGGCTTTTTTCTTGATGTCTTTCTTCTTTATATTTAAAAAAAATTTTTTTTAATGTTTACTTATTTTTGAGAGACACACAGAGAGACAGAGTGTAAGCAGGAGAGGGACAGAGAAAATGAGAGGGAGACACAGAATCTGAAGCAGGCTCCAGGTTCTGAGCTGTCAGCACAGAGCCCGATGTGGGGCTTAAACTCATGAAGCACAAGATCATGACCTGAGCCAAAGTCAGCTGCTTAGCCATCTGACCCACGCAAGGCCCTATTCTCCTTCATAATCTATAGAGGCAAATTAGGGAATAACTAACTATGAGGACATCCTGCCTGGCTTTGGATCTCAACTGTGCATTCAGTAACTACATGTCCTTGATAGTGATCCATTAACCTTTCCTCCAAGGGCTCAGCTGGCTCCAGATCCTCCTAGATCTGCTTTCACACCCCTACCTTTACCTTTTTTTTCCTACAAAAGCATCACATGGAACTATCATTTTCTCTTATCCAATGAAGACTTTCCTTTATGAATTCATGGCAGGTCCTAATTCTTCATTTTATTTTCTCATTGAAATAAACAGCTCAATGAATAAACAAAAACCATGCTAGTTTGGCTTAACTGTTTTCCTGGTAAACTAAGACTTCAAGTAAATTGGCCTCTTGAAGACTAAATTTCTCATTTTAAAATGGAAATCATAATAGTCACTACTGTACAGAGTTCTTGTGAGGATTAATTGACTTAAAAAAAAACCCCATAGAATGGTGCCTGGCACATAGAAGACACTCAACAAATATTACCTATTTTTAATACTTATATATACTATCTGATTTGTTTAGAATGACCACATATTATCTTTGTAAACAGAAAGAATAAAACTAAAACTTGCAAAAATTCAAAATTTCTGTTATATACAAATCCCATTAATTTATTTTTTAATTCACAACTAGACAAATTTGCCACATTTTTGCTTATAATCATAACATCTTACAGTCATCAAATAAAGAAATGGGATAACTTTAGAAAAAGTATTTGAAAACGTTAGTGAATATGTTAGATGAATATATACATATATAATAAATATATTTGAAATGTGTGTATATAATTTTAAATTACTTGAAATTCTTCAACCACTCTCCAAAATAAGACACAGTTAAATTTTTATCTCGTATATATTTAAGGGAAGTACATTAAAATGTTCATGTTTTTTTATCTGTGAGTAATGGAATTTTGAATTTTTTCTTTATACCTTTATACATATCCTAAATTCTTCCAAGTCATCACGTATTACTTTTTGAAATTAGAAAGAAATTTTATATCTAAAGATAAAATTATTCTGACCAGAATTCTTGACTGCACAAGAAGAAAGTAGAAACAGAAAAACATTTGAGACTCCAATGACATGAGAGATTGCTTTTGAAACTTTCTGAAATTATATTTTTATTGGTTTTAACAAGATTTACAACCTACTCAAAAATGCAATAGAGTGGTCACCACAAAACAAATTTGTTTGAAAGCACTTGAACCAGTACATGAATAGTCATGACATTCAGGAACATGTCTGCTGTAAAACAGTTTTTATAATCTGTGATGGTGGATGTTCTACTGCCAGGGTAACGTGCATGTAGAATAAAATGGAAAGAGTTTTCAGGTAGAGAGTAAAGATGAGAAAGTATTTTAGTGAAATTTCCTATTGTTATGGTTATATAAATTACAATTGAATACAAACATGAACTTTAAAGAACTTTAAAGAAATCAGTAAGTTCTTATATATTTAGGGATATTGAGAACATTGACTTTGAAATCAGATCAACTTTGAGTTGACTCTGGAGTTGTCTTAGCTCAGCCAGGTAGCCCTGGATACATTATTTAATACTGCTGAGCCTCAGTTTCCCAGTTTCTGAAATGTGAATAATAATAGTACCTGAAGGCCTTGTAACAATTAAATGAAGTATGAAATATCGGTGCATTGAAAATGCTTAGTAAATGTGATCTTCATATAGGAAAGCAACTGTCAGTTTTTCTTACTGATGTGAAAATTAATTGCATTCTTTCTATTCCTCTTATAATAAGTTGTTTATTTATTTATCTACTTTTTTAATGTTTATTTTATTTATTTTAGAGAGTGTGCACATTCGTTTGGGGAAGGGGCAGGGAAGAGGGGGACAGAGGATCCTAAGCAGGGTCTGTGCTGACAGCAGAGATCCTGATTAGAGGTTGAGCTCACCAGTGCGGAGATCATGGCCTGAGCCAAAGTTGGACACTTAATCTACTGAGTTATCCAGGTGCTCCTATAATCAGTTGACTAAAAGCAACTATATAAATAGAAACATTAGAATATACAGGAATTAGAGGAATTGACTCCGAAGTTGTTTCCAACATGCATTCTCCTTTAAAGCATACAAAACCTGGGGCGCCTGGGTGGCTTAGTCGGTTAAGCATCTGACTTTCGCTTAGGTCATGATCTCGCGGTTCGTGGGTTCGAGCCCCGCATCGGGTTCTGTGCTGACTGCCAGCTCAGAGCCTGGAGCCTATTTCAGTCTGTGACTCCCTCTCTCTCTGACCCTCCCCTGCTCACGCTGTCTCTCTCTCTCTCTCTCTCCTAGAAATAAATAAAACATTTAAAAAAATTAAAAAAAAAATAAAGCATACAAGACCTTTGAGAGTTTTACACAGAGACATACATACCATACCAACCCTTTGATCTTATCAGGTATAAAAGGAAGCAAAATCAGAGACCCTAGTACAAATACAAAATTCTTTCTACTTCAGGCCCAGTGATCTCTGAATCCTTCTGAACTACTACATTTTAGTGTCTTCCATCCATGAACTGGACTGCAATTTATCATTGACTCTGGATTTATCCCATAGGATCTAGAGTAAACTCCTGGTTTTTTAAGAACATTTTCCTTGCACAAGGCTCGTGTCATCCCTCAAAGGACTTTGGAGATCTCAAAGATGGCCTCAAATCTTGCTTGTGAGTTAACTGATCCCTTGCAAGTACATTAGAGTACCTGACTACAAGGTTTAGTTAAGCCTCCACAAAACATTTTTCCTTCAGGGGAAAGCTTCACTTCATTAGTTTTTTTGCCCATCACACCGCTACAGGAAGACTTCTCTGGAGTGACAGAACATCCCAGTTTGGACCCAGAGAGAAAGTGGTCCATGTTTTGCCTAGAACCTACTTTAGAGGGAACAGGGAGACCCCAGTTCCATGGAACCTCCTCATGTCCAAGGTACTTTATTAGCTAACAGCATCTCTCTGTGACCCTGCTTACCTAAAAAGCTGGGTCAATAATCCTGGGCATTGAGGATTAAAGAATGAGAGCTGCTTTCTTTATGGCTACTTACTACTCACACTTTCAGATTTTTCCTACCATTACTCCCATTTGCTACTGCTGGCATTTTCTGCTTGGAATAACTCAATGTTACCTATGAAGCTGGTGGCCTGTCTTTCAGATTACTTACACAAAATTTAAATACCAATGTCCCAGCACAGAAGAATCTGTGAAATGCTGTTTATGCTCCTTCAAATTATGACGTGTTTATTGATTCATATACCCTGTTTCTTCATTTTAAGCCAGGTGCCTAGACATATTTTTTTTTAAAGTAGTGCTAATCCAATGATGACCCAATCAAAATTTCTTATTAAATAGTAGGAAATGGCTGTGCATATAATGATTATGGGGAGGTCTTATTTTTAGAAATGTTATCCACTAGTTTTCCCTTTGGTACAATAAGTCATTATTTCTTTAAAGTCCTCATGCTATTTCTACATGAATTTCCCTGATAAGCTATGATGCCTTTTCCCTGATAGATTTTGTTTTTACATTCAACTGGTTTATCCTGTATTGTGTGATACCCACTATCAGCAAGTTTCCACAGCTATGCCTGCAATTCTTCTTTCAGATAGAATTTAGATAGGCAATCCATCAGTCCCCTGGAAAGTTTGCCGAAACAGGGTACACAACTTGGCCAGCAGTTGCATAATTTTACCCTTGATGTTCTTTAAAAACCTAGATAGATCAAATCTTTTGATTTATCTCTTTCTGGTATGTAACTGGTATGTAAACTAGGTCCGGGACACTTCTCACCATTTATTCATACCACCGTCCATCTGTATAGTGCTTTATCCCTTTCAACAATTTTCAACTTTTTAATGGTCCAATAGTATTAATCTTTGTGAATCATAGATAATTTATTTTTTCCCTAAACTTAAAACTACTCAAAAAAAAAATCTGGGGTGCCTTGATTTGGTTGGGTCATCATCTGACTCTTGATTTTGGCTTGGGTCATGATCTGATGGTTCATGAGATCAAGCCCTGTGGTGGGCAATGTGGTGACAGCAAGGAACCTGCTTGGATTCTCCTTCTCCCTCTCTCTCTGTCCCTCCCCCACTTATGTACACCCCGCTCTCTAAATAAATAAACTTAAAGAAAAAAATTACTCAAAAAATCAAATAATTTTTTAAAATCTCATAATTTAAAAGTCTCATAATTTAAAAGTGAGACTCCTGGTATTGTTTCCTTAGTAAAGATGGAGGAAAAACAAAAACAATTCATTTACTTTATTAGGACTGTTGCATTCCTTTCCACCCCAGTTTAGTTTCTCCTTGTCTCTACTTTACCTCTCTGGATTATTTCAAGGTTCTTTTCTTGCTTCAGAGCTCCCTGCATAATGGTTCTTAAGTTCTTATTGACCATCATGTAGGTCTATTATCAGGTGATATTTCAAAGAAAGCTAGAAAATGTTTATTACTACTACTATGTGTAATAGCTTTTATTTACTGGCTGTTTACTGCATGCCAAGCACTGTGCTAAACGTGTTATTTTTTTTTTTCAGTCAACCCAAAACAGCTCTAATGGGGTGGTATTCTGTATTCACTCCAGTCTTATAGAAGAGGAAAGGTTGTTTGCCTAAGGTCCAGCTAGATCCGAATTCAGCTCTGCCTAATTCCAAACCTTTGCCCTTAAGCCCTATGCTCTTTTGCCATTTAACGGGAGTTAAATCAAGCATTTCTAGAACTACGGGTGACTAGGTTAGGATGTCGATTATCTGCATTCTGGTCTCGTTCTCCCACAACTAACTACTTGATTGAAGTCAGGTGACTTAACTTATGGGGGTCTGTTTCTTCATCCGTTAGACTCAGGGGTACATTACCAGACCTTAAAGTCTTTCGGTTCTATGACTCTGTTTATGTAAATATTCACCAGTGCCTAGGGGGTCATGGATAGGCCCTGAACAAAAGCAAAAATTCTTCAAATATGCCTTTCTTATAAACTGAAAGAGAACAGTTTTATTCATAACAATTTTTCTACATTAGAGGAACATGTTCTATTATTTTACTTTATAGTCAGATAAACGGAGGTGCTCATTAAGCAGGTCAGCCCGCATTTTTGAGTGAGTTGGCAGTTATGTCTGTGAATGAATGTTTATTCATTGCCATGAGTGATGGATATACATGCTCATTTCTTGACTTGAAAATACAACAGTTGAAAGTTTGAATATAACAGAACATTTATTATCCTTATTCAGATTGTATTCAGAGTGATTCCGTGAAGAAAATTAACAGAGTCAGGGTCTGAATTTGGCTAAGTCAGATTTATTTTCCCAGATAATTTTTGTATTTCTAAGCTTTGCTTGTTCTATATGTACTATTTCAGCTTTTTGTTTGTTTGTTTCCATTTTGTTTCCCCATCTCTCTCCACCCTTGCCTCAGAAGACTGAAGTTGCTGGATGCATCTCCATGACTCCCTATGAGCTAGAAGTGGAAAGTGGGAGGCTTCTTCCTTGCCCAGTTCCCTGGTAGCTGCATCCCCCCCAACCATGTTTTCTTGCAGTTTGGTCTTATCCCCAGCTCCAGCTCTCACTGGGTTCTGCTGTGTCCTTTCTTTTTTTCTTCAGCCCCAGGGGAAAAATGTCTCTCCCTCTGTAGCTGGTTGCTGGGTGCCTCATCATACTTTGTCTTTTTAATGTTTATTTATTTACTTTGGGAGGGGTGAGGGGCAGAGAGAGGGAGAGAGAATCCCAAGTAGGCTCTGCACTGTCAGCCCAGAGTCTAACGTGGAGCTTGAACTCACGAACTGTGGGATGGTGACCTGAGCCAAAATCCAGAGCTGGATGCTCAATTGACTGAACACCCAGGTGCCCCAACTTTGTCTTTTTTCTTAATGTGGCCAATATATCTTTGCATAGCCTTTTCATTAAAGTGTCTTCATTTGCACTATCTAGCATGAATTTTGTTTCTTCTAGAGGACACCATCTCTTACCTAAAACACTTTATAGTGGAATTTAAATACCTCTTTCTAAAGATGACATTCAATCAATGAGTGTATATTGGATATCTTGATAAACATAGGATTATACTGAGTGCTTTGAGAGGTACCAGAGGTATCTGTGGCACGATTCTTGCCCTTAAGAAGTTTAAACTCCAGTTAGAAGGTTCCCGATCAATATATTAAGCAATATATAACCCAGGACTTTAAATCTTCAGTTAGGTAGCTCATAGGACTATTTAAGTGACACAAGATAAAATTATCATAGGAAACACTCTCCTTCCAGATATGCCACACTTGTATTTTTTTTTATTTCCTGAACTGGAAAAAGTTTTATTCATTAGACTTATAAAACATGTTATACTCGAAACGTATTCGTGAAATTTTAACCAGCTATGGAATACTCATTCTGGAAATATCCTGAGTAAGAGAAATGTGTCCAAAGTTACCTACTATATAAGCCTCTTGAAGGCCAAGAGGTCATTTCTGTGTGTGGAAGAAAAGTTCATTAGCCAAACAAGAAGAATGGTGGGCCACTTGTCATTGATCAGTCTGGAACTCTCTATCATTCCTATATACTACGTGAGTAAGAATGTGATCAACTGCCGCTGACTCTTCACTTCAGTGGGAGCTTCATATGGCCCCAGAGACGTGAACTAAAACCCAACCTTGCTTATCAGTGTATTTCCTGAGTTGCTTTAGAGAGAAGGCTCTGGGGACGGGAGAATGGGAAGGGCATCTACTACACTCTGGTGCCTAACTGAGATTCATTAAACAGATTACTGTTTTTATGAACCTGGATGTCGAAAGTACAATTGATAGTTCAGCCACACGTCAAAAGGGGAAGACAAAACAGTGAATTTCTCTGCTTGTGTTAGATACCAGTGGGGTTCTCCATCAGAGCAGAAAAGGCTTTAGGTGGGTCTTGGGAGCTTGTTTTCAAATGTGATTAGAAATCAGATAGGCAAGAGAGTAGACAGACTTACACAACAGAGAAACAATACAAGGGTAGGCAGAAATGTGGAAATAAGCAAGGTGTTACACACAGGATCACGAAGAAACCTGCTTGATTTGATGTCAAAGTATACTCTGGGCAGTACAAAGTAATACTGGACAGATAGGATAGGGACAGATCAACTTTCTGTAATTGAGCTGATGAAAGAGAACAAAGCGTGAGAATTTCAAAGTTTTATCAGCTATGTGATTTCTCTTAAGTAATGCAACTTGCTCTTAAGTATGGATGTAGGCACTCTGTAGAATCATGGTTACCTAAAAATTGCTATCATATTCAATAAGCAGGGCCTGAACTGGACAGGATCTCATAAGATTTTAGATATGGAAAACGATTCTGAAGTCCTGTGCTAGATTGTCAGAAGAGAGGAAGTTCAGAGCTGCATTCTCAGCTAAACAAAGTGTAGGAATAGATCTACTAATGAGGCAACATAAGTTTGCAGCTATGGCAACAATAGTATCATTCAAGATTGCTTCCTTTCCGAAGCAGGAGACAACATTACAACGATTTCCTCTTTCTACACAGGAGCCTGCTTCCTACCAGCAGGGTGGAAAATGAGAGAAGCTTCACCATTTATTGCCAGTCTTTCCATGATGGGAACTGGGTAAAGTAAAGGTCGTAGGAATAGGAATAATAATGGGCAGGCATAGGAATGTTTAAGGTCTTAGCAAGCATTGTCTTGTTAATGCGACCTTCCGTGGACTCTTCCTTTCTGTCTTCGCCCTCTGTTTTCCCAATTCCAAATGAAGATAAGTGGCACTGAAACCCATCCAGCATTAACAACCGCTGCTTAAATGTCTTTTATCACTTGGTTCTGGAGTAGCAATTATTGGAGCACTTAGCTAATAAATGCCTGGTGAGTTTCATCTCTGGATATCAGAAAATTTAAATAAAAACGCCAGAAAACTGGATAGTAAATTAGCAACACTGGTTACTGAAGTGATATGTAAGTGGTTTTTTCACGTTAAGGTACCAGTAGGATATAACACTCCTATCACGACAGTGCCTTGATTCCTTGAGTTAGGAGAAGAAAGAATTTATTTTCTACATAACTATTTTAGGCAGTAAAAATGTATAAGTCAGCACCATTTTTCTCTATAAACCTGTCCTGCATACATCACATTGATGTGAAGTCAGATGAGATAATTACGTGAAGACACTTTGTAAACTGGAGAGCTGTATAATGGTCACAGAATCATTATTACTGTCATTCAGTGAATCATGAAAGAACGTATTGGAAGGTGACTTGTAGGTCAATATTTTCAAATTCTAGAAAAAGCATTTATCCTTAAGAACTAACGGCAGTGAGGGGTGCCTAGGTGGCTCATTCGGTTAAGTGTCCGGCTTTGGCTCAGGTCATGATCTTATGGTTCGTGGGTTTGAGCCCCACGTTGCGCTCTGTGCTGACAGCTAGCTCAGAGCCTGGAGCCTGTTTCAGATTCTGTGTCTCCCTCTCTCTGTGACCCTCCCCTGCTCATGCTGTCTCTCTCTCAGAAATAAATAAAACATTAAAAAAATTTTTTTAATACAAAAAAATAAAGAAAAGAACTAAAGGCATTGAGTTAAAATTTTTGAAGTACTTATTGAGTTTGATATGTTGATAATAATAATCTGAAGTGCTAACAAGAATGAATACATTGAAACAGTATTATTCTATTATTTCTTTTTAATGCTCTATGGTAGCATTTTCCAAGTATATACAGATACATTTAAAAGGATATTCACTGCAACACTGGTGTGGTAAAAGAAAACAAAACAAACAAAACCAACCTGGAAACAACTAATGTGTCCATCATTGTGGATCTATTTGAATAAATTATGGTATATTTATATTATGGAATGCATATACATAAAGAAAAGAATGAAATAGGCTATATAAATACCAACATGAAAAGATGTCCAAGAGATATTAAGTGATAAACACAAAATATAAAACAGTATGTGCTGTATAATTTAGTACATTTCTGAGAGCTATATAATTATCGAGGAATTATTGAAAAAAGTCTCTCTATAAAGTAATACGTACATGTAAACAGGAAAACATTATTAAAGAATATTTGCTATTCTTCCATTAACAATGACTGTCTATATCAGAAGAGTTTATCTACAATAATTTTTTAACGTTAGAATTTTTTTTATAGTGAACGTATATTCCTCTCATGAGCATAAAAAGTCAAGGCTTTTACAAATGGACAAAATATCTGTGCTTCAAACAAAACCTAAACACATTAATGAGTAGATAGGATTAACTTTCAATCAGATATTGGAAAAAATATTGAAGGTTTGAATTACTAAAGTCAAATAGAGTTTAGTTCAACTTGCTGAGGCTCATTTGGAACTGCAAGACTTGAAAAAAATGCCTCAAAATATTGATCCCACTGCTCTAAGGCACCAGGCAATAAGTTCAAAATAAGGTTCAGAGTCTCCATGGAGCTAAAACAACTCTTCCTGCTAACATAAGCTGAAACAAAGATGAGTTTTATCCTCCTGTAAGATTTTTAGCTTTTGTTTGTGACCAATAAATCAAATGTCCACATGTTTGTTGAATGCATTCTAAGCCCCAGAGAGAAATCAACTGAAATGATTTGAACACAGGTTGAACAAAGTCAACTTGGACTTGCACTAAAGGAAGTAGGGGTAATGTCCAGAGTTAGCTTTTCTATTTGCCGTCAGAAGAAAGCACGGAGAGTGTGGACTGTGTTTGAAGAGAAGTGTTTCAAAGATTCAGCCATTTCGAAGATGAATGATTTGTTTTTTCTATTTTCCTTCATTTGTCCATCCCCATACCATTAAAATACCTACCTGATGGCTGAATAGATAGAAAACTACTATGTTACTAAAATTATGTTGCTACAGGCTCTTTAGTGGTGCAAAAAACCCCAAATCTTATGCAATCACATACAGTAGTAATAAAATAATAAAATCTCAATCTGTGAGGATGGTGAGGTTATAGATGATTCAAAAAAGTTCCTAGTGTTATTGTTTTCAAGTTGAATAAGCCACACATTGAAATACAAAACATATTTGGGCGGCCTGGGTGACTCAGTCAGGTGAGCATCCAACTCTTGATTTCAGCTCATGTCTTGATCTCACGGTTCAGGAGTTTGAGCTCCATGTCAGGCTCCATGCCATCAGCATGGAATCTGCTTGGGGTTCTCTCTCTGCCCCCCCTCTCTCTGCCCCTCCTGTGCTAGCTTTCTCTCTCTCAAAATAAATAAGTAAACTTAAAAAATGTTTTTTTAAAAACAGAGTATTTAACAAAAATTATGTTTTCCTATTTCTCAAAGGATGCACATGAAGAAAAAAATAATTCAGTACTATATTTGTGAGGATAGGTAGGTTCCAGACTGATTCTCCAAAACTATTTGTAAATGTAGCACAGGAAAGGAAAACGTACTTTAGGTATCCTGTGACCATCTAATAGTTTCAGCTTGTTCAACAGTCTGTTATTATAGACGAATGTTCACAAAATAAAAAGACTTTTGGAATCTGAAAGCTAGCTTCCATAATTTCACTCTGTTCCTTGTGGCATTTTCTTATGAGAATATAGAGTAAATGTGGATATATTATATTATATCCCCTTCTGGAAAAATAATGAGGAAAATTTTATAAAAAAGAAAGAAAGAAAGCTCAGGGCTCCTGGATGCCTCAGTTGGATAAGTGTTCAAGTCTTGATCTCAGCTCAGGTCTTGTTATCAGGGTCATAAATTCAAGCTCTCCTTGGGCTCCAAAATAAATAAGTAAATAAGTAAATAAATAATAAAGAAAAAAGAAAAATAAAACTTGTATACTCTATTAAATATTTACCACAAATTCCTAAAAGCTCCTTAGGGAATCTGAGGTCCTGGATCCATAATGCTTATAATAAAATATTGTAAACACCAATATATTTATAACATACACATATGAAGCCGTATTTAATAATTTTAGAATGGCATAAACTCTGAACTTGATTCAAAAATATTTTAAGTGAAAAAAGCCCTTATAATAAACTTAAGAAACTAGTCAGGAGGTAGCATAAGCTTAAATTTTGCTTGAAGTGAAGCTAAACAAATAACATGTTTAATAACAGAAATTACATAAAGATGGGAGTTTCAGATATTGATAGTATTGACTGCTAGGTGAGTTATAACATAACACGTTAGAGCTATCTTGGCTTTCAACTAATTTTAATCAAAGATTATGCAACATAATTACTTTGCTTTTATTCTTGTAAAAAACAGATTCAAATGTAAGCTGTTACATAAATGTATTTGCTTCTAAATGTATAATTGAGTTGCAGCATTGGGCTCTTTATTTCTTTAGCTAAAATCTGGTGTTTGCACATTTGCTAACATTTTATACTATGTACAATGACATTCTCTTCGTGGAATCATAATGAGAAATAACAGCATGTAGAAAACAAATTTAAAAAGGATTATTTCTAATAATAATCCTTAAGGTACAAATAGTAAAACAGTAAGAAAAAAATCACATCACAACGATTTCATATAGCTCTTAAAAACTTAGATCCAAAAAGATTAACTTCTACACTTTTTAAAAAATTTTTAAAGTTTATTTAAAGTTTATTTATGGTTTCCTATTTTGAGAGACAGAGAGAGAGAGTGAGCATGAGTGGAAGAGAGGCAGGGAAAGAGGGAGAAAGAAAATCCCAAGCAGGCTCTGCACTGTTATCACGGGGGCTCGAGGCAGGGCTCGAACTGAAGAATGGTGAGATCATGACCTGAGCCTAAAGCAAGAGTCAGAAGCTTAACCAACTGAGCCACCCAGATGCCCCTAACTTCTATCATCTTTATTCTTCTTTATGCGCAAAGTAAACATAATTGTTTTCTTAAAAACTAATAACTTAAAAGTTCTGAAGAGTGCAACTTACCTTAGTATCAAAATAAATTATTATAAATAACTTTTAAAAAGTTTTTTTTTTTCATTTATTGAAGTAACCTCTACAACCCATGTGGGGCTCGAACTCATGACTCAGAGATCAAGAGTTGCATGCTCTTTTGGCTAAGACAGCCAGGTGCCTCATGTAAAAAATTTCAATTAAACAAAATAGATTTTTAAATCTACACATTTGGAATTCCTTTGCAAAAATTTGTCAAAACTTAAAAACACCTCTTAATTTGTAAACAGGTGGAATAGGGAAATAAAGGCATACAGACTCTGGTGTCAAACAGCCTAAGTTTGATCTCAGGCTTTGTTTCTTATTTGCTGTGTGATCTAGGGCACGTTATGCAATCTTAGTTAAGAAACTGCCCTTCAGTTACCTTATCTGTAAAATGAGATGATAATAAGAGCAGTACTTCCTTCTTAAGGTTGCCATTTAAAATTAAATGAGTTAATAAAAGTAAAATACTCAGAACTGTGGGACTTAGTATGTGCTATACAGACATTAGATAGTTTTATTATAGTGCCTTTCTTTTAAATCCTCTAAATTAAAAAGCGAATGGTAGTTTCACAGTTCAGGTGTAGTTGATGGTTGGTTTAAAACTAACCTCATGTCTGTCTTATGGGGCTGAGTTTTCATTGAGAAATGTCTCAGGACAGAAATTCCAAGACTGTCACATTGGTCTTTGGCCAATGATTGCAAACATGTGGAGATGAATCCACTCTGCAGGAAGTGTGGTAAATGAGTCAGCTGGGAGGGAACCCACCTCTTCGCTGTTGACTGAACAAATACTAAAGTATTGTTTCATAAAGTCACTTGGTACTGGAGGGCAAGTTTTCCAACACAGGATGTAAACTTGAAGCCATTTAAACTTTCATGTCATTTTTTTCCAGAAAGATGGAAGATTAACAAAACCATGGTAAAATCATTTAGCAACGCACAAAATGAAATAAAGACATATCAGATAAAGGGCTAGTATCCAAAATCTATAAGGAACTCACAAACTCCACACCTGAAAAACAAACAACCCAGTGAAGAAATGGGCAGAAGACATGAACGGACACTTCTCCAAAGAGGACATCCAGATGGCCAACAGACACATGAAACGATGTTCAGCATCCCTCCTCATCAGGGAAATACAAATCAAAACCACACTGAGATACCACCTCACGCCAGTCAGAGTGGCTAAAATGAGCAAATCAG